>NC_030682.2:9172300-9901050 GCF_000004195.4 Xenopus tropicalis | reverse complement strand
GTACCCCTGGAACTATAGCGGGGTGACTGTTACCCCAATGTTTCTATATATCTGTAACCTTGTTATGGGCTAAGGGGGCCCAGCCTGAAGGCCAGTTAGGGGGGATTTGGGGTGAGTGCTTATTTGTGCCCTGGGTACCCCTGGAACTATAGCAGGGTGACTGTTACCCCAATGTTTCTATATATCTGTAACCTTGTTATGGGCTAAGGGGGCCCAGCCTGAAGGCCCGTTAGGGGGGGATTTGGGGTGAGTGCTTATTTGTGCCCTGGGTACCCCTGGAACTATAGCAGGGTGACTGTTACCCCAATGTTTCTATATATCTGTAACCTTGTTATGGGCTAAGGGGGCACAGCCTGAAGGCCAGTTGGGGGGGGGATTTGGGGTGAGTGCCCTGGGTACCCCTGGAACTATAGCAGGGTGACTGTTACCCCAGTTGCACTTTGTATCTGTAGCCTGGTTAAGAGCTGGGGAGGTCCCCAAGAGTGCCGCTAGCACCCCCTATAAAAGTATAACACACTGGGACCCAATAACAAGACACTATTCCTTTACAGCGCGGGATGTCTCTTTCCATTCAGCAACATAAGAACTTACTGTGAAAATGGAGAAACCCTTTTTTGCTGCTTCTTTGTCTTCCTTTGACAGCATCATTTTACTGGTCCCACTGTGGGGCAGAAAGGAAAGATGGAGGCTCATCGGGCAGATGAAAACTATTACATACATAGAATTATAAAACCAGAGCAAACCTGGATCCATCTTGTTTATAAACGACCAAATTAAAATCAGTGATGGAAGTTCACACTCTTATTATTGATGCAGAGCAAGTGTGCGGCGCATGGGCCTATGGGTAAGTAGCGTAAACTCTGCGCAGAAAGCCCCTTTATGGCACATTTACATTCATACATGAGTAGGAGCAGTCATAATGCATTTTATATTTCTAAAATAATTAAAAAAATAAAATCAATGAACCAATGTGAAGCAGCGTTTATTTACCACTGGCTCCACCTGCTGGGGGAGTTTAGAAGTTGCAGCAATGAGGGAGCCACTAACAGGGCCACTTGGCCGGCTCGGCTCTGCCCCCTTTCCATTCACAGTAAGAATATTATGTATATTACGCCAATATATCCTATGCCCATGTGAGGGGTAGTTAAAGTTTTAGTATGTTATAGAAAGGCCAATTCTAAGCAACTTTTCAATTGGTTATAGCTTTTGAATTATCTTCTTGCAATTCTTTGCCATTTTTAAATGGGGGTCACTGACCCCAGCAGCTGAAAAACTACCGCTCTGTGAGGCTACAATGTTATTTTTACTTTTTGTAAATTTCTGTAATATTCTGTTCTATTCAGTCCCTCTCCTATTCGAATACCAGCCTCCCATCCAAACTACTCCCTGGCTACTAAGGTAACATGGTCCCTAGCAACCAAATAGCTGCTGAAATGCTAAACTGGAGAGCTCCTGAATTGAAAATTAAAAGACGAAAAAACACTACAAATAAAAAATGAAGATCAATTGCAAATTGTCTCAGAATATCTCTCTCTACATCATCTACATGAAAAACCATTCAGGTGTGAATGCTATTGTCTATGGCAGGACCCCCAGGGCTCCGCCATTGGCTCTGAAGAGCATCCCATGACAGCAGCAGTCACACAGTAATCAGTCTTTACCTCGAGCTTCCTAAGCCCAGGACTCTGTCCACATCCTTCTCGTCTCTCTCCGCCCCGTCCCTCTTGCACGCTTCGGCAAACTCCTAGCAGGGGGCACAGAGAGAAAGACCAAGGTTATACATGAACGAGAGCAGGTAAAAAAGCATAGGCATTCCCCATAGACTTCCGTAGGACAGCTCCCCCTATTGGTCAAACATTTTTGTGTTGTTCTTAGGTCTATGAAGGATGTCTCTCCCTATGAAGCCAACATGGCAGCTTCCACTGCTATATAAATACATGCAACTATGCAGGGAATGAACACTTTATACTTGTATATAAATCTAAACTGGAACATAACATGGAACGGGGACAGGGGTTAGAGAAGTTAATACAATCGCCAGTTGGTGCTTACCTCCTTGCTAAGCCCAGTGGGCTGACGCTTCACATTCTTGTAGCCCCTGAAATAGAAGGACAAAGGCTAAGAATCAATGACCGGTGAAAGCTATGGGTGAATATGATCTCTAGCCCCTAATAGAAGCTCTGCTGGCAAGCTCATACAATAGAATAGAGCAGCTGGCAGAACGAACGCTAAAGTGCGGTCGAACACGTTAAAGGGGTGGTTCACTGTTAACTTATGTTATTGAATGGCCAATTCTAAACAACTTTTCAATTGGTCTTCATTTTTTATTTCATATGTTTTTTTTAATTATTTTATTTCTGACTGTTTACAGCTATCAAATGGGGGGGTCCCTGACCCCGGCAGCCAAAAACTACTGCTCTGTGGGGCAGTTTTATCGTTATTGTTACTTTTTATAACTTATTTTTCTATCCAGGACCTCTCCTATTCATATACCAGTCTCTCATTACCCTGTTTACTAAGGTAATTGGACCCTAGCAACCAGAAAGCTGCTAAAATGCCAAAAAGCTGCTGAACAAAAAGTGAACTAACTAAAAAACTACAAATATTAAAAAATGAAGACCAACTGCAAATTGTCTCAGAATATTACTCTCTACATCATACTAACTCAAAGGTGAACAATTTGATTGCGTGTAACAAGATTTTCTTTCTAGTTACTAAGCAAGGGAGGCATCAGAGCGGATAAACTCACAGTGCAGCCAACATGGCTTCCTCTTCGGCCTGTTTCACAGCAGCCAGCTCCTGCTCCCGGGATAGCTTTGCCCCTCCGCCCTTCTGCTTGGCGTACCAGGTCAGATCTTTGCCCTTCTGCCATCGTCCTACAGGCGCCATCAGCGAATTTCCTGCAAAATAAGCGCAGTCGCCACAGTATGTGATTAGGGCTTAGCAGCATGAAATGATGGTGGTCTTCAAACTGTAAGACCCCCCCCCCAGTATTCCTCATTCATCTTTAAATGGTTAGCTCACTGTAAAATGTACTTTTAGCATAATGAATAGGGATTCACCGAATCCAGGATTACGATTTGGGTGAATCCTTAATCATTTTGCTAAAAGTACATTTTACAGTGAGCTAACCAATTAATGAATGAGGAATACTCAGGGGCACGTAGGGTTCAGAGGCCACGGAGAGAATATAGAAACTTGTGTACTTGCCCCTGGTTATTATACAAAATAAGAGACCATAGGAACCTATAACAAACTACAATGTCCCCTTTAAACCCAGAAACAATAGCAAATCCCATAGAGCAGTGATCCCCAACCAGTGGCTCCGGGGCAACATGTTGCTCCCCAACCCCTTGGATGTTGCTCTCAGTGACCCCAAACCAGGGAGTTATTTTTGAATTCCTGACTTGGGGGTAAGTTTTGGTTGAATAAAAACAAGATTTCCTACCAAATAAAGCCCCTGTAAGCTGATAGGGTGCATAGAGGCCCCTAATAGCCAATCACAGCCCTTATTTGGCTCCTCCATTAACTTTTATGGTGCTTGTGTTGCTCCCCAAGTCTTTTTACATTTGACTGTGGCTCCCGAGTAAGAAAGGTTGGGGACCCCTGCCCTAGAGGAACCGGACAGAGCACTCACCTAGGTAGTTTTCTCGCTGTTTATCCGTTTTCACATCTTCCCAGTTAAACTGGTCCTGCCCCCCACGCACTCCCCCTCGCGAGGAGCCAAACATGGCGACTTCAGGAGCTGCCACAGAAAAATACAGGGAGGTAACAGGTAACAGCATGCCGGCAGCACCCACATACTAGCGCCTACAGAGGGCCCTGTACATTGAGATTTTTTACCCATTTTTCTACCACATCCCCAGAAAGGGGCATCAGCATTTGACATTTCAGTTCAGACAGACTTACTGGGGTCAGCGTGGCCATTACTCCCTATTGCCTGACCCAATCTGGGCAGCGACGGCCGGGTGTAGCATATCTGCCAGGACCCCTATTTGCTCTCACAATACAAGGTGTTTACATTTACCTTATAAAAAACATGAAAGTTTGTGTAACGTTGTATGGTTTGATGGTTATTGCCACTGTTTGTGCTTGCAATGGGGGAATCTATTTCCTTTCAGCAAACACAAGCCCCATTTTGCTTTATGGCAGGGATTTTATATACATATCATTTATAGACTAACAGCAGTGATAATGGTGGATCTGAGTGCCCCATAGCAGCCTTTGGACACAGCAGAAGAGACCACAGGATATAAGGGAAGGGGTAGCACTTGGTGTTTATTGCTATCCCTGTACCAAATGGAATATCCCTCAGACCCCTGTACCAAATGGAATATCCCTCAGACCCCTGTACCATAATGGAATATCCCTCAGACCCCTGTACCAAATGGCATATCCCTCAGACCCCTGTACCAAATGGCATATCCCTCAGACCCCTGTACCAAATGGCATATCCCTCAGACCCCTGTACCAAATGGCATATCCCTCAGACCCCTGTACCAAATGGAATATCCCTCAGACCCCTGTACCAAATGGCATATCCCTCAGACCCCTGTACCAAATGGCATATCTCTCAGACCCCTGTACCAAATGGCATATCCCTCAGACCCCTGTACCAAATGGCATATCCCTCAGACCCCTGTACCAAATGGCATATCCCCTCAGACCCCTGTACCAAATGGAATATCCCTCAGACCCCTGTACCAAATGGAATATCCCTCAGACCCCTGTACCAAATGGCATATCCCTCAGACCCCTGTACCAAATGGCATATCCCTCAGACCCCTGTACCAAATGGAATATCCCTCAGACCCCTGTACCAAATGGCATATCCCTCAGACCCCTGTACCAAATGGCATATCCCTCAGACCCCTGTACCAAATGGCATATCCCTCAGACCCCTGTACCAAATGGCATATCCCTCAGACCCCTGTACCAAATGGAACATCCCTCAGACCCCTGTACCAAATGGAACATCCCTCAGACCCCTGTACCAAATGGAACATCCCTCAGACCCCTGTACCAAATGGAATATCCCCCCTCCCCCTGTACCAAATGGCATATCCCTCAGACCCTGTACCAAATGGCATATCCCTCAGACCCCTGTACCAAATGGCATATCCCTCAGACCCCTGTACCAAATGGAATATCCCCCAGACCCCTGTACCAAATGGCATATCCCTCAGACCCCTGTACCAAATGGCATATCCCTCAGACCCCTGTACCAAATGGAATATCCCTCAGACCCCTGTACCAAATGGCATATCCCTCAGACCCCTGTACCAAATGGAATATCCCCCCTCCCCCTGTACCAAATGGCATATCCCTCAGACCCCTGTACCAAATGGAATATCCCTCAGACCCCTGTACCAAATGGAATATCCCTCAGACCCCTGTACCAAATGGAATATCCCTCAGACCCCTGCTACCAAATGGAATATCCCTCAGACCCCTGTACCAAATGGAACATCCCTCCAGACCCCTGTACCAAATGGAATATCCCTCAGACCCCTGTACCAAATGGAATTATCCCTCAGCCCTGTCCAATGAACATCCCTCAGACCCCTGTACCAAATGGCATATCCCTCAGACCCCTGTACCAAATGGAACATCCCTCAGACCCCTGTACCAAATGGAATATCCCCCAGACCCCTGTACCAAATGGAATATCCCCCAGACCCCTGTACCAAATGGAATATCCCTCAGACCCCTGTACCAAATGGAATATCCCTCAGACCCCTGTACCAAATGGAATATCCCCCAGACCCCTGTACCAAATGGCATATCCCTCAGACCCCTGTACCAAATGGAATATCCCCCAGACCACAACTCACCAGAAGCGAAGGTGCCAGGCTGGGCAGCGCTGCTGCAGATCACAACAAGAGAGCAGAACTTCCTACAGCGTGAGTGAGCCAGCGGCAGTCATATGACCGGAAGCAGTCCGGCCGCGCCGCCATATTTAGTTTGGGCAAAACCGCAAACGCTTTGCTTGCAGTGAATAAACTCCGTGTATATACGGGCTATACAAGTTTAGCGACGAGTGCGCCAGTGTGAACAGAACTGGAGCCTTAAATTCGGGATCCGCGAATAGCGCTCGGAATCTGAAAACACTCCCTTCCGGGTTTCCTGCCTAGGGAATGGGCTGTACTGCCTGCCCTTGTACACTCACATAGCAACGCTTATTATTTACTTTCTGTCCGATTCCTTAAACATTGTTTTATTATGGACTATAAACTACTAATAGGGGAGTGACCCCCTAACTGACACTTACTGGCAGATACATTAAACCTTACCGCCATTCAACATTTTGAAAATGGAAAGAGGGACAAAAATAAATGGCAAGCACAGTGAGGTGGATTTTTTGACCACGCCCATTTTTGCGACCACACCCCCTAAATACCACTCCCATGTGACTACATTTGGCAGGTTATTTAAAGTTTAAACACATTTCTGGGGGTTTTGTTTTATGTATTATTACAGTTTTGCTGAAAAAGGTGAAATTGCCCTTTAGGCTGTGAGTCTCAGTTCCCCCAAGAGACCTTATTAGCTTATTAGTTACAATTGTATCTCAGTGCAGGGGGGGCTTGTTACCTTTCTGGGCTCTCTGCCAAAAGCCCACTTATTTAATTAAATTTGAGAAACAATGTATCTAAGTGCAGGTGACGAGATTTCTGGGCTCTCTGGCAATTGCTACTTTTAATTAAATTTGTATCTTTTTTAGCTTCAGTGCGGGATATCAAAGGGAAATGAGGGACTTTTCAGTAAAGGTCCCCATACACAGGCCGACTATAGCTGCCGATATCGGTCCCTTGGAATCGGCCCGTGTATGGGGAGAGCAGAGCGGCCTGGCCGACCGATATCTGGCCTGAAATTGGCCAGATCTCGGCCAGGTTAGAAAATCTGGTCGGATCGGGGACCGCATCAGCTCGTTGCCGACTGCCCCATTGCCGCCCACATAATCCTAACGTTTGGCCCCAGGGCCATATGATCGGATTATTTTTTTTTTACCTAAATGCTCCCCGATATCGCCCACCCGTAGGTGGGGATATCGGGGGAAGATCCGCTCGCTTGGCGACATCGCCAAGCGAGCAGATCTGCTCGTGTATGGCCACCTTAAGAATCCGGGACTGCGGCCTGAGCTGTCAAAAGAGGGACTGTCCCGCGAAAATCAGGACAGTTGGGAGGTATGGATTAGATAGCTTTAAGAAGGGAATGGATAACTTTTGAGAAAGTGGGAAGATACAGGGTTAATTAAATTCATTCTTAGTAAAGTTGCCCCAGGGACTGGTCCGATTGCCATCTTGGAGTCAGGAAGGAATTTTTTCCCCTCTGGGGCAAATTAGAGAGGCTTCAGATGGGGTTTTCGCCTTCCTCTGGATCAACTAGCAGTTGGGCAGGTTATATATAGGCATTATGGTTGAACGTGATGGACGTACGTCTTTTTTCAACCTAACTTACTATGTTATCCAGAACGCAGGCTTGAAGATTGTCTACTTGGTGCTTGGCCGGCACACTAGCTATTAATGGGCTTATTTATTCATTTTCAAGTTTATTTTTTCAAATAGACTCCCATATCGATTGCTCGCTTTATTTATTGATAATTTGGAGTCAGGAAGGAATTGTTTCCCCTCTGGGGCAAATTAGAGAGGCTTCAGATGGAGTTTTTGCCTTCCTCTGGATCAACTGGCAGTTAGGCAGGTTTTACATTGACAAAAGTGTTGAACTTTGATGGTCGTGGGTCTGTTCAACTAAAGGGCATTGCATACACGGGTACCCCTTTATTTACAGATTTGGAGAGTTTAGCGGTATTGTTGGTTTTGCCTTAGCTGAGCTGACTGGCCTCTTCCTCTCCACCGTTTGTACCGTAGCCACTGGCAGTGCTGTCAAGTCACCCTAGGACACTGTGCTTATTATGCTCCATTCAGGAAGGGATGATGGGACAAGGAGGCAGCTTTGGGTAACATAGTAAGTTAGGTTGAAAAAAGACACACATCCATCAAGTTCAACCATAATGCCTATATATAACCTGCCTAACTGCCAGGGGGTGACCAATAATGGCTGTGATTGGCTATTTGGTAGCTCAATGTGGACTGGCAGCCTCTGGAAGCTCTTTTTGACAATTCACCTGCTCTTTATGACACCAATACTTGCCTCCAAATCAAATACAAAAATAACTCCCTGGTTTGGGGGCACTGGGAGCAACACCCAAGGGGTTGGGGAGTAACATGTTGCCCCCGAGTCACTGGTTGGGGATCACTGTAGTAGAGGAATAGCGTCCCTATCACTTAGATGAAATTACAGTCATGCCAATGTAAGTGCTGCCATTATATGAATCAGGACAAGGCTCAGTCATTTCATTATTTTCCTTCCTCTTTTGCTGTTCCAGATTCCTAATGGGGCTCCCTGGCTCCAGGAGCCAAAAACCTATTACTGTGAGGCTCCTACTGTTAACTTTCTCTTCAGACCCTCTCTTATTCATCTTCTGGTCTCTCGTTCACCCTACTGCCTGGTTGCTAGGGTAAATTAGACTCAGACTTGCTAAACAATTAAAAAAACAAACAAAAAACAAAGAAGACCACTTGCAAACTGTCTCAGAATATCACTGTTTGCATCATACTAAAAGTTAAAAGGAATACTGTCACATGTTTTTTTCAAAACCCATCAGTTAATAGCGCTTCTCCAGCAGAATCCTGCATTGTAATCTGTTTTTCCCATGGGGCTAGCCATATTCTTCATTTCCCAGGGTGCCACAGTCATGTGACCTGTGCTCTGATAAACTTCACTCACACTTTACTGCTGCGCTGCAAGTTGGAGTGATACCCCCCCCCTCCCCCCAGCAGCCGATCAGCAGAACAATGGGAAGGGAGCAAGATAGCAGCTCCCAGTAGGTATCAGAATAGCACTCAATAGTAAGAAATCCAAGTCCGGCTTGGGACTCCTCCAGTTACATGGGAGTAGGAGGACCAATAGGTTAGCTGAAAGCAGTTCTAATGTGTAGCACTGGCTGAAAGCTCAGACTCAGGCACACTTTACTGCTGCGCTGCAAGTTGGAGTGATACCCCCCCTCACCCCCAGCAGCCGATCAGCAGAACAATGGGAAGGGAGCAAGATAGCAGCTCCCAGTAGGTATCAGAATAGCACTCAATAGTAAGAAATCCAAGTCCGGCTTGGGACTCCTCCAGTTACATGGGAGTAGGAGAAACAATAGGTTAGCTGAAAGCAGTTCTAATGTGTAGCGCTGGCTGAAAGCTCAGACTCAGGCACATTTTACTGCTGCGCTGCAAGTTGGAGTGATATCCCCCCCTCCCCCCCAGCAGCCGATCAGTAGAACAATGGGAAGGGAGCAAGATAGCAGCTCCCAGTAGGTATCAGAATAGCACCCAATAGTAAGAAATCCAAGTCCGGCTTGGGACTCCTCCAGTTACATGGGAGTAGGAGAAACAATAGGTTAGCTGAAAGCAGTTCTAATGGGTAGCGCTGGCTGAAAGCTCAGACTCAGGCACAAGGCACTGAGATGGCGCCTACACACCAATATTACAGCTACAAATCCATTGCTTGTTCAAGAACAACATTTTAAATGGCAGAGGGAATTATTTGCTATGTAAACAGTGTAATGAAATAAAAATCATAACAGTATCCCTGCATGTACTCCCCCCAGTCTAGTCTCTGTTTCAGTTGATCTGGTTTATAATGATAATATGATTATCATATGATAATAATGGTTATAATGAATCCCAATGAAAATGGAGAGTCTATCAGATTTAACCCTATGGGTCCCAACTTCCACAGAATCTACAGTGACTATACAAAAAATAACTTGTGCCAACGCCCTGGATGCTGCAGTTCTGGGTTGCCTTTCGATTTGTGCCGCGCACTATGTTTACAAACCTCCGGCATTAAGAGGGTTAATGGCATAATCATGCTTATAATCTTATTTCCACCATTTAAAAAAATATTAAATGCCAAAGAAAGAAATAGGGTTAGGGAATATATTTATTACTGTCTTAATATTTAATAACAAAAAAATATTTATTTTTTCTTCCAAAATTTACTGTATTGGTCTACGCTAAAGCCGTCGTCAAATTCCTCTTTGTCTTGCTTGGCTGTAACCCTCTTGGACTGGTCCCGCTTGCGTAGCCGCGCCTTCCTGTCCTCCTCAGAGAGGGTGCTGATATCTACCGGCATCTGGGGAGGAGATGAATTCATTGTTATGGGGGGGAAGAAATGGAATTATTGCACACGGTTGGCAAGTAAGTGGTTAAGCAGTGTCGCTTGTGGGGCTCACACAACTGTGTTGGTGGCAAGTGGGTCACTTGGTTGGGAAATTACTCCCTGCGTCCAAAAATACCTTTCCATTGGGGGTTACCAGTGGCAATTTCCTTTCATGGCAATGAAAATCCATTTTGGGTGCTTTGCCCCCCCCCCCCATGTATAGTGCTATTGCCTGTGGGGCCACCAAGCGCTCTGTGTTTCATATGCTGACATAGAGCTTGCCATTGCAAGCAGAGAAGGAATGCCCCTATACATTTACTGCAGTTTCAGTTTTGCCTGCATCCAGGGCCGCCATCAGAAATCACGGGGCCCCTCACAACAAAATTTTCTCCCCCACCCTGCCCCCCAATGGCCCCTCCCATCAGTACAAAAGACACACAGACATTGGTAGCCAGGGCCCCCCTAAAACATTGGTATTCAGGGCCCCTCTAAAAAAGGCCCCCCAGCATTCTCCAGTAACCCCCCTCCCCAGTCCTCCAGCTCCCCCCCAGAGTCCTTCCCAGCATCCTCCAGCTCCCCCCCAGAGTCCTTCCCAGCATCCTCCAGCTCCCCCCCAGAGTCCTTCCCAGCATCCTCCAGCTCCCCCCCTAGAGTCCTTCCCAGTATCCTCCAGCTCCCACCCCCCTCCAAGCATCCTCCGGCTCCCCCCCTGCTCCCACCAGAAACTTCCGGCTCCCCCCCAGAGTCCTACCCAGCGTACGGACACGCGGGGCGCAACCAATCAAATTTCCCTCTAGCCACCAATGAACTAATGACAGGGCCCGGAGTTCTTTAAAGGGGGCCCGAGCTAAAAAACTGTATCACAGCCGGGCCCCCTTTAAAGCAACCATTGTCCGGGCCCGGGACAACTCTCCCCCTGATGGCGGCCCTGCCTGCATCTCTATTATTCTCTGGCTGGATGGGCCCCCACGTTCCTTATAGCCTCCCCTTATACAAAGTTTCTTACCGTAAGGATCCTGCGGGGCTCCTTGTACTGGATGGTAACGGTAGAGCCATCGGGTTGGACCAGTAACACGGGATACTGACGTATGAGGGTCTTCCTGCCGCAGCGCACTATGGAGGTTCTGTTGGAGTCATGCAGCCAGGGGGAGCTGTGCAACCGGCAAGCAGCGGGGAGGAACGTTCTACATGCCGCAGGCTGCAAGAGGCTACCGGGAGAATAAATCAGTGGTATCTTGGCACATAGACAGTGAGCTCATTAGCAGTTAATAGCATAACTATAAGGGGCACAGACTCTGTGAGTAAAGGTGGCCATACACAGGCAGATAAGCTGGCTAATACCTGTCTAGCATCATTTCTGTCGGCCGGTGTGACGCACTGGGGTCAAGGACCACACTGAGGCAGACAGGTAGTAGCCAGGGGTGAAGACGCAGGGGAGGCGGGGCATAGTTTGAGGACTAACGCTAGTCCGGCCCCCCAACAGTCTGAGGGACCGTGGACCAGCCGCCTGTTTAAAAAGTTTGAGGCCCCCTGCCTTAAGGTATCGTTCACCCTTGAGTTAACTTAGTATGACGTAGAGAGCAACATTCTGTGATGATTTGCCATTGGTCTTCCTTTGCAACCACTCCCTGGTTGCTAAGCTAACTTGGACCCTAGCAACCAAATAACTGCTGAAACTCCATACTGGAGAGCTCCTGAACTGAAAACAAAATAACCCCCAAAAAAAGTACAAATAATAAAAAACTAAACGTTAACTCAAAGCAATAAAAAGTAGCAATAATATTGCAGCCTCACAGAGCAATCGTTTTTTTGTTGCCGGGGTCAGTGACCCCCATTTGAAAGCTGAGAAGAGTCAAAAGAGGAAGGCAAAATAAAATCTATGAAAATTAAATAATGAAGACCAAGTGAATAGGCCATTCTATAACTTAAGGTGGCCAAACACGTTTAGATCAGCTGGCTTGGCGAGGATCTTCTACCTAGGGGTGGGGGATATCGGGCTAATTTGTTCGTTTGGCCCTGGGGCCAGGCGATCGAATTAGAATGACAGGTATAGGCGTCCATCGGTTCGGGGACCGCATCAGCTCGTTGATCCGACTAATCTTCAAATCTGCCCGATCGAGATCTGGCCAATTTCAGGCCCGTCGGTAGTGCCCATACACAGGCATTCGCCTGTGTATGGGCACTACCGACGGGCCTGAAATTGGCCAGATCTCAATTGGTCTAAGGGACCCATATTGGCAGCTAGAATCGGCCCGTGTATGGGCACCTTTACTAAAGGTTAAGCTGTAGGTGCACCACCCCTTTATAGTGCTATGGTGTCACTCTCAGCCTATTATACAGTCAGCGCCCCTTTATATTCACCTGATGGCCGAGTGCAGGGTCACCCCAAGTCTTCCTACTGACGCCATTGGCAGCTAAAGAGTCACAGGTTTAACCATGAAACAGCGCAACCACCGTCGAACCGTCACCACAAGCGAATATCCTTAGTCCATGAGCGGGGGGCCTGTAACACAAGAGGAAATGATCAGCCCCTGAGCGCCAGGGGGTCACTATGAGCCTCAGTACATGGTTATGTGTAATGCAATTTCTGTAGCCCAGGGCAGCTGTAGTTGGCTACATTGTTTTGGGAGTCACAAACAGCAGTGCAGAACGGTACATTTCACGTTTAACCATTTCTGCTGTTGTGAAGTGCAAGTAGAATGCTGGGAGTTGTAGTTCAGTAGAATGCTGGGAGTTGTAGTTCAGTAGAATGCTGGGAGTTGTAGTTCAGTGACAGGGAGGCACATGGATACACAGGGTCACCCTGAGCGCCTCTCTCTGTACACAAGGGGGTAACAAGGTCGAGAATGTTCCCCAGCTCCTCATATTCACTCCCCACCCTGCTGAGCCCAATATCCCGCCGCCAGCGCCAAACGAGCCCACTTACACTTACGGGACCGGCAGGGTTCTATAGTAATACCGGACTAGCTCGGCACTGATGTCACGATCACATGGGTGGGAAGGGGGAGGAGCTGAGCGGCGCTGGGAGTGTGGAGGCGGGGCTAAGCAACATCGGCGGTGTGAGTGCTGCTAGATGGCGGTTATCAAGTAAAACCCACCCGATACCTAGTCAGTAATGCAGTAAATCTCACAGGATTATTTTATTCCTGCACAAAACTTTGTTTTCACACACTTCTCCGTACAGACGCTAACTTGATTGCGTCATCGAAAGTGCGCCGCTAACAGTATAGTCCCGCCCACACTTGCTGCCTCTCTCGCTGATTGGCCCGTTTGTTGCTGTACCGCCTGTGCTGAAACGAATGTAGTTAGCCACGCCCCGTTATAGTGCAGGGGAGTACTGGGGGGCGGGACAAGCTCCGCTTCCTCTTGGCCCCGCCCCTTTCTGTGTAGTGATTGTTCCACGTGGTCCCGCCCAGAGGCAGTGAGAGCCGCAGTGTGAGCTCCATGATCAGCAGCTGGAGTAAGGTCTTCCGGGTAACGGCTGCAGGTATGTGCTGCTGGGATTCCTTTATAGCGCTTGGGTCTGGTCCGTAACCATGGTAACCGCCTCTGTCACTCACCTCTTTATTGCGCAAGCCTCGTCTTCATCTCCCACCCAGCGTCACTCAGTCCCTCAGTCCCCCTGCCCCTCAGTCCCCCTGCCCCTCAGTCCCCCTGCCCCTCAGTCCCCCTGCCCCTCAGTCCCCCTGCCCCTCAGTCCCCCTGCCCCTCAGTCCTCAGTCCCCCTGCCCCTCAGTCCCTCAGTCCCCCTGCCCTCAGTCCCCTCAGTCCCCCTGCCCCTCAGTCCCCCTGCCCCTCTGCCCCCTCAGTCCCCCTGCCCCTCAGTCCCCCTGCCCCCTCAGTCCCTCAGTCCCCCTGCCCCTCAGTCCCTCAGTCCCCCTGCCCCTCAGTCCCCTCAGTCCCCCTGCCCCTCAGTCCCCCTGCCCCTCTGCCCCTCAGTCCCCCTGCCCCTCAGTCCCCCTGCCCCTCAGTCCCCCTGCCCCTCAGTCCCCTGCCCCTCAGTCCCCTCAGTCCCCCTGCCCCTCAGTCCCCCTGCCCCTCAGTCCCCTCAGTCCCCCTGCCCCTCAGTCCCCCTGCCCCTCTGCCCCTCAGTCCCCCTGCCCCTCAGTCCCTCTGTCCCCCTGCCCCTCTGCCCCTCAGTCCCCCTGCCGCCTCAGTCCCTCTGTCCCCCTGCCCCTCTGTCCCTCAGTCCCCCTGCCCCTCTGCCCCTCAGTCCCCCTGCCCTCTGTCCCTCAGTCCCCCTGCCCCTCTGTCCCTCAGTCCCCCTGCCCCTCTGTCCCTCAGTCCCCCTGCCCCTCTGTCCCTCAGTCCCCCTGCCCCTCAGTCCCTCTGTCCCCCTGCCCCTCAGTCCCCCTGCCCCTCTGTCCCTCAGTCCCCCTGCCCCTCTGTCCCTCAGTCCCCCTGCCCCTCTGTCCCCCTGCCCCTCAGTCCCCCTGCCCCTCAGTCCCTCAGTCCCCTGCCCCTCTGTCCCTCAGTCCCCCTGCCCCTCTGTCCCTCAGTCCCCCTGCCCCTCTGTCCCCCTGCCCCTCTGTCCCTCAGTCCCCCTGCCCCTCTGTCCCTCAGTCCCCCTGCCCCTCTGTCCCTCAGTCCCCCTGCCCCTCTGTCCCCCTGCCCCTCAGTCCCCCTGCTCCTCTGTCCCTCAGTCCCCTCTGTCCCTCAGTCCCCCTGCCCCTCAGTCCCCCTGCCCCTCAGTCCCCCCTGCCCCTCAGTCCCCTGCCCCTCTGTCCCCCTGCCCCTCTGTCCCCCTGCCCCTCAGTCCCCCTGCCCCTCAGTCCCTCTGTCCCCTGCCCCTCTGTCCCCCTGCCCCTCTGTCCCTGTCCCCTGCCCCTCAGTCCCCCTGCCCCTCTGTCCCCCTGCCCCTCTGTCCCCTGCCCCTCTGTCCCCCTGCCCCTCTGTCCCTCAGTCCCCTCTGCCCCTCAGTCCCCCTGCCCCTCTGTCCCCCCTCCCCTGCCCCCTGTCCCTCAGTCCCCCTGCCCCTCTGTCCCTCAGTCCCCTGCCCCTCAGTCCCTCAGTCCCCTCTGCCCCTCTGTTCCTCAGCCCCTGCCCCTGTTCCTCAGTCCCCCTGCCCCTCTGTCCCTCAGTCCCCCTGCCCCTCAGTCCCCCTGCCCCCTGCTGTCCCTCAGTCCCCCTGCCCCTCTGTCCCCCTGTCCCTCTGTCCCCTCTGCCGTCCCCTGCCCTCTGTCCCCCCCCCTCAGTCCCCTGCCCCTCAGTCCCCCTGCCCCTCAGTCCCCCTGCCCCTCGCCCCCTCCCCCTGCCCCTCTGCCCCTCTGTCCCCCTGCCCCTCTGTCCCCCTGCCCCTCTGTCCCCCTGCCCCTCTGTCCCCCTCCCCCTGCCCTCAGTCCCCCTCCCCTGCC
This sequence comes from Xenopus tropicalis, assembly GCF_000004195.4. Lineage (NCBI taxonomy): Eukaryota > Metazoa > Chordata > Amphibia > Anura > Pipidae > Xenopus > Xenopus tropicalis. Next base: position 9,885,484 of record NC_030682.2, on the reverse strand, counting down.
CCTCAGTCCCCCTGCCCCTCAGTCCCCCTGCCCTCAGTCCCCCTGCCCCTCAGTCCCCTGCCCCTCAGTCCCCCTGTCCCCCTGCCCCTCTGTCCCCTGCCCCTCTGTCCCCCTGCCCCTCTGTCCCCCTGCCCTCTGTCCCCCTGCCCCTCTGTCCCCTGCCCCTCAGTCCCCCTGCCCCTCAGTCCCCTCAGCCCCTCAGTCCCCTCAGTCCCCCTGCCCCTCAGTCCCCCTGCCCCTCAGTCCCCTCAGTCCCCTGCCCCTCAGTCCCCCTGCCCCTCTGCCCCTCAGTCCCCCTGCCCCTCAGTCCCCTGCCCCTCAGTCCCCCTGCCCCTCTGCCCCTCAGTCCCCCTGCCCCTCAGTCCCCTGCCCCTCAGTCCCCCTGCCCCTCAGTCCCCTCAGTCCCCCTGCCCCTCAGTCCCCCTGCCCCTCAGTCCCCTCAGTCCCCCTGCCCCTCAGTCCCCCTGCCCCTCTGCCCCTCAGTCCCCCTGCCCCTCAGTCCCTCTGTCCCCTGCCCCTCTGCCCCTCAGTCCCCCTGCCCCTCAGTCCCTCTGTCCCCCTGCCCCTCTGTCCCTCAGTCCCCCTGCCCCTCTGCCCTCAGTCCCCCTGCCCCTCTGTCCCTCAGTCCCCCTGCCCCTCTGTCCCTCAGTCCCCCTGCCCCTCTGCCCCTCTGTCCCTCAGTCCCCCTGCCCCTCTGTCCCTCAGTCCCCCTGCCCCTCAGTCCCTCTGTCCCCCTGCCCCTCTGTCCCTCAGTCCCCCTGCCCCTCTGTCCCTCAGTCCCCCTGCCCCTCTGTCCCTCAGTCCCCCTGCCCCTCTGTCCCCCTGCCCCTCTGTCCCCCTGCCCTCAGTCCCCCTGCCCTCAGTCCCTCAGTCCCCCTGCCCCTCAGTCCTCAGTCCCCCTGCCCCTCTGTCCCTCAGTCTGCCCCTCTGTCCCTCAGTCCCCCTGCCCCTCTGTCCCTCAGTCCCCCTGCCCCTCTGTCCCTCAGTCCCCCTGCCCCTCTGTCCCCCTGCCCCTCAGTCCCCCTGCTCCTCTGTCCCTCAGTCCCCTCTGTCCCTCAGTCCCCCTGCCCCTCAGTCCCCCTGCCCCTCAGTCCCCCTCCCCTCAGTCCCCCTGCCCTCAGTCCCCCTGCCCCTCAGTCCCCCCCCTGCCCTGCCCCTCAGTCCCCCTGCCCCTCAGTCCCTCTGTCCCCTGCCCCTCTGTCCCCCTGCCCCTGTCCCCTGCCCTCTGTCCCTGCCCCTCTGTCCCCCTGCCCCTCTGTCCCCCTGCCCCTCTGTCCCTCAGTCCCCTCTGCCCCTCAGTCCCCCTGCCCCTCTGTCCCCCTGCCCCTCTGTCCCTCAGTCCCCCTGCCCCTCTGTCCCTCAGTCCCCCTGCCCCTCTGTCCCTCAGTCCCCTGCCCCTCTGTTCCTCAGTCCCCCTGCCCCTCTGTTCCTCAGTCCCCCTGCCCCTCTGTCCCTTCAGTCCCCCTGCCCTCAGTCCCCCTGCCCCTCTGTCCCTCAGTCCCCTGCCCCTCTGTCCCTCAGTCCCCCTGCCCCTCTGTCCCCCTGCCCCTCTGTCCCCCTGTCCTCAGTCCCCTGCCCCTCTGTCCCCCTGCCCCTCAGTCCCCTGCCCCTCAGTCCCCCTGCCCCCTCAGTCCCCCTGCCCTCAGTCCCCCTGCCCCTCTGTCCCCCTGCCCCCCTGCCCCCTCTGTCCCCCTGCCCCCCTGCCCCTCTGTCCCCCTGCCCCTCTGTCCCCCTGCCCCTCTGTCCCCCTGCCCTCTGTCCCCCTGCCCTCTGTCCCCCTGCCCCTCTGTCCCCCTGCCCCTGCCCCTCAGTCCCCTCCCCCTGCCCCTCAGTCCCCCTGCCCCTCAGTCCCCTGCCCCTCAGTCCCCCTGCCCCTCAGTCCCCTGCCCCTCAGTCCCCCTGCCCCTCAGTCCCCCTGCCCCTCAGTCCCCTGTCCCCCTGCCCCTCTGTCCCCCTGCCCCTCTGTCCCCCTGCCCCTCTGTCCCCCTGCCCCTCTCTGTCCCCCTGCCCCTCTGTCCCCCTGCCCCTCTGTCCCCCTGCCCCTCAGTCCCCCTGCCCCTCAGTCCCCCTGCCCCTCAGTCCCCCTGCCCCTCAGTCCTTCTGCCCCTCTGTCCCTCAGTTCTTCTGTCCCTCAGTCCCCCTGCCCCTCAGTCCTTCTGCCCCTCAGTCCCCCTGCCCCTCAGTCCCCCTGCCCCTCAGTCCCCCTGCCCCTCTGTCCCCCTGCCCCTCTGTCCCCCTGCCCCTCTGTCCCCCTGCCCCTCTGTCCCCCTGCCCCTCTGTCCCTCAGTCCCCCTGCCCCTCAGTCCCCCTGCCCCTCAGTCCCCCTGCCCCTCAGTCCCCCTGCCCCTCAGTCCCCCTGCCCCTCTGTCCCTCAGTCCCCCCTGCCCCTCAGTCCCCCTGCCCTCAGTCCCCCTGCCCCTCTGTCCCTCAGTCCCCCTGCCCCTCAGTCCCCCTGCCCCTCAGTCCCCCTGCCCCTCAGTCCCCCTGCCCCTCTGTCCCCCTGCCCCTCTGGCCCCCTGCCCCTCTGGCCCCCTGCCCCTCTGGCCCCCTGCCCCTCTGTCCCTCTGTCCCTCAGTTCTTCTGTCCCTCAGTCCCCCTGCCCCTCAGTCCTTCTGCCCCTCTGTCCCTCAGTTCTTCTGTCCCTCAGTTCTTCTGTCCCTCAGTCCCCCTGCCCCTCAGTCCCCCTGCCCCTCAGTCCCCCTGCCCCTCAGTCCCCCTTCCCCTCAGTCCCCCTTCCCCTCAGTCCCCCTGCCCCTCAGTCCTTCTGCCCCTCAGTCCTTCTGCCCCTCAGTCCTTCTGCCCCTCTGTCCCTCAGTTCTTCTGTCCCTCAGTCCTTCTGCCCCTCTGTCACTCAGTCCTTATGTCCTTCCCACAGTCACTGACTCCACAGAGGAGAGGGAAAGGCTGAAAAGAAAACACCAGCATAACAAAAATTTAAAAGTGAACTTCCCCTTTAACAAAATGTTGTTACTGGTCTGCTAATATAGCTCTTGTGCTTGTGATTAGCCCTTTAATTGGAAACACAGGACCACAGTCACATGATCAGACTCTTCCTGATTCGCTGTAACTAAGGGCAGGAGTTTGCCTGCCTAACAATGTAGCACCCCCCACACCCCACCCACAGATATAGAGAAACACTGGGGTAACAGTCACCCTGCTATAGTTCCAGGGGTACCCAGGGCACAAATAAGCACTCACCCCAAATCCCCCCTAACTGGCCTTCAGGCTGGGCCCCCTTAGCCCATAACAAGGTTACAGATATATAGAAACATTGGGGTAACAGTCACCCCGCTATAGTTCCAGGGGTACCCAGGGCACAAATAAGCCCTCACCCCAAATCCCCCCCTAACTGGCCTTCAGGCTGGGCCCCCTTAGCCCATAACAAGGTTACAGATATATAGAAACATTGGGGTAACAGTCACCCCGCTATAGTTCCAGGGGTACCCAGGGCACAAATAAGCACTCACCCCAAATCCCCCCTAACTGGCCTTCAGGCTGGGCCCCCTTAGCCCATAACAAGGTTACAGATATATAGAAACATTGGGGTAACAGTCACCCTGCTATAGTTCCAGGGGTACCCAGGGCACAAATAAGCACTCACCCCAAATCCCCCCCTAACTGGCCTTCAGGCTGGGCCCCCTTAGCCCATAACAAGGTTACAGATATATAGAAACATTGGGGTAACAGTCACCCTGTTTGGTATATGCACCCTTCCATAATGTGAAATATATTGGTGCCTTATAATTATGCGTTCATATTAATAGTAACTATAATAATGAATGATACAGATAGATCTATAGGGATCTATATACTTATACGCCTATTGATACAGTTGTACTTATATCTAATGACCATTAGATGGCGCTGTTACACAGATCTGTGACTAATAAGCTCATTACCAATGCAAGTGATTGCCATGTTACCCACAGTAGGGCTGCTGAGCTGAGGGTAACAGTGGGCAGGGGGGGGCACAAAGCGGCTCTCATACAGTATCATCTGGGTTTATTTAAAGAAGAATTAGAAGGCAGTGAGTTTGTGGCTTCCCTCCCCTCCATGAGATGCTTTGCTCCCGCGCCAACGTTCCTCTGACCTGTAATCAGCTTTGGGCTTATATTTAGGTGGTGCCCATAAGCCCCGGGCAGATTAGAGGCTTCTCCTGCCAGGAAAAGCTTTTGGGTTATGAAATCATGATGGGGTAGGCTTTATAAGGGGTTGTTTCAATCAGTATAATGTAGAGAGTGATATTCTGAGACAATTTGCAATTGGTCTTTTTTTTTCATTATTTTTCCTTCTTCAATTATTTCACTTTTTGTTCAGCTGCTTTCCAGTTTGGAGTTTCAGCAGCTATCTAGTTGCTAGGGTCCAAATGACCTTAGTAACCAGGATGTGGTTTGGATGAGAGACAGGAATATGAATAGGAGAGGGGCTTAATAGAAAGAAAAGGAATAAAAAGTAACAGTAACAATAAAACTGGAGCCTCACAGAGTAATAGGTTTTGGCTGCCGGGGTCAGTGACCCCCATTTGAAAGCTGCAAAGAGTCAGAATTCAAATAATTTAAAAAATTTAAAACATAAGTAATAAGGACCAATTGCAAAGTTGCTTATAATTAGCCATTGTATAACTCACTAATAGTTAACATATAGATGAACCACCTTTTGAATTCATAGTGATAAATCCCTATAAATATGTATCACTTTCCCTTTAATGTTGACATTTTATCTAGTGTTTAGTTGCTAAAGCCAGTGACCCTAGCAACCCCAGTACAGTCAGAAGTGTAACAATGAGAACAAGTTGCAGATTGATTTACTGTTTCATTGTCTCCATTTTGCTACAATTGAGAGGAGGGGGGGCGGGATATGTAAATGTGAGACTGTCCCAGAATGCCGGTGGGCACGGCAGCTCCCTGGCTATTCTGTAGCAGTATTTCCCTGTCCGTAGCAGCGGCCAATCCTGTCAGGCCGGCAGGGAGCTGCTGTGGCTGGGTGTGTCGGTGGGAGGCGGGACGGAGGAATGAGAGAGGATTAAAGGCATTGGCTGACGTCCCAGCCTCTCATTGTGCCTCAGCATAAAGCTGCTGCTTCCTCCTCTGCTTCATCACAAGCCGGGTGCAGTCACACAGGGACACTGGTGAGCCAATGGGGGCGGTAGTGTTGCACTATTATATACAGTGATGTGGGGGGCTGGCAGGGAAGGGGAGTGACCATTTGTCCTGGGGGTGATGGGGCCAGTGCCTGTATGTGCTGCTTACACACTGACATTCCCTGTCAGCTGGCCGATAGTGAGCAGGCTGGATAGTGAGCTGGCCGATAGTGAGCAGGCTGGATAGTGAGCTGGCCAATAGTAAGCTGGCCGATAGTGAGCAGGCTGGATTTTGAGCTGGCCGATAGTGAGCAGGCTGGATAGTGAGCTGGCCGATAGTGAGCAGGCTGGATTGTGAGCTGGCTAGATTGTGAGCTGGCCGATAGTGAGTAGGCTGGATAGTGAGCTGGCCAATAGTGAGCTGGCTGGATTGTGAGCTGGCTGATAGTGAACAGGCTGGATAGTGAGCTGGCTGATAGTGAACAGGCTGTATAGTGAGCTGGCTGGATAGCGAGCTGGCTGATAGTGAGCAGGCTAGATTGTGAGCTGGCCGATAGTGAGCAGGCTAGATTGTGAGCTGGCCGATAGTGAGCAGGCTAGATTGTGAGCTGGCCAATAGTGAGGTGGCCGGATAGTGAGCTGGCCGGATAGTGAGCAGGCTAGATTGTGAGCTGGCCAATAGTGAGGTGGCCGGATAGTGAGCTGGCCGGATAGTGAGCTGGCTGATAGTGAGCTGGCCGATAGTGAACTAGTGGGGCACGTGTGGGTGTTTGCACTTCTCCCTTCTATCCCTGCCCAGCCAGCCGGAATGTCTCACTTTCCCAGGTTGGGGGGGGGTGCTGCAGTGCAGAGGCACGGGGATGGCTGATAATGGGCACATTCCCACACTCCCACCCTCCCTCGCCTGCTGAGTAACAGACCGACAGGGGAACAGGCTTCTGCTGCATTGTTTCAAGGGGCAGAACCAGCGGTGCAGAAAGGGACGGCAGACTCAGTAGCAGTGACATTGCCAAGCAGCGAGGGAGGGAGGGATGTAGGGAATTGCTTAGAATGGCACTTTCTCTGGGAACATTTTGCTTTCGGTTTAGCGTCCCCTTTAGCCCTATCAGCGTGACTGTCAGTCTGTAGCGTTATCTGTGCTGCTGCCACTCAGGGGAGTGTAGGGGAGATAAGCGGCTGTCTGTACCCACGCCTGCCCCACCTATCAGCTGCACTTCTACTCTCCTCAGCAGCCAATCATTGCCCTTAACTTCCCGATGGCTAGCCAATCACTGTATCCCCCGAGTGTCCCCTGCGCTGCCTCATGTGACTCCCTGCTCCTCTGATTTGCAGGTATGGCTGGGCCCAGGCCAGTGGTGCTGAGCGGCCCCTCCGGGGCGGGGAAAAGCACCCTCCTCAAGCGACTCATGAACGAATATGAAGGGCTGTTTGGCTTTTCAGTTTCTCGTAAGTAACTTTTATTTTATGGTATCTCTCTGTACAGGCTATGAGCAAACTTAGGGGGCTGTTCCTGCTGAATTGTGCTTAGTACAGGGGAATCCCTATGTGCCATAGTTTTATGGCATCTCTCTGTACAGGCTATGAGCAAACTTAGGGGGCTGTTCCTGCTGAATTGTGCTTAGTGCAGGGGAATCCCTATGTGCCATAATTTTATGGTATCTCTCTGTACAGGCTATGATCAAACTTAGGGGGCTGTTCCTGCTGAATTGTGCTTAGTACAGGGGAATCCCTATGTGCCATAATTTTATGGTATCTCTCTGTACAGGCTATGATCAAACTTAGGGGGCTGTTCCTGCTTAATTGTGCTTAGTACAGGGGAATCCCTATGTGCCATAGTTTTATGGTATCTCTCTGTACAGGCTATGAGCAAACTTAGGGGGCTGTTCCTGCTGAATTGTGCTTAGTACAGGGGAATCCCTATGTGCCATAGTTTTATGGTATCTCTCTGTACAGGCTATGATCAAACTTAGGGGGCTGTTCCTGCTGAATTGTGCTTAGTACAGGGGAATCCCTATGTGCCATAGTTTTATGGTATCTCTCTGTACAGGCTATGAGCAAACCTACCCCCCCCCCATCTTGGTACCTACCCCCCCCCGTCTGGGTACCAACCCCCCACCTGGGTATCTACCTCCCGTCACTTGCCAGTCATCTCATTCCCTATTATGTTTATTTGCAGATACCACGAGAAAGCCCCGCCCTGGGGAGGCTGATGGGAAAGGTGAGTCCCGTTCATGTGCAGCAGCCATATTGCTTTTAGTAGAACAGTATATAAACCATAGTGATCCAATCATTTGGCCCCTGGGATGGCAGTCAGATGGTAATTGGGCTGCAGTTATAATATATTTTTGTCTCCGCCCCCTCAGATTACCATTTTGTGAGTCTGGACGACATGAAGAAGGGAATAGAGAGAGGGGAGTTTATAGAACATGCAGTGTTTTCTGGGAACATGTACGGGACCAGGTAGGTACAGGGGAGCCTATGAGCATCGCTGTGTGTGTGTATATATATATATATATATGTGTGTGTGTGTGTGTATATATATATATATATAATGTGTGTGTGTGTGTATATGGCCTGTGTGTTATATTGGTATGTGGGAGCTCAGTGCAGCAGCTACAGATGGAGCAGATTTCATTCTGCGCCTCCCCTGTACCTGGCACCCCCAAGGCTCCCTGTCTGCCCGCTGCACTATGTACTTGACTTTACGTCTGTGGTGGTCACAGCTAGTAGGAGGGGTCACAGCCAGTAGGAGGGGGTCACAGCCAGTAGGAGGGGTCACAGCCAGTAGGAGGGGTCACAGCCAGTAGGAGGGGTCACAGCCAGTAGGAGGGTCACAGCCAGTAGGAGGGGTCACAGCCAGTAAGAGGGTCACAGCCAGTAGGAGGGTCACAGCCAATAGGAGGGTCACAGCCAGTAGGAGGGTCACAGCCAGTAGGAGGGGGTCACGGCCAGTAGGAGGGGGTCACGGCCAGTAGGAGGGGGCACAGCCAGTAGGAGGGGGGCACAGCCAGTAGGAGGGGGGCACAGCCAGTAGGAGGGGGGCACAGCCAGTAGGAGGGGGCACAGCCAGTAGGAGGGGGCACAGCCAGTAGGAGGGGGCACAGGTTATATATGCAAGCCAAGCCTGCTCCATCTGTAGCTTGTTTATCAGTCCCGTGGCTCTGACTTCCTGATACCTTGGGTTAATAAGGGATTTGCCTGAGGACCCGGCAGCCATCACATGCGCCCCCCCCCCCCACCCCACCCCACCCCCAGTTAAGTAGTGAGATGCGCAGCAGGAATTTTGGGAAAGAATTCACATTTCTTTTTGTTCCCACAGAATTCCCAATGCCCCACCTCCTCTATATACAAAACAACAAGAATTCTGGGAAGAAGTCACATTTAGAAAGTTTCCCTGTTTATGGTAGAGCCCATCTGTGCCACCTCTAGCCGTGCCAGCCTATAGACAGATGGCAGAGTGACCGCAGCCGGTTGCCCCTCTAGAGGCGTCAACAGTTCTGTTGTGTTTGTATAACCCCGGGGCAGGGCAGTCGGCCCCCATACTGTATTTTCGGGGGTATAAATGTACTTTATCAGTATAAGAGCAATAGCCCAGTGATGAGGGGCACTTGTATTTTAGGGGGGGGGGGAGAATTATATTATGGGCTGTGGGTTTCTGCAGTGAAAGACACCTTGGAATATATTCCATCACCAGAGCTGTCACTCATTCATTTAACCCTTCCTGACCCGCTAATAGGATTATTAGGGAAGCAGATTGTGGCGCAGCGGGTACTTGTGATCTGTGCTTTAATGCTAGCTGCAAGCCTTACGTTGTGTAACCTGCTTATAGTCTCCACACTGCTGCTTCTGACTCCTGAAACAATGTAGCAGAAGCCAGCTGATAGAAACCTGGAGGAGATCTTATGTAATACAGGTTTAAAGGGGTAGCTCACCTTTAATTAGGTGAACCTCCCCTTTAACGAAACATGTGAGAATGAGGGATAAATGGATATTGGGGACTCGCTGAAAATCATGTTGACTTGTATAATGCCAAAGATCTGGCCTGAACAGTTTGCTCTGGTTTCTGATTGGAGCAAAGTGTAAGGCAGAATGTTTGATTGGATGTGGCGCTTCTCCCCACAGTACCGCCGCCGTGCAGGCCGTCCAGGCCAGGAACCAGATCTGTATACTGGATATCGACATGCAGGGAGTGAAGAGCATAAAGAAGACCAGTCTGAATCCCATTTACATCTCCATTCACCCACCGTCAGTTCCAATATTAGTAAGTTCCTACACGTCAGCTCATTCATAGGGGGTTGTGCCAGGTAATGGCTGCTTGGGTGGGCGGCTCCAGGTGTGTGGGTGCCAGGCAGTCACAGCACCCAGGCCTCGCTCTCCCACTCACCCACATCCTTGTGACTTACAGCTCCCTTCTGTTACTGTAGCCCAAGCACTGACCAAAATATTCTGAAAGTTGGCACTTGTGAGGTTTATTTTACCCCAGGGGCACCATTCTATGCACATTCTAGGGCTCATTTACTGTTCCCCCAGATGCAAGTCCAAAAGCACTACTAAGGAGAGCAAAATAGCCTCTATTAAAGGAACAGTAACACCAAAAAATGAAAATGTATAAAAGTAATTAAGCTATATATATCTTATACAGAAACCCTACTATAGTTTATATAAATACCCCTGCTGCTGTACCAGTGCAGGAATGGCTGCCCCCGGGGCTACACAGCGGGGTATTTATATAAACTATAGTAGGGTTTCTGTAGCAAACACCCCAGCTGTACCAGTGCAGGAATGGCTGCCCCCGGGGCTACACAGCAGGGTATTTATATAAACTATAGTAGGGTTTCTGTAGCAAACACCCCAGCTGTACCAGTGCAGGAACGGCTGCCCCCGGGGCTACACAGCGGGGTATTTATATAAACTATAGTAGGGTTTCTGTAGCAAACTCCCCAGCTGTACCAGCACACCCACTTGTAACCTGCCCCCTCTGAACGCATTCCAGAGACTAAGGTGCAGCCCATTCCATTCCTAGGGCGCAACCCATGGGGCAAATAACACGGTGCCTATTTGGAATGTTGCCTCCGGCTTTTCAAACACTTTGTCACCTTTCCCCTGTGGAATCTTGAAATTGGGTCAGTCGGCCTAATAGGTAGAGATATAGGAAAAGCATGATTGGTTCCCCACCTGTGACTCTGGCCTAATAGGTAGATATAGGAAAAGCGCGATTGGCTCCCTGCTGTTTTCAACTAGGTAACCAATCACGTTGCAAGGGAACCTTTTGGCTTAGTGTATAGTGAGAATTGGGAAAAACATAACATGATGTTTTTTTCTCGGAAACAGGAGAAGCGGTTACGAGACAGAAACACAGAGTCGGAGGAAAGTTTACAGAAAAGACTGAACGCAGCAATAGCCGACCTGGAGATCAGTAAGTGTCCTGGGATTTTCCTTGGTCAGAACCAGCAGAGCAGAGATTCTAACATGGCTGCCCTGTGATTGTTCCCAGGATACCCTGGTACAGGCTTGGGGCCAATCAGGATGCCCCAGACAGGCAACAACTCTATTTCCATCAACCTGTCACTTCCGTTAAGGTTATTTTTATCATGTATTTGCGGTGCCAAGCCCCTCTCTCCAACTTACCGTATATACTCGAGTATAAGCCGAGTTTTTCAGCACATTTCCCACCCTAGGCTTATACTTGAGTCAATAGGTTTTTCCAGTTTTCGTAGGTAAAATTAGGTACCTCGGCTTATATTCGGATCGGCTTATACTCGAGTATATACGGTAACTTTCTTAGAACTAAGCTACAAACCAGCTGCTTGTTGCAAAATAGGTTTCATTGTTTCATATGCGGCAAGTTACACATAATACAGACAGCTCCCATAGGAACTACTGAAATGAACGCTATTGCCAGTAGCACTCCCAGATGCCTCTGCTGTCCCCTCTGTGGGCGTCCCTATCTAACTGCCTGTTATTTTTGTATTTTAAAGGCAAAGAGCCTGGTCTGTTTGATGCCATTATTGTCAATGATGATTTAGAAGAGGCCTACGCTCATCTGAAGGGAACCCTGGCACAAGTAAGTGCACTGAACGGGGGTGGAAAAATCTGATTGGTGGGAGGAAAAGTAGTTACAGATGTTGTAGTGGGGGATGCTGGGAGTTGTAGTGCTGCATGAAACTGATACATAGATGACGGCCCCCAGCCTTCGCTCCTGCACATGTAGTGGGGGAGTCACACAGGGTAACTATTCTATTTCTCTGTTCCGCAGGAGATCAAACAAGCCCAGAGCAGCAAGAATTCCTGACTGAAGGACAGCCCACTTCCCCTAGCTCCTCCCACTACCACAAGCATTCCTGGCGGCGTTTCTCCTGCACGACGCATCGACCCATTTCATGTTTTAGGGCCCCGACCGGTAGGAAAATAAATGTAGAACCCCCTTTTGGCGAGTAATGTCGACTCTTTGTGAGCGAAACTCCTTCCTCAGCTGCTCCGGAACCAGTATTCCCTACCAGCCAGTGAAATATCTGCCTTCATCTTTATTACCGTAACCACGACAGCGAGATGGTTATTGAAACTGCCCTAACTGGGCGGGGCCAAGCGTTGCTCATGTTACTGTAGAACTGCCAGTGTCTCTCCTGTGTGTGCTGCTAGGGACACGCCCATGTCTTCCATAAGTCCCTCCCTTCCTAGGGAAATGGCTGTACCACTTCCCACCTCATGGGGGACAAAAACCAATGGCTGTACCACTTCCACATCATGGGGGACAAAAACAACCCCCCCCCCCCGTACCAATAAGAGCACAAGCAAGAAATTGGTTCAACCTTTTTTATACCAGAAGATGAATCTGACAAAGGTGCTATCTAGCCCCCCCTCCTCAACCTAAAAATCTAGGAGGAATGTGACCAATGAGTGCAGGCTTATCCAGGGTGGGCTAAGTGGGTGGGGTCTGTAACGAGAAGGTATTATAATATATATATTCCCTATATATAGGTGTGTTTTGTTTTCACTGATCATTATACCATGTGACAGACAGTGATGGGCGGGGCCTATGACAGTTAGTATATATGATATGTTCCTAATATCTGGGTGTGTATTGCCTATTTGACATTCAGTAGTAGAATATATATATATATATATATATATATATATATACAGTATATGGGGGGGGGGGGTTTAACAATGCGCTAAGATTCAGCGGGTCATTTATAAACACTTGGCAACAGGGCAGTAACCCATGGCAACCAGTCAGATATTTGCTTTCATTGTTCTTCCGAAAGCTGGCGGGAAATATCCTATCACAGATGGTTGCTATGGGTTACCGCCCAGGTGCAAATTTGCCCCGTTTTTATAAATGAGCCCACCGAGTCTTTCTAACGGGGGCAGTCTGTACTCTCTCACCTAATAATGCAAATGATATATTTATATTGTGTAACCTGTACAGTAAGTGGCTGATCTTGTGTCTCACCGACAGAATAGTAAAAATCTGTTTTTTTGGTAGAGAATCCTCTTGTTTGTGCTTTTTGTGGAATCTTGCGCTGCTAAACACTTGCGCCGCCCGTGGATTGGTGCAGAGTCGGGTCCCTATGAGACAGAATACTGGTTTCATTCATTAAAGGGGAACTCCGGCTTCCAAACCAAAATGTGTTAAAGAGCCCCACACAACCCAGAAACCCATAATATCCCTATCCCTGTAATCTGTTCCTTCAAACAGTAATAAATCCCATTTTTATATGCTGAAATCCAGCTGCAAAACTGTTCTACTCTTTCTGCATCATTGGAAATCCTGGCAGGGGAGGAGGGACTAAAACACTGATGTTACACATTGTAACAACTTCCCCACAGCTTACAGACAGCATGCAGGAACTACATCACCCACAATGCATTGCACTGGGATGTTCCTTTCCTTATTGACATCACGTGTGCAACAGGGAATTGTGGGATTGGGAGGGGGCAGGCTTACAAGTGGGTACAATGTGAAATGATCAGATCATGATAAGAGCCTAGGGAGACCCATCAAGATAGGCCTGCATTAATACATCACACCCTTTGCAGGTAGATATCTGCCCAATTCTCTGCCAGATATTGGTTGGGCAGGCTGTCGCATGGGCCCCATATATGGGCCAATAAGCAACCAACTCAGTCTGGGGCGTCAGAAGCTTTTATCAGCGTATATATGGGCAGCTTAAGGCACCCCCAGGCCGATGCACACAAGTTAAACCAGCCGGGGGACTTTGCTAGGGACACGGTTCCACCATCTTTCCTTTCTTCTTGATGCAGGGTGTCCAGCTCTGTAGGAACTCTGCTTGCAAAATCCTTGTAGAGTGTAAGCTCTTTTGGGCAGGGCTCTCTTCCCCTCCTGTATCGGTTACTGATTGCTTTATATGTTACTCCTTGTAGAGTGTAAGCTCTTTTGGGCAGGGCTCTCTTCCCCTCTTGTATCGGTTACTGATTGCTTTATATGTTACTCCTTGTAGAGTGTAAGCTCTTTTGGGCAGGGCTCCCTTCCCCTCCTGTATCGGTTACTGATTGCTTTATATGTTACTCCTTGTAGAGTGTAAGCTCTTTTGGGCAGGGCTCCCTTCCCCTCTTGTATCGGTTACTGATTGCTTTATATGTTACTCCTTGTAGAGTGTAAGCTCTTTTGGGCAGGGCTCTCTTCCCCTCCTGTATCGGTTACTGATTGCTTTATATGTTACTCCTTGTAGAGTGTAAGCTCTTTTGGGCAGGGCTCTCTTCCCCTCTTGTATCGGTTACTGATTGCTTTATATGTTACTCTGTATGCCCAATGTATGTAACCCACTCATTGTACAGCGCTGCGGGATATGTTGGCGCTTTATAAATAAATGTTAATAATAATAATAATCCTTGCCGAAGCCATACTGATACGAAGCACTTTCAGTAGGAGAGGCCTTAGACAAAGATCTAGAGAAGCCTGGACTGTTTCGATTTTGTAGAACTATAACTTCCCGCATCTCACCTACGTTGTAGCGCAGCAACATATGGTCGAAAACACACACTGTGTATAGACTTGTAACGGAAAGTAGAACTCTGAGTGCAAAATGCCCATTATAGATTCTCTGATCCTCTCTCTAAAGGCTGCCATCTTGGATTCCAAGGACAACCCGCTGCTTTTAGCTTATACAGTGGGGGGGGGGCAGGAATAAAGTGATGAAAGAGAAATAACACTAATACTTATTGAGGAGGAGGGAAAGGGATTATTGTCCCTTATTGGCACAAAGAATTCTGGGAACTAATCCTAAAGAGCTCGAAGAAAATCCCATTTACATGGGTTTTTCCTATAGGCCAGTGTTTATCCTATAGCCCCTCCCTCTGCACAAACACCGCAACAACGTATGGAAAAAAAAAAACACAACTGATCTGTCAAAATACTTTTATATTGAAAACCGTACAGATAAATAAGACATTATTTTTAAAACAACATGCAATGTACACAGTCTAGTTGGAATTGAGTTTCTATACGATGTTCCCTGGAACCTGCTTCATTGAATGTGCAGGTTGGAAGGAATAGGGCCTTTACTCTAGCTAGGCCTTCAGCCCGAGGAATAGCTCCGCCTTCTCTCGTGAAAATGGTTGTATCTCGGGGGCGTGTCCTGGTTACGGGCTATTAATTGTAATGGAAATGTGTATAGACCAGAAGGCAATATGGCTGCAAACATTGGGTTGGCCATATACCCTACAACGTGTTGTTAGGCCTATCAGAGGTCTTTGTAGGACATCAATATTGTAATAGAGCTCAACTTCCCAAGGTGCTAGGAGCACAAGCAACAGTCTAACTCCCTGAACCAAGAACCCTATAACATGCCAGAGAATAGCCACCGCCCATTGGACATCTACAACCATGTCCTAAGCCTGTAAGGCAGACATCTAAGTGGGCGATAGCCTCGTTTTGCAGCAGCCAATCACTTCTTAGAGCCTGGAAAAGGAGGAGCAAGTCAACGGTGTTCTCACACAAGTGCATGGGTGGATGAAGCTTTGGGGAGGGGATTAAACCATTAATTGGCACTGCATTTATCCTATTGTGTTCTGGGATATTATACATGGAAAAGGCCTTGGTATAGTATAATGCAGGGATCCCCAACCTTTCTTACTCATGAGCCACAGTCAAATGGAAAAAGACTCATGGAGTCATGGAGACTCAAGTTCATGGAGGAGCCAAATAAGGGCTAAGATAGGGTGCATAGAGGCCCCTAATAGCCAATCAGCTTACAGGGGCTTTATTTGGTAGGAAATCTTGTTTTTATTTAACCAAAACTTGCCCCCAAGTCAGGAATTCAAAAATAACGTTTGGGGGCACTGAGAGTAACATCCAAGGGGTTGGGGAGCAACATGTTGCCCCTGAGCCACTGGTTGGGGATCATGTATAAAATGTCTTTACCAACCAATAACATCACCCTCCACCTATACCCAAATGAGTTGTAGTACAAAGTTCTATATCTCTATAGCTCCTCTTGGCTATATATTTCCATACACCCCCTACCCAACTGTCTACAGACCAAGTCCAGACAGAAATGTAATACTAACGCCTAACGGCTTTGTTCATGATCAAGGTAAAGTCTAAGCACTCCAAAACCAAAATTGTCCATTAAACAAGAACAATAAACTCTCTAATCTGGATTAATTACAGTAACTCAATAAATGCCCAGGCCACCGATGTCTTGGTCAGCGGGACCAGCCATTCTGGAGGACATTGGGATTTGTAGTTCAGTTACAATGGCAACACCACCAATAAGATATCACTGGCCTACCTATGGCATTTAAACCACACCCATAATACACAGCAAAAAAAAAAAAAATGGGGTAATGTCAAACAATAAATTTATATTGAGCTAAATATGGTGTATGTCCATTGGGAAAACCGACAAAGGTGTCGGCTTCTAAGTAGCACAAACGACTCTATTATTACTTATTCGAATGAGTCCAGGAGCAAGGCATGCTGGGGCAGCGCAGCCCGAGTG
This sequence comes from Xenopus tropicalis, assembly GCF_000004195.4. NCBI lineage: Eukaryota > Metazoa > Chordata > Amphibia > Anura > Pipidae > Xenopus > Xenopus tropicalis. The sequence goes on along the minus strand of NC_030682.2, from coordinate 9,869,440 downwards.
GAACGTCACAGAGTAGCCAACTGCTGGGTTCTTTTCCTTCTCTCTCTCAGGAAGTTCTTAAGCTTGGAGCTGGGGAAAAATATTGGAGCCTGCTGAAACGTGGCCAGTCCGGCTTCCTGTAACCATAGAAACTTCAGGCAATCGGAGGCGGAGGGCCTTCCCCTGAAACAAACAAAAGGAGGCAGTGTGACCCCGGAACTCTTTTATATCACATTATAATAAACAGGAACAAATGGGTTGTTCATTTTTGGAAGTCTCCAGTGTGGGAGATGGGCCTCCTAGGAACCACCAGAGAACCACACCAGCAAGGGCCCACTCTCATCCACAACAATTGGATGTAGGAAGTGCTAAATGTATAGATGTCATATAGACTTATGGTAAGAATGAGAAAGGGATGATGGGAATTGTCCTTGGCTGGGACCCCCAAGGGTTGAGGAACACTGGGAGAGCCTCTAGAACTCTTGTAGACCAATTCAACCATGGTCTTCACCATATTTCTTCGATGGCTGGAATTGCACTGATACGGATAGAGAGTTTCCTTAGCAGTTACTATTGTTTTATGGCACAAAATGGCAGAATACTTTACAGACATGATGGGAAACATCAGAATCATACCACGGATTCGCCCACAAGGTGCTCTGAAGAAAGGACACGGCTCCCCCGGACAAGCCAGCGTAACACCGCGTGAACCTGATCAGCCCTTTCTTGATGCCTTTCTCCAATTCCGACGTTGTATCGCTGCTGAATGGATAGTCAGAGCTCAGCCTGGGAGCAAACACACAGACATGCCATTGGTCTACTTGATTTTTTTGCAAATAAGAAGTTAATGTTATGTATAAACAGGAGCTCCGTTGGACCAGTCCAGTAACCATAGCAGCCATTTATTGTTTCATCATTGAAACCTGAACGCTAACTGCTTTTTGGTTGTGCTGAACTATGCGGCCACACTCGATGTGGCTATATAACCCCTCCATTACTCCACACTGCTATTGTGACTAATGTTCCATCTTGTCTGGTGTATTTAAACCCCTCCATGGAGCCTTCAACAGCTTCTTGCAACCCTCTTTATCTCCTCTGCTTGTTATTACTCACCCAAGCTGCCCCATTAGTTCGATTTCTATTCCTTATCAATGTATTCTGCCTCTGTGTCCTATTGACCATGGGTCCAAAGCCAATATGTTCTCCCTCAGATGAGGGTAACCAATGGCTAACCCTCACCCAGGAAGCCTGAGGAAGCTGCAATTCTTGGCTGGTCCCCAGAAATGAGTATATTCCAGACTCTCAGGGACTTTATCACTGTAATAATGATATTTAGGTTTCTATCAATACGAGTGTTGTGTCTGAAGCTCCCAAAAGACATTACATTTATTAGTGCAGGGTGGGTCTCTGCTGAGTTAGCAGATGACTGGGGTGATATTCTCTAGATAAAAAGGCGTTAATGAGTGTTTTCTGTTCCACTGAGGGTGTTGATTAGCTCCCCGTAGGTACTAATTAATATATTGTGCCGGTACTGACTGCACACTTGGCTAGTTCATAGGCTGCTTACAGCTCTCAAAGCAGAAATATTTGATACCCAGAAGGAAAAACTCAAGTTAATTAGATTGGCTGATGCTAATTATATCCTCAAGTCCAAGCAACTAGTGTAGTACTTAATTAGTAGTAGGTACAAGACCCCAGTGACAAAACACAGTAGCCTAGATCGCTAAAGGAACAATAATAACATAACCCCATAGGGTTGCACCATAGTGGTGCTCACTCAGCTACGTTAGACAGAGGACCAGTCAGGCTTTGGAAGACACAGGTAGAGGGAACATAGGTGTCCGTTGGGTAGGTTTCAAGTCAAGATCCAGCTCTGGTATCACCATACATTGATACATCTTACATGATGAAAGCTGTAATGCCCACGGCCCAAATATCAGTGGGTGGAACCGCCCCCTGGCCTTCTAGAACTTCTGGAGCTGAAAGATAATGATAAACAATGATAAAACAGTAAGAGGAGCATTCTTCTCTGCCTATATGTTCTGTAATGTTTCTCCTCGATACATATTGATGGGCTACATCTTATAGAAGTGACGATGAAGCCTACATTTATAGAAGGGGGTCCTAAAAAGAACTGGAGCTCTAGATATCCAGTTAGAAACTATTAGCTACGTCTCAGTCTTCTTTAGATTTTTAGATCTTCAGCTCCAAGGAGGCTAAAATCAAGCAGATGTCTACTGACAAGTCTACTTTTCTTTAAACCCTGAACAGTTTTCAGCAGTTATAAACATTCTGTTTTCCTGAGCCTGAGGTATAGGACCCATTATCCAGAATGCTCGGGACCTGGGGTCTTTCTCTAATTCAGATCTCCTACCTTAAGTCTGTTAAAAAATTATTTAAACAGTAATTAAACCCAAAAGGATTGTTCTGCCCCAATAAGGGGTAATAATATCTTAGTTGGGATCAAGTACAGGTACTGTTTTATTATTACAGAGAAAAGGGAATCATTTAACCATTAAATAAACCCAATAGGGCTGTTCTGCCCCAATAAGGGGTAATTATATCTTAGTTGGGATCAAGTACAGGTACTGTTTTATTATTACAGAGAAAAGGGAATCATTTAACCATTAAATAAACCCAATAGGGCTGTTCTGCCCCCAATAAGGGGTAATTATATCTTAGTTGGGATCAAGTACAGGTACTGTTTTATTATTACAGAGAAAAGGGAATCATTTAACCATTAAATAAACCCAATAGGGCTGTTCTGCCCCCAATAAGGGGTAATTATATCTTAGTTGGGATCAAGTACAGGTACTGTTTTATTATTACAGAGAAAAGGGAATCATTTAACCATTAAATAAACCCAATAGGGCTGTTCTGCCCCCAATAAGGGGTAATTATATCTTAGTTGGGATCAAGTACAGGTACTGTTTTATTATTACAGAGAAAAGGGAATCATTTAACCATGAAATAAACCCAATAGGGCTGTTCTGCCCCCAATAAGGGGTAATTATATCTTAGTTGGGATCAAGTACAGGTACTGTTTTATTATTACAGAGAAAAAAAAATCATTTTGAAAAATTAGAATTATTTGCTTATAATGGAGTCTATGGGAGATGATCTGGATAACTTTCTGGATAATGGGTTTCAATACCTGTACTTACCCATAGTTTCCACGTAATCCCTGTATCTCTGTGGAGCGCTGAGCTTGTCTGGAGAATAGACACACGCGTTCCCAAAATCCAGGATTTTCAGCAGCTTGTGTTCAGTTACTATTGTGTTTTCAGATCTCAGATCCAGATGGAGGATTTGTTTGGCATGGAGAAACTCCACTGCGCTTAGCATCTGCCACAGGTAGTCTCGCACTTCCAGCTCTGAGTACGACGGCCTGAGAGACAAGGACTAGGAAGTCATTCAAAATGAATAATTCAAAAACCAGAAAAAATGCGAATTGTCCTAGAATATGGTCATCTACATTATACTAAAAGTATAATAGTTTTTTTTTTGGAAAGTATAAGGACTTCAGGCAACATGGTGGCCCCACAAGAGTCAAGAGCAAACCTGAACATACACAGGACAACTGGGGTAAGGGCCCAATGGTCAGATATTAATCAATTAGACTATACTCATGGATGACTTTGATCAGAGTCAAATTGATGAGGGCCTCAATGAATAGACCATGATGGAAACATGTAAGTAGAAGAAAATATGGATTACACTAAGGAGGAGACATACCAGGAAGTCCATTAGAGACACAAGGAGGAGACATACCAGGAAGTCCATTAGAGACACAAGGAGGAGACATACCAGGAAGTCCATTAGAGACACAAGGAGGAGACATACCAGGAAGTCCATTAGAGACACAAGGAGGAGACATACCAGGAAGTCCATTAGAGACACAAGGAGGAGACATACCAGGAAGTCCATTAGAGACACAAGGAGGAGACATACCAGGAAGTCCATTAGAGACACAAGGAGGAGACATACCAGGAAGTCCATTAGAGACACAAGGAGGAGACATACCAGGAAGTCCATTAGAGACACAAGGAGGAGACATACCAGGAAGTCCATTAGAGACACAAGGAGGAGACATACCAGGAAGTCCATTAGAGACACAAGGAGGAGACATACCAGGAAGTCCATTAGAGACACAAGGAGGAGACATACCAGGAAGTCCATTAGAGACACAAGGAGGAGACATACCCAAGAGAGAGGAACTGCAGTAGCTCCAGTCCCTCACACAGTTCAAGGATCAGGACAAGATCATGGGGGCTCAGGAATGCTCCGTGTAACTGGACAATGTTGGAATGATGAAGTTGCTTCAGGATCAGATACTCCTGCAGGGTAGACTCTTTGCTTTTGTCTGTGTATGGTATGATTTTTGCAGCAAACAGTCTTCCACTTGACTTCTCCTTGCAGGGTCTAACACTACTGAAGCGCCCCCTGAAGAAAAAAAAGTACAGTCTTGGGTAAAAGAGTTGTGCAAGCAAGAGGTCTATTGTTACCTGCAGAATAGGAAGGTGAATGCATGTTTGGTAGAACACTAGACATTCATTCCATGATCTATTTCACCTTCTTGGAATTCCATGTTAGTAATAAAGTTCTAACGGTATCCTAGAAGTTGGAACATTATCATCATTATATTTTATTAACGGTTTCCTTGCTACAAGTGATTATGCCAGATTCAAACCATTTGTCTTTGGGTTAAAACCCCCAGGGTCCAACTCCACTGTAGTCCAAAGCCTTTGGGAGAGATGGAGAGCTTTGTGCTGAGTGCCTGTTGGGAGGCTGTAATCTGTGGTTCCACAAAAGCACTAGGACCACAGTATATCAATGTGAAGGTGAAGATTTTTTGGGGCTTCTTTATTTTTGTGAATTACAGCTGCACGGGTCAATTTCTAAACTCTATAGAACTGAACTGGCAGAACCAAACGGTTTTGTATGAAACATAATTAAAAGCTTAAATATCATATTGCTAACCCCACCATTAGGTACAACCCAAAGTCTTTTTTCCTCACCTCGTTACTCCAGTCTGTAGGGTGCTTGTTCTGTCGGCTGCGACTGTCTCTTCTGTGCTACCCATCTCTTTTGAGAATGCTATGGAGTCAAATACATTTATAAAAATAATTGTTCCTAGACTTGGAAGCATGGACGTACTACTTAGCTAAGCCAATGCCTTTTTATTTTATTAGCCAATTTTCAGCATAGTAAGTAAGTAAAGCCTGCAGCTTGCTATCTATGGATGCTCCTCCTTTTCCCCATTAGCCTAGTAACTGGTTCCTGCTAGTGATGGACAAAATGTTTTGCCAGGCATGGATTTGCGGCGAATTTCCACGATTGTTTCGCAAAATGGATGAAAAAATTCGCCGCGCATCCAAAAATTGTTGCAGGCATCAAAATATATAGTTGCAACGTCAAAGAATAGTTTCGGCGTCACAATTAATAGTCGCAGCGTCAAAAGAATAGTCGCGGCATCAAAATAAATAGTTGCAACGTCAAAATAAATAGTCGCGGTGTCAAAGTAAATAGTCGCAACATCAAAGAATAGTGGGGTGTCAAAATAAATAGTGGCGGCATCAATATAAATAGTTGCGATGTCAAAATAAATAGTTGTGGCGTCAAAGGATAGTTGTGCATCAAAATAAATAGTTGCGGCGTCAAAATAAATAGTTGCAACGTCAAAATAAAAACAGTGGTTATTCCATTCATTGCACGTCTAACAGACAATCTGAACTATAAAGCATCCATAGAATCACTCATGCTCATGTGACTTACTCTGGCTGGGCCTACCAATCCTGACTCCAGCAGACGGGTTGCTGTAAGGGCCCATTCCAGCTTTGCTGATACAAGCGATCCTAAAGGAGTAGACTTGTCCTTCAGAGAGAACATGGGTAGAGTAGCAGCAGTCGGAGATGTCGAGAGTCAGGGGTCTCCATTCCTCACCTGCTCCAACAAGACATTAAGAAAGAGAGTAGAAAAGATAAGAATGATGTTGCCTTGCAGGCCTGTCTTATAATCCTTGATGAAAGTACCACAACTATTGGTTATCCATCCCTAAATGGGCTACATAGTCCTTGGACATCCGTCTTTGGTTCCTTTATGAAATACATATTTTTCAGCTACAACCTTCTTCCAGCTGGCCCCTTAATGGCAGTTCTCCATCTGTAGAACCCAACAGATGTGCTTTCAAATATCTACAGAACTGCACCAAGCTCTAGCCCAATGCCCATTGCTCTCCCGCTATTGGGCCGCCTCCTCAGTAAACTCAGGCCCCAGACTGTTGAATTCACCTTCCTTCCTGTATTGTACAAAGTAGGTGACAGGGCTTGCAGACTCCACCGGCTTCCAGACAATTAGGGCTCCATCTTTATATACCTGGGCAACTTCAGGGCTGGTGGGACAGCATGGTATCTCTGGGGGGAACAAAACACAGGTAATTAGAACACAGAGTGAGCTCAACCAATGGACTTTCATCTCTCAGATGTCACTTAGTCAAGTGAAGAACTAAGCATTTCAGTGACTGTAGGCAATATGGGGGTGTTCCAGAAGGAAAGACCCCATGATAGTTCTGTTGACATCCTTGTGAGGTTGCCAGCAATAGCCTGAATGATAAAGTATGATTCATATAGTACTCAACAAGTGCCAGCGATAACTTGGCATTTTGTATGGTGGTTGCAGGAGTAGGGCACGTGCTTTAAAAGGGCCACACAACTATAGGAGAGCTTTGTGTGCTTCTTTTGGAGATTCCTCAGGACCTTTCATTGATATTTGTTGGGGTTCTGGGCAGCTAGGTACTTTAGCAGCATGGGGAGAGTCAGATTCGCTGCCTAAGGCACCAGATTATTATTTTCAGCATTTGTACTTTAACAAAGTTATTGATTTGGCACCATAATTATACATATTGTTCATTATCATTATTCATTATTAATACTGCATGAAGTATGCAAATATAAAATTATAGACAGATACAGAGATTATATCTTCACATACCAGCTCTCTTTAGAATGCAGCATGTTGAGGCACTGCCAAGAGAGTTGGATGCCACACAGGCATAGATCCCCAGGTCTTGCGCCATCACGACGAGGATAGTGAGAAGATGATAGTTCTTCAGAGTAGAAGAGATGAGGACTCTTTCATTGCCCTGGATGGGTACCCCGTCTAAGAGAAAGCACAGGCAGTACAGGTGTTATCCAACTCTTGTTCATAAAGAGGCTCCTGTCCATGAAGAGACTCCTGTCCATGAAGAGGCTCCTGTTCATAAAGAGGCTCCTGTTCATGAATAGGCTCCTGTTCATAAAGAGGCTCCTGTCCATGAAGAGGCTCCTGTTCTTAAAGAGGCTCCTGTTCATGAAGAGGCTCCTCTTCATAAAGAGGCTCCTGTTCATAAAGAGGCTCATGTCCATGAAGAGGCTCCTGTTCATAAAGAGGCTCCTGTTCATGAAGAGGCTCCTGTTCATGAAGAGGCTCCTGTTCATAAAGAGGTTCCTGTTCATAAAGAGGCTCCTGTTCATAAAGAGGCTCCTGTTCATAAAGAAGCTCCTGTCCATGAAGAAGCTCCTGTCCATGAAGAGGTTCCTGTCCATGAAGAGGCTCCTGTCTATGAAGAGGTTCCTGTCCATGAAGAGGCTCCTGTTCATAAAGAGGCTCCTGTCCATGAAGAGGCTCCTGTTCTTAAAGAGGCTCCTGTCCATGAAGAGGCTTTTGTTCATAAAGAGATTCCTGTTCATAAAGAGGTTCCTGTTCATAAAGAGGCTCCTGTTCATGAAGAGGCTCCTGTTCATGAAGAGGCTCCTGTTCATAAAGAGGTTCCTGTTCATAAAGAGGCTCCTGTTCATAAAGAGGCTCCTGTTCATAAAGAAGCTCCTGTCCATGAAGAAGCTCCTGTCCATGAAGAGGTTCCTGTCCATGAAGAGGCTCCTGTCTATGAAGAGGTTCCTGTCCATGAAGAGGCTCCTGTTCATAAAGAGGCTCCTGTCCATGAAGAGGCTCCTGTTCTTAAAGAGGCTCCTGTCCATGAAGAGGCTTTTGTTCATAAAGAGATTCCTGTTCATAAAGAGGTTCCTGTTCATAAAGAGGCTCCTGTCCATAAAGAGGCTCCTGTTCATAAAGAGGCTCCTGTTCATGAAGAGGCTCCTGTTCATGAAGAGGCTCCTGTCCATGAAGAGGCTCCTGTCCATGAAGAGGCTTTTGTTCATAAAGAGATTCCTGTTCATAAAGAGGTTCCTGTTCATAAAGAGGTTCCTGTTCATAAAGAGGTTCCTGTTCATAAAGAGGCTCCTGTTCATAAAGAGGCTCCTGTTCATAAAGAAGCTCCTGTCCATGAAGAAGCTTCTGTCCATGAAGAGGTTCCTGTCCATGAAGAGGCTCCTGTCTATGAAGAGGTTCCTGTCCATGAAGAGGCTCCTGTTCATAAAGAGGCTCCTGTCCATGAAGAGGCTCCTGTTCTTAAAGAGGCTCCTGTCCATGAAGAGGCTTTTGTTCATAAAGAGATTCCTGTTCATAAAGAGGTTCCTGTTCATAAAGAGGCTCCTGTCCATAAAGAGGCTCCTGTTCATAAAGAGGCTCCTGTTCATGAAGAGGCTCCTGTCCATGAAGAGGCTCCTGTCCATGAAGAGGCTTTTGTTCATAAAGAGATTCCTGTTCATAAAGAGGTTCCTGTTCATAAAGAGGCTCCTGTTCATAAAGAGGCTCCTGTTCATAAAGAAGCTCCTGTCCATGAAGAAGCTCCTGTCCATGAAGAGGCTCCTGTCTATGAAGAGGTTCCTGTCCATGAAGAGGCTCTTGTTCATGAAGAGGCTCCTGTCCATAAAGATGCTCCTGTTCATAAAGAGGCTCCTGTTCATAAAGAGGCTCCTTTCCATGAAGAGGCTCCTGTCCATAAAGAGGCTCCTGTCCATAAAGAGGCTCCTGTTCATAAAGAGGCTCCTGTCCATGAAGAGGTTCCTGTTCATGAAGAGATTCCTGTCCATGAAGAGATTCCTGTCCATGAAGAGGCTCCTTTCCATGAAGAGGTTCCTGTCCATGAAGAGGTTCCTGTCCATGAAGAGGCTCCTGTCCATGAAGAGGCTCCTGTCCATAAAGAGGTTCCTGTCCATGAAGAGGCTCCTGTTCATGAAGAGGCTCCTGTCCATAAAGAGGCTCCTGTTCATAAAGAGGTTCCTGTCCATGAAGAGGCTCCTGTTCATAAAGAGGCTCCTGTTCATAAAGAGGCTCCTGTCCATGAAGAGGCTCCTGTCCATGAAGAGGCTTTTGTTCATAAAGAGATTCCTGTTCATAAAGAGGTTCCTGTTCATAAAGAGGCTCCTGTTCATAAAGAGGCTCCTGTTCATAAAGAAGCTCCTGTCCATGAAGAAGCTCCTGTCCATGAAGAGGTTCCTGTCCATGAAGAGGCTCCTGTCTATGAAGAGGTTCCTGTCCATGAAGAGGCTCCTGTTCATAAAGAGGCTCCTGTTCATAAAGAGGCTCCTGTCCATGAAGAGGCTCCTGTCCATGAAGAGGCTTTTGTTCATAAAGAGATTCCTGTTCATAAAGAGGTTCCTGTTCATAAAGAGGCTCCTGTTCATAAAGAGGCTCCTGTTCATAAAGAAGCTCCTGTCCATGAAGAAGCTCCTGTCCATGAAGAGGTTCCTGTCCATGAAGAGGCTCCTGTCTATGAAGAGGTTCCTGTCCATGAAGAGGCTCTTGTTCATGAAGAGGCTCCTGTCCATAAAGATGCTCCTGTTCATAAAGAGGCTCCTGTTCATAAAGAGGCTCCTTTCCATGAAGAGGCTCCTGTCCATAAAGAGGCTCCTGTTCATAAAGAGGCTCCTGTTCATAAAGAGGCTCCTGTCCATGAAGAGGTTCCTGTTCATGAAGAGATTCCTGTCCATGAAGAGATTCCTGTCCATGAAGAGGCTCCTTTCCATGAAGAGGTTCCTGTCCATGAAGAGGTTCCTGTCCATGAAGAGGCTCCTGTCCATGAAGAGGCTCCTGTCCATAAAGAGGTTCCTGTCCATGAAGAGGCTCCTGTTCATGAAGAGGCTCCTGTCCATAAAGAGGCTCCTGTTCATAAAGAGGTTCCTGTCCATGAAGAGGCTCCTGTTCATAAAGAGGCTCCTGTTCATAAAGAGGCTCCTGTCCATGAAGAGGCTCGGCAGTCTTATCTATTTAATTATTGTTAGACAAATGTTGATGTCATATAAAGCATTTATAGATGCCTTGAAGGAATCCAGGACCATTAAAAAAAACCCTTGGAGGAGGCTTTTGCAATAACTGCTTCAAGTAGGGAGACCTCAAAAAAGAAACTTTATCTGAGGTTAGAAAGCCCATCTAATCAACTGGGGCAGATTTACAAAGATAGATTCTATATTGTTACCCATAGCAACCATCATTAGTAGGCTGATTAAATCTAATTACTAATTGATTGCTGTGTGCAACTATGCATATCATGGGGAGATCAGTCATTACTTAAGGTGCCCATCCATGGTCAGACACTAAGGGGCAGATTTATCAACATTTCTGATTTTTGTGGTTTTAGAAACCACAGCTAAACTCATTTTAACAAAATGTATAGGCATTTATTAAAAAATTCAAATTAAAAAAGCACATGGGAATAAAATGCATAAAAACACCCAAAAACCAGAAGCTTTTCACATTATCCCACAAATGCAAGCCTCGAAAAACACCCAAAAACCTCTAAAACGGTGGATCTCAACCTTCCTAATACAGTTCCTCATGTTGTGGTGACCCCCAACCATAAAATTATTCCTAAGACCATCGGGAATATGTGTTTTCCAGTGGTCTTAGGTTCCGACCCACAGGTTGAGAACCGCTGGTCTAAAACCACAAAGCAAATAAAGATCTTCCAGTTGTAAAAAGGACACCTGCCGTTGACTTCTACATGATCTCAATTGCTTTTAGATGGCGTATTCTTTCAGATTTATCACAGTTTTGTAGCATAATAAATGGTGAAAAAATCATATTTTGGTGCAAAAAGATACAAATTTTGAAAAAAAAAAAGGTTACTAAATGCCATCCCCCCCTCTATGTTAAATTGGCTGCTCTTGACTGAGTTCCTTATGCTATTGCCCTGTGTATGGACAAACTACTACTGGGAAAAGTGTGTGCAGAAGCCTACAGGGGAGTATAAAAACTGCCATAGGCCCAGGATCACACAGGGCTGGAGATGTTGACCACAGACCACACCACGTCATGTGATTCCACTTCCGTGGCACACTTCCATATCCTGCCTGAGCAACCACCCTTTTTCAAGCACACTGTTACCTTTAAACCACTCAACCTCAGTCACAGGTTCAGAAGTTCTACAGGACAAAGTCACTAAGTGACCAACGACAACCGTCTGGTCCGTGAGTTCCTCGACAAAAGCTGGAGCTGAAAGGACATCAGAGAAGACAATGTCAAGTATGTTTGTACAGTAGAAGCCCATACGACCCTCCCACCCAAAGACAAACCAGAACTATTCAAGCCAATCATCTTTTTAGCCAAAATAAATCTGCCCACAATACAGTATCTGTCTCAGACCGTTTGCTTCTTGTCCTTACTCAGGGTCGGACTGGGCCACAGGGACACCAGGAAAATACCTGGTGGGCCCCAGCGGCCCAGACCCGACCCTATTGCTGCTTCCTCTGGCCTCCGACGTCCTCCCCTGACGCGCTTCAGGGGAGGACGTCAGCAGGGGCCCCTGCGGGGGGGTTTAGGGGTGTGCAGCGGGGGATGCGGCCGGAGGAGGCCACCAGTCCAACACTGTCCTCGCTGAACAATGATTGGTTTATAAGTGGCCTAATGCTTACAAAGAATTCTTATTGGAAGTTAGCCAATATATTTTTGAGTAATATTCTAAAACATTTAAAGTTGCCACTTAGAGTTTTGGCAAGACCACGCACTTCTGGTTTATGGACCAATTGAAAGAATCTCAAATTTGAACTTTGACAAGGTTGCATAATCTGCTTTACAAAGTGAACACTAAGGGGCAGATTCATCAAAGTATGAGTTCGAATCCCGAAATGGGTAAAATTCGTATTAAGGTGGCCACACGTGGCGATTTGCGATGGTCGCGCGAAAGATTGTTCCACTCCGCCACTTACGTTCAGGGCTGAAACGGCAGATAAGGAGGTAGAAACAATAGGATTTCTACCTCCTTCTGCCGATTCAGCCCTGAAGGCAGATTTTGCTCAGGCGCCTTCTATGGCGCCTCTTGAAATTGGGTGAACCAGGAAACGATGAGGGGATCAACTTCTCTTTGAAAATGTGTCAAGGACCAACTGTCACTGACTATTCTATTCCTATTCTCAGCCTCCATAGGGCTCAATGGTACTCGACAGATCAAACCTGCCGAAAGTTAACTAAACATTAATAAACCCCAAATTATGGTTATTTTCGAAAAACACAATTTTTTCGGGGGAAATTTCCGAAAAACTCAAATTTTGTACTGGCAAAAACCCATTTGGAAATCTCAAAAATATCTAGAAGACTTTTTCTCAAAAATACTTAGTAAATGTGCCACTAAGTAATGGCTCCTAGATGGCTGCTGTTGAGGTAGATGAGATGGCAAATGGGATCAAACCATGTCCTTACCTACTGAATTACCTTTGTCTTTCGGTGACAGACTGGTAAGTTTGAATGATTTTTTCTTCATGTGTACTGCTATTCTTTCTGTAGCTGCCTGCACTAGAGAATCGGCCTTTGGTCCTTCGATACCTAATGATATGAAATGGGAAATGTTTTGACTGTTTAATCAGTTTCCACTTGAGAAAATGCCACTTTCGCTGTCCTTAGACCTCATTGCACGTTGAAAGTTGAAAATGGATTAGGAGATGTTGAATTCAAAGGATGTGAATGTATGTAACTATATATGTATTGTATTATAACCCCCTGGTGGCCAAATGGGATAACGTCCCATAACACTTGATGCGGTATTTAAATTTAGACTTATATAACAAATATTATACTTCACCTTCCTTTCTCTCCTGACCATTGCTGGGCTTCCCTTTGATAATACGGGAAATGTTGGCCACTGAGGCTTTCACCTTTTGCTTTAGACTTTGGTCTGAAGACTTTCCTGAAGAGTCGGTCTTTGAATGAGGCCTAAAGAGCTTGATCCTTTTCCTTGATGAGCTACTTTTCCTCTCCTTGATTTCTTCTTTCTTCGACACTTTTTCCATTGTTCTTTCATCAATTTTCGTGTCATGCTTTCCACCCAGTAATGGCTGGGAGTTCAGATTTAACTTCTCGTTATCAGAGAGAGGTTTTTCTTGACTCGGATCGACTGAGTTCCGAGGGGATTCTTTGATACCATAAAAATCCAAAAGATGGGACTGTGTGGGCTCAAAATGAAATGGCCCAACTGAACTGGTGGATGGACTGTTGTAATTCAGTTCCTCAATCTCCAGCAGGGAGACTTCAGAATGCCTGCCCGCTTCTTCAAAGTCAGAGAAATTATCAGATCTTCTCCCTGTCTCAGAGCTGTCTGAATGGGAAATAAATGTTTTGCTGGAGCTACGACTTTCGATGCTAAACTCCTCCTCATGAAGTAGAGGAGAGGCTTGGGCTGGACACAGGGAGTCGTAGAAACTGCACTGTGAGACTGATGTCAGTTGGGGTTCTTTGGATGCTTGAGGTGATGCACTGGTCTGTACAATCAGAACTTCTGTTTCCATTGCAAGACCAGGGTCTAGGGGACCTCTTTCCACCTGAGTCTTGCCTTCAGTCGATTTTATATTGGATATCTGCTCTTGGTTGCCCGCCAATACATTCATCTGTTCCGACAAGTAGGTCATTTCGCCAACCAGATCTTCTAATGCAGCACTTTGTTCATCGCTGTAAAGGGAAGAACCTCGGTTTTCATCTGTATTTTGCCTAGAAACATCCTTGATGATCTCACAGTGCCTTTCAGAAGTAGATCCAAGTTCTTGGTGCTCTGATATTGATGGTTTAAGAATAACATCTCCATGTTGGGTGGATAAATGTAGGTTTTCAGGAGAAAATGTATCCAAGTTAGTGATGGAACATTTTTCTTCTACTTTTTCAGTGACCGCTGTTGCTTCAGTTACTGTTACTACTGCACGTTCTTTGGTAGCTTTTAAAAGAGGTGGATCTTTCTGCAGACCTTGAGGTATTATCGCGGTGCTGGATTTAGAGTCAGTAAACTGCACAACATATGGAGTACTCTCCATTGTGGAGTCTGGAGAAACTGTGCTCTCTTGGTTTACACTCGTTTCGGTGCCAACCTCAGAACCGACTTGGTATTTTTCTACTGGTGGTTGGGAAGCAAGAAAGTAATTTGTATCAGAGGTGGTCTTCACTGTAAATGTAACACTGCCTCCTAAATGAGGAGTTGGTCCTTCAAACTGACTGGGTAGTCCAGTTTCTTGGGGTTGAATTGAGTCTTTTATGCCCTCAGTATCAACATGTGTTTTGGAAGGTTCTGCAAACAGCAGTGGTTTTTGTTGCAGAAATGCTATGACTGTGCTTTCCTCAACCTCCAGTGCAAGAGAAGGTGGCCTCTCTTTTACTGAACCAGAGTCGAATATTGGTTGTTGATGTAAAACTGCAATTATTGTATTTTCACTATCAACTGTCGTAGCAGAGAGTGGTCTTTGTGTAGAAGAGATGAAGAGAGGTGCTTGATGTTCTTTGGCTGCATGTGGTACTTCCGGTTGGACCCTACTGTGTATAGAATCAGTTATGCCCTGAGTAAAGTCACTTTGTGTTGCAGTCTCTTCAGAATGACACTGAGTATTTGTATGAAGAATTTTATCTCCTACTGAAACTTTTTGACCTCCTTCCTCCAGGAGAACTCCTTTATAAACAGTAAGTGGTCTTGATTTGCAGTCGTCCAGAGAGCGGCTTCTGCTGGAGGCCTTGAAAGAAGACCTCGGGGAACCTTTGGAGCCATCAAACGAAACTGATTTTTTCAGAGAACCAGACGGTCCTTCTTGTGTGGCCTGAGCCTTGTCCTGGGCAATTATTCTTTGCTCCATTGCAAACTGTTCAAGCAGAGGCTCTCTCAAGCCACTCAGTATCTTTTGGGAATATCCTGCTTTCATTAAGCTCCTTCGTGCCTTTTCACGATGCTTGATGAATTCTTTCTCCCTCAGTGCCCCATCTCTGGGAGTCAAGCCAGCGCCCTCACCCGATTGGCTGTAGAAGGTGCTATTAATGATGCTTTGCCTTGGCACACATACTAAGGTGTGTCTATCAACTCCTAGCAATGCACTGTCTGCCGATGAACCTCTTACAAAGCATCCAGACTTGCCCTTTTTTGACGCTAAATCGCCAACTTCAATAGTCGCTGCTTTGCAGAAAGGTCGTTTTCCTGGAGATGTTTCCACTGACTCCACCAGCATTTTGTCTGTTTGCTCAAGGTTCACTGTATCTTCTGCAAAGTTAACCTTATCAGTCTCTTGAGCTCCCGATTTATCAGAACACACTAGGGTTGCCTCTTGGCTTCTCTTCTCTTCTTGGGTGATAATGTCCGCCTTTTGGCTCACTTCTTGAAAAGTATCCCTATCATACATTTTAAAAATAGACAAGTGGAGCTCTAGGGAAGGATTGGAGCCCCTTGCCGTTGGGCTGATGTCGCTCTCATTATCAGAAGAGGATCCACTGCTGCTGGAAGAGCTGCTTCCTTCAACTAAGTGTCGAGGAACCCCCAAAGATGTTCTCTCCACGTTTCCTTGCAGAAGCTCCGGGATGGATCTCATCACCAGAATCGATCTGTAGCACATCAAGGAACGCTAGGAGACAAGAGCAGAATGAAAGCCCAAGCACCAAAGCCCTGCTCATATATCTTCATCAGCAGCACATAGATCAATGTTATTTTCGGGCGCCGCCTACTTGAGGTAATAACGCTAGATATATAAGACATATTTATATGCAACATTTAATTTCATAAAGGTGAATTTTAGCCGTGGTGTAAATAACTAAATATCAGCGGCTAGGCAGACCTGATAGGGAACTGAAGCCTGTCTGTGCTTGTGGGAGTGCAGGGCTGTGATTGGCTCTCCCCCTCCTACTGTGCTTCTGGCAGGGACCGTTAGGACACGCCCACCCCTCATGTGAAACCCAGACAGGGACCTGAGAGGATCTATAGGGAGCTCCAATAAAGGGGCCATTGTTACACCATTTATTATTTATAATTGCCTACAGGGTTAGAATGTAAAAATGTTAATGAAAAGTTTATCAAGGTGAGTTTCAGTGGGAGGTGTAGTTCCCCTTTTAATTAACTTTTAGTATGAAGCAAACAATGCTATTCTAAGAAAATTTGCCAATGGTTTTCATTTTTTATTATTTGGGGTTTATCAGTTATTTAGCCTTTTGTCAGCAGCTTCCCACTTTGCAATTTCAATGGCTATCTGGTTGCTAGGGTCTTGTTTACCTAAGCAACCAGGCAATGGTTTGAACGAGGGACTACAATATGAACAAGAGAAGGCCTGAATAGAAAAGTACTTACTTTTTATAATTGTTTTTTCTATTTAGTCCCTCTACTACTTATATATCAGCCACTCATTCAAACCACTGCCTGGTTACTAAGGTAATTTGGACCCTAGCAACCAAATAGCCAAACTGGAGAGCTGCTGAACAATTACTGAAATAATTAAAAAGTACAAATAATAGAAAATGAAGACCAACTGCAAACTGTCTCAGAATATCACTCTCTACATCATACTAACAGTTAACTCAAAGGTGAACAACCCCTTATTATTTGTTTTGAGGTTTTGCTTTCCCTTGGGGTATGTTGAATACGTTTGTATATTTTCATCAGTTTTGTTTCGACCAATACCAACCTGCCATCTGCTCCGCGCCACCAGGAATTTGAGGCCTTTTGTAATAATGGGTCGCGTGTCTTTTTCACCGGAACATCCCTGTAACGGAATGCAGATCAGACATCTTTGAACACATCTGGTTGAACCCACCAACCCACAGGTCAGACTCTGTAGGACTCAAAGCCACACATACTGTATGTTTTAAATTCACCCAGGGCATTATCCTGTACTGACCAATGAACAATTAGCTCTGATCATTTTATAGCACCTTAGTTAATGAAAGCAAAGGCCTGATTGGTTGCTATGGGTCACTACAGCACTGTAGCAGCTTAGGTTACTTCCAAATCATCCTCAGTGAAAATATTTTGGAAATGAAGTCATAGAAAAATGATATCGCTCACTGTCATTGTGATTGGTCAAAGCGACGGTGTGATGTACCCATTCTGTTACATACCAGACATTCTGATTGAGCAAACTGACATCAGGATATGGCCAATAGCAACGGGGTTGCTGCAGTTCTGACTAATTCCATAATCAGATTAACTAGACGGAGGAGTCTTGCTTCAGACTTACCTGGAACCACTTATGGTTGGAACATTCCACGGCACTGGGCCGAGATCTACAAGGAAAACAAGTTGGATGAATTTGTTGTACTTGATACAGTGGTACGTCCCTTAGAAATTCACAGGAGCCATTTACTAACAACGTTGAAGTGATGTTGCTCTATGTTAGAAGCAATATGGCTGCAGTTTATTGAGGTACTTGCACCCAAACATGCTCCTACTGGGGAACCCTGGAACTACAACCACCCTGGACCTGTTGGTAGCCCCAGGATTCCCATAGCAGGTAGCATCTATAGGCGCATTAGCCTTATACATGCTAGGGCCCATCAGCCAATGAATGGGCAGAGTTCTGCCTTTTGCTCCCACACTACTTCCTGTTACAGTTAGAGCTGCATCACTTCCTGTCAGCTGATCTCTGAGGGAGCACACAGCCCATCACTAAATGGCGGCTCAAGGGAAAGGATGTAAAAGGGCAATATTTACTGATATATATATTCCAGTTTGGGGGGATTCTTTCATAGGCCCCTTAATATGATATAAACTGTCTGTTGGTTACGTATTCATTCTGGGGGTGTAGTTTCCCTTTAAGTCTATGGGCAGAGAGTTACAGGGAACAGGGCATCGACTGCTTACTCTGGAGACATTTGGATCGTTCTTCTTATGAAATCCTTCGCTTCTTCACTCAGCTCTATAAATCCCTGGTTGTGCCAACTGATCTTGCCCTGCTGCACGCTGAGTAGGGTCTCTCTGTCATTCTGCCCCGCAAACGGCGACGCGCACACCAAACTGCCACGGTCAGAAGGGGGTAATAATAAGTAATAACATACAGGGAACTGTGAGTATCACTCATGTATTATAAGGGATAATGTACCCCCTACTGTAAATGATAAGGATATTAGCAGTCACTGAGGGGTTCTGTGCCCCCCATATAAAGGCACAAGGCTGCAGGCTGAGTTATACAGGGAACTCTGAGTATCACTCATGTATTATAAGGGATAATGTACCCCCTACTGTAAATGATAAGGATATTAGCAGTCACTGAGGGGTTCTGTGCCCATATAAAGGCACAAGGCTGCAGGCTGAGTTATACAGGGAACTCTGAGTATCACTCATGTATTATAAGGGATAATGTACCCCTACTGTAAATGATAAGGATATTAGCAGTCACTGAGGGGTTCTGTGCCCATATAAAGGCACAAGGCTGCAGGCTGAGTTATACAGGGAACTCTGAGTATCACTCATGTATTATAAGGGATAATGTACCCCCTACTGTAAATGATAAGGATATTAGCAGTCACTGAGGGGTTCTGTGCCCATATAAAGGCACAAGGCTGCAGGCTGAGTTATACAGGGAACTCTGAGTATCACTCATGTATTATAAGGGATAATGTACCCCCTACTGTAAATGATAAGGATATTAGCAGTCACTGAGGGGTTCTGTGCCCCCCATATAAAGGCACAAGGCTGCAGGCTGAGTTATACAGGGAACTCTGAGTATCACTCATGTATTATAAGGGATAATGTACCCCCTACTGTAAATGATAAGGATATTAGCAGTCACTGAGGGGTTCTGTGCCCATATAAAGGCACAAGGCTGCAGGCTGAGTTATACAGGGAACTCTGAGTATCACTCATGTATTATAAGGGATAATGTACCCCCTACTGTAAATGATAAGGATATTAGCAGTCACTGAGGGGTTCTGTGCCCATATAAAGGCACAAGGCTGCAGGCTGAGTTATACAGGGAACTCTGGGATAATGTAAGGGATAATGTATGGAGTATTTTGCCTAAGGCACATCTAGTGAAATCACCAGAGGACAATACAGAGAGATAAATATAAGCCAGGAATGTTAAACAGTTATTATAGCTACAGTTTTATAAAGAATTTAATATATAAGGGCTCCTTACCATAGGTAGGTGATCACACCGATGGGCCTAGAAAATAATGAAATCAGTGCATCAAATGAGTGCATCAATTTAAAACTATTTCAGAAGTAATAACATCAAGTTAGAATCGTATCAGTATTTACCATATATCGGAGGCTTCGGACACGGGCAACTGACTGGCAATTTCTGGGGAGACAAACTCAGGGGAGCCGTATTTACTGTACTGAGGCTCTGAGCGCCGCCGTTTCTGAGCGAATCCAAAGTCACAGAGTTTGATATCGTCCTGGTCTGTATTAACCATGAGAATATTGGCCGGCTGGGGAGAGAGGATCGGAAAGGTGGGTAACACCATGGCCCCAGTAGCTCCAGTATAGTGAATTATAATGGCATTTCCCTACCTTAACGTCCAGGTGAAGAATGTCCTTGTCATGGAGATACCCAATGGCTTCAACAAGCTGTCTAATGTACACCTTTACCTGTAATCATAGACAGACCTGCTTAGACTTCCAACCACTAGGGGTTCTACTGTCTACTGTGACTGTCACTGAGATACACAATGCACTTTTGGGGCTGTGGGATAGCAGGTATAGTAGGGAGAGATGGCGCCTATAGTAGCAGTGGGGGGATAATAGCCTCTGGGAAGGGACTGGGGCTGTGGGATAGCAGGTATAGTAGGGAGAGATGGTGCCTATAGTAGCAGTGGGGGGATAATAGCCTCTGGGAAGGGACTGGGGCTGTGGGATAGCAGGTATAGTAGGGAGAGATGGTGCCTATAGTAGCAGTGGGGGGATAATAGCCTCTGGGAAGGGACTGGGGCTGTGGGATAGCAGGTATAGTAGGGAGAGATGGTGCCTATAGTAGCAGTGGGGGGATAATAGCCTCTGGGAAGGGACTGGGGCTGTGGGATAGCAGGTATAGTAGGGAGAGATGGTGCCTATAGTAGCAGTGGGGGGATAATAGCCTCTGGGAAGGGACTGGGGCTGTGGGATAGCAGGTATAGTAGGGAGAGATGGTGCCTATAGTAACAGTGGGGGGATAATAGCCTCTGGGAAGGGACTGGGGCTGTGGGATAGCAGGTATAGTAGGGAGAAATGGTGCCTATAGTAGCAGTGGGGGGGATAATAGCCTCTGGGAAGGGACTGGGGCTGTGGGATAGCAGGTATAGTAGGGAGAGATGGTGCCTATAGTAGCAGTGGGGGGGACTGGGGCTGTGGGATAGCAGGTATAGTAGGGAGAGATGGTTCCTATAGTAGCAGTGGGGGGATAATAGCCTCTGGGAAGGGACTGGGGCTGTGGGATAGCAGGTATAGTAGGGAGAGATGGTGCCTATAGTAGCAGTGGGGGGATAATAGCCTCTGGGAAGGGACTGGGGCTGTGGGATAGCAGGTATAGTAGGGAGAGATGGTGCCTATAGTAGCAGTGGGGGGATAATAGCCTCTGGGAAGGGACTGGGGCTGTGGGATAGCAGGTATAGTAGGGAGAGATGGTGCCTATAGTAGCAGTGGGGGGATAATAGCCTCTGGGAAGGGACTGGGGCTGTGGGATAGCAGGTATAGTAGGGAGAGATGGTGCCTATAGTAACAGTGGGGGGATAATAGCCTCTGGGAAGGGACTGGGGCTGTGGGATAGCAGGTATAGTAGGGAGAAATGGTGCCTATAGTAGCAGTGGGGGGGATAATAGCCTCTGGGAAGGGACTGGGGCTGTGGGATAGCAGGTATAGTAGGGAGAGATGGTGCCTATAGTAGCAGTGGGGGGGACTGGGGCTGTGGGATAGCAGGTATAGTAGGGAGAGATGGTTCCTATAGTAGCAGTGGGGGGATAATAGCCTCTGGGAAGGGACTGGGGCTGTGGGATAGCAGGTATAGTAGGGAGAGATGGTGCCTATAGTAGCAGTGGGATAATAGTCTCTGGGAAGGGACTGGGGCTGTGGGATAGCAGGTATAGTAGGGAGAGATGGTGCCTATAGTAGCAGTGGGGGGATAATAGCCTCTGGGAAGGGACTGGGGCTGTGGGATAGCAGGTATAGTAGGGAGAGATGGTGCCTATAGTAGCAGTGGGGGGATAATAGCCTCTGGGAAGGGACTGGGGCTGTGGGATAGCAGGTATAGTAGAGAGAGATGGTGCCTATAGTAGCAGTGGGGGGATAATAGCCTCTGGGAAGGGACTGGGGCTGTGGGATAGCAGGTATAGTAGGGAGAGATGGTGCCTATAGTAGCAGTGGGGGGATAATAGCCTCTGGGAAGGGACTGGGGCTGTGGGATAGCAGGTATAGTAGGGAGAGATGGTGCCTATAGTAGCAGTGGGGGGATAATAGCCTCTGGGAAGGGACTGGGGCTGTGGGATAGCAGGTATAGTAGGGAGAGATGTTGCCTATAGTAGCAGTGGGGGGATAATAGCCTCTGGGAAGGGACTGGGGCTGTGGGATAGCAGGTATAGTAGGGAGAGATGTTGCCTATAGTAGCAGTGGGGGGATAATAGCCTCTGGGAAGGGACTGGGGCTGTGGGATAGCAGGTATAGTAGGGAGAGATGGTGCCTATAGTAGCAGTGGGGGGATAATAGCCTCTGGGAAGGGACTGGGGCTGTGGGATAGCAGGTATAGTAGGGAGAGATGTTGCCTATAGTAGCAGTGGGGGGATAATAGCCTCTGGGAAGGGACTGGGGCTGTGGGATAGCAGGTATAGTAGGGAGAGATGGTGCCTATAGTAGCAGTGGGGGGATAATAGCCTCTGGGAAGGGACTGGGGCTGTGGGATAGCAGGTATATTAGGGGGAGATGGTGCCTATAGTAGCAGTGGGATAATAGCCTCTGGGAAGGGACTGGGGCTGTGGGATAGCAGGTATAGTAGGGAGAGATGGTGCCTATAGTAGCAGTGGGGGGATAATAGCCTCTGGGAAGGGACTGGGGCTGTGGGATAGCAGGTATAGTAGGGAGAGATGGTGCCTATAGTAACAGTGGGGGGATAATAGCCTCTGGGAAGGGACTGGGGCTGTGGGATAGCAGGTATAGTAGGGAGAGATGGTGCCTATAGTAGCAGTGGGGGGATAATAGCCTCTGGGAAGGGACTGGGGCTGTGGGATAGCAGGTATAGTAGGGAGAGATGGTGCCTATAGTAGCAGTGAGGGGATAATAGCCTCTGGGAAGGGACTGTGGCTGTGGGATAGCAGGTATAGTAGGGAGAGATGGTGCCTGTAGTAGAAGTGGGGGGATAATAGCCTCTGGGAAGGGACTGGGGCTGTGGGATAGCAGGTATATTAGGGGGAGATGGTGCCTATAGTAGCAGTGGGATAATAGCCTCTGGGAAGGGACTGGGGCTGTGGGATAGCAGGTATAGTAGGGAGAGATGGTGCCTATAGTAGCAGTGAGGGGATAATAGCCTCTGGGAAGGGACTGGGGCTGTGGGATAGCAGGTATAGTAGGGAGAGATGGTGCCTATAGTGGCAGTGGGGGGGATAATAGCCTCTGGGAAGGGACTGGGGCTGTGGGATAGCAGGTATAGTAGGGAGAGATGGTGCCTATAGTAGCAGTGGGGGGGACTGGGGCTGTGGGATAGCAGGTATAGTAGGGAGAGATGGTTCCTATAGTAGCAGTGGGGGGATAATAGCCTCTGGGAAGGGACTGGGGCTGTGGGATAGCAGGTATAGTAGGGAGAGATGGTGCCTATAGTAGCAGTGGGATAATAGTCTCTGGGAAGGGACTGGGGCTGTGGGATAGCAGGTATAGTAGGGAGAGATGGTGCCTATAGTAGCAGTGGGGGGATAATAGCCTCTGGGAAGGGACTGGGGCTGTGGGATAGCAGGTATAGTAGGGAGAGATGGTGCCTATAGTAGCAGTGGGGGGATAATAGCCTCTGGGAAGGGACTGGGGCTGTGGGATAGCAGGTATAGTAGAGAGAGATGGTGCCTATAGTAGCAGTGGGGGGATAATAGCCTCTGGGAAGGGACTGGGGCTGTGGGATAGCAGGTATAGTAGGGAGAGATGGTGCCTATAGTAGCAGTGGGGGGATAATAGCCTCTGGGAAGGGACTGGGGCTGTGGGATAGCAGGTATAGTAGGGAGAGATGGTGCCTATAGTAGCAGTGGGGGGATAATAGCCTCTGGGAAGGGACTGGGGCTGTGGGATAGCAGGTATAGTAGGGAGAGATGTTGCCTATAGTAGCAGTGGGGGGATAATAGCCTCTGGGAAGGGACTGGGGCTGTGGGATAGCAGGTATAGTAGGGAGAGATGTTGCCTATAGTAGCAGTGGGGGGATAATAGCCTCTGGGAAGGGACTGGGGCTGTGGGATAGCAGGTATAGTAGGGAGAGATGGTGCCTATAGTAGCAGTGGGGGGATAATAGCCTCTGGGAAGGGACTGGGGCTGTGGGATAGCAGGTATAGTAGGGAGAGATGTTGCCTATAGTAGCAGTGGGGGGATAATAGCCTCTGGGAAGGGACTGGGGCTGTGGGATAGCAGGTATAGTAGGGAGAGATGGTGCCTATAGTAGCAGTGGGGGGATAATAGCCTCTGGGAAGGGACTGGGGCTGTGGGATAGCAGGTATATTAGGGGGAGATGGTGCCTATAGTAGCAGTGGGATAATAGCCTCTGGGAAGGGACTGGGGCTGTGGGATAGCAGGTATAGTAGGGAGAGATGGTGCCTATAGTAGCAGTGGGGGGATAATAGCCTCTGGGAAGGGACTGGGGCTGTGGGATAGCAGGTATAGTAGGGAGAGATGGTGCCTATAGTAACAGTGGGGGGATAATAGCCTCTGGGAAGGGACTGGGGCTGTGGGATAGCAGGTATAGTAGGGAGAGATGGTGCCTATAGTAGCAGTGGGGGATAATAGCCTCTGGGAAGGGACTGGGGCTGTGGGATAGCAGGTATAGTAGGGAGAGATGGTGCCTATAGTAGCAGTGAGGGGATAATAGCCTCTGGGAAGGGACTGTGGCTGTGGGATAGCAGGTATAGTAGGGAGAGATGGTGCCTGTAGTAGAAGTGGGGGGATAATAGCCTCTGGGAAGGGACTGGGGCTGTGGGATAGCAGGTATATTAGGGGGAGATGGTGCCTATAGTAGCAGTGGGATAATAGCCTCTGGGAAGGGACTGGGGCTGTGGGATAGCAGGTATAGTAGGGAGAGATGGTGCCTATAGTAGCAGTGAGGGGATAATAGCCTCTGGGAAGGGACTGGGGCTGTGGGATAGCAGGTATAGTAGGGAGAGATGGTGCCTGTAGTAGAAGTGGGGGGATAATAGCCTCTGGGAAGGGACTGGGGCTGTGGGATAGCAGGTATAGTAGGGAGAGATGGTGCCTATAGTAGCAGTGAGGGGATAATAGCCTCTGGGAAGGGACTGGGGCTGTGGGATAGCAGGTATAGTAGGGAGAGATGGTGCCTGTAGTAGAAGTGGGGGGATAATAGCCTCTGGGAAGGGACTGGGGCTGTGGGATAGCAGGTATATTAGGGGGAGATGGTGCCTATAGTAGCAGTGGGATAATAGCCTCTGGGAAGGGACTGGGGCTGTGGGATAGCAGGTATAGTAGGGAGAGATGGTGCCTATAGTAGCAGTGAGGGGATAATAGCCTCTGGGAAGGGACTGTGGCTGTGGGATAGCAGGTATAGTAGGGAGAGATGGTGCCTGTAGTAGAAGTGGGGGGATAATAGCCTCTGGGAAGGGACTGGGGCTGTGGGATAGCAGGTATAGTAGGGAGAGATGGTGCCTATAGTAGCAGTGGGGTAGCCTCTGGGAAGGGACTGGGGCTGTGGGATAGCAGGTATAGTAGGGAGAGATGGTGCCTATAGTAGCAGTGGGGGGATAATAGCCTCTGGGAAGGGACTGGGGCTGTGGGATAGCAGGTATAGTAGGGAGAGATGGTGCCTATAGTAGCAGTGGGGGGATAATAGCCTCTGGGAAGGGACTGGGGCTGTGGGATAGCAGGTATAGTAGGGAGAGATGGTGCCTATAGTAGCAGTGGGATAACAGCCTCTGGGAAGGGACTGGGGCTGTGGGATAGCAGGTATAGTAGGGAGAGATGGTGCCTATAGTAACAGTGGGGGGGATAATAGCCTCTGGGAAGGGACTGGGGCTGTGGGATAGCAGGTATAGTAGGGAGAGATGGTGCCTATAGTAGCAGTGGGGGGATAATAGCCTCTGGGAAGGGACTGGGGCTGTGGGATAGCAGGTATAGTAGGGAGAGATGGTGCCTATAGTAGCAGTGGGGGGATAATAGCCTCTGGGAAGGGACTGGGGCTGTGGGATAGCAGGTATAGTAGGGAGAGATGGTGCCTATAGTAGCAGTGGGGGGATAATAGCCTCTGGGAAGGGACTGGGGCTATGGGATAGCAGGTATAGTAGGGAGAGATGGTGCCTATAGTAGCAGTGGGGGGATAATAGCCTCTGGGAAGGGACTGGGGCTGTGGGATAGCAGGTATAGTAGGGAGAGATGGTGCCTATAGTAGCAGTGGGGGGATAATAGCCTCTGGGAAGGGACTGGGGCTGTGGGATAGCAGGTATAGTAGGGAGAGATGGTGCCTATAGTAGCAGTGGGGGGATAATAGCCTCTGGGAAGGGACTGGGGCTGTGGGATAGCAGGTATAGTAGGGAGAGATGGTGCCTATAGTAGCAGTGGGATAACAGCCTCTGGGAAGGGACTGGGGCTGTGGGATAGCAGGTATAGTAGGGAGAGATGGTGCCTATAGTAACAGTGGGGGGGATAATAGCCTCTGGGAAGGGACTGGGGCTGTGGGATAGCAGGTATAGTAGGGAGAGATGGTGCCTATAGTAGCAGTGGGGGGATAATAGCCTCTGGGAAGGGACTGGGGCTGTGGGATAGCAGGTATAGTAGGGAGAGATGGTGCCTATAGTAGCAGTGGGGGGATAATAGCCTCTGGGAAGGGACTGGGGCTGTGGGATAGCAGGTATAGTAGGGAGAGATGGTGCCTATAGTAGCAGTGGGGGGATAATAGCCTCTGGGAAGGGACTGGGGCTGTGGGATAGCAGGTATAGTAGGGAGAGATGGTGCCTATAGTAGCAGTGGGGGGATAATAGCCTCTGGGAAGGGACTGGGGCTGTGGGATAGCAGGTATAGTAGGGAGAGATGGTGCCTATAGTAGCAGTGGGGGGATAATAGCCTCTGGGAAGGGACTGGGGCTGTGGGATAGCAGGTATAGTAGGGAGAGACAGACAGAGAAAGACTACTATCACTGACCCACATACTAGGGGTTAGAGAGTCCGTACCTCTCTTTCAGAGACAATACTTTTCTTGAATAGACGGTCGAGCAGTTCTTCGCCGCAGCATCTGATTCAGTTAAGGAATAAAAGGAAACAAGGGAAGATAGACAGGGAGTGGGTGTAGAGAAAGAGGGCACACTGACAAAGAATATCTGTGTGGGATTTCCATGGAAATGTGACATTTTATCTTCCCGTATCTGTAATGTTGCTGTATATCAAGCTCATCTTTTGTGACAGAACTGAATCCTGAAGCAATAACAGCCGGGGCACAGGGGGGATATGCACAAATGTCATGGGTGTAATGGGGATTTTATCATCAACTAGGATCCTGTTAGCCTTATAGCACCCTGAGCATTATGTTGGCTATTCAGAGGATTGTCCTATAGCTTTGCTACTACAATGATAAAGTCTTAGGGAATAATGGCCGGTTGCATAGAACAAATAGAATACAGAGTGACATGTTTATTTATGTAACCTCTCTAAGGAATAATCTCCTGAGATCCTTAGTGACTGCTAATATCCTTATCATTTACAGTAGGGGGTACCTTATCCCTTATAATACATGAGTGATACTCAGAGTTCCCTGTATAACTCAGCCTGCAGCCTTGTGCCTTTATATGGGCACAGAACCCCTCAGTGACTGCTAATATCCTTATCATTTACAGTAGGGGGTACATTATCCCTTATAATACATGAGTGATACTCAGAGTTCCCTGTATAACTCAGCCTGCAGCCTTGTGCCTTTATATGGGCACAGAACCCCTCAGTGACTGCTAATATCCTTATATCCTCCAGATGACTATAAAGGATACATATCCATGATAAGGATCAGTGTTTTCCTTGTCTCAAAGGCATCGAGCAGGCAGGTGATGTTGCTGTGGGATATCTCGGAGAGCAGTTCCCTTTCCCTGTAGGCTCGCTGTCGCGTTTTGCTTCTCAGAGGGATGAACTTGGCGGCACAGTTGGCACCATTTCCTTTGTGCACAACTCGTTTCACAAAACCAAAACAGCCTCTACATGGGGTAAGAAATCATTCATTCAGTTTGACTTACAGGGCAGAAAAGAATTGACTGCAGACATATATTAGAGAGCCCCAATAAGATATAGTTTGGGCCAAAACAAAAATGGCAGCCAATGCGCCATCTCAGTGCATTGTGAGTCTGAGCTTTCAGCCAGCGCTACACATTAGAACAGCTTTCAGCTAACCTATTGTTTCTCCTACTCCCATGTAACTGGAGGAGTCCCAAGCCGGACTTGGATTTCTTACTATTGAGTGCTATTCTGATACCTACTGGGAGCTGCCATCTTGCTCCCTTCCCATTGTTCTGCTGATCGGCTGGTGGGGGTGGGGGGGGATATCACTCCAACTTGCAGCGCAGCAGTAAAGTGTGCCTGAGTCTGAGCTTTCAGCCAGCGCTACACATTAGAACTGCTTTCAGCTAACCTATTGTTTCTCCTACTCCCATGTAACTGGAGGAGTCCCAAGCCGGACTTGGATTTCTTACTATTGAGTGCTATTCTGATACCTACTGGGAGCTGCTATCTTGCTCCCTTCCCATTGTTCTGCTGATCGGCTGCTGGGGGGGAGGGGGGGATATCACTCCAACTTGCAGCGCAGCAGTAAGTGTGAGTGAAGTTTATCAGAGCACAGGTCACATGGCTGTGGCACCCTGGGAAATGAAGAATATGGCTAGTCCCATAGGAAAAACAGATTACAATGCAGGATTCTGCTGGAGACGCTCAGACAAAAGCATAGGGAAGAAAGGACAAGTAAACCCTATAGCTATCCTGTAGTCCCATATAGATTTGCCATAGGAACTCAGGGAAGTTGGTTAAAACATATGGAAAACATATCTTTTTTGGTAATTACAAATCTCACTCCAACTCTACCTTCCAATTTCTTCCTTCACCTCAAAGAAGGATTTCAGTTTTCTCCTTTTCTGAACTGTCTCTGTCACGTGTTCTTTTGTATCTGAGAATAAAAGAGAATCCATTCAGCTGCCATGTTGTATAAATCTAAAGGAATAGAGATGGCTTTGCTTGTTTTATATCATCAATGCAAAGGGAGCAATGGGCGCCCCAAGATCCCACTTACTGCCTGTAGGAATGTACCACAAAGGTTGTGTGACAAAACAATAAAATGACACTTTATATTTATTCCAACTATAACACAATAGTATTGGTGTCTCACAAGTCTCATGATGGAACCGATACCAGAAAACATGGCACCCCAACACAGTATGCCACTTGCTGTTACTATCCACATCTGGTACCCTCTCCATCTCCTTCACGTGTCTTCATGTCTTCTCCATCTCCTCCCTGTTCCTTTCCTCATCTCTCTATTTCCTTCCACCACCATCTCCTTACTGTTACTGTTACTCTTTCCCCCATCTCCATGTCTTCTCCATTTGCTTCCCACTCCTTCCCCCGTATTGATGTGCTCTTCATCTGAACCTCACAATTTCTCCATCTTTATTCCCTTTCCACTCATTTCCCCCTCTCCATACCCTGCCAACACCTTTCCCCATCATCATACCCTCTCCACCTGCTCTCCATTGCTTTACCTGTCTTTACAACCTCTCCATCTCCTTCTCACTTCCCCCCCCATGTCTATGTCCTCTCTATCTCCATCCCACTCCTTCCCCTCTTCATCTCCACCTCTGTTCTTCCTCATCTTTATAAACTCTCATCTCCTCCATTCCCCATACCATACCCACACCTTCCCCATCTTTATACCCTCTCCATTTTCTTCCCACCCTTTCCCACATCTCTATGCCTTCTCTACCTTCTCTCGGTCCCTATCTTTATATCCATTACATATTATTTCCACTCCTTTCCCATCCTTCCACATCTTCATAAACTCTCATCTCCTCCCTTTCCCATCTTCATACCCTCTTCTCAGCTCATTTCCCCACCTTTATAGCTTCTCCATCACCTTACCACCCTTTCCCTCATCTCCATTCCCTCTTTACCTCCTTTCCCCACCTTTATACCCTCTCTATCTCCTTCCCACTCTTTCCCCCCATGTCTATGCCCTCTCTATCTCCTTCCCACTCTTTCCCCCCATGTCTCTGCCCTCTCTATCTCCTTCCCACTCTTTCCCCCCATGTCTATGCCCTCTCTATCTCCTTCCCACTCTTTCCCCCCATGTCTCTGCCCTCTCTATCTCCTTCCCACTCTTTCCCCCCATGTCTATGCCCTCTCTATCTCCTTCCCACTCTTTCTCCCATGTCTATGCCCTCTCTCTATTTCCTTCCCACTCTTTCCCCATCTCCTTCCCCTCTTCATCTCCACCTCATTTCTTCCCCATCTTTATAAACTCTCATTTCCTCCATTCTCTATCTCCCTACTCTACCCACACCTTCCCCCATCTTTATACCCTCTCCATCTTCTTCCCACCCTTTCCCACATCTCCATGCCTTCTCTACCTTCTCTCGGTCCTTTCCCTATCTTTATACCCATTACATATTATTTCCACTCCTTTCCCATGTTCACACACTCTCCATCTCTTACTTACTCCTTTCTCATCTCCATCCCCTGCCTCACTCCCACCTCACTCCATACTTCATGCCTTTCCCATCTCCTCCCCAATTTATGAACAAGCCCATATTACCTTCACTAAATAACAGCATACCCTCATAATAATAATAATAATTACCTTCATGCATAACGAGCTCAGCCTTGCAGGACACCTCTCCCCCCATATTTCTAGCAACACAAGTGTATATAGCGCCATCGTCTGGTTTTGTGTCTCGGAGGATTAAAGAATATTTTCTGTCTTCTTTCACAATCTGAATTCTTTCACACTCAGTTAGTGGGACGTTGTTCTAGAAGGAGATGAGTAATTAGTAGATATAGTGATATTTTTTCAGTATAAGCCCTAACCTGCTTTCATTGGGATTTATGTACAAGAGCAGGATTACCTCCATGCCGCACAGCTCGAGCCCAGTGACAAACCACAAACATATCACAAGTCTCCATTGTTCTCAGACTGACGGGGCAGAGCCTGCCTTATTCCCATCACATGGCGCCCAGTACGGTATAACGTAAATGTGTTGGTGGGTTTCCTTCGGACTCACTGATATACAGTATGTACCTGTCATATTTAAGAGTGGGACTTCCCCAGTCAGTGGAATTCAGACCCTCACCTTGTACCAGGCAATAGTGAGCGGCGCTGTCCCCTCTATCACGGCATCAAATCTGGCTGCATCTCCGCACTGGGTATGGACATCTTCTATGGTCACCTGCATGTACGGAGGCCCTGAGGGGCCACAAAGGCTTTGATTAGATTATATCTGCACCCACTGTATAAAGCAGCACACAAAGCACTTACCTACACATAGTGAGAATAATGCAACCCAATCTACATCATTTTTTTCCCCACAATGCACTATTTTTTCCCAGAATTCCTCATTGTTGGTGAAATACAGGCAATTGCTCTGCCAAATATTTCCACAGTCTGCCTCATTTCTAGTGTTCCGAGTGTGAATTATATCTACGTCCAATTGAACAAAGTCTTTCTGAAGCAAATACACAGCTTTAACCAGTGCAGGGCAATCATACATATTATAGTAATTACTGATACACTTTCATGTTTTGTGTTACTGTTTCTTTAAGACTCACACACAAAAAACAAAAATTTCACCTTTCACTTTATACTGAATTTGCCCAGTTGGGTGTGTCTAGAATTTGCCTGTTTCAATGTACGGCTATTGATCTGACCTGTGCTAAGGAGGTGCAATACAGAGCCAGACCCAGCAGCACTCAGTAATGTAGTATCATATGATAGTGCGACTGCAGCTCTCAGCATTGTCCCAGCATGCCCTTCAGTGCGTATCTATGCCAGCAGCCCTGCCAGAGTCACAAACATGAAATGGAACTCATTAGCACTACAGACAGATGGCTGCCTTTCCGGAATACTCCCTATTGCTGCAGCCGGAGTGCAGATGGGTGCTGGCTTACTGGGTGCCCTACATCCCCCATTCACTTTTTGTTCAGCAGCTCTCCAGTTTGGAAATTCAGCAGCTATCTGGTTGCTAGGGTCCAATTTACCTTAGTAACCAGGTAGTGGTTTGAGAGAGTGACTGATATATGAACAGTAGGGACTGAATAGAAAGATAAGTCATAAAAAGTAACAATAACAATTAAACTGGAGCCTCACAGAGCAATAGTTTTTTGGCTGCCGGGGTCAGTGACCCCCATTTGACTGCTGGAAAGAGTCAGAAGAAGAAGGCAAATAGTTAAAAAACTATGAAAAATAAATAATGAAGACCAATTGAAAAGTTGCTTAGCACTGGCCTTTCTATAACATACTAAAAGATAACATAAAGGTGAACCCCCCTTTGGCTGCCGGGGTCAGTGACCCCCATTTGAAAGCTGGAAAGAGGCAGAAGAAGAAGGCAAATAAATCAAAAACTATGAAAGATGAAAAAAATGAAGACCAACTGAAAAGTTGCCTTGAACTGGCCATTCTATAACATATTAAAAGTTAACTTAAACCTGAATGGACAGAGTTCTGCCTTTTGCTCCCACACTACTTCCTGTTACAGTTAGAGCTGCATCACTTCCTGTCAGCTGATCTCTGAGGGAGCACACAGCCCGTCACAAAATGGCGGCTCAAGGGAAAGGATGTAAAAGGGCAAAATTTACTGATATATATATTCCAGTTTGGGGAGATTCTTTAATAGGCCACTTAACATAATATAAACTGTCTGTTGGTTACGTATTCATTGTGGGGGTGTAGTTTCCCTTTAAGGTGTATGCATAATGGTAAGTGCACGGGGTGGGGGTGAATGAGAACGAGGTGCTGTCCCAGCGAGTATGTGCCGAGCCTAACACCCTGCTAGTGATAATATAAAAGAAGGCGGCGGGGCTGGCACTCTATTCCTGGCACCGCAACGTGTAAATTCCAGATAAACTGCTACGGAACTCGCTGTTGGGTTCCCAGGCGGCAGTCGGCAGGGCCGCCGCTCCCTATAAGCAGAGTATGCAGTCTGCATAGGGCACCAACTCCCAGGGGGGCACCATCCCAGCTGCTCAAAAAAATCATTTTTATATATTATAACATACGCCCCAACACTGTCCCGCCGGTTTTTATAGCGCATCCCACTGTCCCAGATAGTTCTATCAATCTATGGGGGCAATTGGGGGCACTTACTATGGGGGCATTGTCTATGGGGGCAATTGGGGGCACTTACTATGGGGGCATTGTCTATGGGGGCAATTGGGGCACTTACTCTGGGGGCATTGTCTATGGGGCAATTGGGGGCACTTACTATGGGGGCATTGTCTATGGGGGCAATTGGGGGCACTTACTATGGGGGCATTGTCTATGGGGGCAATTGGGGGCACTTACTATGGGGGCATTGTCTATGGGGCAATTGGGGGCACTTACTATGGGGGCATTGTCTATGGGGGCAATTGGGGGCACTTACTATGGGGGCATTGTCTATGGGGGATAATGGGGGCACTTACTATGGGGGCATTGTCTATGGGGGGCAATTGGGGGGCACTTACTATGGGGGCATTGTCTATGGGGGATATTGGGGGCACTTACTATGGGGGCATTGTCTATGGGGATAATGGGGGCACTTACTATGGGGGCATTGTCTATGGGGGCAATTGGGGGCACTTACTATGGGGGCATTGTCTATGGGGGCAATTGGGGGCACTTACTATGGGGGCATTGTCTATGGGGGATAATGGGGGCACTTACTATGGGGGCATTGTCTATGGGGGCAATTGGGGGCACTTACTATGGGGGCATTGTCTATGGGGGATATTGGGGGCACTTACTATGGGGGCATTGTCTATGGGGGATAATGGGGGCACTTACTATGGGGGCATTGTCTATGGGGGCAATTGGGGGCACTTACTATGGGGGCATTGTCTATGGGGGATATTGGGGGCACTTACTATGGGGGCATTGTCTATGGGGGATATTGGGGGCTCTGTGTGTGGGGCCCCTATAGTAGGTGTTTTTTTTATTATTTTATTTTTACTTCCGTAAAATTTGGGGGAGGGGGCACAAAAGTAAATTTCTGCTTAGGGCACCCATTTGGCCAGCAGCAGCCCTGTCAGTCGTTTTTAGTATCAGGTAAGTGGGGCACTTACAGGAATTTCCGCTGCTCCCCCCCCCCCATGTATATAAACACAGGGGCAGGTAGAACGTACAGACTCCCTGCAGATAGTGCCCAAACCTAGGATGTGCCACCCTGCTGCCCCCCATATATACACTGGCTACAACCTCTTGCCCAGTGCACTGCGGCAGGCTTATTTACAACATATTGAATTATTTACCGTCTTTGTCTACATCTCTCCAGCTTTCACATGGGGGGGTCACTGACCCCGGCAGCCAAAACAAACCTTTTCTCTGTGAGGCTCCAGTTTTATTGTTATTGTTACTTTTTATTCCTTATCTTTCTATTCAGCCCCTCTAGTTATATATTTCAGTCTCTCACACCGCTGTCTGGTTGCTAAGGTGAGCAAGACCCTAGCAACCAGATAGCTGCTGAAATCCCAAACTGAAGAGCCGCTAAACAAAAAGCTAAATAACTGAAAAAACTGCAAAAAATGAAAACCAATTGCAAATTGTCAATGTCCATGTCATATTAAACGTTAATTTCAAGGTGAACAACCCCTTTAAAGGTATCGCACCCAAACGCGCTCATCGTACTTCCGTATATATATATATATATGCAGAGCACCTTTGGGTCCGTCCTGCCTCTTCTGATGAATTGGGGGGGGGGGGGAGACTCTCATTCCATTGTCCGTCCGTCCATCCTGCTTTTATTGGCATTTACATTCCAGGCAACACAGTGTTAAGTGGCACCAATAGGGGCAGAACGTAGGGCTGGGAGCGGTACCAATCCCTTCTATACATATTTATCGCTCACATCCCACTGCCATTACGTTAGCCTTCATATATTCATTTTATGAGATTCTAGCTATCTGTATAACAGAGCATTCTGTCACAGTGGCACAGATCCTATCTGACCCCCCCCCCATTGTAAGCAGCAGCCCTGCCCTGCTTTATGGCTGAGATTCTAGCTATCTGTATAACAGAGCATTCTGTCACAGTGGCACAGATCCTATCTGATCCCCCCATTGTAAGCAGCAGTCCTGCCCTGCTTTATGGCTGAGATTCTAGCTATCTGTATAACAGAGCATTCTGTCACAGTGGCACAGATCCTATCTGATCCCCCCATTGTAATCCGCAGTCCTGCCCTGCTTTATGGCTGAGATTCTAGCTATCTGTATAACAGAGCATTCTGTCATAGTGGCACAGATCCTATCTGATCCCCCCATTGTAAGCAGCAGTCCTGCCCTGCTTTATGGCTGAGATTCTAGCTATCTGTATAACAGAGCATTCTGTCACAGTGGCACAGATCCTATCTGATCCCCCCATTGTAAGCAGCAGTCCTGCCCTGCTTTATGGCTGAGATTCTAGCTATCTGTATAACAGAGCATTCTGTCATAGTGGCACAGATCCTATCTGATCCCCCCATTGTAAGCAGCAGTCCTG
Source organism: Xenopus tropicalis (assembly GCF_000004195.4). Classification (NCBI taxonomy): domain Eukaryota; kingdom Metazoa; phylum Chordata; class Amphibia; order Anura; family Pipidae; genus Xenopus; species Xenopus tropicalis. Next base: position 9,834,516 of record NC_030682.2, on the reverse strand, counting down.
CCCTGCTTTATGGCTGAGATTCTAGCTATCTGTATAACAGAGCATTCTGTCACAGTGGCACAGATCCTATCTGATCCCCCCATTGTAAGCAGCAGTCCTGCCCTGCTTTATGGCTGAGATTCTAGCTATCTGTATAACAGAGCATTCTGTCACAGTGGCACAGATCCTATCTGATCCCCCCCATTGTAAGCAGCAGTCCTGCCCTGCTTTATGGCTGAGATTCTAGCTATCTGTATAACAGAGCATTCTGTCACAGTGGCACAGATCCTATCTGATCCCCCCATTGTAAGCAGCAGTCCTGCCCTGCTTTATGGCTGAGATTCTAGCTATCTGTATAACAGAGCATTCTGTCACAGTAGTCAGAGTTTCTATCTAATCCCCATTGTTTATATCACTATGGAATTCAGAGCCCATAACAGGATTAATTAGCAGAGAGAAGAAAGCTTGGCAAGATAAAGGAATGTGTTATTTTATACAAAGGGAATATCATTCACAATAGAAAGTTGCCCAGAGGCAATTACCAGGGCACACAAATAAAACAGAAATATCCCCAAGAGCTGAATTTGCCCTTTCCTGCAGAGCTTGCAATCTAACTGCTGCGTGAGGCACAGGGAAATAAAGTGACTTCCCCAAGGTCAAAAGGAGGTGACAGACGAATGAAGCCCAGGACCCCCCTAACTGACAGTGTGGGGTGCTCCCAATGTGTATTCTCCCCGCGGTGAAGCCCAGGCACGGGGGGGGTACTCACTTGTTGCTTTGTCATCCTTAAAGTGGACACAAGTTGTCTCCGTGCTCTCGATATACACCTGGCTGCGAACATCCCAAATGTGTGCCGGCGCCCTCCGGAGGTACCAGTCCGACGCTTCCATCCCCAACCTGGAGCACACAAGCAGCTATTTCACATGCTATTTTTATACCAGTATGTGACTAAGACAAGCAATCTGTTCCCGGGAGGAGAGAATGACATCCTACCTCTCTTCTGCTATTCCCATTTTCTCTCATTCGCTGGGACCGGCGCTTATACCAACACTGTCTGCTACAGCACAATGGCAGCCAGCAGTGAGGGGGTTAAAGATCAAACCACTTTTATTAGAGAGAGAGAGATACAGAGAGAGAGACAGTGTGTAGCAGCCCTGGCATGTACTCGGCACGGTGCCCCCCTTAATGTGTGATCCAGAGGTACAATCTGGCACTGGCAGGGAAGGGGTTAATATTTCACATGTGCAGCCAGTCTGTATTGTATGGGGGGGGGCTTATTTGTGCCCTGGGTACCCCTGGAACTATAGCAGGGTGACTGTTACCCCAATGTTTCTATATATCTGTAACCTTGTTATGGGCTAAGGGGGCCCAGCCTGAAGGCCAGTTAGGGGGGGATTTGGGGTGAGTGCTTATTTGTGCCCTGGGTACCCCTGGAACTATAGCGGGGTGACTGTTACCCCAATGTTTCTATATATCTGTAACCTTGTTATGGGCTAAGGGGGCCCAGCCTGAAGGCCAGTTAGGGGGGGGATTTGGGGTGAGTGCTTATTTGTGCCCTGGGTACCCCTGGAACTATAGCGGGGTGACTGTTACCCCAATGTTTCTATATATCTGTAACCTTGTTATGGGCTAAGGGGGCCCAGCCTGAAGGCCAGTTAGGGGGGATTTGGGGTGAGTGCTTATTTGTGCCCTGGGTACCCCTGGAACTATAGCAGGGTGACTGATACCCCAATGTTTCTATATATCTGTAACCTTGTTATGAGCTAAGGGGGCCTTTATATATACAGAGATATAAGATCAAGCTGACATGACATGTGCTTTCCTGACAAAACCTGACATTCACCATGAAATCGTCTGCAAAATGTATCACTATATTCCACCTCATTACACAGATGCATCGCGCCCAACACACAGCTTATTCTACAGAATCACCAGTGGATCATGTGTAAATATGTATTTATTGCTTCCATGACAGGTCACTGCAGTGCAGTATGGGTAAGCTTCTCCTAGCTCCTCCTCTGTCCCCTCTGGCTGCTTGTTTCTGGTAGCAGGGCTACACCCCCAAACAATGTAGGTCTCTATAAAATATATCCCATAAACAGCTCATATGTAAACCCTGCTTCATCTCTATAAACCATTTTCATATAAATATACTTTAGCAGTATGTGCCATTGGGTAATCCTAAATAGGAAACTGCCATTTTAGGTACTAAGGGCCGCCCCCTGGGATCATAGGAGTCACAGTGCACACAAACAAGCCAAGGCACACATACATGCTAGGCCCCATCAGCCAATGAATGGGCAGAGTTCTGCCTTTTGCTCCCACACTACTTCCTGTTACCGTTAGAGCTGCATCACTTCCTGTCAGCTGATCTCTGAGGGAGCACACAGCCCATCACTAAATGGCGGCTCAAGGGAAATATTTATATATATCAATATTTATCAATATTTACTGATATATATATTCCAGTTTGGTGAGAATCTATAATAGGCCACTTAATTTGAAACTATCAAACTATTTACTTGTTAAGTATTTATACTGGGGGTAACATTTTCCTGATACCTAAAGCATAATAGAGCACTTGATTTCCACAAGATTTGACCTAGAAGCATACGCCCTTCCTCGTGGAAGTCAAATATACATTATTAGTGGTAATGTAAAGCTTGTAAGAGGTCTAGTAACCCGTAGCAACATTCAGTAGTTAGCATTTACTGGACCCCTGTTTGAAGAAGACATCTAGTTGGTTACAGTGGGTTACTGGGACTAGTAACTAGTTCTAGGACCTTTGAGACTTTACTACCTTACCCAGTAGGAGCCAGGATAATGCGCCATCTTGGTACCATAGGCTCAGAATTCCTAATGCCAGGATTGAGCACTAACCTTGAATCCAACCAGTAACATTTCCCCAGATAAAGGCCAAACCATCGGCCTAAGGGGCATCATTCTGATGAAACACTTCCCGTGCAGTTTGAATATAAATGTAGAAAACACAAAGTTCCCTTTACCTGATGGGAATATGAAGCTCCGGCACCCCGGGCGCCTCCTGTTTTTGGGAAGCCGTAGGGATCTCATGTGTTTCTGTCGTCTCCTTCTGTTCCATTTGTTTCTTCTCTTCACCTGTCAACGAGGAGTCTCTTAGGCACAAACAACAACAGGAGTTTGTATCACAAGTGATTTATTCAGCGCAGGAATATCTGATGTGTCTGTATAACCCATTGGGTCCCAGACAGTTTGGCAGGACTTTACGCCGACTTGGATACAAACACATGGCTATGTATTAATCAACATAAACAAATGGATTTAACGTTTCAATACAAACATTAAGGAGTCCAGATCAGCCTTAACAGAGATTGTAAGCTCTTTTGGGCAGGGCTCTCTTCCCCTCTTGTATCGGTTATTGATTGCTTTATATGTTACTCCTTGTAGAGTGTAAGCTCTTTTGGGCAGGGCTCTCTTCCCCTCCTGTATCGGTTATTGATTGCTTTATATGTTACTCCTTGTAGAGTGTAAGCTCTTTTGGGCAGGGCTCTCTTCCCCTCCTGTATCGGTTATTGATTGCTTTATATGTTACTCCTTGTAGATTGTAAGCTCTTTTGGGCAGGGCTCTCTTCACCTCTTGTATCGGTTACTGATTGCTTTATATGTTACTCCTTGTAGAGTGTAAGCTCTTTTGGGCAGGGCTCTCTTCCCCTCCTGTATCGGTTATTGATTGCTTTATATGTTACTGCTTGTAGAGTGTAAGCTCTTTTGGGCAGGGCTCTCTTCCCCTCCTGTATCGGTTATTGATTGCTTTATATGTTACTCCTTGTAGAGTGTAAGCTCTTTTGGGCAGGGCTCCCTTCCCCTCCTGTATCGGTTACTGATTGCTTTATATGTTACTCCTTGTAGAGTGTAAGCTCTTTTGGGCAGGGCTCTCTTCCCCTCCTGTATCGGTTACTGATTGCTTTATATGTTACTCCTTGTAGAGTGTAAGCTCTTTGGGGCAGGGCTCCCTTCCCCTCTTGTATCGGTTATTGATTGCTTTATATGTTACTCCTTGTAGAGTGTAAGCTCTTTTGGGCAGGGCTCCCTTCCCCTCTTGTATCGGTTATTGATTGCTTTATATGTTACTCCTTGTAGAGTGTAAGCTCTTTTGGGCAGGGCTCTCTTCCCCTCCTGTATCGGTTATTGATTGGTTTATATGTTACTCCTTGTAGAGTGTAAGCTCTTTTGGGCAGGGCTCTCTTCCCCTCTTGTATCGGTTATTGGTTGCTTTATATGTTACTCTGTATGTCCAATGTATGAAACCCACTTATTGTACAGCGCTGTGGGGTATGTTGGCGCTTTATAAATAAATGTTAATAATGAACAACATGGCTGCCATGCCACATCTGGCTGATATGATTGTACTGCCCACTGGGCATATATAGTTTTTTTTAAAGTATTACAGGTATGGGATCCCTTATCTGGAAAACTGTTATCCAGAAAGCTCCGAATTACGGAAAGGCCATCTCCCATAGACTCCATTATAATCAAATTATTCCGAATTTTAAAACTGATTTCCTTTTTCTTTGTAATAATAAAACAGTACCTGTACTTGATCCCAACTAAGATATAATTACCCCTTATTGGGGCAGAACAGCCCTATTGGGTTTATTTAATGGTTAAATGATTCCCTTTTCTCTGTAATAATAAAACAGTACCTGTACTTGATCCCAACTAAGATATAATTACCCCTTATTGGGGCAGAACAGCCCTATTGGGTTTATTTCATGGTTAAATGATTCCCTTTTCTCTGTAATAATAAAACAGTACCTGTACTTGATCCCAACTAAGATATAATTACCCCTTATTGGGGCAGAACAGCCCTATTGGGTTTATTTCATGGTTAAATGATTCCCTTTTCTCTGTAATAATAAAACAGTACCTGTACTTGATCCCAACTAAGATATAATTACCCCTTATTGGGGGCAGAACAGCCCTATTGGGTTTATTTAATGGTTAAATGATTCCCTTTTCTCTGTAATAATAAAACAGTACCTGTACTTGATCCCAACTAAGATATAATTACCCCTTATTGGGGGCAGAACAGCCCTATTGGGTTTATTTAATGGTTAAATGATTCCCTTTTCTCTGTAATAATAAAACAGTACCTGTACTTGATCCCAACTAAGATATAATTACCCCTTATTGGGGGGCAGAACAGTCCTATTGGGTTTATTTAATGGTTAAATGATTCCCGTTTCTCTGTAATAATAAAACAGTACCTGTACTTGATCCCAACTAAGATATAAATAATCCTTATTGGCTGCAAAACAATCCTATTGGGTTTAATTAATGTTTTATTGATTTTTTAGTAGACTTAAGGTATGGAGATCCAAATTACGGAAAGACCCCTTATTCGGAATACCCTTAGTCCCGAGCATTGTGGATAATGGGTCCTATACCTGTACCTTACCACCATGTTAGCCGCCCCCCAGTAAGTGTATTCACTTACCTGATACCCTGGGCCGGTGCTCCTGTTAGCAGAAAACTGTAACGGCCAAGAGTTAATGCCACCGAGCAATCCTCTTCCTCCTCTTTGGAATCCTGAAGCAAGGGCAGGAGAAGGAAGAGGATCTCTCTCTCTATCACCCCAGGCCAAAGTGGGTTTCTGCTAACAGCAACACCAACCAGGGGTATCAGGTAAGTGATTACAATCACTGGGGGGTACTGAACATTGTGAGACATCCCAATGATTAGACCTTTCCTTCTCCTTTAAAGCTATAGCAACTTTTTCCATGTAGAGCAGTGATCCCCGACCAGTGGCTCCGGGGAAAGATGTTGCTCACCTCCCCCTTTGGATGTTGCCCCCAGTAGCTTCAAAGTAGGTGGCCATTTTTGAATTTCTAGTTTTTGCCATCAAAGCCACTCTTTTGCATCCTTAAGTACTTTTTTCAAGCTTGTGTGTCTCTCACTTTTTACATCTATGTGTGAGTAAAATAGGTTGGGGATGTCTGACGTTGAGTAAATTAGTCCATTACATGATGGTGGCCGGAATACAATAAAAATAAGAAGTCACGTAATGATGGGAGCCAAACTCTTGGGCTCAGAAAATGTTCTGTAGGTCCACATATGGCCTACTGGTTTCCAGTCCAGAAGCCCTGCTCTACAGTTTTGCCCAAAGACTGCATATCTAGAACAGGACACTTGATAAAACCCATCTGAAATATACCTTGGTCTTCCGGGGTCTGTGTGTTGGCATCTCTAAACATGTCCATTGCTTTGCGTTCTTCTACTGAAGACTGGACAGCCGCTGATTTCTTTGTTCCAAGACCCTTGGGAGATACCAGTTGGGGTGGCATCAAGCCGGTCCCTGGTGTCTCTACCAGCTTCTGTAGAACTTGCCTTATCTCCTGATCTGCTCGCTCCAGTGAGGCCCTGATGGAGCCCCCCACACCTGATTTTATACAGGAACATAAACACTGTCTTAAGTCATTTGATATTGATCTAGAGGCATTGATATGATACTGATCTATAAAGGTCATTATTGCTTTAATAACATAAAGTAAAGCGCTTACACATTTACCTGGGGGAACAGGTATCCTCCTTCCTCACCTATATTTGTTAGCACTACAGGTATATAAATTAATTGTATTCGGGGAATATTCCCTTGAAACCCACAGATGCACCTCCCCCTGAATAGGATTTTTCTAGTATTTTCATTTCCACAACAGCAATTATCTTTTTGTTTTATTTTTTCCAACCACTCACCAGCTTGAGACCATTCCTTCCGTTCTTATCTGAGCTCGACCACAGTTTTTCTATCAGTTATCCATTACTTGCATTCATTTCTCCTCTGGTTCCTTCCCTGCCCCTTTCAGCCATGTCATCATCACGCCATCAGTAGACCATATTTATAAAAGGTCTAAACTGGATGGAGGTTCCTCTCTCCGTTTTACATGCTGTTGTTGCTTTGTGCCCTTTCTCAGGCCAGGCCTTCTCCCTACTCACTAATAGTGATGGGCGAAATGTTTCGCCAGTCATGGATTCGCGGCAAATTGCCGCGTTTCGCCATTGGTGCATTGTTTTGCGAAACGGATGAAAAAATTCACTGCGCATCCAAAAATTGTCGCCCGCAACAAAAGAATAGCCGCGGGTGACAAAATAACAGCGGCGCAACAAAACAATACCCGCGGGTGACAAAATAATAGCTGCGGATGACAAAAGAATAGCCGCGGGCGACAAAACAATAGACACGGGTGACAAAATAATAGCCGCGGGTGACAAAAGAATAGCTGCGAAACCTAAGAATAGCCACGGGCGACAATTTTTTTTGACGCGCAACATTTTCGTTGTTTTGCTAATTTTCCGCCGCTTCGCAAATCTTTTGAAAGATTCGCAAATTTTTCGGCGAAGCGGGACAGATTGGCTAATCACTAACCGCTTAGGGTGAAGACACACGGAGCTACTAGTAGCCGCTACTTGTCGCGGCTACTAAAATAGACAATGCTGATCATTTACTGATAATTGTCTCTACGTGAAGACAAGTAGCTGCTAGCTTAGTGCCTCTCTACTCTTTGCTAATGCTTCTGACTATGGTGCACACTTGTTTTCCATTGAGCTTCCATCTCCTAGCTGGACTACTCCCTATTATATCTATCCATACAAAATGCTGCTTCAGAGGTCATGTGGGCGGGACTCTCAGCTGACTCCACCCCCCATACATTTGCATATTTTACATAATTTGCCTCCCTTATCTTTTCCCAACCCACAGAGGTGACTGTGACGTGAGCGGGTGAATGGACCAGTGCAGCAGAACTGCCCCCCCCGGGGAAGGAATTGCTGGGCACGAATGTCATTCTTAGCGACAAGTGCAATTTTCTGCAAAATGGCTGCAAAAATTCTCCATTAAAAAAAAAATGGAAAGTGAGGAAAAAGTCCTGGTTGAATTAAATAAAGCGCGGCAAAAATTTGCCCCATTTTTTACTAATTTTTCACTGTTTCGTGAATTCACTCAACCCTAGTCATTGTTTGTCTGCCGGTAACACTGGACCCAGTATTGCCCCATTCACAGTATATATATATTTATAGATTTACCCATGATTCCCCCTGCATTAGAGCCTCTGCCCTATACACTCACAGGTGGGACTGTCTGGGGCCCTATGCAGGGGGATCCCCCATATCAGTATTATGGATGGGGCCTTTCCCTTGGGGTCCTGTATGGGTCAGACAGCCAGTATCAGTGGGGCACATAAGGGCCTTTTTCCTCTGAGGTGGAACCAGCACACATGTGTAGTCGCCTGCATGCGTGTAGGGCTTATTTATTAAAAAATGCAAATATGAAAAACACAACAAAAACTTGAAAATCTTGAATAGAAACTGTAGGGACCCATAGGGTTAATCTGCCCCTATGGCTTTAAACCCTACCACTTCCTTATTGCTGCTGTTACTGGGCAAAGACGGTGAAGGTCCACTGAGCCTGGGAGCAGAATAGGCCCCAGTAAAGCCATTATTGCCCGGCCTAGGGTACCCATCCTATACTCTAGAGAAGTCGGGGACAGGGACTCCGTGAACGAGGACCTTTTAGATAGTTACTGTTGTAGAGCACTCTCTAGGAGAGTGAGATAGAGAGGGAAGGAAGCAAGAGCAGTTTCGGCTCCACCAAGGAAAGTAGTTGGAAGTACCTTCCATACAGGCACTGTTGCCTCAGCATAGGACCATGGTTAAGACATAGGAGACAGGCAGTATCTCAACCCTGTTCCACAGTCGGCTGTAGGACTCATAAAGCTAGGGGTTATCAACCTGAGGGCTGAGGTATCTATCCTGACTGCTTCCATAGGGGTGCCAAGCTGACCAGGTGCATTTACCCTGCCCAGACTCCCAAAGAGGTGGGATAAACCGATGTGCATCCTCTCTTTGCCATCCTCAGGGAGTACTATCATATAACATCTATATCTGTGAGTATAACCCTGCTGATTCAATTGTCTTGACAATAAACCTGTCTATAGTTCAACTACAAGAACCTTCCGGCGTCCATCTTTGCTAATCTGCACTGCACACAGCTACAGTGAGTTGTAGTTCCACTACACCCCAGCTCCGCAGGTCTTTTCCATATAGCGAAGGTCCATCCTGTCTTAGAGAGTCGCAGGTACCCCATGCTCTAACACCTATACTAGCCTGGGTTTTGACTATTTCATAGCCAAATAGGGGTTACAAAACTATGGCTTGATTTTGCCTAGGAAGTTTAACTTTCAAGTTTTGGGTTTTTGTGCACTTAAAAGGGGTTGTTCACCTTTGATTTAACTTTTAGTATGATGTAGAGAGTAATATTCTGAGGCAATTTGCAATTGGTCTTCATTTTGTTATTATTTGTAGTTTTTTTTTTTAATTATTTCAGCTTTTGTTCAGCAGCTCTCCAGTTTGGAGTTTCAGCAGCTATCTGGTTGCTAGGGTCCAAATTACCTTAGCAACCATGGTGTGGTTAACATGAGGGACTGATATATGAATAGGAGAGGGCCTGAATAGAAAGATAAGTAATGAAAAAGTAACAATAACAATAAAACTGGAGCCTCACAGAGCAATAGGTTTTGGCTGCCGGGGTCAGTGACCCCCATTTGAAAGCTGCAAAGAGTCAGAAGAAGGCAAATAATTAAAAAACTATGAAAAATAAATAAAGAAGACCAATTGAAAAGTTGCTTAGAACTGGCCATTCTATAACATAGAATGGCGAACCCCCCCTTTCACTATTACATGCCCTTGATTAATATTGCTCCCCTTCTTTGTACATTACAAAAATGTGCTTTACAAACCTCTGACAACTTTTTGACCTTTATTATAACTGGACGATTTAATTGGTGAATTTTTGTTGCTGCAAATGTGGAATTTCGCAGCGAATCCCATGCCTGGGGGAACATTTCCCTCATCGCTATGCTGAAAGCCTTGGCTCTGTGTTGCTATGAAAGCCACTCGCGGTTTTCTCCGTTTCTGTTCCGGCAGCGACACGTCCCAGCTATTTCCAGGTATGAGAGATATGGGGAATCTAATTGCAATTTCATGCAGTCCCAGTGCCATCAACTGGCAGGATACACATGGCTGACTCTTACTGACCTTGCCTATCCGCTTCAGTTGTATTGATTAAGCGCTCTAATTCCATTAATTAACTAACCAACCTGCACTGGTGTCAGAAATAAACTCAGAGAATCCGTTTCAGAGACAGTTCTTGGGGGGGAAGTAAAAGAGATTTACTCTGTAGAGCATGAAAAGGCAATATAACCACTGCCCGGCACTGTCCTCTTTCTCTTAAACTGGCGGATCAGCCTGACAGCCAGTTAGGGGGAAACGTATTTCATACCGCCCCACTGTCCCTATTTTCGCGGGACGGTCCCTTTTTTGACAGCTCAACCCGTAGTCCCGGATTCTCACTGAAAAGTCCCACATTTCCCTTTGATCTCCTGCACTGAAGAGAGCCCGGAAATCTTAACGAGCAACACCTGCACTTAGATACATTGTTTCTCAAATTTAATTAAATAAGTGGCTTTTGGCAGAGAGCGCAGAAAGGTAAAAAGCCCCCCCCCCTGCACTGAGATACAATTGTAACCAATAAGCTAATAAGGTCTCTTGGGGGATTTTCGCAGACAGTCCCTTTTTTGACAGCTCAACCCGTAGTCCCGGATTCTCACTGAAAAGTCCCACATTTCCCTTTGATCTCCTGCACTGAAGAGAGCCCGGAAATCTTAACGAGCAACACCTGCACTTAGATACATTGTTTCTCAAATTTAATTAAATAAGTGGCTTTTGGCAGAGAGCGCAGAAAGGTAAAAATCCCCCCCCCCCTGCACTGAGATACAATTGTAACCAATAAGCTAATAAGGTCTCTTGGGGGATTTTCGCAGACAGTCCCTCTTTTGACAGCTCAACCCATAGTCCCAGATTCTCACTGAAAAGTCCCACATTTCCCTTTGATCTCCTGCACTGAAGAGAGCCCGGAAATCTTAACGAGCGACACCTGCACTTAGATACATTGTTTCTCAAATTTAATTAAATAAGTGGCTTTTGGCAGAGAGCGCAGAAAGTTAAAAAGCCCCCCCCCCCTGCACTGAGATACAATTGTAACTAATAAGCTAATAAGGTCTCTTGGGGGAACGGAGACTTGCAGCCTAAAGGGCAACTTCACCTTTTTCAGCAAAACTGTAATAACACATAAAACAGGAGCCCAAAACCCCCAGAAATGTGTTCAAACTTTAAATAACCTGCCAAATTTAGTCAAATGGGAGTGGTATTTAGGGGGTGTGGTTGCCAAAATGGGCGTGGTCGCGGCATTTATTTTTGTCCCTCTTTCCAATTTCAAAATGTTGGGAGGTATGGTATTTGCTGCCATTGCTGCTCCTGGGAGCCCAGATTGTATGTGGGTGCACAGAGCCTGTAGGTTTGGGTCACAGGGGGGGAACCTGGAGATCCCCACAGTACAATCCTAGGGTTAATGTTGCCTTTACCCTGTTGGCACAATTATGGGGCAGATTGTGATTATTGCTGGAAAATTCGTATGCTTGTAGGGACCCCAAGACTTGGGCCCCTTAGACTGGGTGTCCAGGCATACCAGTGGGTGGCCTTGTGGGATATGGACACCTAAGGGTGGTCCTAATTGTGCGTGTACTATAATTATTCTTTCCAGGTTAAAAGAGAGTTTCCTCTGCAGTTCAGCAGTAACCACTAGGTGGAGGTGTTCTGCAATATAAAAGGGGATGACTCGCAAACCACGAGGTCTTTCTTCTTGGGACTTCCCCTGACTAAGAGGTAGCTACAGGAGTCAGTTAGATAATTCAGTTAGATATGTTATAGTCACTCTAGGAGTGAAAGGGTAGATAATGTTATTTAGTTGGGCAGCTTGAGGCCCCTCCGAGGAGATTAGTGAGGTTATCACCTTCCGGCATTACTGGCCATAGTTCGGGTATATTCAGCGGCTAGCTCAGGTCGCATCATATTCCCAAAGGAGGGGCGATTAGTTTAATTGGTTAATTAGCAATCTCAAGTCTTCTGGTCAATTCCTCCCCAGGCGGATCACCAGCAACTGGGTAAGCGCTCACCCAAGGGGAGTTGCAGAGAGTTGGCCAAGTTGAGGCCTACACAAACCAACACAGCTCAAATAGCACATCTGCTCAAAGATACTTACAGCCAACACTCACGCGTGTGCTACATGCTTAAAAAGGCCACTACTTGCCATGGCAAGCCAACGGAGGCTGTCCTGGGTCATTTGTGCAGGATTAACTCTTTCCAGTGATGTCATCAGAATGCGCCCCACTGGCACTCTAGTGGCGTTGCTCTTATATTATGCACAGTAGTTTTATTATGAATGGGACCCTTCCCAATGCTTGTCCCTGGTCACTATATCAAGTGCCATGTTCTGAGAAGGCTGAGGAATCTCCTTTAACCCAAAGACTGTTATGGGTGAAGACACACGGAGCTACTAGTAGCAGCTACTTGTCACGGCTACTAAAACAGACAATGCTGATCATTTACTGATAATTGTCTCTACGTGTGTTTTAGCAGAGGCAATTCTCAGTATTTTCTGGAGTTTAGTAGCCATGACAAGTAGCTGCTACTAAGTAGCTCCGTGTGTCTTCCCCCTAAGGGCAGTGGCAGACGGGGAGATTAGTTGCCCCTTGACAAATCTTTGTTGCCGCGGACGATTAATCTCCCCCCAATGCCATTCCACCCAGGGTCAGACTGGGCTGCTGGGACACCGGGAAAAAGCCCAGTCTGATCTTTGTTGATGATCCCCCTCCCGAACGCTCCTGCCCTGACGCGTTCAATTTATACGTGCTCGGGGAGGATGCCGGGTGGGGGCCCTGTGGGGGGGTTTGGGGGGCCCCTGGGCGGGGTAGGGGACCCGGCTGGCTGGGGCACCTGCAGGGCCCCTGGGGTGGGAGCCCCGGTGGGCCCTGCACCCCCTAGTCTGACCCTGATCACACCGGCAGGAATGTAACTCGCCAGTGGGATGGCATATGTGTAGTGATGATTTGCCAAAGTCGCTCGAAGTTGCCTTGAGAGGAAACTTCGGGCGACTTTGGCAAATTGTAGTTATAAGGAATATGTGCATATCTTCTTCTCTGTAGAACCAAGGTAGGAGAGAATATGTGTTGAGTATACAGAGCAGTAATAGCCAACTCGAGTCCCCCAAACCCTAAAGCTGGCCATACATGTTAAGATTTTACTGTCCCTAACGACCAATTTCAGTGCGATCGGACCAATCCGTCAAATCATCATAAAGTTAGCGGGCACCGAACCATCGCACATCTAGCGATTTTCCATCCGACATCGGTCAGAAAATCGATTTTGAAATTTACCCATTGTCCAACTGGACGATATCGCTTGAAATGGTCGCTTCCGTTGATGGACAAATCGTACTTTTTAAGATAAGCTTGGTCCTACGATAACAAAAAAGATCTTAATGTGTATGGCCAGCGTAATGGCCAATGACTGAAGAGCAGATAGATGTGGATGTGTTGTATGAAGCATGGTCTTGCCGCATTGGGTCCGGTGTTTGATTCCAACCAGGGCACTATGTGCTGGGGCTTCCTCTGGGTTTAATACCTCACTCCTAATATATACAGGCAGGTTAGTTGCCCCCCTGACCCTTCATTAAATGAACCCGTGTGTGAGAGAGAGAGAGAGAGAGAGAGAGAGAGAGATTGTCCTGTAAAATTTGGTGTATGATGTTGGTGCTGTATAAATGAGTACAGAAACAGCCTGTATGTATTATATAGTGAATGTGATAAATATGCTTCTAAAAATCCCATAGGAATAAATAGAAAGTGGGGGAGTTTTTATGAATAAAGCTCTAAATTCACTTTCTAATAAATCTGCCCCCAAGTCTTTTCTTGCTGAGTTAAACATAAAACAGGATTATGCCGGTGCCCAAATAGAGCTTGCCCCAGCCACCTGGTCATTTCTGATCATTTTCATTTGATTTTCTTTTTCACCAGAGGCCACTGTGTCCCAGTAATTTATGTTTTGGAATTGAGGTCTTTAACCACTATGGGATTTTATATCAATAAACAAATATAAGCAGCCATGTAATGCTCAGTGGGTGGGACAACCAATATGAAGAGATACAAGATCAGAGTGTATGTAAATAGTGATGAGTGAATCTGTCCCATTTCGCTTCGCCGGAAAATTCGCGAATCTTTCAAAAGATTTACAAGCGGTGGACAATTTGCGAAACAGAGAAAATGTTGCGCGTCAAAAAAACTTGTCACCCGCGACTATTCTTTTGTCGCAAGGCTATTCTTTTGTCACCTGCGTCTATTCTTTTGTGGCCCACGGTTATTCTTTTGTCGCCCGCGGCTATTCTTTTGACGCCCACGACTATTCTTTTGTCGTCCACGACTATTCTTTTGTCACCCACGGCTATTCTTTTGTTGCGAGGCTATTCTTTTGTCACCCGTGGCTATTCTTTTGTCTCCCGCAGCTATTCTTTTGTCGCGAGGCTATTCTTTTGTCACCTGCGGCTATTCTTTTGTCACCCGTGGCTATTCTTTTGTCTCCCGCCGCTATTCTTTTGTCACAAGGCTATTCTTTTGTCACCTGAGGCTATTCTTTTGTCTCCAGCGGCTATTCTTTTGTCGCGAGGCTATTCTTTTGTCACGGTTATTCTTTTGTCGCCCGCAGCTATTCTTTTGACGCCCACGGCTATTCTTTTGTCGCTCGCAGCTTTTCTTTTGTCGCAAGGCTATTCTTTTGTCACCTGCGTCTATTCTTTTGTGGCCCATGGTTATTCTTTTGTCGCCCGTGGCCATTCATTTTTTCACCCACAACTATTCTTTTGTCACCCTCGGCTATTCTTTTGTCTCCCGTGGCTATTCTTTTGTCGCGAGGCTATTCTTTTGTCACCCGTGGCTATTCTTTTGTCTCCCGCGGCTATTCTTTTGTCGTGAGGCTATTCTTTTGTCGCCTGCAGCTATTCTTTTGTTGCAAGGCTATTCTTTTGTCACCTGAGGCTATTCTTTTGTCTCCCGTGGCTATTCTTTTGTCGCAAGGCTATTCTTTTGTCACGGTTATTCTTTTGTCGCCCGCAGCTATTCTTTTGACGCCCACGACTATTCTTTTGTCACCCGTGGCTATTCTTTTGTCTCCCGTGGCTATTCTTTTGTCGCGAGGTTATTCTTTTTTCACCCGCGTCTATTCTTTTGTCGCCTGTGGCTATTCTTTTGTCACGAGGCTATTTTTTTTGTCACCCGCGGCTATTTTTTTGTCTCCCGTGGCTATTCTTTTGTCATGAGGGTATTCTTTTGTCACCCCGTCTATTCTTTTGTCACCCGCGGCTATTCTTTTTTTGCGAGGCTATTCTTTTGTCACCCGCATCTATTCTTTTGTTGCCCGCGGCTATTCTTTTGTCACCCGCGGCTATTCTTTTGTTGGACGCGCGAATCCATGCCTGGCAAAACATTTCACCCATCACTATATGTAAACCCTTTTTATAGACAGGCTATATGTTCCCTGTAATACATAGATTTGTCTACTTGCAGGGTCGGGTTTCCACTGGGCCACCGTTGTCCACTGAAGGTAAGTTTCATTTACATGCACTTGGGGGAGGGGGTTTTGGGGGGTAGCAGAGTGTTTAGGGGCCACAGTGGGGGCCAGTTGGGGAGTAAGGGGGCCCCTGGGGCGGCAGCCCTGGTAGTCCCTGCCACCCCCAGTCTGACCCTGTCTATTTGGCCCTTTTTTTGATAATAAAGGGGACATTCTACCTCTTGGGAAGAAAACAAGGAGCCACCGGAGGCCTTTTGGTGCATTTAATAAGCAGCCAACATTTATTTAGACAAGAAATACAACATGTTCTAATCCATTTTCAAGTCAAGGCACTGTCTAATAATGGTATCATACTGCCCACTGTCTCTATAAGCATGAATCTTCATACAGAAGTCCAAAAATATAAAGACCCGCCCTTACAATACATGTATTATTGTGCAACTAACCCCCTTTCAAAGGAAAAAAAAAAAGTAAGCAGACCTCAAACAACACAGTATGGTTCACAACCACTATCTCTTCCTTTTATGAACTGGACATTTGACTATAAGCAGTCTATAGAGGTTTCACGAACATCTCTGACTGCGGGGGGGGGGGGGGGGGCGGGGGGTTTAATAAATAAGAACAAAATAAAGTACATGCTTTGGAAAAACTACAATACAACGATACAAACATTCGAATCATCTACAACATCAACGGCAAGCTTGTCACTTTGAGTACGTGTTAATATGCAACTGTCACGAGTCCCCGAGTTACGGGAATTGACGTGCCAACTGTTTATTGTACATTCAGATTCTATTTTCTCAGTAGAACGTATTCGTAATGCCATGGTAAGCCTCAGCTGGGAAGGGGGCAAATTAGAGACGCCTCTTCCAGAACAGCCATTTGATTGCCAACATACGTAGCAAATACACTGTCAACTGAAGCTTTTACATATACAGGTATAGGACCCGTTATCCAGAATGCTTGGGGCCAAGGGTATTCCGGATAGGATTGTTTTGAATCCAGTAAGGATTAATTACATCTCAATTGGGATCAAGTACAGGTACTGTTTTATTATTACAGAGAAAAGGGAATCATTTACCCATTAAATAAACCCAATAGGGCTGTTCTGCCCCCAATAAGGGGTAATTATATCTTAGTTGGGATCAAGTACAGGTACTGTTTTATTATTACAGAGAAAAGGGAATCATTTAACCATGAAATAAACCCAATAGGACTGTTCTGCCCCAATAAGGGGTAATTATATCTTAGTTGGGATCAAGTACAGGTACTGTTTTATTATTACAGAGAAAAGGGAATCATTTAACCATTAAATAAACCCAATAGGGCTGTTCTGCCCCAATAAGGGGTAATTATATCTTAGTTGGGATCAAGTACAGGTACTGTTTTATTATTACAGAGAAAAGGGAATCATTTAACCATTAAATAAACCCAATAGGGCTGTTCTGCCCCCAATAAGGGGTAATTATATCTTAGTTGGGATCAAGTACAGGTACTGTTTTATTATTACAGAGAAAAGGGAATCATTTAACCATTAAATAAACCCAATAGGGCTGTTCTGCCCCCAATAAGGGGTAATTATATCTTAGTTGGGATCAAGTACAGGTACTGTTTTATTATTACAGAGAAAAGGGAATCATTTAACCATGAAATAAACCCAATAGGGCTGTTCTGCCCCAATAAGGGGTAATTATATCTTAGTTGGGATCAAGTACAGGTACTGTTTTATTATTACAGAGAAAAGGGAATCATTTAACCATTAAATAAACCCAACAGGGCTGTTCTGCCCCCAATAAGGGGTAATTATATCTTAGTTGGGATCAAGTACAGGTACTGTTTTATTATTACAGAGAAAAGGGAATCATTTAACCATGAAATAAACCCAATAGGGCTGTTCTGCCCCAATAAGGGGTAATTATATCTTAGTTGGGATCAAGTACAGGTACTGTTTTATTATTACAGAGAAAATGGAATCATTTAACCATTAAATAAACCCAATAGGCTGTTCTGCCCCCAATAAGGGGTAATTATATCTTAGTTGGGATCAAGTACAGGTACTGTTTTATTATTACAGAGAAAAAGGAAATCAGTTTAAAATTCTGAATTATTTGATTAAAATGGGAGACAGGCTTCCCGTAATTCGGAGCTTTCTGGATAATGGGTTTCCGGATAAGGGATTCCATACCTGTATGTATATATATAAACTGTAGAGTGATGTTCTTATATCATCAGAGGATAAGGACTATACCTAAGGGTCATGTCCCATTTTGTTTTAGTATTTAGCACAATTTATTAGATGTTGACTTGGACCAAGATACTTAGTGATGTGTTTATGGCAGTGGCCCAGCAAGTCTTGTGTTTGTGTAGAATGACTTCATATCAAGGCAGAATTTGGCAGTGTTCAATGCACTGACGCCTTAATCGCATCTGCTCACGTCACTATTCGGTGCATTAATGTAAACACAGAATTTCATTTCCGTAGTTGAGTCATATTCGCGTGATCATGAATAGTAGGTAACGGTAGGGCGAGGTATCTACCATAGAATAATACTCTTC
The DNA here is from genome assembly GCF_000004195.4 of Xenopus tropicalis. Classification (NCBI taxonomy): domain Eukaryota; kingdom Metazoa; phylum Chordata; class Amphibia; order Anura; family Pipidae; genus Xenopus; species Xenopus tropicalis. Next base: position 9,816,492 of record NC_030682.2, on the reverse strand, counting down.
GTCGTAAGGAGGAGAATAAGCCGTCTGTAAGATATTATTAGGCTTATTACCTGCTAGCTCATCATAGTTTTACTATGGAATGACACTTTTGATAATAATAATTGATGTATTTAGTGTAAATGTTCCCTTTAAGACTGCAATAGCACATATCCCCCCTTCTCGTGCCCCATTTCCCCTGCCTTAACTATGGGAAGGATCCTTTTTGCTTATATGCAATGTCACGGTTTCTCCAAGAGTTCCATAGCTCAAGGTCCTGGTCGAAACCTCTGTTTTAAAGCTTGGTGGTCCGTTGTCTACAGAACGTTGGACCTCTGTGCAGTAGGAAGGCTTAATGTTGAATGATGGCGCGCCAGGGGATGGGGAGCTCACACTAGCCCCAGCCATGGAGGCTTCATTCATGCTGAAGGAAACATTTGAGGATCCCATTAAATTCATCCGACTCATCCTTGATGCCGCCATGAATATGCCTCCGGTGATATTTTCTTTAAAGTTGTGAAAAAAGCTTTGCCTTGGTTTTGGCACCACGGGTCTCCCCACGTTTAACAACACAGGCTTGCCGATCGTTGGCTCGTTAATTTCAGCCTGCAGGACGGAGATTTCACAGGGTTCGTCTTTGCCGATATTCGGGTCGCTTTCATCGCATCCGTAAGTCTCTCCTTGGCCTGGAACATAATCTTCAAGGTCTTCAAATGTCAGGACTTTCCCGTCACAAGTGAGAATCTTTTTATCTCTGTTTTTGAGGTCGTCGTTTTCTTCTTCTTCTTCTGGTGGCTCTTCAACAATGACATCTTCTACTTCCAAGGGCACTTCTTGGAATTCAGAGGCATTTTCTTCGGTATCTAACGATGGTCTTTCTGCTCCATCTGACTCACTAAGTTGAACTTTGGTTTCTCCTTGATTGGGACTATTTCTGTGAGCTGCAGGATATCCAGTGGCAGCGGCACTATCATTTGAGAAGAAGTCGTCATCCTCTTCTGAAACACACTGTAAATGTAGGTTATCATCTAAGTTGGAGTCCTCCTCTATAAGTCCATAATCCATTGACGTGATATCGGAATCTGTTAAACCGCAAGAAGGGAATGAAGACTTTGATTCTTCTACTGATTTGTTGTTGGAGTTGTTTGTGTTGGGATCATCATGAGGAGAACGTCTTGGTCGTGTGAACTTCCTTCCACCGAAATCGTCTTTCTCTGGTTTGGCTGGGGATGTCCCTCTTTTTCTTGGAGGCAGCTGAGATTTCTTCACCTTAAACTCAATAATTTCCTCAACTTCAAAGTACCTGGGCTTTTGTTCTTCCACACGGGAATGTGCCCCTCGCTCGTCCTCTGGTTCTGTCACAAAGAGCGTAGGGAGCACAGTCTTTCTGGTTTCTTGCTCGGACCTATGGACAAACTGTTTGGTTCTGGATACAAAGTGAGGTTCCGGAGTTGACATTTCAGATCTTGGTTGCCTAGAGGGGGAGGCAGAGGCAGGACGCGAAGGAGAAAATCCAGGTCGGCGTCTCATTCTTGGACTTTTCACCACTGTAGTTATTGTCTCCTCTCTAGTGATGTAAATGTGCGAATTAAAATGTGCATGATGAAACGACCACGTCCCCCATGCTAGGTTAGTCACGTGACTCTCAACACGGATTTTAAAGATCATGCTGAATGGCACACACAAACGCAATCTTGTAGTTAAACACACAAATCAAGCACTAAGGTATTCACAGTATATATGGCCTCTGAAGAAGTCCTATCTTGGGAACTCAAGTCAGCCATATTATTATTATTATTATTATTATTAGTATTTTTTCCATTAAATAGAAACTTAAATATTGTAATTCTGGAAAATGCATGAAATTCAATTGACTTCCCTTGGAAAAAATGTTAAAGTTCCATCTAATCGGAACCGTCGTGTTAGTTGACACCATAGAACAGCGGTTCTCAGCCTGTGGGTCGGGACCCCTTTGTGGGGGTTGAATGACCCTTTCACAGGGGTCGCCTATGACCATGGGAAAACACATATTTCCGATGGTCTTAGGAATAATTTTATGGTTGGGGGTCACCACAACATGAGGAACTGTGGTCGCGGCATTAGGAAGGTTGAGATCCACTGCCATAGAATGATATTTATGCTGGGTGATAGTTGGGTTCACAACAACTTGCAGTTTTCTTCTGGCAATATACAATTAAAATTGGGAACTTCCTGCAAATGCCTCTTTCACAGAAATCACTAAAGTAGGTAATCCCAAACTATGGAGCTTGGGGCAGTGGAGGGGGGACTAAAACTTTCTGGCAAAGTTTTAGTATTAGAGAATTATTCTCTTCAATCAATAGTTGGAAAGACCAGGACACATATCAAATAGTATCATGGTGACATCTTGAATCTTCTCAAGGAAGTTCTTTTGAGAGGAGGATACAGCAAAACATGTTTAGTCCAGATGTAGCATATTCATAAGGTGTCTATGAAGTTCATCCTTTCCAAACTACTCTACAACGTGATCCAAAAGGAGGGCAACCAAAAATCTTGAGCAGGTCAGGTGATACTTCAGCTTTTAGGGGGGATTTTTCTTCCTTCCAGATCACTTCTGATTGTCTAACAAATCATAATGAGATACTATATGTCCTTTTCTGTTAGACATCAAATCTGTTTTTGAAGCCCACCAACGAACTGCTAATAAATATCTAGGAAAATTCATAACCAGACTACCGCAGTAGAAGCCCTTCATGTAGTCATGGTGAACTCTCCATTCCTCCAGTCTAAAGGTCCCCATACACCTTAAGATCCGCTCGCTTGGCGATACCGGCAAGCGAGCGGATCTCCTCCCGATATCCCCACCTACGGGTGGGCAATATCGAGAGAATCAAGGCTAATTATAAGGACGGGTATAGGCAAAGTTGGTTCGGGGACCACATCGGCTTGTTGATGCGGTCCTCAATCCGACTAGATTTTTAAACCTGCCCAATCAAGATCTGGCCGATTTCAGGCCAGATATCGGTCGGGCAGGCCCGTCGGTAGGGTCCATACACGGGCCGATTAGCTGCCGAATCAGTCTAAGGGACCCATATCAGCAGCTAGAATCGGCCCGTGTATGGGGACCTTAAGAGCCCACCAGTCCCATCTTACATGTCTATTTAGATATTCTATGGTCAGAGGCTATTGGGAGACAATACAGAGTTTCTACACGGGAAATATTTAGGTCAAGGAGAGCTGATCATTTACTTGAGCTAAAAATGAGAAAACAAGAAATGGATTTGTGCCCGACGTATGAATCATAATAATAATCTGTTCGCTGCTCGTGGCTCAAAGCGATATCTGGAAGGAGCCATTGGATGAGTTATTTTCGTTTGTTGAATGACAGTGAGAAAGGTGCAATTTCCTATAAATCCACTGTACATTACAAATGCCTTGTTCTATTTGTAAATACTGTGTAGCTTTCCTCGCCTGGAGACCTGCTAAGGGGATGTTTTAATGCAAACACTAAATGCCTATTTTGTGACTGTCAGAAAGCCATTACCTCCTCGGGATTGATGAATCCTGACAACGTAACAATGGCCTTTGTAGCATTTGTTAAAATAAAATTTCGACAGATATTACCCAGCGCCATTCATGTAACTCAGCATGTTGGTTATTTATTCACGGAGGAGGTTGTTACTTTTTGCTGCAAATAATTTTACAGAAAATGGTTAATGTGAATAGAAAATGGTGGCTGTTTGCATAAATATCCAGCCCTGGCAAAGAAATATTAAAGGTATTCTGTCATGATGTTTATGGGGTACTTTATATTCTAAATGACACTGTTACACAGCAAATAATTCCCTCTGCCATTTAACCTTTTATTCTTGAACCAACAAATGTATTTGTAGCTGTAATATTGGTGTGTAGGCGCCATCTCAGTGCATTGTGCCTGAGTCTGAGCTTTCAGCCAGCGCTACACATTAGACCTGCTTTCAGCTAACCTATTGTTTCTCCTACTCCCATGTAACTGGAGGAGTCCCAAGCCGGACTTGGATTTCTTACTATTGAGTGCTATTCTGATACCTACTGGGAGCTGCTATCTTGCTCCCTTCCCATTGCTCTGCTGATCAGCTGCTGGGGGGGGGGGGGGGATATCACTCCAACTTGCAGCGCAGCAGTAAAGTGTGCCTGAGTCTGAGCTTTCAGCCAGCACTACACATTAGAACTGCTTTCAGCTAACCTATTGTTTCTCCTACTCCCATGTAACTGGAGGAGTCCCAAGCCGGACTTGGATTTCTTACTATTGAGTGCTATTCTGATACCTACTGGGAGCTGCTATCTTGCTCCCTTCCCATTGTTCTGCTGATCGGCTGCTGGGGGGGGGGATATCACTCCAACTTGCAGCGCAGCAGTAAAGTGTGCCTGAGTCTGAGCTTTCAGAAGAAGCCAGCGCTACACATTAGAACTGCTTTCAGCTAACCTATTGTTTCTCCTACTCCCATGTAACTGGAGGAGTCCCAAGCCGGACTTGGATTTCTTACTATTGAGTGCTATTCTGATACCTACTGGGAGCTGCTATCTTGTTCCCTTCCCATTGTTCTGCTGATAGGCCGCTGGGGGGGAGGGGGGGGGGATATCACTCCAACTTGCAGCACAGCAGTAAAGTGTGCCTGAGTCTGAGCTTTCAGAAGGAACCAGCGCTACACATTAGAACTTGACCATGGAAAAAAATCAAGTTGTTTTTTTATATCAACTTTAAGAAAAAACTCAAATTTGAAAATGAGCCTCTCATAGTTTTAGACTTGGCCAATCATTTTGGTTAGTGCGAATGAAAGGAGCGCTGCAGTAGCTATAAACATGCACCCAAACTATAATAATTATATGAAAATTCTGTCTGGGAAATGAATGTGATTTTGTTTTTGTCTATCTGTAGTAATAAGTCAAGTCAACTGAGCTTGCTGTGGTTTCTTGAAGACGTTTGGCCAATCATCCAACTGGCTTTCCCAATTCAGAATGACCTGTACGAAGATCTTCCTGGAATAAATAACCTGGAATGTGGCTCCAGTCATTCTGAATTGAGAACTGGATGACTGGTGAAACGTCTTCAAGAAAAACACAGCAAGTCCAGTTGACTTGACTTATTACTACAGATATACCATGACCTGGATGAATGAGAACCTTCACAGACTTGTTCTTGTATAGTCTTGGAGACACCAATGGCTTATTGGTGACATTTTTTTGCCAAACAACTCAAGAAGTTCAATAAAAGTTCCATCATTTATGGACCAGTAATGTTTTTTCATAGCTGGTATGTAAAATGTCCATAATCTAGTGGCACCATAAAACTATGGGTACGTTCTAGGTACTTCTAGGTGTTTCTATAGTATGGTATATAAGTAGGCGGCTAAACTCTGTTAGGTCTATGTATAAATCAGCCAATAAATATCAAGGGGTGCATCACCAAACGCCATGACAGATTTCCGCGCATGCAATGGGGCGTTCCTCGTTAAACTGGCGGCAGCACAGAAACACAGCATGAGGTGGTGGCACATTGGGATCATGTTAGCGGAACGTGCAGAAGATGCATGGACACAATGTACAAAGAACACAAGCGGCACTTACATGATGACGGTTTTCTTGGGCACTTTAGTGTCTTGCTCAGTGACTACAAAGGAAACAGGATGAACAGCATGGGGTTAGAAATCGGCAGAAGCTGGAATGATTGGTCTAATTGGGTTAAGTTAATTAAGAGGAACCTAAATGGTCAGCTAGAGCACTCATGCTTCCGGAAACTTCTACATACAACAATCTCATTCATGTAGTTTAATGTAGAGTCAAGTGGGGTTATGTAATATAAGGTGCAGTAACCCATAGCAACCAATCAGAAGCTAGCATTCAAAAGCCAACATCTTATTGGTTGCTATGGATTACTGCACTGCTTTTTATTACATGAAATCCCAGCTGACGCAGCTGTAGTTCACAGCAAAAGGGTGACATTAACAACATTGGATCCATTTTTTATAACAAATCCCAATACAATAAGGATTTCTCCCCATTGGATCTCCAACAGCTGCCAAACTACAACTCCCAGCAGCTACTTGTACCACACGTTAGTTGGAGTTGCTGGAAGTTGCATTTTGGAAACTACAAGTGAGGCAATAGTTAGTTTTAAATCAGGGGTGGGCAAACTATGGCCCGCTGGCCTTTTCAATCCGGCTCGCCGACTTGTGCCCCCTTAAAAGAATTATGGCCCCTGATTGGTTGCACCCCATGCGTGTGCGTGACATCAGCATGCATGGGGCGCAACCATATAAGAGGGTGCAGCGGGAACCGGGGTCAGAAGCAGCCGGAGGATGGAGCGAGCCACACGTAGCTGGGGGGGAGATGGAGGATGCAGGGAAGTATGCTGGGGAGGAGCTGGGGAATGGAGCTGGAGGATGCTGGGGGTGGAGCTGGGGGGAGCTGGAGGATGCTGGGAGGGAGCTGTAGGATGCTGGGAGTGGAGCTGTAGGATGCTGGGGGTGGAGCTGTAGGATGCTGGGTGGTAGCTGGAGGATGCTGGGAGTGGAGCTGGAGGATGCTGGGGAGCAGAGCTGGAGAATGCTGGGTGGGATGCTGGGGGGAGCTGAGAGGCCCCGTAATTTGTGACGCTGGCCCGGCCCTTCGGTAAGTCAATGTGGCCCCTGAGCCAAAAAGTTTGCCCACCCCTGTTCTAAATGCTGAAGAATATGCATTAACAGTACCAGACCATTTCAGAATGTTACTTTAAAGGAGAAGTAAAGGTATAATCACTGGGGGTGCCAAATTATAATCACTTCTGTAGATCTTCTGGATCTTCTCTACGGTCTGGTCTGGGCACGTCTGGGCAGTAGGGTGAAAAGCCCAACCCGGGGCTGTAGGGGAGGATGAAGAGGTGGAAGAAGATTGCTATGGGGCACTTCTAGACCCAGGTGTGAGTGCCAACCAGGGGCTTCCAGTAATAAATGATAATCCCATTTGGCACCCCCTCATGGATGATACTTTTTCTTCTCATTCCCGAATGTAGTGCAATGAGCAAACTATGAAACCAGGATCAGAAAACTGTCATCTTTTTTAATCCAAAACTCAGCGCCGTTCACCTATAGTCCATTGTAAACACCGGGAGCCTCATTTTTGATGTTTTTGAAGAAAAAAAGGTGAATGCAAAAAAAGGAACAAATGCTAAAAAAACAAGGATTCGCTCAAGTTTTACCCAATCCTGACCCTCAGTTTATAATAAAACCACACCCAAGTAGAGTCTAAGTAGACCATTCTGCCTAATGAGTGGCCCAGTAGGACTTCATTGACCAGGACTAACGAGTGGCCCAGTAGGACTGCATTGACCAGGACTAACAAGTGGCCCAGTAGGACTGCATTGACCAGGACTAACAAGTGGCCCAGTAGGACTGCATTGACCAGGACTAACAAGTGGCCCAGTAGGACTGCATTGACCATGACAAATGAGTGACCCAGTAGGACTGCATTGACCATGACAAATGAGTGACCCAGTAGGACTGCATTGACCAGGACTAACGAGTGGCCCAGTAGGACTGCATTGACCAGGACTAACGAGTGGCCCAGTAGGACTGCATTGACCAGGACTAACGAGTGGCCCAGTAGGACTGCATTGACCAGGACTAATGAGTGGCCCAGTAGGACTGCATTGACCAGGACTAACGAGTGGCCCAGTAGGACTGCATTGACCAGGACTAACGAGTGGCCCAGTAGGACTGCATTGACCAGGACTAACAGTGGCCCAGTAGGACTGCATTGACCAGGACTAACAGTGGCCCAGTAGGACTGCATTGACCAGGACTAACAGTGGCCAGTAGGACTGCATTGACCAGGACTAACAGTGGCCCAGTAGGACTGCATTGACCAGGACTAACGAGTGGCCCAGTAGGACTGCATTGACCAGGACTAACGAGTGGCCCAGTAGGACTGCATTGACCAGGACTAACGAGTGGCCCAGTAGGACTGCATTGACCAGGACTAACGAGTGGCCCAGTGGGACTGCATTGACCAGGACTAACGAGTGGCCCAGTAGGACTGCATTGACCAGGACTAACGAGTGGCCCAGTAGGACTGCATTGACCAGGACTAACGAGTGGCCCAGTAGGACTGCATTGACCAGGACTAACGAGTGGCCCAGTAGGACTGCATTGACCAGGACTAACGAGTGGCCCAGTAGGACTGCATTGACCAGGACTAACGAGTGGCCCAGTAGGACTGCATTGACCAGGACTAACGAGTGGCCCAGTAGGACTGCATTGACCAGGGCTAACAGTGGCCCAGTAGGACTGCATTGACCAGGACTAACAGTGGCCCAGTAGGACTGCATTGACCAGGACTAACAGTGGCCCAGTAGGACTGCATTGACCAGGACTAACAGTGGCCCAGTAGGACTGCATTGACCAGGACTAACAGTGGCCCAGTAGGACTGCATTGACCAGGACTAGGACTCCACTTGCTCCCCACAATATTTCGCACATCTTTGTGGTTTTTCTGTTATTTGCAGAACACGCTATTGGGGCTGAAGCCTTGGCTGGATGGGAGCCAACTACTACAACTTTAATGGCACTTGTTGTCAGAACCAGCAGTGCAATCAATAGCAAAGGACAAACAGCTACTGCAGGAATGTAGGAATGCCATTGGCTTGATGGTTACTGGTTACTGCAGCAGTGAATGGAATATATTAGGGCTGCACAGAGGGAGGCCTGGAAGTCACATGAAGCCATTGGCTAGTTCTTATGGCCCAGAGCCTGGCTGACAGTTGCACACTTTATACCATCAGCATGTCAATAAGGCGCAGCTCCGAGCTTACAAGGTCTTCATATTTGAGGTTCTTTTGAATTATTTGTATTTAAAGTAAATTATTCAACAATCTGAGATTACTCCGAAATCGAGAATGAAAGTGAAAAATCACAGGAAGGTATGCAGGGCCGGACTGGGTCGTTAGGGCACCCGGAAAAAACTCGGTGGGTCCCCAGCGGGCCAGACCGGATCCCCCACAGTGTGCTCCCCCAAGCCATCAGTCTATCTCCCCTACACTCTGAAGGTAACACACACTTGGGGGAGGGGGTCGGATGGGTGTGGGGACCCCATTGGGTGGTGTAGGGGCCCCTGAGGCAGTAGCCCCCGACCCTAAGGTATGTGGTTAATAAAAACACAGATTATTGAAAAATACTTGATTTTCAGGATGCAGCTGGCTATGTTAGCCTGAGAATATATTTACAATCAGCCCAGGTAAAATTTAAAAAGAATTATTAAACATATAGGAGCCATAGAGCAGGCTGGGTACCTGCAGTGCAATAGGGTATTGGGCAGGGAGTGGCCAACTCTCCGGTGACATCACGTCCATGTTTATGATGACCTCATTTCAATTATTCAAGGGTTGCGCGTAGAATCAGGTCAAGGTTCCAAACAGGTAAAAGCTTGGGTGCGGCTCGGTGGGACTGACACCTTTGTCTGATCCCCATGGGGTAAAGTCGTTTGTACCAGGTCTAGTAACAGCCTATTAGCTGATTGGATGCTATGCTTAATCTACTCCCCGCCCCCAAAATTCCATGAATGGAGCCTTCCTGTCGCTGCCCCGGAGGGAACGTGGCTTTGATGATTGGGACTCTCGCAGCAGGACTTCTCCCTCGCAGCAGCAGAGCACAAAAACAACCCCCTTGTTTTAACTTTCAAAAAGGTGATACTTGGCCTTTGCCTCCGATTGCGTCTCCCAGGGCTCCGGCTCATGTGTATATAACAGCAACACAAGCCGTGACATATTGGCAAGGAAACCAGGAGCGTCCATTAACCAGAAATAAGAACCTTATATAATGAAGGCTGTTGTCTTGTTTCTACTTGGAACATAAGGGCTCTGGCACATGGGGAGATTAGTCGCCCGCGGCAAAACTCCCTGTTCGCGGGCAACTAATCTCCCCGAGTTGCCTTCAGCTGCCTTCCTACCGGCAAACATGTAAGTCGCCGGCGGGATGGCACACGCGGCGGCGCGATTTCCCGAAATTGCCCCGCCGCGTCTGCCATCCCACCGGCGACTTACATGTTCGCCGGCGGGATGGCAGGGGGAAGGCAACTCGGGGAGATTAGTTGCCCGCGAAAAGGGAGTTTTGCCGCGGGCGACTAATCTCCCCATGTGCCAGAGCCCTAATGATACAATGGATCATTAATTACAGAGCAATTAACTCCTCTCATTCAAGACCTGCCCACGTATGAAGTGCGAGTACAATCTAGACTTTATTTCTTGGGGGGTCTAAACAAGTACAGGTATGGGATCCATTATGCAGTATGCTGGGGACCTGGGGTTTTCCAGATAAGGGGTCTTTCTGTAATTCAGATCTCCTGCCTTAAGTCTAGTACAGGTACTGTTTTATTATTACAGAGAAAAGGGAATCATTTAACCATTAAATAAACCCAATAGGGCTGTTCTGCCCCAATAAGGGGTAATTATATCTTAGTTGGGATCAAGTACAGGTACTGTTTTATTATTACAGAGAAAAGGGAATCATTTAACCATTAAATAAACCCAATAGGGCTGTTCTGCCCCAATAAGGGGTAATTATATCTTAGTTGGGATCAAGTACAGGTACTGCTTTATTATTACAGAGAAAAGGGAATCATTTAACCATGAAATAAACCCAATAGGGCTGTTCTGCCCCCAATAAGGGGTAATTATATCTTAGTTGGGATCAAGTACAGGTACTGTTTTATTATTACAGAGAAAAGGGAATCATTTAACCATTAAATAAACCCAATAGGGCTGTTCTGCCCCCAATAAGGGGTAATTATATCTTAGTTGGGATCAAGTACAGGTACTGTTTTATTATTACAGAGAAAAGGGAATCATTTAACCATTAAATAAACCCAATAGGGCTGTTCTGCCCCCAATAAGGGGCAATTATAACTTAGTTGGGATCAAGTACAGGTACTGTTTTATTATTACAGAGAAAAGGGAATCATTTAACCATGAAATAAACCCAATAGGGCTGTTCTGCCCCAATAAGGGGTAATTATATCTTAGTTGGGATCAAGTACAGGTACTGTTTTATTATTACAGAGAAAAAGGAGATTGTTTTTAAAAATGTGAATTATTTGATTAAAATGGAGCCTATGGGAGATGGCCTTTCCGTAATTCAGAACTTTCTGAATAATGAGTTTCCGGATAAGGGGTTCGATACCTGTAATAGAAAATTCAAATTTTCTGGACGGGGACAAGTGAGACTCTTTCCCTTACTAACACTCCCTCTTCACACCAACAGAAACACAAATCTGCAGCCTTTGGCTTGTCAGCTCCTGGGCCAAGGAAACTGTCAGCTGCAAGGCGGCCAATCCTGAGAAGCTCCAGGCCACAGATGTTTGGATTAAAAGGAAAATAGGTTTTATAATATTGCTTTATATTCCATTTATTTCCCCTTAAGTTGAAGTAAATATCATGGGTAAAACTGGAATCAACATGGCAACTCCAACCCAGAGATATAAATAATAAGATATTAAGGTAATTTCTTACATCTCATCAAGTCTAATTAAAAAAGGAGATAAAACTTCCTTATAAATGGCATTTATTTTCCTTTTAAATTGTTAATATTCTTTCAGGCCAAAAAGGAACCCACTGCAAACATTAATTATTATTATTGCTTATATAAAGGCAAAAACAAAATCCATTAGGCGGCACCACTACTGTGCGTGGGTAAATGTATGTGACCAATCGCAAAGCACATTCCATAAAAGGCACATGTGACCAATAGCAAAGCACATTCCATACAAGGCACCAGAATGTACCCGGGGGGCAAAGCCAGGGGCAACATGCACCGTTATGTGTTGTACAGCGAAAGCCAAACTGTTGGTTACAGGCCCTGCCCATTTACCCATAATTCTTTTCAGTGTAACTGAGTCAGGGAAGACAAAATACACCTACATAGGATGGGCCCCTTCTATTAACGGCTTCCTATAGGCCTCACCCACTTACCCGTCTATTTATGTGAATGGGGCATGTAGGTAACTACTTTATATACCCACCATATTTATATACCCATCATTCTATCGGATGCCCTTGCAGGGGGTATAAATGAATGTCAGGAAAGGTAACTAATTATGGGCAGCGTATCATATGAGCTAATTGAGCTAATTAGAGGAGCAGGGTGTATATGGGATGGTTCAGTTACAAACAGAGGTGCAATAAGGTACTTTGCCCCTAGCGCCAGTAGGGCGGGTCCCAGTATGGGAGGTGAATACAGGGGAGTGGGACATGGGAAGCTTATGGGTGTCTTTTGAAGCACTTATGGCAGATGTTGGGTGGTTCCACTGCTAGTGATGAGCGAATCTGTCCCGTTTCGCTTCACGAAATGGAGAAAAGTCTGCGAAACGCGCAAATCCTTTTTCATCCCACGCGTCTTTTTTTGCCGTGACCGCACCTATTTTGCTGTGACTGCATCCATTTTGACGCGACCGCAAAAATTTTGACAGGACTGCGCCCAATGTTGTTGCTTTTTTTTTTTGACACAACACAAATTTTTCCGCGGCGAATTTCCGTGGAAGTTTTGCAAACAATTCGCCTATGGCTAAATCGAAAATTCGCTGCGAATCCATGCCTGGTGAAACAATTCGCTCATCACTATTCACTGCACCTTCTCTCTGCTCCTTGCCCTTACCAGGCCCGGACTGGCAACCTGTGGGTTCTGTGGGGCTGCTGTAAGGTGCCATAGGACAGGCAATATTTATTGGGCTGCTGGGGGGCCTCTTTGGGCCTCTGGGTACTGGGAATGTCAGGGCCTTCTTAAAGGGGTGATCTACCTTTGTAATAAAATGTCTATGGCTTTTCAGTGCCAATAGAAGCATTTCTACAATATATATATGAATTAGCGAAAATTAAGAGTAATTCAAGTTGCTAATTGAAAGTGAACGGCAATAATGGACTAAACAGGGTGCAGCCAAGTAATGGACTTTATTTATAACTATTTGCATTAACTAATGTGATCGAAGGAAACTGTATAGTTTTTTAAGGTTCTTTGCAAAGGCCACAATATTCATTCCCAGGCAAATGGATACTGGCCAGTCATTACCAAAATGCTAAAGTCATTGCTGGACAATACGAAACAATAACTTTCCCACAAATGCCCCAGAAGCCCATTTCTAGGGATGTTTTATTATTGTGTTTCAGTGCAGATATTTCTATTCCCATACACAAGCCAATCTCAAAGTGATACAGATGGTGGAGACCCGACTCAGTCCAAATGGTGAGATTCAAATAATTCAACCTGCCCCAGTTATGCAGTTTCTGCCTCTGAAAGAGGGGCCTAGAGGTTCTTGTGTTAATTAATCTTTAATTGCTCATTGTTTGGTTTCAATATAAAGCAGTTTTCCCTCCCTTGGAGGTTTAAATATTCTTAATGTAAAAGAAATGATTACCTTTGTTCTTATTATAGGGATGGTATAGATTATATATATTCATTAGTACATCATATATAGTGGTACTGTATATCATTGTCATTGTTTCATGTGAAAGTGTTTGAAATAGAAAACAATGATATGATTACCTTCCCCTTGAAAATGTGTGAATAGAAAACAATAATGTGTTTTACTTCCCCTTGAAAGTGGGTGAAACAGAAAACAATGATGGGATTAACTTCCCCTTGAAAGTGGGTGAAACAGAAAACAATGATGGGATTAACTTCCCCTTGAAAGTGGGTGAAATAGAAAACAATGATGGGGTTAACTTCCCCTTCAAAATGTGTCAAGGACAGGCTGTCACTGACAATTCTATTCCTCTACTATTCTAACCCTCCATAGGGCTCAATGGTACTCGGCAGCTTAAACCTGGCGTACTTTTTGCCAGTTTAAAAAAGTCACATAAAGTTTTATAAATCTTGGTTTTTAAAATAATTACACAAATTTTTTTGAGAAAAAAAGAAACAATCGTATACTGTCAAAAACACGTACGTAAATCTCGACTTTCAGATGTAGAGGTCCCAATGGTTCATACACTGTGCAACTTGAATTAATGAATTAAGATAAAACCAAGTGTATTTTCCATTTTCCACCATTTTTCCACCATTTTTCCACCAATCATCGTAACCGTGTCATTGCCAACAAGAATTTCATTCCTGCCCTCAGGTGTATGTATGTGGGCGCCCTAGGCAACCCGGTCGGCAAACTCCGCCCACCTCCCCACCCCCCGAACGGCGCATGCGCACCAATGCACAGGAGGAGGTGCAGGGGGCGGGGCGGTTAGTTCGGTCATTGCCTCCGACGCTAATGACAAGCGGCGGAGGCAATGACAAAGTAGCGCTAGGGGTAGGCAGGAGAGGCTCCTGCCTGGCGTCCCTCCATCGTTGCGCCCTAGGCAGCTGCCTCTTCTGCCTACCCCTAGTTCCGGCCCTGACGGCTATCTATAAATGCATTCTGCCCCAACCTTACCATAACACGTAGTTAGCTAGGGCAAACCCACTGTGTCTGGCCTGTGGGAGGGAGTATTCTCTATTATCAGCAGATGGATAGAACCAGGGGACCCACCAAGGAGCTGGGGGCAGGATAAATGGGGGGATACGGGGGCGCTTCCTAACAGATAGGAAAACATACATGAAAAAGATTTCCTAGGGACTAAGTATATCAATTCCGACTACACAGGATAGATACAAAGCAAGTTTATAGGGGAACTTTGGCTTCCGAGCCCCACAAAAAACCCTAATATCCCTATCCCTGTAATCTGTTCAAACAGTAGCAATAAATCCCATGTTTATATGCTGAAATCCAGCTGCAAAACAGTTCTTCTCTTTCTGCATCATTGGAAATCCTGGCAGGGGAGGAGGGACTAAAACACTGATGTTACAGATTGTAACAACTTCCCCACAGCTTACAGACAGCATGCAGGAACTACATCCTCTTGTGTCTTTGACTCTTAACTTATTGCAACTGTACCTTGTATTTATTTGTATTTATTGTTATACTGTGTATTTATCTATTATTATCTTAATAACCCCCCGTTTGTATTAATGTATTCTACTGTACAGCGCTGGGTACATAAGTAGCACTTTATAAATAAAAATATACATACATACAATGCATTGCACTGGGATGTTCCTTTCCTTATTGGCATCACGTGTGAAGCAGGGGATTGTGGGATTGGGAGGAGGCAGGTGACTACTGTTACATTTTATTTGAGTGATAAAGTAGTCAGCCAGATCAGCAGGGGAACATGGGGTGGGACTTAGGGAACAGGGGGCGTGGCTTAGGGAACTGTTCCAAACCATATTATTACATTAAACATCATAAAAAGGCTGCAGATTTTTAATTGATCGCAAAGTTGCCTGAAATTATGTTTACTTTTTAAAAAGCCCGAGTTGTGTTTGGGCGGAGTCGGGCGGAGTTTGGGCGGAGTTGGAAGCGACAAATGTTTATTCTCTGCTCCCAGATTGTGTGTTCTATCCCTGTTCATCCTTACTTTGTGCTAGAACACGACAGTTTATAGAAGGAATAGATATGAGGGGCTTATGTAGATATTATACAGGTGGATATTGGCCAACATGGGCCCCATTCAATATGGAACCCTGTGTGGCCAACCAATCAGATCCCACCCTGGCCATTAACATACCAATCACTGATAATAACATTTGCTATGCAATGGAAAAAATAAAACCATCATATACTGTATAAATAAAATAAGTTGACATAGATTATAGTTTCCACATAAGATATGAGGATGGTTTGTTTTATGATAGAGACATAGACGATGTTACCTTCAATAGTTATGGTCTGGTCTCCCCTCCGCTCTTGGGCCAGCAGTGCCGGGGTCATCGGGCTCAGTTCTGCCCCACTTCTAGCCGATCCCAGTCTGTTCCCCAACTGAAAATGACAAATGCAGTTTAATCAAATAAACGATTGTGCATGAAATGGAGCCTTTACTTGATCATGTGACTCGTGTCTACTTCCTTCCTGCCATGATTTCAATGTTTGTTGCCCTTTAGATGTTGGAACTCTGTCTGGCACAATGCCCCTCATACTATATACAGGTATGGGACCTGTTATCCAGAATGCTCAGGACCTGGGGTTTTAGTTGGGATCAAGTACAGGTACTGTTTTATTATTACAGAGAAAAGGGAATCATTTAACCATGAAATAAACCCAATAGGGCTGTTCTGCCCCCAATAAGGGGTAATTATATCTTAGTTGGGATCAAGTACAGGTACTGTTTTATTATTACAGAGAAAAGGGAATCATTTAACCATGAAATAAACCCAATAGGATTGTTTTGCCCCAATAAGGGGTAATTATATCTTAGTTGGGATCAAGTACAGGTACTGTTTTATTATTACAGAGAAAAGGGAATCATTTAACCATGAAATAAACCCAATAGGGCTGTTCTGCCCCCAATAAGGGGTAATTATATCTTAGTTGGGATCAAGTACAGGTACTGTTTTATTATTACAGAGAAAAGGGAATCATTTAACCATGAAATAAACCCAATAGGGCTGTTCTGCCCCCAATAAGGGGTAATTATATCTTAGTTGGGATCAAGTACAGGTACTGTTTTATTATTACAGAGAAAAGGGAATCATTTAACCATTAAATAAACCCAATAGGGCTGTTCTGCCCCAATAAGGGGTAATTATATCTTAGTTGGGATCAAGTACAGGTACTGTTTTATTATTACAGAGAAAAGGGAATAATTTAACCATTAAATAAACCCAATAGGGCTGTTCTGCCCCAATAAGGGGTAATTATATCTTAGTTGGGATCAAGTACAGGTACTGTTTTATTATTACAGAGAAAAGGGAATAATTTAACCATTAAATAAACCCAATAGGGCTGTTCTGCCCCCAATAAGGGGTAATTATATCTTAGTTGGGATCAAGTACAGGTACTGTTTTATTATTACAGGGAAAAGGGAATCATTTAACCATTAAATAAACCCAATAGGGCTGTTCTGCCCCCAATAAGGGGTAATTATATCTTAGTTGGGATCAAGTACAGGTTCTTTTTTATTATTGCAGAGAAAAAGGAATCATTTACAAAAATCAAGATTATTTGCTTATAATGGAGTCTATGGGAGACGGCTTTTCCATAATTTGGATCTTTCTGGATAATGGGTTTCCAGATAACAGTTCCCATACATGTATATATATTGTAACAACAGAATTACAGAAAAGACAAAAACATTTTTTTTAAATCAAAGCAGCCAAATATCTCTATATAGAAAGTCTTACCTCACATTCATAATAGCCTAGGTCCTCATTGGTGGCATTTTTGATCACAAGCACCAAAACACCGCTCCTTGGCTCAGTGAATGTTTGGTATTTAGCAGATTCTGACAGCAGTTTCCCTTCTCTGTACCATCTGCAAACAAACGTATCATGTGAGGGGGACATTTATCAACGTTCCAGATTTTTTTTCACGATTCATTTTGCTTTAAAAAAAACTTCAAATTCGAATTACGTTTCAAAAACTCGAATGTCTGGTAGTTATTAAGTGCAAAAAATATGCCATCTAAAAGCTTGCAAGTTTCTATAGAAGTCAATGGGAGTTGTCCTAGGCAAAGTCAGGCCATATTTTCAAACCAAAAAAAATCCTAAATAGGAAACTGCCATTTTAGGTACTAAGGGCCGCCCCCTGGGATCATAGGAGTCACAGTGCACACAAACAAGCCAAGGCACACATACATGCTAGGCCCCATCAGCCAATGAATGGGCAGAGTTCTGCCTTTTGCTCCCACACTACTTCCTGTTACAGTTAGAGCTGCATCACTTCCTGTCAGCTGATCTCGGAGGGAGCACACAGCCCATCACTAAATGGCGGCTCAAGGGAAAGGCTGTAAAAGGGCAATATTTACTGATATATATATTCCAGTTTGGGGAGATTCTTTAATTGGTCACTTAACATAATATAAACTGTTGGTTACGTATTCATTCTGGGGGTGTAGTTTCCCTTTAAAAGCAAATCCTGCAAGAGGATAAGTAACTTTCTGTAGTTTAGCAACCTCCACCATTCAAACACTGGGCCAGATTCAGTTCAGTGAGAAAAAGACTCATGAACAAGATTCAGTTTGAGATGCAATCAATTCAGATAAACATATCTCAAAGTTTATCACGTGAAAACTCTATTGATGTCTATGGGAAAAAATTGGAACTGAATTTGGATAAAAGTTCTTTCTCCTCAAGTTGAATCTTGTCCATAAGTTTTCCCATGATGAACCATGAGATAACTCCTCAGTGAATTGAATCTGGCCCAGTATGTGGCACCTTTATTCGTAGACATTGGTCTTGCAGCTAAGTAGACTACTGGGTAGCCTCTGAGGGCTACTTAGTAGTCTACTTAGTACTCAGAGGTCCTGCCGGAAATTTGTCATGGTGGAAACATCAGCCAAACAGTTAACATTATGTATGAACATCGATATAATTGTATTTGTGTTTGATCTCCTCGACTGTAACCATCTAAATGGTCGTGGCATCATCTTCAGGTGCATTTGCCTTAATTGTATTATTTCTTCTAATAAAATTCTTTCTATCATTACACCAACTGCCCTGTTGTGTGTTGTGAGTTTTCCTAAATCAGCCCAGGGCCCATGTTTCTGTATATCCCCCAGCAATCAGGCAGCCAATCATTCAGTTGTCCTTGGGTCCTTATAGGGTGATGGATTCCAACTACAGATTCCAACTTCCAAGGTTTCTTGGCCATAAGCAACTTTAGGCTCTGGATGGCTGACTATACAGTGTAAAGAGGCAGTAGAACATGTTCTGTACTGTAAAAAAGGCATCTTTATAACCCCAATAGTCATTGGCTCACCTTATCTGTGGGTAGGGAGCTCCATCAATGGTGCATGTGAATTGGGCATCCTCCCCATCCACAAAGTGAGCGTTTCGGAGTTTATTGACAAACCTCGGGGGCACTGAAAAACAAGAAAATAATTGAAATCAATGTTTCTTGTCCAACAAAACTTGTGCCCTCTTGTAGCCATCTGGAGCCCCCCTGAAATAATAAGAATTTCTGTCAAATCCTCTTGTCCTCACATTGTAATGCAGTAAATGCAGTTTTTTCTTGTATTTTTTTTCACCAGAAAAACACATGGTGAAACTCTAGAACAGGTTTGCAAACATTGTTGCCACCCGTGAAACCACAAATTGCACTGTGAATCTGTACCAGGCACATAAATTAGCTTATCCCTACTGAGTAGAGTAATTATAATAAAAAACAAGGTTGCAGTTTGCATGCCAAACAAGGTGCATAGAACCAATAGACAATATGATGGTAAGATGGTACCTTGGACAAGAATCTTCCCCAAAGTGCTGGCACTTCCGGCTGGGCTGGCTGCAAAGCACATGTACTGCCCTGAGTCGGCTCCAGTCATGTTATCCAGAATCAATGTGCAGGAGCCGTCGGGATCCTCAATAATGATGTGATGGGGGTCAGCTTCCACAGGTCTGCCATCTTGGAGAGGAAAAGAATATATAATATCCACCATGAAAATGTTCTAGGTGTCACAAAAGAGCTGCATTAGGACATTGTTATGTAAGATAAAGGGAAAAGGGTGGTATTGTCCTAGGGCGGGACCTCCAGCCCAGCCTCATATGATGCCTACATAAGTTTTTTCATGGTAATATTAGCAGATAGAATAAGCTGAGAATTACCTTTATACCAGGCAACAACAGGCTTAGGTGTCCCTGTTACGCGGCACGCCAGCTTGACAGTTTCTCCCAATTCGGCCGTGCAGTCTGCTAAAACTTCGATGAATTTTGGAGGATCTGAAAACGCACAAGTGATGTGTTATGGAATTGTCCTTGTCCCATACCTTTGGCCCTTCTTTCATCTACAACCTCTCTGTTTTCTGTTTATTGCTCTGTTCGCTCTTTGTTTTCTTTCTGTTCTTCCTACTACACTTTAGGACAGCGGTTCTCAACCTGAGGGTCAGGACCCCTTTGGGCCCTTTCACAGGGGTCACCTAAACCATCAGAAAACACATATTTCCGATGGTCTTAGGAATAATTGTATGGTTGGGGGTCACCACAACATGAGGAACTGTATTAAAGAGTCGCAGCATTAGGAAGGTTGAGAACCACTGCTTTAGGTGAAGCCACAGCAGATCATTATTCCATGCATCTTTTTCTGGGGGTGCCACGTGGCTTATGTATTAAGCCCCATCCCTTGTTTAATTAAACTAATATCTACAGTTAGTACTAGTGGTTGTATATATAGTGTATGTATGTGAGTGTATAGATTGGTAGGTGTGGGTTAAGTGTGCTGGGTTTACTTGGATGGGTTGAACTTGATGGACACTGGTCTTTTTTCAACCCTATGTAACTATGTAACTATGAAACCAGGTCTCAGATCTGCAACTTACAGTGTCCAATTCTGGACTGGACATACTTCTTGCCCTTAATTCCAAGACCTAAATATATCTAAACCTTATAAGGAATTCTGGAATCAACATATATTTCTCTGTCCATGGGGTTCTATCTTCCCCAAATAAACGTAACCCAATATCTCAGTTCATAGTTCAAGATCATTAGGGTTCCAAGAGACTTTAGATAGGCAAATGTAGCCCAAATGATTATTAATGATCAGATCCCGTATATGTTGTTTGGCACTGAATGGACTGTACCACACAGACGTATCACTGATATTACAATAAAGTAGGACATGGCTTACTCCAGATTGGCATACTGAAGCGCTCTTGTATGCCACAGATTTCCTTCACCCAGGAGTTTTTTATGATGACGGTTCGAGCTTGAAGCAGATATTTCCTCACTGAGTCTTCCCGTTCGTGCCAAACCTCAAAAGCTCTGTCGTCTCCTTCTATCTGATCATTGATGTCTATATTTGTCAGCTGAGACATGAGAAAGGGAGCCATATTCACTCAATGCCAGGCCATAATACAGGGAAGCACAACAAGTAAAGGCAGTAGAACATCCCAAGGATGAAGTTACAAGCTACAGACCTTCATCATGTTCTTGAACACGTAGCTATAGGTGTCTGTCCTTGTGTCCCGCTTGGGTTTGCAGATGATCAAGTAGTTCTTGAACAGAAAGACATGACGGTTGTGACCCTTCCAGGCCATTCGAGCTCCAGGGGCTCCTTCCCAAACAATAAAGTGACCCTGAAAACACGGACAATTCATGTTTATACAAATGTTCTGATTTCATTTAGGTAATTGCCAGCCATAACAAAGCAGGCAAACATCGAAGGCAATTTGATAATTGTAGCACTTGAGAGCCATTTCTCTGATTTAGCATTCAGATTTCCCTGTTGCTATGTTGAGGGAGGATAAAAATGCTGCCTTATTATTACTATTATTCTAAATGAGGCTTTTTCATTTGGATGCAGATCAAGCAAACAAATGTCTGACTTCTCCTTCTGAAGTTTTGGCTACGAGTATAAAGGTCCCCATACACGGGCAGATAGTAGCTGCTGATATGGATCCCTTGGACCAATTCGGCAGCTTATCTGCCCGTGTAGGGGCAGAAATGAGGGGCCTGGCCGACCGATATCTGGCCTGAAATTGGCCAGATATCGATCGGCCAGGTTAGAAAATCCAGTCGGATCGGGGACCGCATCGGCTCGTTGATGCGGTCCCTGAACCGACTGGCCCATTGCAGTGTTTAGAATTCGATCGTTTGGCCCCAGGGCCAAACGATCGAATTCGCCTACATGCCCCCCGATATCGCCACCCGTAGGTGGGGATATCGGGTGAAGATCCGCTCGCTTGGCGACATCACCAAGTGAGCGGATCTTATAGTGTATGGGGACCTTAAGCCATCTTTAGCGCATTAGTACTTAGAGATGGGAATTAGTGATGAGCACATTTTTTTCGGCAGGCATGGATTCGCAGCGAAATTCTGCATTTCACCATCGGAAAAATTTTTGCTGAAAAAATTTGCCACGACAAAAAATTCTCTGAGTGAGGAAAAAGTCCCGGTCAAGTCAAAAAGAAATCACAGTTGCTTCAATAAGCTAATGGGAATGAGTAACTAGGCCTGGTACAGAGCACATCATTTTCTATAATAATAAATAATAGTTCTGATTAAGAAAGTTTATTTCTTAGTACAGGTATGGGATCCCTTATCCGGAAACCCTTTATCCAGAAAGCTCAGAATTACGGAAAGCCCATCTCCCATTGACTCCATGTTAATCAAATAATCCAAAATTCTAAAACTGATTTCCTTTTTCTCTGTAATAACAAAACAGTAGCTGTACTTGATCCCAACTAAGATATAATTACCCCTTATTGGGGCAGAACAGCACTATTGGGTTTATTTCATGGTTAAATGATTCCCTTTTCTCTGTAATAATAAAACAGTACCTGTACTTGATCCCAACTAAGATATAATTACCCCTTATTGGGGCAGAACAGCACTATTGGGTTTATTTAATGGTTAAATGATTCCCTTTTCTCTGTAATAATAAAACAGTACCTGTACTTGATCCCAACTAAGATATAATTACCCTTTATTGGGGGCAGAACAGCCCTATTGGGTTTATTTCATGGTTAAATGATTCCCTTTTCTCTGTAATAATAAAACAGTACCTGTACTTGATCCCAACTAAGATATAATTACCCCTTATTGGGGGCAGAACAGCCCTATTGGGTTTATTTAATGGTTAAATGATTTCCTTTTCTCTGTAATAATAAAACAGTACCTGTACTTGATCCCAACTAAGATATAATTACCCCTTATTGGGGCAGAACAGCCTTATTGGGTTTATTTAATGGTTAAATGATTCCCTTTTCTCTGTAATAATAAAACAGTACCTGTACTTGATCCCAACTAAGATATAATTACCCCTTATTGGGGCAGAACAGCCCTATTGGGTTTATTTAATGGTTAAATGATTCCCTTTTCTCTGTAATAATAAAACAGTACCTGTACTTGATCCCAACTAAGATATAATTACCCCTTATTGGATGTAAAACAATCCTATTGGCTTTAATTACTGTTTTATTGATTTTTTAGTAGGTATGGAGTTTCAAATTATGGAAAGACCCCTTATCTGGAATACCCTTGGTCCAGAGCATTCTGGATAACGGGTCCTATACCTGTATCTCCCCAATGGATCAATGGAAAAAGAAACTACCTGACGTATAGGTTCACCCAAGGCCTCTAGCGTTCCCGGGTAGTTTTCAATCAGGGACACATGCAAGAAGTTCTCTGCCCGCCGAGTAAGAGCAGATACAATAGCATAGGCCTGTTCCAGTAGTGCACAATTCTTCCCGTTTCTTGCTTTGTTCCGGATGAGTTCCTAATGGAAGGAATTGTATCATTACATACAGCACAAGGTATAGGATAAGTATTACAAAGACTACAGAACTGACCAAAAAGCAAGGAACATGGGCTTTATGGTCAGAGAGAATGTGATAGGCTTGAATATCTGCTTGACCCAAGTGCCCAGTAAAGTTCTTATTGTGTATGAACCTAAGCATCTGCCAAGCCTTCAGTACAATCCCACCTTCCAAATAAAAATGAGCAATGGTTTTCTAATTCTGAATTGTGTTGTGTATACCCCCTACTACTATTTGAAATAAAGTAGTGAAGGTCTTCAGGTCTGTGTGTCAAGATTTACAGTTGTGTCTCAATATCTGTCTCTCTGTTCTTCTTGTGTTTGTGCACAATGGCTTGGATCCTGGTAGTTTACAAATCCTTGCCAGTCTGGTTAGTCAAATTAGTGAGATAACGATAATAAAACATCCAGTATCTAGTATAATAACATCCAGTATCTAGTATAATAACATCCAGTATCTAGTATAATTAAGTCTAAAGCAACTGGACTTGGAAACGTTTTACCGCTCATAGGAGCAGCTTCCTCAGAAGTTTTCAAGAAAACTCAGAAAGTCCAGTTGCTTTAGACTTAATTCTACGAGATAATGTATATCTTGACCTGGATGAATGAGAATCTCCGTAGATGATAAAACATGAATGACCAATTGTTCCCAGCTGTAACTTTGAGCAGCAGTTGGGGTCGGAATGATGGAAGCTTGGTTGCACTGTACATTCCTAAAGGTGGCCATACATGTTGCCAAAGAAGCGGATCTTCATCCGATATGTGCACCTAAGGTGGGCAATATCAGGCTATTTCCATTGTTTGGCCCTATGATCGTGTATTGGAGTTGTCAGACCAAGGCTGCATCCATGAGCTGATGCGGCCACTGATCTGACAGGAAAATCAAACCTACCTGATTGACACCCGGTCCACTTTCACCCAGAAATCGATTGGGGATGTCCATTTAGGGGCCCCATACATGGGCAGATAAGCTGTCGAATTGGTCTAAAGCAGTGACCCCCAACCAGTGGCTCAGGGGCAACATGTTGCTCCCCAACCCCTTGGATGTTGCTCTCAGTACCCCCAAACCAGGGAGTTATTATTGAATTCCTGACTTGGGGGCAAGTTTTGGTTGAATAAAACAAGATTTCCTACCAAATAAAGCCCCTGTAAGCTGATAGGGTGCATAGAGGCCCCTAATAGCCAATCACAGCCCTCAATGAACTTTTATGGTGCTTGTGTTGCTCCCCAAGTCTTTTTACATTTGACTGTGACTCACGAGTAAGAAAGGTTGGGGATCCCTGGTCTAAAGGGCTCAAATCGGCAGTATAAATCTGTCTGTGTATGACCTCCTTTACTCTCTCCTCCACCAACTTCTTACTAACCCTTTTTCAGATGTCCTGGATAAGTAAAAACTCTGAATCACAAATCATATTGTGCCCACCTTTATAATGACTTGATATCGCTGGATCCTGTTTATGGGCCTTTCCAGGTAATGTTGCAGAGGAGGCACAGGGGGCTTGGACGGGTCTGACAGCGCTAGCCGTTCATCTGAATAGTTCTGTAAAACAGTCAAATTTTAGCATGAAACTAGCTTAGATGATATTTGTGGTAGACTTTGGACGAATCTCTAACTGGTTCTGCTTCTCCAATCAAAAGAGGTAATAACAGGTGTAGTCACACGTACCAATCAGCAGGCAGCCAACGCTCACTAGTTATTACATTGAACCTGAGATACCACATCAATTTCAGCCTTGAGTTCTAGGTCTTCTACAGACCATATGGAATCCAGACTATCTGAATAAGTTCACTTCCTTGTAAAACTAGTTTAAGAGCTGAGATTTTGTGCAGTTCATAGTCTGGGTCTTTAATAATTGATTTCTAGTTACTTCTACCTGGTCTATTTTCAGAACTATAAGTGGATGTCTAGATACAGGTCTCCAGCACCATCATCCAATGACGCATATCATCCAAAAAGTCTGTGCGCCTAAAATATATTCTGAAATGGAAAGACTGAATTATATATATACCTCTTCTATAGCCCAGTTGTGTTATATCCATAATTTACTACTCGACACACATCTCATCTGGGTTCATTCCTTCCAACATTTGACAGTAAACAGCAAACATGGGACATTTTGCCTGGACCATTACCAGTTATGCCCAGACATGCTGCTCGATAAGTGGTGAGACCCACACCCTTTCGAAGGACCACTATTTGGGCAGGGGAAACATGATTTTTCTGGGTCCCAAGTAAAATACATATCAATGCTCCCATGCTTGTCAACGACAATAAGGAAAATAAGCAGGGGCAATTCAGATCAATACAGTCCCCATGGTCTACTGTTGCTATAATTATTTCACTGATTTAGGCTATCTTGCCAATATTAGGACTATAAGGGGGTGCACTGATCCATATTCAAGGCTAACTTGTGTGTTTTTGGCTATCTAGCCCCTATATTTAGGCCCCTGACATTCCCAGACTACACCTCCCCTCAGCACAAAGGTTTATTTTAGGTTCAGCTTTAGTTTCAATGTAATAACATGGTGATGGTTGCATATATTCTCTTAAATTGCCCACTGGAACTTTTTGCCCTTGGACTCACCTTGTAGAACTCCTGAATAGAATCGCTGAGCACGACCGACTCAGCCTGGACGCGGCCAACCAGGAACATAATGTACTTGTTGAATTCATCCTCGTTCTTTATGAAGGACATGGCAATGTCATCGTCTGTGTCACATTTCTTTAGCTCGGGGAAGAAAATGCTGTTTATAAGAGAAAAACTCAATTAGGTCTGACAGAAGAACAATGTTCAGATATAATAATGTAGAGAATAAAGTACAATAGTGTTGTATGGGGTTTATGGGCACAATGTAACTCTATGTAGCCCTCTACTGATCATCTGGGTTAAGCCCCAAGGTAAGTTCATAGATGAATTAGAACGTTCTATCCACATTTAGTCTGAACATCGCAATAGTACACAATGGAAAGGTGCATCAGAGCAGGTCCATGGAATGCCATGCACTTTGCACCTAATGTAAAAGTGCAAAAACAATGGAATTCTGGGACTAAAACACAAATTTTGGAAAAAGACTCATCAGTATGAGTAAATTATCTTGCAATGTGTATTTAGTGAAATACTACCCACTTTGAGTGAAAGTTGCCAATGTCGCTGATGTTCCTGAAGATGGTGGATTTCTGGCTAGCAACGTTCTCTGGGATATCAGGGCTGTTCTCTGTGTGATGTAGGTGATGGTTCTCCAAGAACTGTAGCTCCTTCACGTACTCCTTCTCTGTGTTCAGCAGGTCCTGGAGCAGAATGCTGGGAAGCCAAGAGAGGAGATCATTTGCACAGTGGTTCTAGAACAAAAGGCTATCTATTAAGGTTATTTCATCCAATATTTATTTCCACTATTGGGCATATGGTTGTGCCATGGCTGGATGCCAGAAGATGTTTATTCCAGGAAATGTGATAATAATATGGGTGAAGTAATCAAGGAAAAGTTGAATTTCTACCTGAGCTTCTTCTTGTACTCATCTTCTGAAACACACACTCCAGAAACTTCTGGTGCTTCTCCTAAAGCCCACTCAGGAGATAGCTGGGTGGAAAAAAAATTAGGATTCTTATTATACATTATTATTAAAGACCATTATAGACCACCAGTCAGTTTCATGCTACTGACCACTACTAAAACGTCTAATCGGTAAATGTTACCTTCAATCGCTTATCCAAGTAAGCTGGTGACACCCAACCTTGCCTGGATGCACTGAACTTGGTTGGCTTTGTTCGGACCAACCATTTGAGGGGATGAGCGGAGTCTAGAACCTCCACGTACTGACCCTCTTTCAAGGTGATTGATTCCTTATCAGCAACAATAGGGTTATAATCAGCAGACGCCATGTAGATGTCGAATATCTGTGGTCACAAAAATGAAGTTCTGTTATAAGGTCTCCTCAAGAAGTGGTAATATTGACATTTCCTCTAGTCATTCTAATGGTTTCCTCTAGTCATTCTAATGGCTTTACCTCTCCTCTAGAGTCTCCATCTTCTGATTCTGAGGAAGACTCAACAGCAATGGAGGAAGGCCTGGACCTTCCATGGCGTGGTGATGCTGACGGGGTCTTCGTTTCTTCATCACTATCCATCCCTGTCGTTCCAGGGACACGAAGTGTGGCTGCCAAAGAGAACCATCTTTTTTAGACTTTAATAACAAGCTTCTTTATGGAGTTCAGACCATACCATCCTACATGTACAAATATCTCCTCCATAGAGCCATCCTCATGTAGTAGTTAGTGGAACACAGGGCAAAACAGACTTTGTGCAGCCCCATGAGATATGTAAAAAAAGACTGGAAACCTATAGGTTTTTGGCTGTTGTTAAAATACATTAGAACTTCAAGTGGGTGCTGACAGTTAGACTTACATAACAACTGAATGGGAATAGTTTTGGTGTATTCATTATCTGTAGAAACAAAATTTACTGGTGATGTTGCCAAAACAACCAATAGAAACCAAAAGCAGAAGATCTGATTGGTAGCTATGGGCAACATCACCAGTGATATTTGTCTTCAAGGTTAATATATATTCCCCATAAGTGTTATTGTCACCAACTCACCATCTTGCCCTACTGTCTTCATCTTGCCCTACAGTCTCTGTCTTATGCTACTATACCTGCTTCTCCCTATTATTCCTACAAATCAGTGCTGCTCTACAGAATTTAAGGCAGGCCCTGCTGTTTCCAGTTTTCCCTACTGTCACCATTTTACCTTACTGTCTCCATCTTGTCCTACTGTCTCCAACTTGCCCTACTGTCTCCAACTTGCCCTACTGTCTCCATCTTGTCCTACTGTCTCCATCTTGTCCTACTGTCTCCAACTTGCCCTACTGTCTCCAACTTGCCCTACTGTCTCCATCTTGCCCTACTGTCTCCATCTTGTCCTACTGTCTCCAACTTGCCCTACTGTCTCCAACTTGCCCTACTGTCTCCATCTTGCCCTACATTTCTCTGTCTTATGCTACTATACCTGCTTCTCCCTACTATTCCTACAAAGCGCTGCTGCTCTACAGGACTCAGGGCAGGCCCTGCTGTTGCACTTTTTCCCTGATGTCACCATCTTGCCTTATTGTCACAAGCATTTCCTACTGTCTCCACCTGGCCCTACTGTCTCCATCTTACCCTACTGTCTCCATCTTGCCCTACTGTCTCCATCTTACCTTACTGTCTCCATCTTGCCCTACTGTCTCCAACTTGCCCTGCTGTCACCATCTTACCCAACAGTCTCCATCTTGCCCTACTGTCTCCATCTTGCCCTACTGTCTCCATCTTGTCCTACTGTCTCCATCTTACCCTACTGTCTCCATCTTGCCCTACTGTCTCCATCTTGCCGTACTGCCTCCATCTTGCCCTACTGTCTCCATCTTGTCCTACTGTCTCCATCTTACCCTGCTGTCTCCATCTTACCCTACTGTCTCCATCTTACCCTACTGTCTCCATCTTGTCCTACTGATTCTATCTTACCCTACTGTCTCCATCTTGCCCTACAATCTCTGTCTTGTGCTACCATATCTTCTTATCTCTATTGTTCCTACCTACAAGTTCTAGAGAACTCATGGAACCACCTGTCTCTGGACCCCTAAAGAAATCATACAGAAATAGAGTTAGATATGTATGAATACCATACCCCCATTCTCAAATTATCCTTTTTTATTCTGATTATAAATATCTGAATGTCAGAGAAGAACTCTCCTTTAATGCCAATAATCCAGGCTGTATTCTAGCTGCTCCTGTGCTGGGAATCTATGTACACATCATGCCTGGAATATTAAATATTCTCTCCCTTTTTCTCGGTTCAGCTTTGCTTTCCGTTGAGCTGAGGGTAAATGAATTATTCAAATGGATTCTGTAGCAGCAGCAGAAGCCCTTGCAGCAGGCACCGACCTCCCTGAATGCACAGAGAAGGCTTAGGAAGATAATTACCAATTTCACAAATCGACTGCTCTAGAAATAGAAATTGATTCCCGTGTGTCATACATGACTGTTAAATATCTGCCCACACTAGCGGGCGTGGAGCTGACAGCGTGACAGGTAAGGTGGCTGTAAGGCGCTCAAGGAAAACGCGCTCATCCCTCTCGGGCCCTCATGAAACTGAAACTGGTTGCTAGGATCCCTCTTAAACCAGCAACCGAGCAGCAGTTTTAAAGGAGAAGTAAACCCTAAAATCAAATATGGGTAGAAATGCTGTATTTTATACACTAAGCGTACTCTACCGGCCCAGAGGTTCAACAGCTCTATAACAGTGATGATCCAGGCCTTCAAAGTTGTGCACAGGGGGTCACCATCTTGGATTTTGGTGGGTGTGTCAGTGGCACTGGACATGCCCAGTTTTAAATTATTACATTTTAGAGCAGAGTGATTCATAGAATATAAGTTTTTGTGGGAAAGGGTATTTGGGGCTTAAAAATGGCTCCCATAATTGTAGGTGGGTGCTCAGGCCTCCAGGTAGTTACATCAACTTGCCCAGTATAGAAGGTAAGGTTTAATAATAATAAGGTAATATTGTAAAAGTTTGAGGTGTTTTAAAGGGAAACTACACCCCCAGAATGAATACGTAAGCAACAGGCAGTTTATATTATGTTAAGTGACCTATTAAAGAATCTCCCCAAACTGGAATATATATATCAGTAAATATTGCCCTTTTACATCCTTTCCCTTGAGCCGCCATTTAGTGATGGGCTGTGTGCTCCCTCAGAGATCAGCTGACAGGAAGTGATGCAGCTCTAACTGTAACAGGAAGTAGTGTGGGAGCAAAAGGCAGAACTCTGCCCATTCATTGGCTGATGGGGCCTAGCATGTATGTGTGCCTTGGCTTGTTTGTGTGCACTGTGACTCCTATGATCCCAGGGGGTGGCCCTTAGTACCTAAAATGGCAGTTTCCTATTTAGGATTACCCAATGGCACATACTGCTAAAGTATATTTATATGAAAATGGTTTATTTAGATGAAGCAGGGTTTTACATATGAGCTGTTTATGTGATATATTTGTATAGAGACCTAAGTGTTTCCTTCCACATCGCTTTATACAAGGACTCCCCCCCCCTCACACTAAATAAAGAAGCTACACATTTATTTTTAGCAGATTTACAAAGGTAGGTTTGAGAGATAGGCTCGGGGAGACTTACCTTGGCTTATCTTGGCAGATACCATTTCCGTTATATGAGATGTCAGTTTCTGGAAGAATTCCTCCGTTCCAACGTCGGTCAGTGAAATGTGGGGCTTGGGCACCTCCCCTGTGTGATGAAAAACAAAGAGCCCCCATTTATTGCCTCTTCTGCTTCAGCGCCCAGTCCTTGTTATTCTTCAGCAACAAGGACTGGGATTATGGATTGCAAGCATTATGTCTTTACCCGGCCCTACACCCTGAATATGTCTTTACCCGCCCCTACACCCTGAATATGTCTTTACCCGGCCCTACACCCTGAATATGTCTTTACCCGGCCCTACACCCTGAATATGTCTTTACCCCGCCCCTACACCCTGAATATGTCTTTACCCCGGCCCTACACCCTGAATATGTCTTTACCCGGCCCTACACCCTGAATATGTCTTTAACCCGGCCCTACACCCTGAATATGTCTTTACCCGCCCCTCACCCGATATGTCTTTACCCGCCTAACACCCTGAATATGTCTTTACCCGCCCCTACACCCTGAATATGTCTTTACCCCGGCCCCTACACCCTGAATATGTCTTTACCCGCCCCTACACCCTGAATATGTCTTTACCCGCCCCTACACCCTGAATATGTCTTTACCCGGCCCTACACCCTGAATATGTCTTTACCCGCCCCTACACCCTGAATATGTCTTTACCCGGCCCTACACCTGAATATGGTCTTTACCCGCCCCTACACCCTGAATATGTCTTACCCGCCCTACACCCTGGAATATGTCTTTAACCGGCCCTACACCCTGAATATGTCTTTTACCCGCCCCTACACCCTGAATATGTCTTACCCGCCCCTACACCCTGAATATGTCTTTACCCGGCCCTACACCCTGAATATGTCTTTACCCGGCCCAAATTACACCCTGAATATGTCTTTACCCGCCCCTACACCCTGAATATGTCTTTAACCCGCCCTACACCCTGAATATGTCTTTACCCGGCCCTACAACCCTGAATATGTCTTTACCCGGCCCTACACCCTGAATATGTCTTTACCCGGCCCTACACCCTGAATATTGTCTTTACCCGCCCCTACACCCTGAATATGTCTTTACCCGGCCCTACACCCTGAATATGTCTTTACCCGGCCCTACACCCTGAATATGTCTTTACCCGGCCCTACACCCTGAATATGTCTTTACCCGGCCCTACACCCTGAATATGTCTTTACCTGCCCCTACACCCTGATATGTCTTTACCCGGCCCTACACCCTAAATATGTCTTTACCCGGCCCTACACCCTGAATATGTCTTTACCCGGCCCTACACCCTAAATATGTCTTTAACCCGGCCCTACACCCTGAATATGTCTTTACCTGCCCCTACACCCTGAATATGTCTTTACCCGGCCCTACACCCTGAATATGTCTTTACCCGGCCCTACACCCTGAATATGTCTTTACCCGCCCTACACCCTGAATATGTCTTTACCCGGCGCCCTACACCCTGAATATGTCTTTACCCGGCCCTACACCCTGAATATGTCTTTACCCTGCCCCTACACCCTGAATATGTCTTTACCCGGCCCTACACCATAAATATGTCTTTACCCGGCCCTACACCCTGAATATGTCTTTACCTGCCCCTACACCCTGAATATGTCTTTACCGCCCTACCTGATTTTACCGCCTACACCCTGAATATGTCTTTACCCGGCCCTACACCCTGAATATGTCTTTACCCGGCCCTACACCCTGAATATGTCTTTACCCGGCCCTACACCCTGAATATGTCTTTACCCGGCCCTACACCCTGAATATGTCTTTACCCGGCCCTACACCCTGAATATGTCTTTACCTGCCCCTACACCCTGAATATGTCTTTACCCGGCCCTACACCCTGAATATGTCTTTAACCGGCCCTACACCCTGAATATGTCTTTACCCGGCCCTACACCCTGAATATGTCTTTACCCGGCCCTACACCCTGAATATGTCTTTACCCGGCCCTACACCCTGAATATGTCTTTACCCGGCCCTACACCCTGAATATGTCTTTACCCGCCCTACACCCTGAATATGTCTTTACCCGGCCCTACACCCTGAATATGTCTTTACCCGGCCCCTACACCCTGAATATGTCTTTACCCGCCCTACACCCTGAATATGTCTTTACCCGGCCCTACACCCTGAATATGTCTTTACCCGCCCCTACACCCTGAATATGTCTTTACCCAGCCCTACACCCTGAATATGTCTTTACCTGGCCCTACACCCTCAATATGTCTTTACCCGGCCCTGCACCCTGAATATGTCTTTACCCGGCCCCACACCCTGACTCTGGGCACCAATATCTGTTAATTAATCCCTGTATCAATCAAGAGTCTAATCTAGTTCTTTAAAAGAACAGTGTAAAATCTATAAAGGCTGGAGTGGGCAGATGTCTAACATAATAACCAGAACACTACTTCCTGCTTTCAGCTCTCTAACCTCTTAGTAAGTCAGCGACTTGAGTGGGAGCCACATGAGACAAAATTGTTTCATTTGCTTTTGATCCTGAGCATGCAAACAGTTAATTCCCATATGGCCTCCCTCCTCACTGATTGGTTACTGACTGCTAACAGCTTAGAGGCTGCATATGAGGAAGTAGTGTTCTGGCTATAATGTTAGGCATCCATTTACACCAGCCTTTATATATTACATTTTTGCCTAACTAACTATATTGCAAATAATTAATATTTTGTGCAGTCTGTCTATTTACCCAGTTTCATTTTAACACTGAACTGTTCCTTTATGTTCAATCCTATTCTAACATGTGTATAGCCCCGGTGAATAAACCAATGGTATTGTTGGGGCACGGTGTGTGGGTCTGGCTTTGGTTCCAAAGAGGTTGAGTTTAACAAAATTACTGACAGTAAGTAAAATATGATTTCTTGTCTTATTTGGCCCAAGAATGGTCCTTATGGTCCTATACTCCCCAAGCAATAATGGGATTTTCTCAGGTCTGATCTGGCAATGAGATTTATGGATATTTTTGGTGTAATCCATGTTAAAGTTCTTTAGAAACAGAGCAAATTAAAACAGCAAGAAGCTACATCAAAGTCATATCAGAAGGATACTCTTCTGTCATAGATATTAGGGTCATTTATGTTGAGCCCAGGTGGAACCACTAGACAAAATGGTGCAAAATTGCATTATTGCCTGCCCATTATAAACACAGCCCTGCCTATGGATACAGGGGCAATGCAAGGACCTATGGTTAGAAGTGCTTAATAAATATCAAACTCCCTATGAGAATACAACAAGCTAGCCCCATCTTCCAATCATCATGAGAACTTTATTTGGATCTTCGCAGTTGCACGTACCGCTGTCCTCCGGAGGTTGCACCGAGATGCCAATCACTCTGCAAATGGATAGAAAACAAACTGATTAAAAGTGATTGTGCGCGACGCGACTGCCGCCCAAATATACAGCTGCTGATTGCTGGGCCCCACCAGTAACCCGTTCTGCCCTTATGTGTGTAGCTCTAAATGAATTAAGCATAGACTTTCTTTTGATTATAAGAAATGATGTGGGCCTCTATATTCAGATTAAATCGCTGATCCGAGACAGCTGGGGTGTAATTAAGCCGCCAGTAATTAGCTGCAATTAGCGGAAGACAGTTACGGAATACATGAAGAAGCACAGGAACAGGAACGAAGCCCATGATAGGGAAACTTACCCAGGTTCTGCCTCCCGGCCTTCTTCAAACCTGGACAAAAAGGGAGAGTAAGTTTGGCAGATAGCGGAGGATGGAGAGGTCAAGTAGCGCCAACGTTTCAGTTGAAATTATTAAAGGCAACGCTCTGCCCCCCAACATCCCCCCTCAGGGCATTCCCCAACCCCCTCACTGCCCTCACCGTGAGGAACCCCCTACCCAACATCCCCCGGCAGGGCATTCCCCAACCCCCTCACTGCCCTCACCGTGAGGAACCCCCTACCCAACACCCCCCGGCAGGGCATTCCCCAACCCCCTCACTGCCCTCACCGTGAGGAACCCCCGACGCTGCTTCAAATGGAAGCTCCATTCCTCTAATCTAAGGGGGGCCTCTGGTGCGCTGATCATTTTTATGGGAAAAAAGAACATCCCCCATCTGCCTATAATCCCCTCTAATGTACTTGTACAGAGTAATCATGTCC
Source organism: Xenopus tropicalis (assembly GCF_000004195.4). Classification (NCBI taxonomy): domain Eukaryota; kingdom Metazoa; phylum Chordata; class Amphibia; order Anura; family Pipidae; genus Xenopus; species Xenopus tropicalis. The sequence continues at coordinate 9,781,940 of NC_030682.2, read as the reverse complement.
CCTCGCAAGCGCCTCTTTTCCAGAGAAAACAACCCCAACCCTGACAGTCTAACCTCATAGTTTAACCCTTCCATCCCCTTTACCAGTTTAGTTGCAGTCTCTGCACTCTCTCCAGCTCATTAATATCCTTCTTAAAGGGAAACTACACCCCCAGAAAGTAGTTAGATGCTAAATCTGAGTTCATTGGCCAGTTGGAATACTGGGGGGGAACCATGGCGGGCCCTGGTGTAGGTGGCCCCATCCTGCAGCTCCAGGCCCCATTGTTTGCAACTGATCCTGCTGTTTGGGTTCTTCTGTGCCCAAGTAGCTGCTCTCATTTCTGATGGAATGTTACCACTTCTGTGATAGGGTGAGGAGAGTAGGATCTAACTAGAGAAGCACTGAACTGACCTGCTATTGGTTGGTTAACCCTTTGATGTCGGGTTCTATGATCATCCCATTATGTCCAAGACCAACAGTGATTAAAAATTATCTGTACTGATGTGTCTGAATGGAGCACACTAGGTTTGCCACTTGTCTGGTTTTGACCCAAGACTGGACCAAGAAACTGCCTGCCCAGTGTTCCAAGTTAGGAAATCCAGACAGGACTCCCCTAATTGACACGGTGATCGACCAATCACCACATCATAGCCCTGCCCCCTGTTGTCATGATCCCCACCCCCAATGTCACTCGTGATGTCACCATCTCGCCCCCTGACATCACTGCCCACCCCCCGACCCAGAGTCTCAGCTGCCAGAAGGTGGCAACCCTAGGGAACACAATGGGGCAGGGGTGTAAAGACACAAGTGCAGCCCCAATAGCTTCTGCATATAGAAACACTTGTACTTACCCAGACAGTGGTGTTCGGCCCAACATCTCTTTTACTAATTTGTCTGCTTCTTTCAGAATCTTGGCTTCTTTAGCTGTTAAACACAGGGTAGAGTTGGATGGGAGCTGGATGGTAACCCAACCGATTTACAAAAATATGGCCTTCCAACAATGAGGACCATTATAGCACAGGTATGGGATCCCTTATCCGGAAACCTGCTATCCAGAACGTTCCGAATTACGGAAAGGCCATTTCCCATAGACTCCATTATAAGCAAATAATTCTAATTTTTAGAAATGATGTCCTTTTTCTCTGTAATAATAAAACAGTACCTGTAAAGCCTTACCTTCAGCAATCTCCACAGAAGCCGTACAGATGGACTGGCCCACCTTGTTTGTGGCAATACAGGTGTAAGTGCCGGAAAACTCTGTGCCAACGTCCAGTAATATGAGACTGTGGTGCCTGTTTGAGCTGGCCAGCTTGTAGCCAGGAGTCTCGGGTTTGATCCAAAGTACATCTTCAGGGGAGTCTTCCTTCAGCCAGGTGATTGTTGGAGGTGGAGTTCCTGATGATTCAATATACAGTACATATAAAGTTCTAGTTTAGTAAAGCTGTATGTCATTTATGTGTCATTTTTTTCTTTCACAAAGCTACTATACCCAATATCCCACAGCCCCAGTTCCTTCCCAGAGGCTATTATCCCCCCACTGCTACTATAGGCACCATCTCTCCCTACTATACCTGCTATCCCACAGCCCCAGTCCCTTCCCAGAGGCTATTATCCCCCCACTGCTACTATAGGCACCATCTCTCCCTACTATACCTACTATCCCACAGCCCCAGTCCCTTCCCAGAGGCTATTATCCCCCACTGCTACTATAGGCACCATCTCTCCCTACTATACCTGCTATCCCACAGCCCCAGTCCCTTCCCAGAGGCTATTATCCCCCCACTGCTACTATAGGCACCATCTCTCCCTACTATACCTGCTATCCCACAGCCCCAGTCCCTTCCCAGAGGCTATTATCCCCCCACTGCTACTATAGGCACCATCTCTCCCTACTATACCTGCTATCCCACAGCCCCAGTCCCTTCCCAGAGGCTATTATCCCCCCACTGCTACTATGGGCACCATCTCTCCCTACTATACCTGCTATCCCACAGCCCCAGTCCCTTCCCAGAGGCTATTATCCCCCCACTGCTACTATAGGCACCATCTCTCCCTACTATACCTGCTATCCCACAGCCCCAGTCCCTTCCCAGAGGCTATTATCCCCCCACTGCTACTATAGGCACCATCTCTCCCTACTATACCTGCTACCCCACAGCCCCAGTCCCTTCCCAGAGGCTATTATCCCCCCACTGCTACTATAGGCACCATCTCTCCCTACTATACCTGCTATCCCACAGCCCCAGTCCCTTCCCAGAGGCTATTATCCCCCCACTGCTACTATAGGCACCATCTCTCCCTACTATACCTGCTATCCCACAGCCCCAGTCCCTTCCCAGAGGCTATTATCCCCCCACTGCTACTATAGGCACCATCTCTCCCTACTATACCTGCTATCCCACAGCCCCAGTCCCTTCCCAGAGGCTATTATCCCCCCACTGCTACTATAGGCACCATCTCTCCCTACTATACCCTAGTATACCAATATATTTTATTCATATCTCAGAAGACAATGTCTTTGCATGTACATCTAAGACCTGAAATGGTGCACTGCACAGAAGAAATAATCTGAGCACAAAGTTTGCTCTACTCACACAACGTGCCTATTGGGGAAGACAAACTCAGCTGACAAGTATAGTTTACCTTCAACTTTCACAGATAAGGTGATACTGGCTCCTTTCAGTACTTTTTTGTTTGTGAATCTTTCCAGGAACCTTGGTGGTACTGGTTTCTCTCCATCTGTGGGTTAACAGAGTCAATAAATTACAAAAAGAGCAGATTGGGAAGCCAACCCAGTGGTGCACGTCAAATCCAGCTACAGATTAGCTTCAAGAAAATGACTCCTATGTCAATTGTGCTTGGGGATTATTGCTCTCTAGAGCAACCATAATGACTATATATAACCTGCCTAACTTCTAGTTGAACTTCTAGGCTAATTCGATCATTTGGCCCTGGGGCCAAACGATCAAATTATATTGGTAGCAATGGGGCAGTCGATTTGGGGACTGCATCAACAAGCCAATGCGGACCCCGATCCAACTATATTTTCTAACCTGCCCGATCGAGATTTGCCCGATTTCAGGCCAGGTATTGGTCGGGCAGGCCCGTCTTTAGTGCCCATACACGGGCCGATTAGCTGCCGAATTGGTCTAAGGGACCCATATCGGCAGCTAGAATCGACCCGTGTATGGGGACCTTTAGGCACAAAGTGGAAAGCCAACTTCTTTCTACCTAGTACGTGGGAGAAACTCCAGTCATGCTGGGATTGGTCACTGCCTCGTGGGCCTATTAATAAACAGAGTGTGTAATTATACTGGATTTAGGGGTTCAGCCATTTTGCAGAAGCTTCTCCGCCACACCCTGAAAAGTAATAAAGTAGTATGAAGCCATTTTTAATGCTAGTTCAGTGCTGACCACTTAAAATGTACTACTGATACCACCTGACTGGCCATCCTGCTCTTATACCAGCCAAACCACATAATCAATTGGCTGACACAAAAGTCACTTGTTACCGAGTGCCTGGGAAGTGTTCCTAATATACTTGGATTAACTGGGAATAAATATAGGAAACCACTGACCTCCTGCATCTTCCAATGGCTTGTCCTTCTGTAGCTCATCTGGTCCTTCAACAAAGAAGACAATAATATAAGATTATTATGAAGAGTCTGGTGAGATTCTATAAGCAATTTTTGGAAACCAGGTAAAGATGACTCTTTGGAGAAGTCACCAGTTATCCATGACATCCTTTGACAACAAGAGCCACTTACCTTTGACAGAAAGTCTGGCAGATGAGTATGCAGAGCCAGCGGAATTACTGATGTAGGTTGAATACTCCCCAGAATCTTCCTTTGTTACATTCAGAATTTCCAGTGCATGCAGTTTCTTTCTGTCAGTAATTAGTATTCTGTCAGAAGCATGGATGGGCTGGCCATCTTTGAACCAGTAGACTCGAGGCCTTGGGTAACCTGATATACAAATGGTTAGAGACAGAGACTTAGCTAGAATGCACAGTAAGATGACAATTGCAGAAGAGAACATGAGGTTTTGGGTACCCTGATGCAATATATCCAACACCTTCATATATATATGTTCTCCCAGCCCGGCTTTCTGTCTTCAAACCAAAAATTGCAGTTTTGTTAAAAAAATGGAATATCAGGGGGCGGCTCAGTGGGTAGTTGTTTACCTTTCACTTTTATCTCAAATTTAGCAAGTGGAGTCCCAGGAGCAACCATAGTGTCTCGTAGCTCCTCCAGAACCTGAGGAAGTTGGTCTTGTTCCGTTGCAGATTCCAGGCCCTCCTGCTCCCTGTGAGCCAAAATGAAGTACAAATTAAACAAATATGAATATATATATATATATATATATATTATCTGTAACCCTGTTCTCCTCCTGATTAGAAGCCTTGCTGAAGGCCTCATTGGCTGCGCCTTCTTTGGGTGTGACTTTTCTTTCATTGGTAAGGCAATGATTTTAGTCATTACCATTAAGGTCCCCATACACGGGCCAATTCTAGCTGCCGATATCAGTCCCTTAGACCAATTTGGCAGCTTATCGTCCCGTGTAGGGGCACAAACAATGGGCCTGCCCGACCGATATCTGGCCTGAAATCAGCCAGATATCGATCGGGCAGGTTAAAAAATTTATTCGGATCGGGGACCCCATCGGCTCGTTGATGCGGTCCCCAAACTGACTGTGCCTGTTACCGGTGTACTAATTCCTGAGGCCAAACGACCAAATTAGCCTGAATTCACTCGATATCGCCCACCCTAAGGTGGGGATATTGGGAGAAGATCCGCTCGCCTGGCGACCTCGCCAATCGAGCGGATCTTTATGTGTATGGCCACCTTTATTCTATAAAGTCCCTGCAATGCAATGCAAATCCGAAATCCATGCTTTATATCCAGTATCCGGTATATCCAGCTTATTTTTTTGTGAAATGAGTGATACTTATATATTTAGACTAAAGGTCCCCATACACCATAATATCCGCTCGTTTGGCGATGTCGGCAAGTGATCGGATCTTCTCCCGATATCCCCACCTACGGGTGGGCAATATTGGGAGAATCCAGGGCCAAGCGATCGAATTATAACGGCAGGTATAGGAAAAGTCGGTCCGGGGACCGCATCAACGAGCCGATGCGGTCCCCCATCCGACTAGATTTTCTAACCTGCCCGATCAAGATCTGCCCGATTTCAGGCCAGATATCGGTCGGGCAGGCCTGTTGGGAGTGCCAATACAAGGGCCGATTAGCTGCCAAATCGGTCCAAGGGACCCATATCGGCAGCTACTATCGGCCTGTGTATGGGGACTTTAATTCTCTTGTTTGGACTTTGCAAACAACATTGCACTTTCCCTCTGCACACACTGAGCACTATACTCTGCGTCGAGGTATTTCTGATTCACCCATTAAAGAAGGATTTACCTGGACAGATAACCCTGTGCGCTGAAATAAGATGACGTTTCTGTTGCCTCGGCAGTGTCATAATCTGAGCTGGTTACTGCAGGAAAGAGAAGTCAGAAGAGACGTTACACCCTGATTTAAATTAAAAAAAGTTGGGGAGCAACACAAGCATGGAAAAAGTTCCTAGGGGGGTGACCAGTATTGTCTGTGATTGGCTATTTGGTAGCCCAATTGAGACTGCTGGCCTGCAGGAGGCTCTGCTTGGAGTAAAACTGGGTTTCTGGGCTTTCTCCAAGCCAGAAATGTAAAAATAGCACCTACGTTGAGGCCACTGGGAGTAACCAATATCAAAAGGGTTGGTGAGCAACATGTTGCCCCCTAAGCCACTGGTTGGGGATCACTGTTGTACACCATAATGCATTCACAAATAAACCTTTATACGCAAAATCAAGGTCGGACTGGGCCGCCGGGACACCGGGAAAATAACCAGTGGGCCCCAGCCCTGGTGAGCCCTAGCGGCCCAGACCAAACCCTGTTGCTGCTTCCTCTGGCCTCCGATGTCCTCTCCTGACAGGGGTGTGGGGCCCCAGTGCACCCCCCAATCCGACCATGGGCAAAATGGTAGCTTTTGCTGCAGTAGTCATACATCAGAATTACAGACATTTAACTTTTAATTCTAACATGTTTTTGCTTTATATATGATAAAGTCATTGTTGCGGTGTCAGATAAAAATGGAATACTCAACCTTTACTACAACATGAACTCATACCAACAGATGAGATTACCCACAATACCTTCACCCTATGATGGCTTTGCAAACAATGTCTGTCATTAAACTATGTTTTCAGGTTGAACTACCTCTTCAATAAAATAGATGTGCCCAAAGAATAGAGGCTCCTAGTTTTATGGATGAATGATGTTTCTCTGGTCTAATTTAGAACAGGTCAACTAATGTAGGACAGGTCCCTCCTTCTACAACAGCATTACAGTTAAGTGAAGCCTTTTTGTCACTTACAGTCGACTCTCAGCTCAGCCTTGGTTGACGAGACCCCCATTCTATTCTCTGCTAGACATCTGTAGACTCCCATGTCTTTGGGGACTACGGCAGTTATGATGAGTTGGTGGCATCCCTCTTGGTCCTCATTGATCATGTAATGGTCATCCTCTTCTATCACCTTACCATCTTTAAACCAACGTACTGTTGGCATTGGCTTTCCAATAACTACACAGTCAAAACTGACTGGGTAACCATCTTTCACCTCTTGATTCTGAAGTTCAGTAATAAAAATGGGAGCTGAAAAAAATATTTTGCAAATGTTTTTTTCAATTTATTATATATAATTTTACATAAAACTTGGATTATGAATAAAAATAAAACATATAAAATCAAAGTCAATCATATTGCTTTTAAGTAATAAAAATGGGATCTGCAGAATGTTTTTGCTATAAAGTTTTTCTTTTTATGAAATAAAAAAGTCTATAAATATCAATGGTTCTGCAGAACAGTCCTATTGGGTTTATTTCATGGTTAAATAATTCCCTTTTCTCTGTAATAATAAAACAGTACCTGTACTTGATCCCAACTAAGATATAATTACCCCTTATTGGGGCAGAACAGCCCTATTGGGTTTATTTAATGGTTAAATGATTCCCTTTTCTCTGTAATAATAAAACAGTACTTGTACTTGATCCCAACTAAGATATAATTACCCCTTATTAGGGCAGAACAGCCCTATTGGGTTTATTTAATGGTTAAATGATTCCCTTTTCTCTGTAATAATAAAACAGTACCTGTACTTGATCCCAACTAAGATATAATTACCCCTTATTGGGGCAGAACAGCCCTATTGGGTTTATTTAATGGTTAAATGATTCCCTTTTCTCTGTAATAATAAAACAGTACCTGTACTTGATCCCAACTAAGATATAATTACCCCTTATTGGGGGCAGAACAGCCCTATTGGGTTTATTTAATGGTTAAATGATTCCCTTTTCTCTGTAGTAATAAAACAGCACCTGTACTTGATCCCAACTAAGATATAATTACCCCTTATTTGGGCAGAACAGCCCTATTGGGTTTATTTAATGGTTAAATGATTCCCTTTTCTCTGTAGTAATAAAACAGCACCTGTACTTGATCCCAACTAAGATATAATTACCCCTTATTGGGGGCAGAACAGCCCTATTGGGTTTATTTAATGGTTAAATGATTCCCTTTTCTCTGTAATAATAAAACAGTACCTGTACTTGATCCCAACTAAGATATAATTACCCCTTATTAGGGCAGAACAGCCCTATTGGGTTTATTTAATGGTTAAATGATTCCCTTTTCTCTGTAGTAATAAAACAGCACCTGTACTTGATCCCAACTAAGATATAATTACCCCTTATTTGGGCAGAACAGCCCTATTGGGTTTATTTAATGGTTAAATGATTCCCTTTTCTCTGTAATAATAAAACAGTACCTGTACTTGATCCCAACTAAGATATAATTACCCCTTATTGGGGCAGAACAGCCCTATTGGGTTTATTTAATGGTTAAATGATTCCCTTGTTGAAAAATAATTCCACACTTTGGAACACAAATGCTCACCGGTATCAGAAGTCAACAAGGTTATTTGATGCCTTGCCGCCATTCTCTGCTGCTCGGTGGTTCCTGTCTCGACTTTCATTATCCGCAGTTCGATATTCTTCAGACCTTGGTCCAAGATATCTATTTTGACTGGGATGCCCATTGCAGAGAACATCTCTTTGAACCTCTTTGCAGCAATGGAAGCCTCGGACATGATTTCAAACTTGATGTAGATATATTTATCATCCTCTCTGTAGGTTTGCTGGTCTACAGGTGGTAGGTCTCCTTCATCCGCGCTGACAAATAGTTCTTCTTCAACGTCAGACATCTCAAGGGATGTCTTGGATTTAAAGATCTTATGAAGCCTTCTGCCTGCCTTCCGAAAAGCATCATCCAAATCACTTCCGGAAGTGCTCTCTGTTTCACTGTCTGAGCCAAGCTTAGCAATTGAAGGCTTGGGTTTTTCGGGAACTTGAGGTAAACCGCTGCCAACCACCAAAGAAGCACTATGTGAAACTGCACCAAACTTGTTGGAGGCTTCACATGTATATTTTCCAGTGTCTGCAGTTTCCACGGCGGTAATGATCAAGGAACAGGTTCCGTCGGTGTAATTATCAATATGATAATGGCGGCCATCGGAGAGTTCTTTATCGTCTTTCAACCACCGAGTTGTAATGTCAGTTTTGCTGATGGCCACACATTCAAGATGGACTGTTCCTCCTGGTTCGACGGTGAAATCTTTAAATGTTTCTGCTAACAAAGGACATTCTTGTTGCTTGATGACCTTCCTCGCTTTATATCCTTTAAAAGCCGCCTGAATTTTCACAGCTGCCTTGTCCAGTGCAGGGTCGTCATCTTGAAATAAATCTGGAACCTCTGGTTCTTGTGGGGGTGGGGGTTCCTTGCGCTCAGGTTCTATGATCTCAAAGTGTTTAAAGAATTTGCTTTCGGACATTGTTTGAACTTTGGAGCCGTGTGTGATGACTGAGTGGCCGGCTTTGGAGTGGCCGGCTTTTTTAAGATAAGACACCAAAGATGGGGTTCCGGCTCGAGATTCATCGTCGGAGCTTGTAACGGAAAAATCAGCTTCACTTGTTTTAGTCAAATCGTCGGAAGTGTAACCTGAAAAATCCGAGCGCCTGTCTGCTTCTTTTTTCTGCCTACGCTTCTCTTCTTCTTCTGGTACTTCAGAGATGGAATCCAGTGTAGGCTCTCTGCTCATTCTCCTCTTCTTTGCCAGCGCTTCCCATAATAAATGGAGATCCCCTTCCTGAGCAGCCTCTGGTGGGAGACTTGGCTGAGAACTCTCTTCATCTTCAAGTTTGACCTTGCTTCTTTCTTGTGCAAGGCCAAAAATCTCCTGTATGCTCGTGACTTCTGTGATTATTTGTTCTGAAGAGCAAAGAAAGTATTAAGACATGGACTGTATAGAACCGGGTTCAAGTTTTGTTCAAAGATGAACCTTTTCTACTTATTCTATAAAGTTTTTTTTTACAGTTCCCCAGATTCCAGATTATTTTGGGCATAATTTTGTTGTATAACTAGTGATGAGCCAATTTTTTCATTTGTCGTGTGGATTTTTTTTGGGTGTGTGCCAAATGGGCGCAGTCGTGGTAAAAAAGGGTGTGGTTGTGGAAAAAAAGGGTGCGGTCACGGCAAAAAAGGCACGGTCATGTAAAACGGGCGTGGTTATGGCAAATTGGGCGCGGTTGCATAAAAAAAGGGTGCCGTCGCATGAAAAAAGGTGCAGTCACGTCAAAATTGGGCACGGTCGAGTCAAGAAAGGTGCAGTCACGTCAAAATTGGGTGCTGTCGAGTCAAAAAAGGTGCAGTCACGTCAAAGTTGGGCGCGGTCAAGTCAAAAAAGGTGCAGTCACGTCAAAATTGGGCACTGTCGAGTCAAAAATGGTGCAGTCAGGTCAAAATTGGGCGCGGTTGAGTCAAAAAAGGTGCATTGGTTGTTTGCTTAACAATCAATGGAAATTCACTAGAATTCCCCTTTACCATCTTGATGCAAGGATAGACCATTTTTTATTACATCACTAGGGAAATTATTTTCCCCTGCACATTATGCTGACATTTCCACGGCAATATGACTTTTCACTTATTTTTCACCCACTTGTCCTTCCAACATTTCAGGGATATTTTAGAAAAAAACTGTATAATCTAAATGACACGGAAATGTCTCAGCTTGAGAAATAGGTAAATTCAGAAGAGGAAACATTTCGGGAAAATAAAACAAGAAATGACATTTTACCACTAACTTCTAATTATTTGAGGAAACATTACAAAAATAAAGAATAGATGTTCATAGGATCTCAGTAATATACATATCTTATTTAATCTAGAACAAGCTAAAAGTGTTGAGGAGACCACCTCATACGTATGCAAATAAGTCAAAGGGATTCTGGGAATAAATTCCTTAAGGCTCTTAGAAAAATGTTCATAGATTCTCAGTAATATACATTTCTTATTTAATCTCGAACAAGCTAGAAGGGTTGAGGAGACCGCCTCATACATATGCCAATAAGTCAAAGGTATTCTGGGAACAAATTCCTTAAGGCTCTTAGAAAAATCCCATTTACATGGGTTTATCCTATAGGCTAAAGCTCACCCACTGGGTTTTTAAAGCAGAAGGATAATAGCTGATCAGATTCCCAACTACAGACCGGTTTCACCCTTCTTGGGGCTCATCAGTGTAGTGCAGGATAAACCCATGCAAATGGGATTTTTCTAAGAGCCTTAAGGAATTTGTTCCCAGAATTTATTTGCATACATATGAGGTGGTCTCCTTGTTCGTGAATCCCCACTTCTGGCTCTCCCTAAGCTGATTAGAAAACCCTGCACTACACTGATGAGCCCCAAGAAACCGGGGAAACCGGTCTGTAGTTGGGAATCTGATCAGCTATTATCCCGGCTTCTGCTTTAAACCCAGTGGGTGAGCTTTAGCCTGTAGGATAAACCCATGTAAATAGGATTTTTCCAAGAGCCTGAAGGAATTTGTTCCCAGAATCCCTTTGGCTTATTTGCATAGGTATGAGACAGTCTCCTCAACCCTTTTAGCTTGTTTGTGAATCCCCACTCCTGGCTCTCCCTAAGCTGATCAGAAAACCCTGCACTACACTAATGAGCCCCAAAAAGGGTAAAACTGGTCTGTAGTTGGGAATCTGATCAGCTATTATCCCGGCTTCTGCTTCAAAAACCCAGTGGGTGAGCTGTAGTGTAAGGTTACCTGGTGGTCCAGTGGGGCGGCGGGGACGCCCGCCGCCTCCTTCGTTGCGGGGACGCCCGCCGACTGTTCCTAGGGCTGCGCGCGCTCGGTGTGCAGCCCTTTAAACTCTGCCATACGCGCGTTCGGCGCATGCGCGTTCCTTCCCTGGCTGTGCGCGCATGCGCATTTGCTTCTAGCATCCGGCGCTGCGTGTGACGTCACTATGGCGCCAAATTTGAATTATTTAAAGCGGTTTCTGCAGCATAATGGTTGCCCAACGTAGGTTTTCCTCCTGTGAGTTCCTGGGTGTGTTATTCCTGTTCTGCTGATCTGTTTTGACCTCTGCCTGTCCTTGACCTTCCTGTACTGCTGCCTGAACCGGCCTTTGCCTGAATTTGACTACTCTTCCGGATTCTGTTGGTACCGCGCTGCTTTATTGTTGTTGACCCCGGCCTGACTACTGACTACCCTTCCGGACTCTGATTTGGTACTTTACTCCCTGAACGTTGTTGACCCTGGCCTGATCTCCGATTGTGTCTTCTTGTGCCCATTCTCCCTGTAGCGTGGTTCTGGTTCCCTTGACTGCTCAGAACCCTTTCCTTGGGCTCCTCACTGTAAGACCTGGCGGCATCCGAGTAGCGAAGGGCTCCTCCCGACGTGAAAGGCGGCGGTTATAGGCAGAAGCGTGAGCCGAGACCAGGCCCTTGGGAACTGTTCTGAGTTTTGGGATACCGACCGTGACATTACGTTGGGCCGATATGGATGCTGAAGGGCCTGCTGGGTCACCTACTTCTTCCAAGGCCTTTCGGGCGAGCCTCCTTCAGCGTATTGGGCAACAAGAGATTCAACAGGATCAAATCATCCAATGCCTTCAGAGACTCTCGGCAAGGTTAGATGAGCTCCAGCAACAGCCGTCCGCTGCTACTTCTGCTCTTCCTGAAAGCCGGTCCCCGTCTCCTGCTCCAGGGATGCAAGTAGTGGAGCCAAAGGTACCGTTCCCCGAAAAGTTTTCCGGGGAGCGAAGTAAATTTTTTGCCTTCCAGGAGGCTTGTAAATTGTATTTTGGGTTCCTCCCTCGCTCTTTTCCCACTGAGGAGCTCAAAGTTAATTTTGTCATGACTCTTCTTATTGGGGATCCTCAATTATGGGCATTCTCCTTATCCCCTTCTGATCCAGCCCGTACTTCCCTAGATTCCTTTTTAAGGCCATGGCAATAATCTATGATGATCCCGATCGTACTGCCTCTGCTGATTCGGCTATTCGTAACCTCAGACAAGGCAAACGACGGGTTGAGGATTATTGTTCTGAGTTCCGCCGCTGGGCGGTTGAAACGGGCTGGAACGATACTGCCTTACGTAGTCAGTTTAGGATTGGGCTATCTGAGGCTGTAAAAGATAGTCTGGTAAATTTTCCTGCTCAACCCTCTTTAGACTCCCTGATGCATCTTGTCATTCAGATTGATAGGAGACATAGGGAGAGACGTCAAGAGAGGGTCCCTGTAGCCACTCCCCACACCATTCCTGCTGAGCATGTGCCCAAACCTGAAGGGGTTTTTTCTAGGTCCTCTGAAGAGCCTATGCAGTTGGGTTCAGCCCGTTTATCTTCGGAGGAAAAAGCTCGCAGGCGGTCTAATGGGTTGTGTCTTTACTGTGGGGATAGGGGTCATTTCCGTGGTACCTGTCCCAAAAGGCCGGGAAACGACAGAGCTTAAGCAGGTCTGGGGAGTTCTGCTTGGGCAATGTCATTTCTACTCCCCAACAATGTTCTTCTAAGGTCATGGTTCCGGCCCTTTTGGAATGGGATACGGGTTCTGTGGAAAGCTTAGCTTTCATTGATTCTGGGGCAGAAGGGAACTTTCTGGATGGTGATTTTGCCCGTAGGTACAGTATACCCACGGTTCCTTTATTCCCTTCAGTTAAGGTGCTTGCTATTGACGGAACTTCTCTAGGCTCCGGTTTTATTTCCTCCAAATCAGTAGAGTGTTCTATGTCTTTGAACCCTTGCCATGCAGAATCAATCTCTTTTTTCATCATTAATTGTCCCATTACTCCCGTGATTTTAGGTCTCCCCTGGTTACGTAAGCATAATCCACGAATCGATTGGCCAACTAATAAAATACTCCAATGGGGAGATAAGTGCCAGTATTATTGTATTCAGCCTTCTCAAATGCTTGCTACTACCTCTATTGAGGGGTTACCAGTTCAGTACTCCCTTTTTTCGGATGTCTTTTCAAAAAAAGCAGCCGAAACCCTTCCCCCTCATAGACCCTACGATTGTGCCATAGATTTGGTACCTGGTTCTACTCCCCCTAGAGGTAGAACCTACCCCTTATCTCTTCCCGAGACTCAGGCTATGGAAGAGTACATTAAAGAAAACTTAGAAAGAGGGTTTATAAGACCCTCCTCTTCTCCTGCTGGCGCAGGCTTCTTCTTCGTGGAGAAGAAAGATGGGGGGCTCAGGCCATGCATCGATTATAGGGGTCCGGTGGCCCCCTCTGCAGGGGGGGGGTAATGTAAGGTTACCTGGTGGTCCAGTGGGGCGGCGGGCGGGGACGCCCGCCGACTGTTCCTAGGGCTGCGCGCAGCCCTTTAAACTCTGCCATACGCACGTTCGGCGCATGCGCGTTCCTTCCCTGGCTGCGCGCGCATGCGCATTTGCTTCTAGCATCCGGCGCTGCGTGTGACGTCACTATGGCGCCAAATTTGAATTATTTAAAGCGGTTTCTGCAGCATAATGGTTGCCCAACGTAGGTTTTCCTCCTGTGAGTTCCTGGGTGTGTTATTCCTGTTCTGCTGATCTGTTTTGACCTCTGCCTGTCCTTGACCTTCCTGTACTGCTGCCTGAACCGACCTTTGCCTGAATTTGACTACTCTTCCGGATTCTGTTGGTACCGCGCTGCCTTATTGTTGTTGACCCCGGCCTGACTACTGACTACCCTTCCAGACTCTGATTTGGTACTTTACTCCCTGAACGTTGTTGACCCTGGCCTGATCTCCGATTGTGTCTTCTTGTGCCCATTCTCCCTGTAGCGTGGTTCTGGTTCCCTTGACTGCTCAGAACCCTTTCCTTGGGCTCCTCACTGTAAGACCTGGCGGCATCCGAGTAGCGAAGGGCTCCTCCCGACGTGAAAGGCGGCGGTTATAGGCAGAAGCGTGAGCCGAGACCAGGCCCTTGGGAACTGTTCTGAGTTTTGGGATACCGACCGTGACATGTAGCCTATAGGATAAACCCATGTAAATGGGATTTTTCTAAGAGCCTTAAGGAATTTGTTCCCAGAATCCCTTTGACTTATTTGCATATGTATGAGGTGGTCTCCTCAACCCTTATAGCTTGTTCGAGATTAAATAAGAAATGTATATTACTGAGAACCTATGAACATTTTTCTAAGAGCCTTAAGGAATTTGTTCCCAGAATCCCTTTGGCTTATTTAATCTCCTGGCACATCAAAAATGTAGAAAGGATTCTAATCTCAGCCAACCCAAACGAAGCCATAAGTAAATTAAAAATAATTAGCTTACTTTCGATGGATACGGTGGTGGCTGTCTTTTCTCCTGATGAAGTAACACACGTATAGGAACCCTGATCTTCAGACGAGCCATTGTGAATTATCAGCACTTGTTTTTTCCCTTGACTTATGAACTCGTGTTTCTCCCCAGGCTTCAGCGTTTCACTTCCCTTCATCCATTTAACGTCCCGGGTTTCTTTAGACAACTCACACTCAAGGCGGATACTTTCACCTTCCTTTACGCTTTGGTTTTCCAGCGGGCGTTTAATGGTGACAGGATGCTCTGCAATAGAAAGAAAATAGATGGAATGGTCTCTAGAGAAGATTGAGCTCTAGAGGGACGAGGAGAAACAAACAAGCTTATTCAATGCAACACTCTATGCTAGGATTCTCTGTCTGCGGAGACCTACAAGGGGGCTTGGGATGCACCTATCGTTACACGTATATTTATATGTATTAATCAAACCTATGTGATACAAACCTTGCAAAAATACTTTACATGTTCTTCCCTTCAGTGTTCAACTAAAGGAAATATGCCTTGGACATAATACTTCATACAGTGTAATGTTAACCATAAAAATTCCATCCGAACCACGTAAATTATGTATAAAGGATCTTCTAATATGACACTGAATATCCAGCAGAAGAATTAATTATGGTCTACACAATAAGGTCAATGCTTAAAATGATTTCTTGGTTAGACACAGCCCTACCTATGATTTAATATTTCTTCTGACCAGTCTGACTGAAAAGAAGCATTTAGCTCAAACTGTCAACCTAACTGGGCTTTGGGCCAATGAAAAATATCTTCTTAGAGTTTGGAGACAGCCAACATTAATGAGGAACACCTGAACATCTCAAATCTAACTGGGCTTCAGGCTGCCGCGTATTCACTGCTTTGGGCCAATGAAAAATATCTTCTTAGAGTTTGGAGACAGCCAACATTAATGAGGAACACCTGAACATCTCAAATCTAACTGGGCTTCAGGCTGCCGCCTATTCACTGCTTTGGGCCAATGAAAAATATCTTCTTAGAGTTTGGAGACAGCCAACATTAATGAGGAACACCTGAGAACATCTCAAATGACCAATAAAATATATATACATTCTTCGTAGTTACCAAAATGAGACAATTGATACCCAGCAGGATACTGGATAGTAGGGGAGGCGCATGTACAAGCCAATGGGAAGCAGTCTATGGATTGCATTATAGAGACAGTTTAGTCCCCCTACAGCACAGGTTATCATACCATGAAGAATCCAGGAGTTTTGAATGTAAATCTTTGGGGTGTTGGTACCTAAATAAAACTTAAACGTCTAGAACCATACATATATTTATACTGTTCATAGATACTATAAGAACACTACTCTGAACTTCAGAAGTCACAAAAGGCAGCCATATCTGGAAAGAACATCTGAGTATGCCGAGCAATGTATTTACTGCGATCGAGTGGACCACTGAGCTAAGGATGCGCATCTGGGACTTTCGAAGTCTGAATATAACGACACAATTGCATGGTGTATATAAATACAACAACTTAAATCAATGTTTTTTAATGCTTATGTTATGAAATATAAGAGAGGAACATAATGTAAGGGCTAAACAGCCACTCAGTACAATAATACCCAACGATGTAAAGTGTGTATAAGCATACGTATTAAACTGCTTCAAAGCCATGCAGTGGCAAATCTAACAATTCTTTTATTGTGGACATTGGCCAAACCCCCTATCAACTGACACCAACTACTAAGGTCAAGAAAAACATAGGTGGCATATTTATTATAGTGTGCACGCCAACATCACCGTAGATGTTGTCAATAACAATCAGATCTTTGCTTTTGTTTTCTACCTTGTAGGTGACCATTCAATTCTAAGGGGCAGATTTATTAAAGTACGATCAGTTCGAATCCGACTTTTTTGTACTGAGCGTATTTTTTGCGACTTCATACCTTTGCGCGACTTTTCATACCTTTGCGTGACATTTCATACCTTTGCGCAACTTTTTCAGACTATGTGACAAAATTTGTGCGACAAAATCGTATTGTCTCAACGAGTAGGAAAGTATCAGATTCTTTCAAGCTTCGGTATGGTGACTTTCCTTGGGCCAGGTTGGAGCTGTTTAGTGCCATTGAGTCCTGTGGGAGGCTTTCCTTGGGCCAGGTTGGAGCTGCAGAGTGCCATTGAGCCCTATGGGAGGCTTTCCTTGGGCCAGGTTGGAGCTGCAGAGTGCCATTGAGCCCTATGGGAGACTTTCCTTGGGCCGGGTTGGAGCTGCAGAGTGCCATTGAGCTCTATGGGAGACTTTCCTTGGGCCGGGTTGGAGCTGCAGAGTGCCATTGAGCCCTATGGGAGACTTTCCTTGGGCCGGGTTGGAGCTGCAGAGTGCCATTGAGCCCTATGGGAGACTTTCCTTGGGCCGGGTTGGAGCTGCAGAGTGCCATTGAGCCCTATGGGAGACTTTCCTTGGGCCGGGTTGGAGCTGCAGAGTGCCATGGAGTCCTGTGGGAGGCTTTCAAAATCATGCACTGAAGGATCAAAGTCAGAAAGGTTTTCCCGCCGTTTACGATCATTTGGATACGAAAATTCCATGACTTTCTGATCGCCAATACGATATTATCGTGACTAATCCGATTTTTTCGTAAGCATTCTCATGATATTTGCGATCATCAGAAATTATCGTATCCAATCCGAATTTTTCCCATTTCGGGATTCGAACTCGTACTTTGATGAATAGGCCCCTAAGTGTTGATTTGTTGCCACAGGCACCATCACTGGTGATATCGGTTTACACACTATAATACATATGCCCCTAAGTGTAGAATAATCCAGTTTTAAGCTTAGAACAGCGCAACAATGTTTAGAAACATGGACAACCATGAAAATACTGGTAGCATATAATGTATGAAGGTGAATTCTTTCATATACATATGAACAAATGCGGCCCATAGACTTGATTAATAAAAAAGCCATGCGAGCGTGGATCTTCTACATAGCTTTTTTCTACAAAGGCCACTCTCTCTCACCTAGCTGTACCGTCTGAGGTAAGTGAACAGGTTCCCCAGCTCCATGTTTGTTTATGGAAGAAATACGGAATCTGTAGGCCTCGCCTGGTACAAGGTTATCCACAACATACTCCGTGGTTTGAATGGTTTCTTTGTTGCACTGCTTCCAGTCACTACCAGGGGCTTTTATTTCAACATTGTATCCTAGGATGGCAGAGCCACCATCACTCGGCGGCGCAAACCAGGACAGTGTCAAAGAGCGGCTGCTTTTACTTACAATTTCTGGCTCTTCGGGAGGGTCAGGTAAGGCTAAAGGCACAACAGAGTCCCAATGAGTATAATACTATGATAAATGGTCAGTGAAGGTGAAATATCTGGTTTGGTGGGTGATATACAGTGCAGGTTACAAGCTACGGTGTTCATTTTTTGGTTTTAATTTTTTGAAGAACACAAGATATTTAAGAAAAATATATGATTTTTTTATTTGGAGCTGCTGGAGAGGCTAATAGTTCCTGCTTGATTTGTTCTCATTGATAGAACCCAACACGACAAGGGATTTACTTACCAAGAACAGAAATTTTGGCCGAGGCCACTATATCTCTTGAAGCAAACGCCACTTCTCCGGAATGATGTAGTTGAGCGTCTTTAAGAATTAACTTGTACTCATTTCCATCTACCTGCATTGCCCAGCTTTCATCTGGTCGGATATCTATGCCATTAAAATACCAGGCAACTTCATTGACTGGAACGGCTTCGCTTAGCGTGCAGCTAAAGGTCGCCTGGCCACCAGCAATGACTTCAGAGTCTACAGGAGGCTTCACAACTTCCAGGCGCCATCCTGGATTCAAAACACATGAATGATCTAAATCTTGCCCAAAGGTTAGTAAATATATCAACTTCTATACATTTTTATATTCACCACCAAACCAGTATTTAGGCTCACCTAGACAATACACTATTCGTGCAATTTAATGCTATTTGCATTTTTTTTTAACCCAAAATGACTTTGGAAAGTTTGTTTGTTATATGAACCTACTGCCAGAAATAGGACTTCCCTTAACAACAAACCAGCTTAATTTTTTCTATAGTACAGGTATGGGATCCCTTATCCAGAAACCCGTTATCCAGAAAGTTCCGAATTATGGAAAGGCCCATAGACTCCATTATAAGCAAATAATTCTAATTTTTAAAAATGATTTAATTTTTCTCTGTAATAATAAAACTGTACCTGTACTTGATCCCAACTAAGATATAATTACCCCTTATTGGGGCAGAACAGCCCTATTGGGTTTATTTCATGGTTAAATGATTCCCTTTTCTCTGTAATAATAAAACAGTACCTGTACTTGATCCCAACTAAGATATAATTACCCCTTATTGGGGCAGAACAGCCCTATTGGGTTTATTTCATGGTTAAATGATTCCCTTTTCTCTGTAATAATAAAACAGTACCTGTACTTGATCCCAACTAAGATATAATTACCCCTTATTGGGGGCAGAACAGCCCTATTGGGTTTATTTCATGGTTAAATGATTCCCTTTTCTCTGTAATAATAAAACAGTACCTGTACTTGATCCCAACTAAGATATAATTACCCCTTATTGGGGGCAGAACAGCCCTATTGGGTTTATTTCATGGTTAAATGATTCCCTTTTCTCTGTAATAATAAAACAGTACCTGTACTTGATCCCAACTAAGATATAATTACCCCTTATTGGGGCAGAACAGCCCTATTGGGTTTATTTCATGGTTAAATGATTCCCTTTTCTCTGTAATAATAAAACAGTACCTGTACTTGATCCCAACTAAGATATAATTACCCCTTATTGGGGGCAGAACAGCCCTATTGGGTTTATTTAATGGTTAAATGATTCCCTTTTCTCTGTAATAATAAAACAGTACCAGTACTTGATCCCAACTAAGATATAATTACCCCTTATTGGGGCAGAACAATGCTATTGGGCTCATTCAATATTTAAATGATTTTTAGCAGACTTAAGTTACGGAGATCCAAATTACGGAAAGCTCCCTTATCCCTGGGTTCCGAGCATTCTGGATAACAGGTCCCATACCTGTAAAATTTTTACATTTTAATTAAATCAGAGGAAAGAAACTAAATTTATAAAATGTTTTTTCAAAATGACAATGACTTGCAGCTGGTCTTCATTTTTTATTTTTTTGTAGTATTTCAGCTCTTTATCTGGTAGCTAGGGTCTTATTTACTCTAGCAACTGAGCAGTGGTCTAAATGAGAGACTGGATTATGAACAGGCAAAGGACTGAATAGGAAGACAGTAAAAAGTAGCAATAACGAGAAAATGTAATCTCAAAGGGTGATAGTTTTTTGGTTGCCAGGGGTCAGTGACCCCTATTTGAAATATTTATTATTTATTTGTTTCTATACATCAGATTAAAAATAATCTAGCAAATACTTAATAATATTTATTCATTATTAATGGATGTTAATAGGTTTCACAGATCTCCTGACTGACTCTGGTACGTAACTGTGACAGTAAAAAAATCTATAACATTAGGTGCCCATTTTCATACCACACATTAATAATGATACCATCTGATAACTTAATTAGCACTTTCCAAACGAGTTGCTTTAGAGAAAGGTAAACAAATATGATTAATTTGGCACAACTTCAACTCAGGCATTAACTGGAACATATGGGAGCATTAATGGCAGGTTTGACATTGCTCCCATACACACAGTTTTGCAAAATATTTTAGTACAGGTATGGGATCCCTTATCCAGAAACCTGTTATCCAGAAAGTTCCAAATTACGTAAAGGCCATCTCCCATAGACTCCATTATAAGAGAATAATTCTAATTTGTAAAAATGATTCCCTTTTCTCTGTAATAATAAAACAGTACCTGTACTTGATCCCAACTAAGATATAATTACCCCTTATTGGGGGCAGAACAGCCCTATTGGGTTTATTTAATGGTTAAATGATTCCCTTTTCTCTGTAATAATAAAACAGTACCTGTACTTGATCCCAACTAAGATATAATTACCCCTTATTGGGGGCAGAACAGCCCTATTGGGTTTATTTAATGGTTAAATGATTCCCTTTTCTCTGTAATAATAAAACAGTACCTGTACTTGATCCCAACTAAGATATAATTACCCCTTATTGGGGCAGAACAGCCCTATTGGGTTTATTTCATGGTTAAATGATTCCCTTTTCTCTGTAATAATAAAACAGTACCTGTACTTGATCCCAACTAAGATATAATTACCCCTTATTGGGGGCAGAACAGTCCTATTGGGTTTATTTAATGGTTAAATGATTCCCTTTTCTCTGTAATAATAAAACAGTACCTGTACTTGATCCCAACTAAGATATAATTACCCCTTATTGGGGGCAGAACAGTCCTATTGGGTTTATTTAATGGTTAAATGATTCCCTTTTCTCTGTAATAATAAAACAGTACCTGTACTTGATCCCAACTAAGATATAATTACCCCTTATTGGGGGCAGAACAGTCCTATTGGGTTTATTTCATGGTTAAATGATTCCCTTTTCTCTGTAATAATAAAACAGTACCTGTACTTGATCCCAACTAAGATATAATTACCCCTTATTGGGGGCAGAACAGTCCTATTGGGTTTATTTAATGGTTAAATGATTCCCTTTTCTCTGTAATAATAAAACAGTACCTGTACTTGATCCCAACTAAGATATAATTACCCCTTATTGGGGGCAGAACAGCCCTATTGGGTTTATTTCATGGTTAAATGATTCCCTTTTCTCTGTAATAATAAAACAGTACCTGTACTTGATCCCAACTAAGATATAATTACCCCTTATTGGGGCAGAACAGCCCTATTGGGTTTATTTAATGGTTAAATGATTCCCTTTTCTCTGTAATAATAAAACAGTACCTGTACTTGATCCCAACTAAGATATAATTACCCCTTATTGGGGGCAGAACAGTCCTATTGGGTTTATTTAATGGTTAAATGATTCCCTTTTCTCTGTAATAATAAAACAGTACCTGTACTTGATCCCAACTAAGATATAATTACCCCTTATTGGGGGCAGAACAGTCCTATTGGGTTTATTTAATGGTTAAATGATTCCCTTTTCCCTGTAATAATAAAACAGTACCTGTACTTGATCCCAACTAAGATATAATTACCCCTTATTGGGGGCAGAACAGTCCTATTGGGTTTATTTAATGGTTAAATGATTCCCTTTTCCCTGTAATAATAAAACAGTACCTGTACTTGATCCCAACTAAGATATAATTACCCCTTATTGGGGGCAGAACAGCCCTATTGGGTTTATTTAATGGTTAAATGATTCCCTTTTCTCTGTAATAATAAAACAGTACCTGTACTTGATCCCAACTAAGATATAATTACCCCTTATTGGGGGCAGAACAGCCCTATTGGGTTTATTTCATGGTTAAATGATTCCCTTTTCTCTGTAATAATAAAACAGTACCTGTACTTGATCCCAACTAAGATATAATTACCCCTTATTGGGGGCAGAACAGCCCTATTGGGTTTATTTCATGGTTAAATGATTCCCTTTTCTCTGTAATAATAAAACAGTACCTGTACTTGATCCCAACTAAGATATAATTACCCCTTATTGGGGCAGAACAGCCCTATTGGGTTTATTTAATGGTTAAATGATTCCCTTTTCTCTGTAATAATAAAACAGTACCTGTACTTGATCCCAACTAAGATATAATTACCCCTTATTGGGGGCAGAACAGCCCTATTGGGTTTATTTCATGTTTAAATGATTCCCTTTTCTCTGTAATAATAAAACAGTACCTGTACTTGATCCCAACTAAGATATAATTACCCCTTATTGGGGGCAGAACAGCCCTATTGGGTTTATTTCATGGTTAAATGATTCCCTTTTCTCTGTAATAATAAAACAGTACCTGTACTTGATCCCAACTAAGATATAATTACCCCTTATTGGGGCAGAACAGCCCTATTGGGTTTATTTAATGGTTAAATGATTCCCTTTTCCCTGTAATAATAAAACAGTACCTGTACTTGATCCCAACTAAGATATAATTACCCCTTATTGGGGGCAGAACAGTCCTATTGGGTTTATTTAATGGTTAAATGATTCCCTTTTCCCTGTAATAATAAAACAGTACCTGTACTTGATCCCAACTAAGATATAATTACCCCTTATTGGGGGCAGAACAGCCCTATTGGGTTTATTTAATGGTTAAATGATTCCCTTTTCTCTGTAATAATAAAACAGTACCTGTACTTGATCCCAACTAAGATATAATTACCCCTTATTGGGGGCAGAACAGCCCTATTGGGTTTATTTCATGGTTAAATGATTCCCTTTTCTCTGTAATAATAAAACAGTACCTGTACTTGATCCCAACTAAGATATAATTACCCCTTATTGGGGGCAGAACAGCCCTATTGGGTTTATTTCATGGTTAAATGATTCCCTTTTCTCTGTAATAATAAAACAGTACCTGTACTTGATCCCAACTAAGATATAATTACCCCTTATTGGGGCAGAACAGCCCTATTGGGTTTATTTAATGGTTAAATGATTCCCTTTTCTCTGTAATAATAAAACAGTACCTGTACTTGATCCCAACTAAGATATAATTACCCCTTATTGGGGGCAGAACAGCCCTATTGGGTTTATTTCATGTTTAAATGATTCCCTTTTCTCTGTAATAATAAAACAGTACCTGTACTTGATCCCAACTAAGATATAATTACCCCTTATTGGGGGCAGAACAGCCCTATTGGGTTTATTTCATGGTTAAATGATTCCCTTTTCTCTGTAATAATAAAACAGTACCTGTACTTGATCCCAACTAAGATATAATTACCCCTTATTGGGGCAGAACAGCCCTATTGGGTTTATTTAATGGTTAAATGATTCCCTTTTCTCTGTAATAATAAAAAAGTACCTGTACTTGATCCCAACTAAGATATAATTACCCCTTATTGGGGGCAGAACAGCCCTATTGGGTTTATTTCATGTTTAAATGATTTTTAGTAGACATAAGGTATGAAGATCCAAATTATGGAAAGACCCCAGATTCCGAGCATTCTGGATAACAGGTCCCATACGTGTAGTATTTTTTTTTATTTATATGTATATATATTTACTATTAAATTGGAATTCACTTATTTCAAATTCATCTGTTAGCAGTAGAGGAAAGAGGACCTTGATGCTATAATATTGCTTTACTCTTTAGTTACACATTCTAAACATAGTCACTAGTCAAAATCACATGGGCGTCTTGTCATTTCCTAAATACTAAGGAAAAAAACAACCCAACGCAGTAAAATCACATTCTACTCTTCCTTTTCAATAATTCTGCCAAATTTCAAATTAGTCTTGACAAGTTGAATTGAAAAAAAGCCTGAATTGTAAATATACAACTCCGCTGACCTCAATATGAATTTGGCAGCTTTCAGATGCTGAATTTTTTTTCATTTGTTTTCGAGTGTTTTTGGGTGTAAATTTGAGTTTTGGAAACTTGAATAAGAATTAGCAATTTGTGATTTATCAACGGTCAAGTTTTTTTTTTTTTTCTTTATTTGAGTTTTTTTGGCATTTATGCTTCGAAAACTCGAATATCTGGAATTTATTAAGTGTAAAAAAACCCCCAAAAACTTGAATGTAAAAATTAGGGATGTACCAAATCCAGGATTCAGGTCGGGATTTGGCCAAGATTCAGGCTTTTCTTTAGCCGGTTTTGGATTGGGCGGAATCCACGCTCCTGGCCGAACCAAAGCCGAATCCTTAATATCACGTGACTTTTTGCCACACAGACACAGAAGTTGAGAATTGTATTTAACCCTTAATTATCCTAGTTTACTTTACTTATTTGCCATGTAAAAGGTTGCAAGTTTCTATAGAATTTAGTGGGAGTTGTCATAGGCAAAGTCAAGCCATAATCTCAAAATCGATTTTTTGAGTTTGTAGATAGTAATGGGCGAATCTGTCCTGTTTTGCTAATCTTTCAAAAGATTTGCGAAACGGCGAAAATGTTGTGCGTCAAAGAAATTGTCGCCTGCGACTATTCTTTTGTCGCCTGCAGCTACTCTTTTGTCGCCCACGACTATTCTTTTGTCACCCGCGGCTATTCTTTTGTTGCCCGCGGCCATTCTCTTGTTGCCTGCGGCTATTCTGTTGTCGCCTGTGGCTATTCTGTTGTCGCCCGCAGCTATTCTTTTGTCGCCCGCAGCTATTCTTTTGTCGCACGGCTATTATTTTGTCTCCCGCAGCTATACTTTTGTCGCGTGACTATTCTTTTGTTGCCCGCAGCTATTCTCTTGTCGCGAAACGGCGAAAATGTTGTGCGTCAAAGAAATTGTCGCCCGCGACTATTCTTTTGTCACCTGCAGCTATTCTTTTGTCACCCGCGGCTATTCTTTTGTTCACCGCGACCATTCTCTTGTTGCCCGCGTCCATTCTCTTGTCGCCTGCGGCTATTCTTTTGTTGCCCGCGACTATTCTTTTGTCGCCCGCAGCTACTCTTTTGTCGCCCACAGCTACTCTTTTGTCACCCGTGGCTATTCTTTTGTCACCCGCGGCTATTCTCTTGTTGCCTGCGGCTATTCCTTTGACACCCGCGGCTATTCTTTTGTCGCCAGCAGCTATTCTGTTGTTGCCTGGCTATTCTGTTGTCGCCTGCGGCTATTCTTTTGTCTCCCGCAGCTATTCTTTTGTCGCATGGCTATTCTTTTGTTGCGTGACTATTCTTTTGTCGCGTGACTATTCTTGGATTTTTGGACGCGCAGCAAATTTTTTCATCTGTTTTGCAAAACAATCTGCCAATGGCGAAACACGGAAATTTGCCGTGAATCCATGCCTGGTGAAACATTTCGCCCATCACTATTTGTAGAGCTCAAAAAATACGAGATATTCAAGTTTTTTATTTGAGCAAGTTTTCCTTAATAATGAAAAAGTGACCATTTGATATGCGAGTTTAGTCAATTTAGAAAAACAAACTCGAATTCACAAACTCGAAAACTGATAAATAAGCCCATTAATGTCAAAAAGTTCCCCAATAAAGGTCTCCATGCCGAATGGGAACATGCCAGCCTGAGTGTCGTGCTTACCTTGCACATTCAAAAAGGCTGAAGTGACAGCCTCGCCCGCTATGAAAGTCACTCTGCAGCTGTCTTGGGGGGTGAGGTTCTTCAGTAAAAGAAGATGCCTTCGACCATTTTCAAAATAAATCATCTCAATGTTTTCTGATGTCCTCGCGGGTTCATCATCTAACAGCCAGTTATAGTTGTAGCTCTCAGGCTTGGCCAAATAACACCCAAAAAGAGCTTCACCTCCCTCTACTGCATCTATGTTCTCCAGCTCTTGCAGCACTTTATTCTTGGCTATTGCACCAAACGGACAAAACAAAGGAAAAAAAACCTTGATTACCAGAATCAAGAAAGCGACAAAACCTACGTAGGACTTTTATACAGTAGAGAAACATATATGGTATTAATGATATATAACCATATACTTTATGGCTTATCTTCCAGTTCTATATCTTTAGGTTGAGTCTGGGGGATGTAGGTTTTCCATTTATGAAAGTCAACCAGTCGCACACAGTGGTTGGCTCAGATTTCCATTTGGACCAAACTGTGTTGATGCAAATGTGGAAATGACAAAACCAGGAAATATTTATGAAATTAGGACATCTAATAGGATCTAATAAACCGGGCCCTGGGCCAAGGAATGGATCAATGTGAGCTTATGCGGAGACCTAGGGATTAGGCTACAACCCAGGAGGCAGTATGGATAAAAAAAACTGAACAGTTTAGCGTCTAATGGTTTAAATGATGCATGGAGTGTAAAATGTTTTGTATTGGTAACCTCTGTTCTTTTACTGATATACAGTAAATGAACTGCCCTAGTGAGACTTGGTCAGCATCATGTGTGCTTGTGCCTGGAATATGTTTTTCTTTTAAAGCTAAACTATGGTGGAAGACCAATTGCTTGGTAGTTCCTGGGCCATGTATAAAAAATAACTTTGGACTTTTGGAAAAATATTTTTTTTTAGGGGGGGTGGGGTTAGGCTTCTAACTGAGTGCCCTGGAGCAGTAACTCCTCCCTTGGACTGCTTGGAACCAATGGTGCTAAGGGGGAGGTTGGACTTGGCTCTTGGCACTAAGGGGGGCAGTTGGACTTGGGTCTTGGAACCACTTAAATGTTATTTGTTATTTTTTTTGGGGGGGTTAGGCTTCTAACTGAGTGCCCTGGAGCAGTAACCCCTCCCTTGGACAGCTTGGAACCAATGGTGCTAAGGGGGAGGTTGGACTTGGCTCTTGGCGCTAAGGGGGGCAGTTGGACTTGGGTCTTGGAACCACTTAAATGTTATTTGTTATTTTTTTGGGGGGGGGGGGTTAGGCTTCTAACTGAGTGCCCTGAAGCAGTAACCCCTCCCTTGGACTGCTTGGAACCAATGGTGATAAGGGGGAGGTTGGACTTGGGTCTTGGAACCACTTAACTGTTATTCGTTCAGATGTTTTGTTGTTCACTTGAAAAAGGGCTTCGCCCTGCAGTGTCAGGTGTCCCCCATTATCTTATATGATGTCTACATGCAATTAGTACTACAACAGGAGCACAGGAGTCACAGCCTGCCTGAAGGAGGTAGCTGAACTGGAATACTGGACTTGGAAAGATTTAGGCTACAACCCAATTTGCTTCTTGTCTAATAGAATGAAACTGTTGTGAGGAATCCCTCATTTTGGCCCATTAGAAGCCCCTTACACTAATGGAAAATCAGCTCTGTTCATAAAAGGAATGATGGTTTCCTTCTATCTCAGTGGAGAAGTGTCCCTGCTCTGAATAGCGTCACTGATAATGCCAAGGTAGTTATGATCTAATTTAGCCCAGTATTTCCCATCCAGTAGCAGCTATGCAAAGGCTTTTATTGTTTCACGTATCTCATAAACACCTGCTGATCCTATGTTTAATGGTTCCAAGAGTGGCTGAGACATGGGTACATAAGTAGATTAAAGGGGAACTGTCACCCAGACATAAAAAGCTGTATAATAAACATGAAACCCAAATTCCTTTTTTTATTAACACATCCATACCCATTATAATCCTAGCTGTCAATCATATATTGCCTGCCCCGCCTTAGGCATAGAGGCGGAGCAGAGAATTACTTTCACTTTCCATTGAGCAGTCACTACCCCCCCCCCCCCTCTCTCCTCACTATCTAACTGTGTAGCCCATGTGCATCAGGTCCCCATTCTGGCACATAAACAAGCTTTTGGCATTTTGGCAGTGTCCACAAAATGGCGCCTGCCTGCTTGCAGCTGCTATGAAGTATCCATTGAAGGCTTGTGTATAAAGATCTGCTCCTTAATATGACTGATAATTTGGTGTAAATATGTCACCTCTCAGAACTACCTGTATCTAGTGATGAGCGAATATTTTTGGCAGGCGTGGATTCAGAGCGAAATACCGCATTTTGCCATTGGCGATTTTTGTTGTGGCAAAAAAAGTTGTGGTTGTGTCACGCAGCAATGTTTCAGCAGTTTAATTAATTTTCCGCGAAGCCAAATGGGACAGATTCGCTCATCACTACCTATATATCCCTCAGAGCTTTTTATTAAGTAGCATCTGTGGGTTCTAGAATAATGGTTACATTCCCTCTTTATCTACTGATGAAGGTCTGTGGAGGCAGGGTCGGACTGGGCCGCCAGGATACCAGGAAATACCCGGTGGGCCCCAGGCCAGACCTGACCCTGTGTCCTCCCCTGACGGGTTTCACTTTCACAACTAATCAGATGTTTGTTTTCAAAGAACAAACATTGACTGCTGATTGGCTGCTTTGGCTTTCTAGATCATGAGAATGTATGATATCATCACCCTACTTACAGTCAGCCTGTCGTTTAATTTTATACTCATAAATTGTCTTTATTCTTTTTTCTTACATTAGGTAGGGGCAGCATACCCCCCTTTTCAACATCAATTAACCAACTTTATGCTCAACATACAATTTATTTAGGAAATTTCAATGCTTTTGAATTTCATTATTCTCACTAAACAGGGCCAAATCATAAAATTGAAAGTAAAGTTACACTGGACTTTTGGTTTGAACAAGCTAAAAACAAATCAGCCGTCCCCTGAGAATCCCTCTTAAAAATAAACTTCTCCTTATCTCACAGCCTAATGGGCTGCAGCTGGCGGAAGAGAGTGTTTGTTTATACAGAGGCTTTTTCAGTGGACTGCTGATTTGTTTTGTTCGTGACTGTATGCATAAGAAGCAGATTGTGACTTTACTTAGTAAATGTTGAAAAGGGTGGAACACTGACCCTGAAGCTTTTTTTCCCCTGTTACTTTATCTAATGAATGTTCTGATTCTTCTAAGAAACATAAGATCATTACTGTAGCAAAATGAAGGAAGTCGAACATCAAAAATAGTGTTCCCTTTACCGCCAAAGGCTACAACAGATCATTTTCACTTTCCCATAAGTATGCACCATCTTCCCCACCACACAGACACAATTGAGCAGATTTCTATTATAAGCATAGAAATATATATATATATATATATATATATATATAGATTTCTATGCATTATATTTATATAAACGTTGTGTATTTACTAGATCAGTATCACTGAAATAAAGGTTGGTGCATTCAAGGACGCTTTTCTTCACACCTCTTATATAAAAGCTATTTATAGTCAAGTCTTTCAACACAAATGTAAACTGTTTCACTGCTGATATTAAAAAAGAGATTTAAAAAAAGATATTTTTATATCTCCAAGTCTTGTCCAATAGGAATGCATTTAGATCAGGAATTCTTAGGGGCTGATTTACTAACCCACGAATCCGACCCGAATTGGAAAAGTTCCCACTTGAAAACGAACATTTTGCGACTTTTTCGTATGTTTTGCGATTTTTTCGGATTCTGTACGAATTTTTCGTTACCAATACGATTTTTGCGTAAAAACGCGAGTTTTTTGTATCCATTACGAAAGTTGCGTAAAAAGTTGCGCATTTTGCGTAGCGTTAAAACTTAACGCTACGAAAAATGCTCAACTTTTTGCGTAAGTTTTAACGCTACGCAAAATGCGCAACTTTTTACGCAACTTTCGTAATGGATAGGAAAACTCGCGTTTTTACGCAAAAATCGTATTGGATCCGAAAAATTCGTAAAGAATCCGAAAAAAATCGCAAAACATACGAAAAAATCGCAAAGTACCGATCATTACAAAAAAAACGCAATCGGACTCCATTCGACCCGTTCGTGGGTAAGTAAATCAGCCCCTTAGTGTTTGCTTTATGGCAAAGACAGAACAAGATGTAGGAAGATTAATATCCCTGCAACTGTATTTGACAAGATTATCCTGCCACCTGTCCCTTTATACAGGTATAGGACCCGTTATCCAGAATGCTCGGGACCAAGGGTAATCCGGATAAGGGGTCTTTCCGTAATTTGGATCTCCATACCTTAAGTCTGCTAAAAAATCAATAAAACATTAATGAAACCCAATAGTATTGTTTTGCATCCAATAAGGATTATTTATATCTTAGTTGGAATCAATTACAAGGTTCTGTTTTATTTCTACATAGAAAAAGGAAATCAGTTTTAAAATTCTGAATTATTTGATTAAAATGGAGTCTATGGGAGACAGGCTTTCCGTAATTCGGAGCTTTCTGGATAACGGGTTTCCGGATAAGGGGTCCGATACCTGTACTGGGAAACGATCTCAGGTTTTCTACAATGTAGGTTAAAAAGAACTAAAAATATAAATACAGGTATGGTATCCGTTATCCGGAAACCCGTTATCCAGAAAGCTCCGAATTACGGAAAGCCTGTCTCCCATAGACTCCATTTTAATCAAATAATTCAGATTTTTAAAATGGATTTCCTTTTTCTCTGTAATAATAAAACAGTACCTGTACTTGATCCCAACTGAGATATAATTACCCCTTATTGGGGGCAGAACAGCCCTATTGGGTTTATTTAATGGTTAAATGATTCCCTTTTCTCTGTAATAATAAAACAGTACCTGTACTTGATCCCAACTAAGATATAATTACCCCTTATTGGGGGCAGAACAGCCCTATTGGGTTTATTTAATGGTTAAATGATTCCCTTTTCTCTGTAATAATAAAACAGTACCTGTACTTGATCCCAACTAAGATATAATTACCCCTTATTGGGGCAGAACAGCCCTATTGGGTTTATTTAATGGTTAAATGATTCCCTTTTCTCTGTAATAATAAAACAGTACCTGTACTTGATCCCAACTAAGATATAATTACCCCTTATTGGGGGCAGAACAGCCCTATTGGGTTTATTTCATGGTTAAATGATTCCCTGAAGTGAAGAAGATCCAAATTACGGAAAGACCCCTTATATGGAAAACCCTTGGTCCCGAGCATTCTGGATAACGGGTCCTATACCTGTATTTCAAATGACTAGCCATTTGCTGTTTGAAATAATGACCCCATTTCTATGAGATATATCTCATCCCACACCAACCAAAGACAAGGGAGCTAATGAATGTTTGGGTTGGTATTGGGTAGGGATGCACCGAATCCAGTTTTTTGGGTTTGGCCAAACCCCCGGATCCACCGACAGGGATTCGGCTGAATGCTGAACCGAATTAGAATCCTAAAAAGTCATATGATTTTTAGGATTCGGTTCAGCCAAGACCGTAGATTTGTCTAAAAAGGCCGAATTCTGGACGAATACGGAACCGTATCCTGGATTCGGTGCATCCCTAGTATTGGGGGGATACCTATAGATACTCAATATTTTCTTTTTTACCCCAGTTCCAACACAACATGGTTGGCTTGCTGCAATGCATGGTTAGCAATACGCCGGCAGTCTTCCGTTGGTGCTGGAAGACCTCACCTTCAACTTCAAGCATAGCGACAACTCTAGTGCCTTCAGCTTCACACACATAGATTCCGCTATCTTCTGGGACGGCAGATCTAATGGTCAGCTTGGCTACATTCCAGTCCTGCTCGAGAACGATTCGCTCGCCGTCAGCGCAAACGTCTAGGTCATTTTTCTTCCAACGGGCCTGCGCGGGCCTAGAGTATTGGCAGATGAACTCTGCGGTGTCATCTTCATCAATGGCAAGGTCCTTCATTGGGCTGACCACCTCAATGGTTGGATCTGTCAACCAATGTCAGATTGGACATGCATTAAAGGGTCTTGATGAAAATGACAGCGACAGCTTTTTATTGGCCGAAAGCAGTGAAGCGGTTTGCATTAATCAGCAAGCGGGATGGTTGGTGGATTAAGCCTTTGTTAGCCATTTTAGTGGTGGAACAGCCAAAATCCAAGAGTGCAATGAGCTTATACCTTATGGAACTCTTTGTATACAGCATGGTGCCAAACGGTGCAAATTAATTGGTCCCGGTGCTCCATGTGCTCAACCACAGTGACAAAGAAGTATTAAGGTTTGCCCCAATAGCATATACAGCCCACTATGTTCTAGAGTCCATTCAAACAAAAAGACAATGGGGCTCATTTATCAACACCGGGCAATTTTGCCTATAGGCCGTAACCCATAGAAACCAATCAGTGAAAGGCTTTTTCCAGCCAGCTGCAGGAGGAACAATGAATGAAACAATCTGATTGGCTGCCATGGGTTACTGCCCATGGACAAATTTGCCCAATGTTGATAAATGACCCCCAATGACTTTTCAGATGGTTCCCATGATTTGGTGTTTCTAATCCAACAGTTAAATGCATAAATGTAGGATACAGTTTCACCCAAGAATTGGGATTATATATTATATTTAATTTATTGTGAAGTTGTCTGATGGAAATATTGAATGCTGAATATGCGTTTATTTCCTAATATTATTTTTATTATGTTTATCAGTTCTTGTTTATGGGTGTAACTAAATGTCCATTTCAGTCTTGTCTAAGCTTCCATTGTGCCTCAGAATGACTGGTAAAATGCCTCCTTATCACCCTTATAACCCTCTCACTGTGTTATTATCCTATCACAAGGTGCTATAAGGGGGCATAATATAGCAGCCCAGGGTTATAACATGATACTATTGTGCATTGGCATGGGGAATAATATCATAGATTGAGGTCCAAATACAAAATCACTGTACTAAGCACAATTCAGCAGGAACAGCCCCCTAAGTTTGCTCATAGCCTGTACAGAGAGATACCATAAAACTATGGCACATAGGGATTCCCCTGCACTAAGCACAATTCAGCAGGAACAGCCCCTAAGTTTGCTCATAGCCTGTACAGAGAGATACCATAAAACTATGGCACATAGGGATTCCCCTGTACTAAGCGCAATTCAGCAGGAACAGCCCCCTAAGTTTGCTCATAGCCTGTACAGAGAGATACCATAAAACTATGGCACATAGGGATTCCCCTGTACTAAGCACAATTCAGCAGGAACAGCCCCCTAAGTTTGCTCATAGCCTGTACAGAGAGATACCATAAAACTATGGCAGCATAGGGATTCCCCTGTACTAAGCACAATTCAGCAGGAACAGCCCCCTAAGTTTGCTCATAGCCTGTACAGAGAGATACCATAACACTATGACACATAGGGATTCCCCTGTACTAAGCACAATTCAGCAGGAACAGCCCCCTAAGTTTGCTCATAGCCTGTACAGAGAGATACCATAAAACTATGGCACATAGGGATTCCCCTGTACAAAGCACAATTCAGCAGGAACAGCCCCCTAAGTTTGCCCATAGCCTGTACAGAGAGATACCATAAAACTATGGCACATAGGGATTCCCCTGTACTGAGCACAATTCAGCAGGAACAGCCCCCTAAGTTTGCTCATAGCCTGTACAGAGAGATACCATAAAACTATGGCACATAGGGATTCCCCTGTACTAAGCACAATTCAGCAGGAACAGCCCCCTAAGTTTGCTCATAGCCTGTACAGAGAGATACCATAAAACTATGGCAGCATAGGAATTCCCCTGTACTAAGCACAATTCAGCAGGAACAGCCCCCTAAGTTTGCTCATAGCCTGTACAGAGAGATACCATAAAACTATGGCACATAGGGATTCCCCTGTACTAAGCACAATTCAGCAGGAACAGCCCCCTAAGTTTGCTCATAGCCTGTACAGAGAGATACCATAAAACTGCTCTCCATCCGCTCTCAGGGGGGGATTTCTATGCACCTATAGAGCTGAAGCTGACCCCATAGTCCTGGGCTCCTTGCCCCTCGGGCCAGGCTCTGGCTCTGCTTCCTCAATAGTTAAGTTTCTGTTCACGGTCACTGAATTATAATTAAGCATTTTTCAATTTAAATATCCATTTATTCCTCCTCTAGCAATGTAGAAAAATATAAATGTTCCATGACTATCTGGTCTTGTGCCCAGAGTGGCATCTGGCAGCTTTAAAAAAAAAAAAAAAAAAAAAAATCTGCCGGCTCTTCACAGAGGATATGAATGTTTCAAAACTAAACAATTTTTTTAATTAAAGCTATTTCTACTCTGTACATATATAATAAGTCAATTATTATTTCAACCATTTATTTATAATGACTTGAAATTGATCACTTTGGGAGAGCTGGGACATTCTGATTGGAAAAGCATCACGGCAATGGCAGAGGATGGTATAGATCAGGGGTCGGGAACCATTTTGGCCATAAACACCACATATTTTAAAATGTAATTCCATGAGAGTCATACAATGGCCGACAGGAGCTAGGCCGAAGCCGGGGCCTCGATTTGCTGCCTGTGGAGGACGATGCGGCTGTTCAATATGGCTTGTTAGTGGTATAACTAGAGGGCTACCTAGCACAGTGCACAGTTGGCTTCTCTTTGTAGCCCCAACAGAGACATATTGGCCACATTTTATTTTCAATTCAAGCGTGAACTGTCACAGGCTCCAATGTCCCTCTCAGTTCCCTGGGCCCTGGTTAAGTGCAACCGGACACGGAGGAGGGCGTGGCCTGCGCTCGGCGGATAGAAGAGGTGCTCCAAGGCTTAGAACATGTCCTCTATCCGCCGAGCACAGGCCACGCCCCCCCGTTATTTTTTTTATTAAAGATTTGGCCATCAAAAGAGCCAT
Organism: Xenopus tropicalis; assembly: GCF_000004195.4. Classification (NCBI taxonomy): domain Eukaryota; kingdom Metazoa; phylum Chordata; class Amphibia; order Anura; family Pipidae; genus Xenopus; species Xenopus tropicalis. The sequence continues at coordinate 9,747,246 of NC_030682.2, read as the reverse complement.
CAAAAGAGCCACATCTGGCTCCTGAGCCATAGGTTCCCCACCCCTGGTATAGATGGAAAGCACAGTGGGAGTGGCTTGGAAACGACTCAAGCGTTTGGATATTTATATGGAAGCAGCAGGGGCTCAAAGCCTGGTAATAAAATGCGCAAAGGCGGCAGATAGCATTAGTTCTGCAAAACTTCAGTTGGAAGGATATAATAAGGCACTTAGTAGTTTCCCATCACGAGAAGCAAGCTGTTGTACCTGAGGAGTGATTCCTCCTATAGGTGTAGTGCAGAGAATTGTTATATAGATATAGACTATATATCTCCAAATTCTATCTCAGCAACAACTAAAGGTCCCCATACACGTTACGGGTGGGCGATATCTGGGAGCGTGTAGGCTAATTATATTGGCGGCAATGGGGCAGCCGGTTCGGGGGCCACATCAGAGAGCCAATTCGGTCCCCGATCCGACTGAATTTTCTAACCTGCCCGATCGATATCTGCCAGGCCAGATATCGGTCAGGTAGGCCCCTCGTTCCTACCCCTACATGGGCAGATAAGCTGCCGAATCTGTCCAAGGGACCCATATCAGCAGCTACAATCGCCCCGTGTATGGGGACCTTTAGTCTTCGTCAACAGATAAAGAGCATTTTATGCTTCATGATGTATGGCTTGGGTTGAAAAAAACAAATGGAAAAAACTAAAAACCCAATCTAAAAGAATTTCTAGAATGGAATGGAGTCTGCATATAGTTATCATTTATATGAGATACAAAATGGTACCCCAAAAATAAAAAAAAGAATAATTCAGAATCCCTTATATGGGAAGAAGAATGATTGACAGTTCTCAGTGTGATCAATGGGGTTTCCTTTTTTTCCCCAAAAATGTATTGGTTTGAGTAGTATCAGACATATGGTGGTATCATGATATGAAGCAGTTATAGGACATGAATCAATATTGGGTCTGGGTAATAAATCTGGTAGTAAGAAGCTTTTTCTACACACAAGTCCATATCTATTTTCTTGACATCTGGTGCCCCATATATCCAGTATGAAAGAGATATTATTCAATAATACATTAAAGACCAACATAACTGGCAATCGAAAGAACCCAACAAACCCATAAATAACCCAAACTAACATTCAATAATCTGTATAACTCTCATGAACCAGCTAAACAACTATACTGTACTATACTATAATGTTTGTTATCAAACAGCCGACCAGTAAATAATAAATGGCGATTGGTTGCTCCCTTAGCCCATAACAAGGTTACAGATATATAGAAACATTGGGGTAACAGTCACCCTGCTATAGTTCCAGGGGTACCCAGGGCACAAATAAGCACTCACCCCAAATCCCCCCCTAACTGGCCTTCAGGCTGGGCCCCCTTAGCCCATAACAAGGTTACAGATATATAGAAACATTGGGGTAACAGTCACCCCGCTATAGTTCCAGGGGTACCCAGGGCACAAATAAGCACTCACCCCAAATCCCCCCCTAACTGGCCTTCAGGCTGGGCCCCCTTAGCCCATAACAAGGTTACAGATATATAGAAACATTGGGGTAACAGTCACCCTGCTATAGTTCCAGGGGTACCCAGGGCACAAATAAGCACTCACCCCAAATCCCCCCCTAACTGGCCTTCAGGCTGGGCCCCCTTAGCCCATAACAAGGTTACAGATATATAGAAACATTGGGGTAACAGTCACCCCGCTATAGTTCCAGGGGTACCCAGGGCACAAATAAGCACTCACCCCAAATCCCCCCTAACTGGCCTTCAGGCTGGGCCCCCTTAGCCCATAACAAGGTTACAGATATATAGAAACATTGGGGTAACAGTCACCCTGCTATAGTTCCAGGGGTACCCAGGGCACAAATAAGCACTCACCCCAAATCCCCCCTAACTGGCCTTCAGGCTGGGCCCCCTTAGCCCATAACAAGGTTACAGATATATAGAAACATTGGGGTAACAGTCACCCTGCTATAGTTCCAGGGGTACCCAGGGCACAAATAAGCACTCACCCCAAATCCCCCCCTAACTGGCCTTCAGGCTGGGCCCCCTTAGCCCATAACAAGGTTACAGATATATAGAAACATTGGGGTAACAGTCACCCTGCTATAGTTCCAGGGGTACCCAGGGCACAAATAAGCACTCACCCCAAATCCCCCCCTAACTGGCCTTCAGGCTGGGCCCCCTTAGCCCATAACAAGGTTACAGATATATAGAAACATTGGGGTAACAGTCACCCTGCTATAGTTCCAGGGGTACCCAGGGCACAAATAAGCACTCAGTCTCCAGCAGTATAACTAATGAATTTGGTTGATGTGAATGGAATGCAGTTGAGTATTTCATGAAGTTCTCAGTAAAGTCCAATAAACTATTAACAGCTTGATTCCGTATTCTACAGAGGGAAACACCAAAACTAAGAAGTGGGTTGAGCAACCCTTGGTTATACATGTTAGTCTTTTTATATACCTTTGATTAACAGTTTAGCAGAAGAAATGAGGGACCCAGCTTTGAAGGTGACAACGCCAGAGTCATTGGTTCCCAGATTTTTTAAGGTTAAGGTGTGAATGTTGCCGTTGAGCACAGATATCTCATTCATTGAGCTGTTCTGCAGGGGAGACCCGTCCAGCCACCACTGGGCCTTCCTCGTCCCCTGCTTAGAAAGCTTGCAGGTGAAGGTGGCTGTCTCCCCCGCAAAGACGTCCATGTTCTTTAAACCCGTAACTATCTCTAGGTTGCCCTCTGTGGCAGGTTTCAAAATTAAACAAAAAAAAAAAAGAAATTAAATAACAGTGAATACCATTTGTCTCTTAGGTCTTAGTTCTAACAGATGACCAAGGCCACCAAGCACCACTGTGTCAAGTAAAGACTGAAGAAGGAACGTTCCTACAGCAAAAAGAGGTTCTACTTCTTAAGAGAATGGACCATTTGAAAAAACTTTTGTTTCTATGGACAATTATGATGTTATAGGACTAAGGTTCTAGGTTCTAGGTTTAAACTGTGCCTTGGGTCAACATGGAATACTAACGACCAAGGAATGTCCATTTACTGAAAAGATATTATCCCTGTAGGTTCAAGCACGGATTGTTTTTGCAGTAGAAAAGATCTAATATGGATATGTCTATGAAGATTCTCATTCATCCAGGTCATGATATACAGTATCTAGTAGAATTAAGTCTAAAACAACTGGACTTTTCTGAGTAATATGGATAATTCCTCTGCAGCGTTTTTCCTGGGCAAATATTTTTGCACGAAATGTAAACAGAGAAGCAGAACAGCTGTTACAGGTGGAAGGAACACTAAATCGAAAGTTATAACACAAACACTTGGCGCTTGCATACAGATATATATAACATTCTTTTATAGACTCGGGAAAAAGTCAACCTGTTTCCATTGAGATATTGGGCCAGATTCAGTTCAGTGAGAAACAGCTATTTATGGTTTATCACGTGAAAACATATGGACAAGATACAATTCCAGTTTTTTCCCATAGACTTTAATAGGGTTTTCACATGAGATATGTTTTTCTGAATTAAATTGCAACCCAGATTGAACCTTGTTTCCACATGATAAACCTTCTTCTCACCGAATTGAATCAGGCCCATTGTGCCGGAATTTATAATCTTTTAGTTTGTATTGCAGTCACATGTGGAAATGCCATTGGCCCTAATAATGAAGAGTTGGTAGTACTTTGGTACAGGGGTGTATTTAGGTCCGGTGCCGCCCAAAAGTCGTGCACGGTGCGTGTGACATCACACAAATGGTGCATATGGTGTCACGCGCACCAACAGGGTCGGACTGGGCCGTTGGGACACCAGGAAAAATCCCAGTAGGCCCCGGCTCTAGTGGGCCCCAGCGGCCCAAACCCGACCCTTGCCGGCGCTCCCCCTGCCTGCCCGCTCCTCCCGACGTGTTATATTACGCGCGCTTGAGGGAGGACGTCAGGTGGGGGGCCCTGCGAGGGGGGTTAGGGGGGCTCCTGCAGGGGGGGTCCGACCCTGCGCACCAACGTACCAGCGTGCGCATGATGTCACTCCCAAAGAGCGTTCCAACCCCCCTTCTCCTTTGCCCCCCCTCAGCTCCATCGCCAGATTTTCTATGGAAATCCGTGATGGAGGCTGGGAGTGGAAAATACATGTCTCTAACAGGTCTCTAACAGACACCCCAAAATATTTCAATGATGGGAAATCCAACTGCCTGATTCTGGTTCTGTCTGCACTGAAGACTTTTGACTCAACCCTTTGAGCACCAGATGCCTATGCAACTGCTCCACGTGTCTCTGGTATCCAAAGCATTAGTATGAAGAGTGGTGCTGTGTTACCTTGGACAAAAACAGAGGCTGATGTTTGTGCGGCGTCTGTGCTGCATGAGTAGGGCCCGCAGTCTTCTAGATCCAAGTTGTGAATAAGCAATTCCACGACAAAGCCACTTTGCCTCATTTCATATTTAGCACTGGGTTGTAAAACAAGGCCTCCCTTTCTCCATTCCACGTGGGCCTCCGGTCTGGATACTTTGCATTGCAAAACGGCGGTGCCTCCTTCCTCTGGTTCCACATTCTGAAGCTCTTGGGTGAAGGTCACTGGTAGTTCTGGAAAGAATAAACACGGTTTGTGTTAATCGTATTCACGCCCATAACAGCTGCAGCAGATCCTTGTTTCTGGGATGTAGCACAACTCAGACCAGACAGAGATAATAATGGCTTCTTACCTAATCAAGCCAATGAGCAATCGAGAACATTCTATACATTAATATGGAAGAGTTCCTACTATAGCCATCTTTAAATATCTCATTAACCCCCTCAATTAGGCCCCCTCTTCTTCCCTCCTGTCCACAATCTATTTTGCCCCTTATCTCTGCCCAACTAACAGTGGCCCTACAGTGCCAGAAACTGGCTGCCAATTTGCCCCTCATGGATGAAATTACAGCCCTGTGGATGCGACATAAACACCTTCAAAATCAATATCTGATTAGGCTAGGAAGAAAATCCCATTGGATAAAGGTATCACTATAGTCACTCTGTGACCAACCAATCTGCACGGAGGCCCCCATGTAAGCCAATGATTAGTGCATGGTTTAAACCAGGGATCCCCAACCTTTCTTACTCGGGAGCCACAGTCAAATGTAAAAAGACTTGGGGAGCAACACAAGCACCATAAAAGTTCATGGAGGAGCCAAATAAGGGCTGTGATTGGCTATTAGGCAGCCTCTATGAAATCTATCAGCTTACAGGGGCTTTATTTGGTAGGAAATCTTGTTTTTATTCAACCAAAACTTGCCCCCAAGTCAGGAATTCAAAAATAACTCCCTGGTTTGGGGGCACTGAGAGCAACATCCAAGGGGTTGGGGAGCAACATGTTGCCCCTGAGCCACTGGTTGGGGAACACTTGTTTAAACAATAAGGTTGTCTTGATATGGCCCACTTGTTTGGCAACCTGGATTTTAATGTTTATAATAAGTTTAATGTATTATATCCAATATCTTAAGTCAGTACTGCCAGATGGGCCACAGGACTTTATAAACAAGCTGCCATTACAAATTCATAGTAATCCCTTGTTGTTAACAATAATAGGGGTTATACACATGGGATTATATACAAGATTATACACATGATGTCCAATGTGCTTTGTGACTATCATAGTGGTCAGCTTTGGACTTTGGCCATGTTGGTTTAAGTCTTCACAACCCTTGCAAGGCAATTCCTCCTCCCTGCAGAATTACACAGCTAAGCCTATAAATAATATTTCGACATACATGTCAAACCTACATCTGAACTGAAAGATAAGTAAAGCCAACAGGAAAGCGCTGATGCTGAATCTCCCCTTAATTCTAAACATTGCTTACTTTAACGTCGACAAAACAAATAGATGAATATTTAGTGTTCTATAGAACGTACTGTGAAAATATCAGGTTCTGTGTCGGGAATTCACAGCTACATTACACTAAATAAAGATACAAAGACATGCAGTATGCCAGCGCCCTCTAGTGTAGTCAATGCGGAACACTAAATTAATAAGCATTTCGCACTCAGATGCTGGTAATGCAGGAATACAGTTGCACATACTCTTGGCTCAATAAAGAATGGCATATTGGAAGGTACGCGCCTCTATATGGGATTGTAAACCGGGACCTCAAAGTTTAACCAAGTGGAATAACGGTAAGTCCAAGTACCAGCTTTAACCCAGCTCTTAGGTAACTTTAATAAGTCCTTCTGATTCAAAGATGGTATTTCTAACATCATTCTGATAGGATTCATGGGTATGTAGGGTTTAACTACCGTATAACACTCAAGCCGATCCGAATATAAGCCGAGGTACCTAGTGATGGGTGAAATGTTTTGCCAGGCATGGATTCGCAGCGAATCAGATGAAAAAATTTGACGCGGAAAAATTCGCCGCACGTCCAAATATTGTCGCCAGCGTCAAAAAAGAATAGTTGCGGGCATCAAAAGAATAGCCGCGGGCGACAAAAGAATAGCCGTGCGACAAAATAATAGCCGTGGGCGACAAAATAATAGCCGTGCGACAAAAGAATAGCCGTGCGACAAAATAATAGCCGCGGGTGACAAAAGAATAGCTGTGCGACAAAATAATAGCTTCGGGCAACAAAATAATATCCGCGGGCGACAAAAGAATAGCCGCGGCGACACTATTTTTTTTTCCGCACAACATTTTTGCCATTTCGCGAATTTCACGCCGTTTTGCGGATCTTTTGAAAGATTCGCAAATTTTTCAGTGAAGCCAAACTGAACAGATTCGCTCATCACTAGAGGTACCTAATTTTACCTACGAAAACTGGAAAAACGTATTGACTCGAGTATAAGCCTAGGGTGGGAAATGCAGCCGCTACTGCTAAGTTTCAATAATCAAAATAAATACCAATAAAATTACATTAAATGAGGCATCAGTGGGGTATAGGTTTTTAAATATTTATTTTAAAGAAAAACCATAAACTAGCTCTGTAAGCGGAGAAGAGGGTCAACAAAAACATTATGGTATCAACAATGATACCTTAAAAGTACTACCCCCTTAGCTCAATCAGCAACCAAGCTAAAACGCAAAGAGTTAAAATCCTTCAAAACTATATATAGTTTATATAGAATATAAAGTGCAATGTCTAGTGCAGAATGGGACAAGTGAGGATGGTAGATGAAGATACATTTGGGAGTGGGCCAGGGCACTGGAGGGTCTGGTTGCGGGTGGCCCAATTTGCACACAAAAGACAGAGGGTGCTAGTATGGAGGGACCCATGGCACCCGACTCGAGTATAAGCCGAGGGTGACTTTTTCAGCACATTTGGGGTGCTGAAAAACTAGGCTTATACTCGAGTATATATAGTATATTGTTTTGGGCTATTTCTTTTGTTCTTCTTTTCTATCAGTGCATTAAGTCTAAGTTACTAAGTACAGAAGACTTTTTGAAAGTAAAAAATTGCCCCAATGTATTTATTAGTAGGCTTAGTTGGTTGTTTGGATTAATTCTGTTTGCAAACATTGAAAGTTATTATTGTTATTGCAATGAGCGATAGGAGAGATTCCTTACGGTTGACTTGGAGTTGACTTGATGTTTTTTCACTTTGGGCACAACAGCTATATTCCCCAGAATCCTCCAAGGTGAGGTCCTTAATGCGTAAGGTGTGGACAGATCCATTCACGCTGATTTCATATTGTTCCCCGTGTTTGATAATCTTGGATCCCTTTCTCCATTCCACTGGAACATTGACCTTGGATAACTCACACTGAAGCAAAGCCACTCCTTCTTCCATTGCTTCTACTGCCTGAAGCTTCTTGGTAAAGTTCAAGGCTATAGCTGCATTTGACATTATGATATAATATAGGGTCAGAATGTATAAATACTTATTTCTACTATTTACTGAGACTTTTTAAACAAAGTGGGTCATTCATTCACAAAGAAAGGCCAGCAGATAATCCATATACTCTACCTGTAACTCTAAGGTCTGCAGTGGTTGTATTCTGCCCTACTCTAAAGCTGACGATCCCAGTATCTTCCGTTGACACCTTTTTTAGTGTTAAGGTGTGGATTTTCCCTTTATGCACCGAAATTTCATTCATTTCATTGGGCTGCAAGGGAACACCGGCTAGGTACCACTGTACGTCTGGGGCATTCTCTTTGGACACTTTACATTTGAAGATGGCATCTTCCCCCTCTTCTACAGAAATGTTCTGAAGATGGTCAACAATGAACGGCTCTGGTTCTGAGGCAGAAGATTCGGAAAATCGTACATTTAGTTGCTGTTATCTACATCTGCTTTCCATTTTATTGCTTATGCAATGTACAAGTCACCTACTAATGGAAAAAAAAATTCTGAACTTTTTGTTTTTTATGCTGCATGATAAGCCCACTCATGAAGAACATGGCTAAGAATTTGACCATTGTTCCACAGTTGCCCAAGCTACATGTCTTTTTGCCAGCCTTTACAGACTGTTCCACGTTAGTATTAGATGAAGAGTCTTCACTAGAGCAAATCTAGATATTCTAAAGTACAGTAATGAGACTTTGGATTTGCCTAACACATTTATGTCTAACCCTAAACATGATAGATTGTCAACTCATGGTGCCTTCATAATAGACATTCTTAAAATATGAGCATTGGGTAGGAACTAAAACTAAGGACCCTTGCTCTAAGCCAAAACATATGCTACCATGAATGTAAACCAAGGCATGTTTGAAGGCAAAACTCCAAACTTTTATCATTCAGTGGCACAGTACATTAAACATCTTACAATATGGTCATCACGTTGCCCGCACCAACCTTTAACACAGATATTAGCCATTGATTTCTGATCTCCTGTATCACATGTATATTCTCCGGCATCAGACATCTGAAGTTTGTGTATATGAAGTTCCACCACATGACCGGCCTGCTTCATTTCATATTTAGAACCTGGTTGGAGAACGACTCCAGCTTTCTTCCACTGAACTGGAGCATTAGCTTTAGAGATCTCAGCCCGTAGAATAACAGATTTGGTTTCTTCTCCCTGCTCGTTCTGCAGAGGTTTTGTTATCTCTACTGGGAGGGCTAGAACACAACAACATAGCAGGTTAGTTCAGGCATTACCCTATAGAAAGATTTTCTTGTAAGTATTTCAAGATGTGTGAATTTGAACCATACATGTAGATAACATCCAACAGAGAGATACAAACACTGATGCAATGGTGAGAGGTGAGACAAAGAACACACGTTACTAAGGACCAAGAAAACCAGAAGACTTCAAGGTACTGTAGGTAAGAATAATAAGAAAATAATAAGAAAAGCGACAAATGTCTACATAAAACATAGGAAGAATGCTCTATAAGTTATCACAGCTTTGCTCATTGTCCATCAGTCCTCCTGTAACGTGTGGAATATCACTTACCACCAATAATTCTGCTATAGTTTTCCCCTCTGACACTACATTTGGGCATTGGGCTCTTTTCAACCTTTTGGTTCGTGTTCTAGTCCAAAGGCTAGCAAAGGGGCTTACAGTTTCAAATTAAATGTATTATTGTGGTGGCCTTGATGCTTGCCCTGAACAGACAATGACATTGGATGTTCCCCACGATCCTTTGTTGAAAGTTTGGAATTCGATGGGCACATTAATTAATTGGAATATGGACACGTGTGCAGCTGAAGAGGAAGATTAATAAGAAGAGAACACAAATGGCCTTCAGGCAAATCAAGAACACAGTCGCTCTTCACTTAATCATCCTAAAACACTGAATGGCCTATTGCCAAGGAAATCTCTAAATTGATCCAGGCCGGGCCTGCTCTTCATCTGTATATTGTGACTCTTGAGATATCTGATGGCATTTCTTACAGACCTCTTGTTAGTAGCCAAAGATCTCTATTAGGTGGAACTCTATTGTTGATATTAATAAGAGGTAAAGAATTAAGACCTTTGTCAGAAATAGATGAAAAGAAGAGAAAATAAAGGATACGGTAACCATAGCAGTAGAAGATGTGCAAAGACTAAAACAGAGGCGATGTCAACAGTGATACACTGCAACGTGAGTATTCAAGTTATTTTGGCAGATATTATACGTTTCCTTTGTAAATACTGGCAAGCCATTACACAGCCTGACTGCCTTAGTACTATTACATTTTACAGAGTTGTACCTGAGACTGTTACTTTTGCTTTTGTCTGTTGATTTCCGACATCACAAGAATAGGCGCCTGAGTCTTCAGGTTTGAGGTTACTGATCTGCAAAGAGTGGACAGTTCCCGCTTCCTTGATATCATACTTTGCACCGGCAGGTATCTGCTCTGTGCCTTTCCTCCACACCACAGGAACGTTGGGCCGAGAGAGTTCACATTCAAGGATAACTGAGCCATCTTCTTCCACTTGCATATCCAGAAGGTTTTTGGTAAAGACTGGAAGTGGGGCTGAAATGGTAGAGAGTTCATTATAAAAGGTTCTAGACCTTCTAGTAGGAAGGGGTTTGATACCCAACACTGCTTTTTAATTACTGTTTACTGGTTGAACATTTACTAGGGAGATTCTTTGGCTTCTGACAGACTGGTGGTGGCAATATGTAGTGGCAATCTATTGTGGCAACAAGGCCTTTCTTTGAAGGCACCATGAAGTAACAAGTCATCAATTCAACTGATTAGGAGACATGCTAATAGAGAGCTAGGAATTATGTTGTCTGAACAAACGCTATGGACTAAATACAATGGGTGATACTTTTCCATAAAATAGTGTCGATTGAATGGAGGAAGCCATTTTCTGTTTCTGTTTTCAGTTTCTGTCTCCTCTCTAAGCAAATAGACGTGATTTATGGCAGTTATTCTAGATATCATTTTTAGAGCCAATACCCAACAACTCAACTCAAGGGTAGCCCCCTAAAGTGTTCACTGCATTTAGAAATAGAAAGTAAACATGCTTCCCCAGCACCAAAGGTGTTCGAGTACAAGAACACAAAAACCAATATACTGTAAATAAAGAGAACTAGCCATTATTAGAAACACGAAATGATGGATGCAGCTGTTATCTGACTTCCATCATCCTCCGTGTCTCAAGGTGGCCATACATGTGAAGATCCGATTGCTTGGCAATGTCGGCAATGGGGCAATTGGTTCAGGGACCGCATCAACGAGCCGATACGGTCCCCGATCCGACTAAATCTTTTAACCTGCCTAATCGATATCTGGCCAATTTCAGGCCAGATATCGGTCGGGCATGCCCCTCGTTCCTACCCCTACAAGGGCTGATAAGCTGCTGAATCGGTCCAAGGGATCGATAACGGCAGCTACAATCAGCGCGTGTATGGCCACCTTAACACTATCTCTTCAGGCCAAGTAGCAGCAGACACTTTCAAGTCAATGCAGAGTACAGCAGGATAGACCTGTGGTTACAGTACAGGGCTGTTGAGCCAAAATGTATGAAGCATATAAGCAACACATATGTTCTATCACCCTATGGACTGTCATGGCCTTCTTCTTTGTGTGGGACATTAGTAATTCAATAATAATCACATGAAGGCGATGGCATCAACATACATTGAGAAGCTTGTGAGACATCTTCAGGTAGACTAATTAAGATCTTGGGGGAGCAAGATGGTGGCTTTGCTCTTCACCCTGACCATGCTTATTACCTTTCACTGTAAGTTCTGCCGTTGATGTGTATGGGCCGACCCTGAAGGAAACACTGCCTGTATCCTCCTGTGTCACGCTGCTCAGTTTCAGTCTGTGGATTTTGCCCTTCTCCAGTGATATTTCATTCATCTCATTGTTCACCAGAGTGATTCCCTGCAGCTTCCACTCCACATCCTTGGCATCAGGGTGGGACACCTCGCACGTAAACACTGCATCTTCTGCTGCGAATACTGACACGTCTTTCAGGCCCTTCACGATAGTCACATCCAGTTCTAGAATCAACAATGGGATACTTTACTCTCCAGGAAATCGTGTAACCATTTATGAACAGAACGAATGAGAACTTTAGTGTCAGGAACCACACGGAATCAAACTTTTGGCTAATTATCAAACTTTACCTGCCACTGGGGGCTCATGGGGTTGGCACTGGTCAATTATTCCAATATTAATGTTTTATACCTCCCAGCTGTTCTCTCTTCCCCTCCAACCTTGTTATTCTAATGTGGCTTAAATATACAATTAAACCCCTATATAAGGCTGTTTCATGCAACCCATGCAGCTTGATCATTGAAGCCTTACATCCTGATCCAACCTGTTGTTCCATGATCCCCTTGCCTGGTCAATGCTAGTGATGAACGAATCTGTCCCATTTTACAACTTCAACAACATTATTGGCTACTGGTAAACTAGTGATGACTTGTTCTGTCCTAAAGATCCTCCCACAGGAAAATATGGGTTTTCACCAGGCCTGGTGATTTCGGTGATAGTGAAGGGGATATTGAAATTCTGGATAAACAGGGTAAAGTACATACCTGTTAAGGGCCTATCTTTCAAGAGGTGTAGTATGATTTACAGTATGTCAGAAAAAAGGTTTAAACTATATTTAATAAAATAAATTAAATAATATGCTATTATTTTACACCACTTCAGAGCAGAGAGGGAAGTCTTATTAATAGAGGAAAATGAAAGAAATATATTGGAGCTAAACTGGAGCTAAACTGGAGCTAAATAAAATGTACAAAAGTCTTGCACTGTTTCATGAATGTGGCAGTTGTATATACTTTGGAGTTAAATTGTCATTCCAGAATGCACTTTAGTCAAACCGGAGTGCCACATTTCCCCACACATATATATGCAGGGCAACTTACACCAATAATGGGGGGAACATTTTGAGTAAGAAATATTGGTCCCCATTCAATTTGATGAAAATAACATCTTGTTGCATATTATATATATATATATATATATATATATATATATATATATATATATAAAAGCCTATAGGGAATTCTGGAATTCAGTTAGGAGATATTATATTATTATCACGTCCAATGATGGAGAAGCAGTGAAGGAAAGATGTGTGCTAGATATGTGGCTGTGGCTCCCAGTTATCATTCTAAAATCATCTTATTGATCCCATATTGTTTTTATTTGTTACAACAAGGCATCAACTATACTACCTGTACTACCTGTAGATGTGATCCCAAGAGATCAAGCTCAGCTTAACTGATCAATAACAGTTGGACAAAACATGCCCTAAACTCTGGGAATAATGGGACAAATCTGTGCCCAACTCTTATTCATAAGCTGCTTTAACTATGCTTTCTTCCAACCCATACTGTCCAAGCTTCTCACTTCTACACTGCCCCCATTTATTATGAAAGGTTCTTGGATGGACATTGCCCCACAGGTTCTACATACTTACCCTTAACTTTCAGAACTGCTGAAGATTTCTTGCTCCGGGCCACGCAGGTGAACTCTCCAGCATCTTCCAGCTCCAGATTGTGTATCACCAGCTCTCTGACCCCATCTTGTTCTTTCATTTCATACTTGGAACTGGGCTGAAGGGTCTCGGCTCCTTTTCTCCACTCTACTGAATTCTTCTTTGAAGATATCTCACAGCGGAATTGAGCCTTCTCACCCTGCTGAGCTTCCATGTTCTGCAACGGCTGCAAGAACTGTAGCACTGCAAAGGGACAGTAAAGTTGTTGGCCATCATTATACTTCTTAGTGTTGCCTCAGGGTGCACCCCCTCCAGACCAAAAGGACCCATATCAATATACGTCATGTAACACAGTGTTTGATTTGTGCTGATATCATATGGGGGAATGTAAAGTATGTCGCTAATGGAAAAAACAGTTGCAACCCTTTGTCTTGTGACAGTAGGTTTGCAACTGCCAATTTTTTCGTTTGCGTGGTGTATGCAATAAAACGTCTTCACCTGTTTTTGTGTTTTTTACAGGGTTGTTCACCTCTGTACAACATTCAGAAATCTAACCCTTCATATTAATAGAACAATCTTTGCCATATACATAGTTAATAAAAATGTGCAGCTGAAGAGATATTCCCTTCAGAATCACCCCCTCTGCTGATCCTTCACTTTTGCACAGACCCTGTGTTTGGGGGGGTCAGGGACCCCTATAAACACTACAGTTGCTCTTTTTATTTCCTTATATGATGTCACACATAGGGGTATATTTATCATGCTGTGTAAAAAGTGGAGTAAAACATTACTGGTGATGTTACTCATAGCAGCCAATCAGATGCTTTGCTTTGGTTTTCTAACTGTAGAAATGTAATTGCTGATTGGTTGCCCTGGGCAACATCACCGGTAATGTTTCACTCCACTTTTTACACAGCATGATAAATATACCCCATAGTCTTAACTCCTTAACTCCTATTGGCTGTCAGTCTGACACTGCTTCCTGTGCCTGCTGAGTCTGTGTGCCTATGCCATTGCAAGGGAAAAATTATCCAATGACCTTTCAGTTTATGCAGCTGGTTAGAGAGCACAAGCAACCAATGAATGGGTCCAATAGGAAACAAGTAAGGGCAAAGTCTGGTGTGATGATGTCAGCATATAGGAAGTTGTCAGTGTGTCAGGTTCAAAATAGGCCCCTCCCATCCCTTCAGAAAACTCATCAGAGAGACAGAAGAAGGACTAAATTAATGCGTATAATAAGTAGCTTGTACAGTGGCATTTGTACTTTTATTTCATGGAAAATGGATTGTCTCTAACAGGCTAAGAGCATTGTTGGTGGTTTAATAAGATGTGGACATTGAAAGTGAACAACCCCTTTAAGATTTACTCCATCGTCAAGTGTTAAACATTCGCAATGTAATATATGTTTAGTGAGCAGTATTACATTACAAGCAGCACTAAACATTCCGAAAAATGTCATTTTTTAGTTATTTAACTTTTTGTCCAGCAGCTCTCCAGTTTTGAGTTTCAACAGCTATCTGGTTGCTAGGGTCCCAATTACCTTAGCAACCAGGGAGTGGTTTGAATGAACGAGAGACTGGCATATGAATAGTACAGGGACATAAGGAATAAAAAGTAACAATAACAATAAAATTGTAGCCTCGAGGAACAATAGTTCTTGGCTGCCGGGGTCAGTAACGCCCTTTTAAAAGTTGGAAAGTGTTAGTAGAGGAAGGCAAATGATTAAAAAACTATATGAAATAAATAATGAAGACCAATTGAAAAGTTGCTAGGCATAGGACATAACATACTAAAAGTTAACATAAAGGTTGACCTCCCCTTTAATGGTTGCAAATAGACCTCATTGCAGTTGTATCCTAACTGGAGTCCAACTCACCGTTGACCTTTACAGTAGCAGTGGTCTGCTGGTCTCCTGTGTCACACGTATATACATCCCCGTCCTCCGCTTCTGCATCATAAACCACAAGTTCCGCCACAACCCCGTCCTGCACCATCTTATATTTAGCACAAGGGAAAAGCCCGACGCTTCCCTTCCTCCATTCGATGGGGACGTTTGGTTTTGTGGTTTCGCAGCGAAGAGTCACGGTGACACCTTCCTCCACTGTTGTGTCTTTCAGTGGTTTCTTGAAGAGCACCGGCAGAGCTAAAGAAGAACATATTGAGATAATGTATAGAGATGGGCCACATATATGTTCCACATAAGCATCACTTAACACTACTTACAGATGGAGCACATTTTATAAGCTGGACTACCGTACTTATAACCTGAACCATTCATAGGTGCTGCAGTTACTAAAGGGGAAGGAAAAGGTATTTTGGCATTTTACTGCCAATAGATAAATAGAGAGCTAGAACACTAATGGATAGACAGAAAGCTAGAACACCAATGGATAGACAGATAGCTAGAACACCAATAGATAGACAGATAGCTAGAACACCAATGGATAGACAGATAGCTAGAACACCAATAGATAGACAGATAGCTAGAACACCAATGGATAGAAAGATAGCTAGAACACCAATAGATAGACAGATAGCTAGAACACCAATGGATAGAAAGATAGCTAGAACACCAATAGATAGACAGATAGCTAGAACACCAATGGATAGACAGATAGCTAGAACACCAATAGATAGACAGATAGCTAGAACACCAATAGATAGACAGATAGCTAGAACACCGATAGATAGACAGATAGCTAGAACACCGATAGATAGACAGATAGCTAGAACACCAATAGATAGACAGATAGCAAGAACACCAATGGATAGACAGATAGCTAGAACACCAATGGATAGACAGATAGCTAGAACACCAATAGATAGACAAATAGCTAGAACGCTATATTTATTCTGCAGAAAGCTTTACCATACCTGAGTAAAAAGCCCTAGAAGCTCCTTCTTTTTGATTAAGATAGCAGCTGCCATTTTAGCTTGGTCTAAGTAGCTTCCATGCTGCAGCTCTAGCTGATTACACATTGGGAGGGGGAGCGAATTTTGATGGGAGGGGGAGCAGGGAAAGGGAGGGGGG
The DNA here is from genome assembly GCF_000004195.4 of Xenopus tropicalis. Taxonomy (NCBI): domain Eukaryota; kingdom Metazoa; phylum Chordata; class Amphibia; order Anura; family Pipidae; genus Xenopus; species Xenopus tropicalis. Next base: position 9,730,907 of record NC_030682.2, on the reverse strand, counting down.
ATAGAGAGGAGCAAACTGAGCAAACTCGTGCCCGTGCCCTGAAGAATTTTTGTGTGAGCGGGAAGTCTGATACCGAAAGAACATGTACAAAAAAGACGATAAATCCTAAAGAGCAATAGTTTCTGGTTTCTGTGGTCAGTGACGGGGGCAGAAGAGAAAGGCAAATAATTCAAAAACTATAAAAAATAAATAATGAGAACCAATAGCAAAGTTGCTAGGAATAAGGCATTCTACAACATACCAAGAGTTTACTTAAAGGTAAACCACCTTTATCCCCCTGGTGTCTCTTTAACTGTGTATGTTACCTTTTACTGTTAGATATGCCCTTGTTTCCTGGTCCCCTGTATCACAGCTGTACTCTCCTGTGTCTTCCAGCCTAAGGTTGTGTATTATCAGTTCAGCAATGCGCTCCTTCTGCCTCATCTCATACTTGCTGCCCTGCTGAAGGCCTAGGCTCCCTTTCCTCCATTCAACGGAGGCGTTAGGCTTAGATACTTCACATCGCAATGTCACGGTGTCGTCCTCCTGAGCCTCAGTGTTCTGCAGTGCTTTAGTGAATACAGATGGCAGGGCTAAAGAAAATTAAGTATTATATCATAAGTGGGAAGAACTACAAGCAAGGTGTCGGCATATCATGGAAACCAATGAGAAGGAAAACAAAAATACTTGGGTATTTGATGCTGGCACCCCTGCTATTTAAAAAGAGAGGTAACCAGGAAGTTATACATTCAAATGGGTGTTCCAACAAATAATCCAATGGGAGATATTCTGAAAATCAAAAGTTCTTTTCCAGGAACATTAAGAGATTGTAAGATTACACGCCTAAACAAACACATTTTTGTATAAATCATATCAAAAAGAAGCTCTCAGTACCATCAAATAAAATGGTTACCTCATTTGTTTCCTTTTGAATTACCTAAACTTATACAAAATGTAACCTGCCCCCCCCCCAAATACACTGCTTTATAAAACACATGTAGATGAAAGAGTCGGTGCCACTAATGTCAAACTAAAATAAAAGAAGCTATGCCATTAAAAATAAAAGAAAGATATATGAAGACCAGGGAATGAATTCCAAAGAGATCAAAGAATAATAAGATGAGAAGAGCTTACAATCTAAGGTCCATATCAAGTTCAATCACCAAAACACAATTAAAACCTCCTGAATAGTTTTGTCTAATATATATAAAGCTATGTTTCTCCACAATAAGTTTGTATTATGTATGACTTGGAATGTATTGAGATTAGTGATGAGCGAATCTGTTTCCTGGTTCTTTTGAAAGGTTCGCAAATTTTTGGGCGAAGCGAAGCGGCGAAAAATTTGCGAAACGGCGAAAATGTTGTGCGGCAAAAAAAATTGTCGCCCGAGACTATTCTTTTGTCGCCTGAGACTATTCTTTTGTCATGCGGCTATTATTTTGTCGGCAGCAGCTATTATTTTGTCGCCCACGGCTATTATTTTGTCGCCCACGGCTATTATTTTGTCGCCCACGGCTATTATTTTGTCGCACACGGCTATTATTTTGTTGCCCCTGGCTATTATTTCGTCGTGCAGCTATTCTTATGACGCCCGCGACTATTCTTTTTTAACTCCTGCAACAATTTTTGGACGTGCGGCAAATTTTTTCATCCGTTTCACGAAACAATCCGCCAATGGCGAAACGTGGAAATTCGCCGCAAATCCATGCCTGCCGAAACATTTCACCCATCACTAATTGAGATATACAAGCCCAACTCCTTTCCCTCTATCCTGGTTATCAGTAATGAGAATGATATGTTTGTATCAAGATCTTTACAGAATAAAAGCTTCAATAGTGATACTTATCTATTTAGTACTCTTTTATTAAGCAAAAAGTGAAAGAATTCTCATGGCTTTTTTGAACATGTTGAAGGTCCTGTTCAATGGAGTATGATGAAAGAAGTTGAGGGGCTACCTAGTCCAGTAGAAGCATTCAGCATGATTGTTTAAGGACTATGCTCCATCTGGAGCAAATGAGTTAAATAAGATGCCTGCTGAACATTCAAGAACGTTGTCCAGATAATGGCCCTGTGAGCTTAGAACACCATACCCACCTCAGAACTTATCCCCTTAAACAACTGATGTAGGTGATTTTATCCTTGTAACTCCATTAGGAGCCCAATAATAGAGAGGACCATTATTTATATTGCTTATTTTGCCTTAATTTGAAATTAACTGGATGCCAATGTACATATGCCTATCTATTACATATTATTATTATTATATTAATATTTCAATGTACTATTTATTTAGTGGAGATATTTAAAAATCGTATCCATGGACTGCTCCCCCAAACTTGACTTACACCCCATGTTTTTCACAAACGTTCAAACAAAAGCTTCAGAGAATCCAAAAATGTCTCTTACTGAATAGCTGTTAGTAGGTTTTGTTATTTACATCCCATATTTAAATCATAACTTAATTATATTTACCTTTCACTTTTAGATCACTGGTTGTTTTCTCTATACCGCATACGCAACTGTAAACCCCAGCATCTCCTAACTCAAGATTACTGATGAGCAACTCAACTTTTCCTCCACTTTGCTGCATTTGGTATCTGTCCCCTGATTTTAGCACCTGACCTCCTTTCAGCCATTCAACGGGCACATTTGGTTTGCTAAGCTCGCAATGTAGAATTGCCGTTTCTCCCTCGGTAGCTTCGGCACACTTCAGCTCTTCTGTAAAAATCACTGGAAGGACTAGAGAGAGGCAAGAGAGAAGAATAATTTTCTCTCAAACACATCAAAGACATCAAAGAACCTTGTCCGGTTTTTCCAGGAAGGAGAAATATTTTGAACTTTGGTCATCAATAGCTCATACTAAAGCATTATACACGTTATATAGCTATAGTACAAAGGTCATAACTGTGAGGGAAACACAATTGTAGAAGGTACAATTAGTAGTATTGGTAAGAGATCTGATAACGTGGGGAGGCCGATTTACCGATTTTCAAATTGTGTTTTTTCAAAACTCGATCATGAAAATAAAACGTGCTTAAATCGCTCAAGTTAAGTCTCAGATAAAGAAACGTGAACACAACGAAAATCACACTGTTCCATTTTTTTCTTGAAAAGAATGGTTAAAAAAACTCAAATAAAATAGGTTCCCATTGACATATATAGAAAAGAATCACAGAAATGTTAACAAATGTGCCCCAAAAGGCTCATAATATAATATAAAATATAATTTAAAAAAACTCAAATACAATAGGTTGGATGTTCCCATTGACTTCTATAGAATGGAATCGCAGAAAAAACCCTCCATCTTGAATTTTAACAAATGTGCCCCCAAAAGGCTCATAATATAATATAAAATATAATTAAAAAAAACTCAAATACAATAGGTTGGATGTTCCCATTGACTTCTATAGAATGGAATCGTAGAAAAAAAACCTCCATCTTGAATTTTAACAAATGTGCCCCAAAAGGCTCATAATATAATATAAAATATAATGACATAAGGATGTGTAAGACTAGTTAATTGTCAAAGAGTAATGGATGAAGGTGAAGGAAGTTAGAAAGATAATTTGGCCAGATATCATCCAATAAATGAATAGTAAAGGGATTTGCTCATGGTTACCATTAACCGCCACCACAGCAGAAGTCTTCTTATCGCCACAAGTACATGTATATTCTCCTGCATCCTTTGGCTCTACATTGTGGATGACAAGGTCAGCGCTTAGACCTTCTTGTCTGAAGGAATATTTCTGACTCTGACTCAGCACGTGGGTTCCTTTCTTCCACTCAACACAAACATTGGGTTTGCTCAGCTCACAGTGGAGAGTAGCTGTGTCACATTCTGTGACCTCCACGTTCTTCAGTTCTTCTTTAAAAACAACAGGCAGAGCTGATAGAAGAAGAGATTTTTTTTTTGTTGTAGGAAAAATGAATTACGTACGTGGATTTGCTAACAAATGAAATAAAATGGACCCCGTAAATAACAATTAAGTTGTATAGAGTGTTAACATCCAAGTTATCCAAGACTAGTTCCATACTAGTCCCACGTCCCCATCATAAACATCTAAAATACTGAAACCTAATTATTTGTTAATAAATAAAAACCTGGTTTTACATCTTTGTAAACAGATAGACTATTACATCTAGTTATTTCTTCCTTGCTGCCCCGTCAGAAGTGGCTACCACCTTGTAGAAGTGGCTACCACCAAAAATGAACCACTAGCCAACAAAGAGCTAAACATTACCATTCACAGTTAAAGTAGCAGAGGTCTTCTGGTCTCCACAGATGCAGGTATACTGGCCAGAATCGTCCAGATCAGTATCACATATTAGCAACTCAATTGCACAGCCATCTTGGTTCATGTGATACTTATCGCTGGATCTTAATGCTTGTTTTCCTTTCATCCATTGTACCAAGGCAGAAGCCTTTGTCACCCCACAATGTAACGTGGCTGTCCCCCCTTCGGTGACCTCGACATTTTTCAGATCAGAGTTGAAGACCGCAGGCAGCTCTGGAGAGTGGAACGTGGACATTCATGATGAGTTTTTGTGCAGTTTCCATTAGGTGGTCAAGCGAGTAAGTGAATTAATACAGATAAGACAAGGAGAGAAGATTTTGCAGATTAACTATACATTGATTATAATTTAATTAAAAAAATTACCAATAACTGTTAAAGTAGCAGTGGTGGCCTCCTCTCCACACACACATGTATAATTTCCAGAGTCCTTCAGATCTAGTTTGCTGATGGTTAGCTCCGCTATGACGCCTTCCTGCCTCAGTTGATACTTATCATTAGGTTTGAGAGTTTCATGACCTTTCTTCCACTCCACTCGTGCATTTGGTTTAGTCAGCCTACAGTGGAACATAGCCTTCTGGCCTTCTCTTTCTTCTGTATGTTGGAGTTCTTCTACAAAGAGTGCTGGCAATTCTAATGGGAGATAACAAAAATGCAGTGGATATAAAGTCCAGGGCCATTGTGGTTTTTCGAACGTGGCCCATCAATATAAAATCGCTTGGAAAGAGAGGAAGAAGACTAAGTGATTACTCTCTAAAATGCAGAATATGATAAATACATGAAAATGGATAATTATGGGGTGTTCATTGATGTAAAAGCCTAGTTTGAAGTGTGTATAAGCTTTGCCAATACTATTAGTTGTCCCTTACTTTGCAAAGGTAGGTAGTGATCTTAGTTTGCCAGTGTTTCTAATAATTATTAAAAAAAAAAAACATTTTTTTCAAATACTTTTTACTTATGACTTCAGTGGAAATAAACATTGGCATCGCCATGCCAATGGGAGTAGAGGTGAAAAAGTTGGGTATCACTATATAAGATAAAGTTCCTGTACAAAGAAGAAGGAATAGGTTACCCTGTACTGTTAGTTTTGCTGTGGTTTCCTGGTCTCCGCAGATGCACGTATAGCTTCCAGCATCCTTTACATTGAGTTTGAGGATCTTCAGTTGTGCAACACCACCATCTCGCTGGATTATGTACTTGTCACTTGGCTTCATTTCCCGATTGTCTTTTTTCCAAACCACCGGCTCTTTGTGCTTATTCAGCTCACAGCGAAGGGTGATATCTTGATCCTCCGTGCCGATTTCATTTCTTAGCTCTTCGATGAAAACGATGGGAAGAGCTAGAATTCACAGAGGATAGACAATCTCATGACTAACAGTTATAGGTTCGAGCCCTGCTTCACATGAGTTTGTGCATATTGTGTCATACAGTAATGTATACAGAATTATCCGCAATTTGAAGTAATTACTCCAGCGTGATCCATGCTTCTCATTCATTATGGTCAACTATTTGAACGCATTTCTTTCCCATTCAATAAAATATAATTAGAAATTCATTAAAGGTACTGCCAAAAATCAGTTATAGTGAATCTTCTGTTTTTCATAGGGTCTCCTCATACTGTGAGACCTGAAAATCCATACAGTATATACTGAAGACAGTGGAATATGGGAGTAGGTGGCTACTTATGCCTGTTGGCTGGATATCTAACCAAGAAGACTATTAGCCCACCTTGTTTCGATTGCTATGACTAAACACAATAATGTACAGCCAATGTTTTGTACTACATGGGGGTGGTTGTTTATAGATCCAACATTTGTACTTATTTCCAAGAATACATCTACTGCATGTTACTATATAAAGAAATGTTGTACTAATTTTGTATATTGACCAAAAGATAAACAGGTAAACAAGGAGCAAGATATTCTACTGAGAGTTCAACCAATTTGGCTTTATCTAATAATTCTTTCTGTTTGGGTATATGCAACTAAAACTTTGCGGGAGAAAATAACATACTGGAACAAAAATATTTATGGAAACAGTCACTTGCATGTCAAGGATAAAAATTGTTGGTGATTGTGAAGGTTATAATAAAATATGACAAGTCACTAGACTAATTATTAGGTATTTAGAAGTCCACACTTTACATAGGGAAGTATGATGTAGAGCAGAGATTCCCAACCTTTTTTTACTTGTGAGCCACACTCAGATGTAAAAAGTGTTGGGGAGCCACACAAGCATGAAAAAGATGTTTGGGGATGCCAAATAAGGGCTGTGAATGGCTATTTGGTAGCCCCATGTGGACTGCTGGCCTACAGGAGGCTCTGCTTGGAGTAAAACTGTGTCTATGGGCTTCCAAAACTTGTCTCCAAGCCAGAAATTTACAACAATACTACTTTGAGGCTACTGGGAGCAACATCAAGGGGGAGATGAGCAACATTGTTGCCCCCGAGCCACTGTTTGGGGATCACTAAAGTAGGGTAACTCTACATGGGTGGTCAATAAAAGTGAATAAAAGCTTATCTGAGGACAGGTTTAAAGTAGAGAATAAATAAAGATGCATATTGGAGATGTTTGGTATTTTACCATTGACTGTCAGTACAGCAGTTGTCTTCTGCTCTCCACAGGCACATGAATACTGGCCAGCATCCTTCAAGTCTAAATTGCAAACCAAAAGCTCAGCGACTTTCCCATCTTGCTTCATTTTGTATTTGTCACTTTGCTTCAGGATACTTTGTTCTTTCCTCCACTCCAAGAGGGCCTTAGCCTTAGTTAGCTCACAGTGTAAAGTTATTGATTCCCCTTCATTCACTTCTTTGTTCTTCAGTTCCACTTTAAATTGCGGAGGCAGAGCTGGGACAATATTAATGGGGGTTAAGGAGAATCCATCATTGAAATTATGAAAAATAAGAATACCAGTCAGTTCTAGGTGATGTGTTCTACCCATTTCAGAGGTGACCAATAGAACTAGACAGAACTTTTGCAGCTTGACTAACTACTTATTACAAATTAATGTAACTGTGATTTAGTTATCAGAGCAAAATTTATAATTTTGTAGTATTTTTTCATTCACAATTATAAATTGGGTAGACTATTTAAATTGGTTTTGGCCAACCTCTTCATATAGTGAATTATAGTAAATATATATCCAAAAAACTGAAATAATATATTGTATCCATAAAAAAGATTCCAAATCTTGGTTTTTGGCCCTCCTCTCAGGTCTATCAGAAATTCAAATAGTCAATTATAGTAAATATATATCTAAAAAAAATTGAAATAATGAATTTTATCCACAGTGAAAATTCCAAATGTTGGTTTTTGGCCTTCCTCTCTGGTCTAGCAGAAATCCAGATAGTGAATTATAGTATATATATCTAAAAAATGTGAAATAATATATTTTATCCACGGTGAAGATTCCAAATCTTGGTTATTGGCCAAGTCTAGCAAAAATCTAGATAGTGAACTATAGTAAATATATATTTATCTAAAAAAATTTAAATATATTTTATCCACAGTGAAAATTCCAAATTGTTAACATCAAGATAAGACGGAGAGAGGACGCGGAAATGGTGGCGTAAGCAAATAACGAATGAGTGAATAAAGAAGTGCAATTGACAAATGTAATTAAGCAAATGGGAGGCGCAACCAGTGAACAAACGAATCAAATTTTTTAACGAAGATGTGGACTTGGTGTAGATGGATAGTAATGGATCAATGAAGAACATGAAAACATCAAGATGATTACCAGGAAAGGTGAGTTGTGAAAGAATGGACTAATGCAAGAAGCAGTGATGGTGGAATAAGATGGCAGCAGTGTTAATGATGGTGATGATGACGGTTAAGCGCAAGCAATAGAAAATGGATGGAAACTAGTAAAAAAAGCCAAGATGGACATTAATTACCATTTACGGTCAGTGAAGCTGTGGTCTGGTGGACTCCGCATACGCATGTGTACTCGCCAGCATCTTTCAGGTCCAAATTATTGATTATCAACTCTGCATCAAGATCTTCCTGGTTGATTTTGTATTTATCACATGACTTTAGAGTCTTATGTCCTCTCCTCCACTCCAGCACCGCGTTAGGTTTGGTCAGTTTGCAACTCAATGCAACTGAGCCCCCTTCCATAGCTTCCTTGCTCCTGAGTTCCTCTTCAAATTGTGGTGGGACCGCTAATATGGGATTAAAAGCACATGGTTGTGTTCAAATTAATTCTTTTTAAGGCAAATACAAATGGAAAGGGTGATGATGAATATTAGGGGGATGTACATGAATGATCTGAGTTTAAATAAAGGGGAAATTGTGATTATGAGACGTTATTATGAGAAAGTGACGTAAATGATGAAGAAAGGAGAGATAAGATGAACATTAAGATGAGTTCAAACTCAACTAGACAATTGTTATGTTATCAAACATTGACAAAAAGTGATTCCATGATTTAATTTAAGTGTGGATTACCATTCACAGTCAGCAAGGCTGTTGTTTCAAAATCTCCACAAACACAGGTGTATTTCCCAGCATCCTGCAGCTCTAACTGACTTATAACTAACTCAGTCACAAGGCCTTCCTGCCTCATCTTGTACTTGTCATTTGGTCTGAGAGCCTTCCCTCCTCTCCTCCACCCTACAGAGGCATTAGACTTGGTCAGCTCACAGCGCAGTGTGATGGAGTCTCCTTCGACAGCTTCTGAGTTCTTGAGGTCTTCTTTGAAACGTGGGGGTAAAGCTAGCAGAATTTAGAATAAAAAGGTATATGTTCAATTGAAGACTCAAATAATTATGAAAATTGTTAATAAGTGAAAGTTTTAAACTTCTGTGCCTTTGTTAGACATATTTTACCTATTACGGTTAAGGTTGATGAGGTCTCAACATTTCCGCAAATACAGGTGTAAATCCCAGCATCTTCTTCCTCTACGTGAGGAACCACCAGTTCTGCAATAGCGCCGTCCTGACGCAATACGTGTTTTTCAGAAGTTGCCAAGACCTCACCGTTCTTTCTCCACTGCACAGTGACGTCGGGTTTGCTAAGCTCGCAGTGCAAGATGGCTTGGTCTCCTTCTTTTATGTTCTCGTTTTTAAGTCCATGTTTGAAGTGAGTAGGCAGGGCTGAGAAATGTAGAAGTTACAATGTATGGTGAAACTATAAAGAACCTGGAGAAGAACCATCTGTGCACTCTGTAAATGGTCTGTATACCATCAAGTATAGCTGCACAGAGCAGTATATCATACAAATACATCAACATAATTATTCATTTGTACCTCGTAAACCCTAAGTATGCTTCCTAAAAATAAGAGTTAGATAGTTTAGCTAATAAAATGTCCTGTGGCATTAGAGTCTAAGTATATAGTGTATAGTTATGTCTATGTGTGTGTTTATTTATTTCATAAAACTGATTAATAATGGTTTTTTATGAGTTAGAAAAACTCTACAGGTCATTTTTACCATTCACTATCAAGACAGCTGTGGTCTGTTGTTCACCACACACGCACGCATATTCTCCCATGTCTTTCACTTCCAAATGATGGATTATTAGCTCTGCAGTAGCCCCATCCACTCTCATTTCATATTTGGGACTTGGTCTCAGAGCTCTTTGCCCCTGTTTCCACTCTACATGGTCAGGAGGTTTGGTCAAGATGCAGCGCAGAGTAACTGTTTCCCCCTCTGTGCTTTCTTCATTGCTCAATTCTTCTTTGAAAAGGATCGGCAGGGCTGAAGATTGCAGATAAATAGGGCACGGTCATTGGTGGATTCAAAGGTTATAAAGAGGCTAAAATGTAACAAACAGTCCTACTGGTTGAAAAGAAGACGAAACCCAAAACAATTCCAAAGAGAACTAGCAAAGATCTTTGTTGGTTACTTTTGAAGGAGAACCATTTGTATGTTGTATAGATACACTGAATGCCTAACTGACTAGATACAGTAACATAGTAACTTAGGTTGACTATCCCCACTCTTTTACAAAAAATCTGGTTTAACCCCAAACTGAATTCAAACTTTATTTTTAATATTAAAACCTGAGCAAAACATTTCAAAATTGCATTATCTGTGAACTACAAATTGCTGACTTCTATTGTCCAAAACTGAAGTCACTTCACATTAGGAATTGTAAATCTGTATGTTCTGCTGAATCCAAATGCTAGAAAAAGTACTGGAATTTTTGCCCCTCCCAAACCACGTTTTAGATTTGGTGCATTCCAACAATATCATATGTGCATGTATATTTGTATATAATTGATATATACTATAACAATGTATTGTCCTAATTAAGTTGTATGGATTGGAATAAGACATAACTTCCATGTTTTTAATGGAGTTCCATTATTATCTCACAGGTAAGATGACATCAAATGGGGTCAAACTCTTAGGACTTTGTAAATTATAATCTAGATGGATAAGAAGATGAATAAAGTGCTAATGATCTTTTACCATTGACTGTTAGATTTGCTGTGGTATCCTGGTCTCCACAAAGACAAGTATAGTCCCCACTATCTTTCACATTTAGGTCATGGATTATTAGCTCAGCGACCAAGTCTTCAATTTTCATTGTATACTTGTCGCTTCCCTTCAGCTGCCTGTGACCTTTCTTCCATTCCACGTTAGTAGTCGGTTTGGAGAGCTCGCAGTGAAGGGTGACCGTTTCTTCTTCTGTGGCTACTGCGTCCCTCAGGTTCTTTTTAAAGAATACCGGAAGTGCTAATTCGCAAAGATAAACCACAACTATCACCTATCACGGTAGGTTAAAATCTCAAGATTTATACATGAATACAAAATGCTATTTTCTTTATTGATTCTGATAAGAGTATAGGAAATTATTGGAGCCTTAATTTCATATTATAATAAGAGAAGCCAGATATTTTGTAACCAAGACATAGCTGATAGTGTTAAGGAAAATAATAAATGATAAACTTTTTTTGTATAAGAATTGTAGAAGACATCCTATAAGGCAGGGATCCCCAACCTTTTATACCTGTGAGCCACATTCAAATGGAAAAAGTTTTGGGGAGCAACACAAGCATGGAAAAGTTCCTGGGGGTACAAATAAGAGCTACAATTGGCTATTTGGTAGCAACTATGTGGACTGGAAGCCTATAGAAGGCTCTGTTTGGCTTTACACTGGTTTTTATGCAGCCAACACTTGCTTCCAGCCAGGAATTCAAAAATAATCACCTGCTTTGAGGCCACTGGGAGCAACACCCAAGGGGTTGGGGAGCAACGTGTTGCCCCTGAGTCACTGGTTGGGGATCACTGCTATAAGTTAATCACTGTACGTTATACATTAAAACAGAAACATGGTGGAAAAGAGAAAACCGTCTACAAATTGCAAGAAACAGCCACGGAGGGTATTTTACCATTCACTGTAAGGGTTGCTGTCGTCTGCTGATTTCCACACTCGCATGTATAATCACCCGAATCGCTTTCTTCAAGATTGCTGATTAAAAGCTCAGCGGAGAAACCTTCCTGCCTCATTGAATATTTCCCACCAGGTTTAAGAGAAGATTGACCCTTTTTCCATTCCAACACAGCTCCCGGTTTGGTTAATTCGCAATGAAGAGTGGCCTGTTGGCCTTCTGTGGCCTTTTCATCTTTTAGTTCCTCACTGAAACGCGGCGGGGAAGCTGAAGAACGGATTGGACATCCAAAAGACAATACTAAATCACTGTCAACAAATAATTACTTTGTGTTTTTGCAAAACATTTCATTCAGTATTGGATCAGGGAATCGGAAAGGCTGAATCCAAGTGGTATTGATACAAAGTCACACCAGAACACGATGGTCTATGATTATCTAGCAATTTTCTCCAATTACTTAGAGATACCCAGTGGGAAAGGATAAAATTGCATCATAGGCCACTTGTGTTCAAAACAATCAAAACTGTTTACAAGGTGCAGAATTTTATTATCAGAGCAACATAAACCTTTTTATTATAGGCATTCAATTTCTCGAGATATTTATGTATGAGAGCAAGATAAAGGAAACCATCCATTTCTAAAATATCTATAATTTTTTTACCTTTTTCAGTATGTTCAGGTAGAATTCCACTCTGTGGACACTGTAGACTTCAGACCATTTTCAATACCACTCAACAATTTTTTTCACCAAGACAACCAGCCAACCTATTTAACACCCATCACTTTCAATATTAGGTTTAGGAAAATATAGGACCAAGGAAAATCGGATCTCAATAACTATATTAGATATGCTCTAGGAATAAGCAGTAGCATCATTTTTTGACAAGAATGAAGAGCAAAGAGTTGACATAGGCAGGAAGGCCAAATAAATGATCATCCAAAATCTGTCATGATCTATGTAAAAGAAACAACTCTTTATTTGTTTAGTTGAATCATTTAAGACTATCATTAGCTTATTTTTTTTCCTGGATGCTGATCAAAGAAATGCTCTACAAACAACCTCCCTGTTTGGTTCATTGAATTATTACCACTGTATAAGGCAGGGATCCCCAACCTTTCTTACTCGTGAGCCACAGTCAAATGTAAAAAGACTTGGGGAGCAACACAAGCACCATAAAAGTTCATGGAGGAGCCAAATAAGGGCTGTGATTGGCTATTAGGCAGCCTCTATGCACCCTATCCGCTTACAGGGGCTTTATTTGGTAGGAAATCTTGTTTTTATTCAACCAAAACTTGCCCCCAAGTCAGGAATTCAAAAATAACTCCCTGGTTTGGGGGCACTGAGAGCAACATCCAAGGGTTTGGGGAGCAACATGTTGCCCCCGAGCCACTGGTTGGGGAACTCTGGTATAAGGGTATATCAATGGATTAAAAAACACAAGATACTAGAAAAGATATTGCCTGCCTTCCTGCATTACCTGGGGACATCCATTAACTCACATGGAAACAGTACAGTGGTTGGGTAGGGTTATTTTCTTTTGTATTTTTCTGACTTTGGCTAAAATCAAAGTTGTAGTGACATGCGTCCATGGTGGCCAAACCATACCAAGTCAAAGTATAAGTTTTTGAGCAAGCAGAATATCCAAGGCTATTGCGATACTAATATCTACAGTTAGTATTAGTGGTTGTATATACAGTATAGTTTATGTATGTGAGTGTATAGATTGGTAAGTATAGGGTGTGGGTGCTGGGTTTACTTGGATGGGTTGGATTTGATGGACTCTGGTCTTTTTTCAACCCTATGTAACTATGTAACTAACTATGTAACTATACAGGCCAGAATCCTTAGGGCCGTGACAGATGGGGAGATTAGTCGCCCGCAACAAATCTCCCTTGTCGACGGCGACTAATCTCCCCGATATGCCATCCCACCGGCTGAAATGTAAATCGCCGGTGGGATGGCATACGCAGCGGCGTGATCGCTGAAATTGCCTCTCGAGGCAATTTCGGTGATTTCGGGAAATCGCTGCGCCACGTATGCCATCCCACCGGCGATTTACATTTCAGCCGGTGGGATGGCATATCGGGGAGATTAGTCGCCGTCGACAAGGGAGATTTGTTGCGGGCGACTAATCTCCCCGTCTGTCATGGCCCTTATGTCCTTGGACCAACAGTTAAAGCAAGGTTTCCAGATAAGGAGGAACATTTGGAAAATCCAGCCTGAAGGACTGCATTGCTTGTATTTATTTTAGGTGCAATTGGTTCGCAATTGATGTTGCTCAGCAACCTGCATTTATTAAAAGTTCTTTCCTAATTTTTCACATGATATGGTAATCTTAAATGTTAAATTATATTATCTTCAGTTATCTTCACTCAGCAATTTACACATTGTGCATATGTGCCTTTCTTCACAAATAGAAATAATTATATTGAAGAAAAATAAGCATGCTGCTATATATAAGGAAATAATATTAGGTTCCACTTGTGTAAATCATTGCTTTGTAACAGGAAAGTAATTCCGGAGGCCCGGGCCCCCCTTTCTGCACATAATTGCTGGTGACCTGTAGCAGGAGCAATATCACGATCCTCATTGCGTACATAATCCGAGGTAGTTACACCGCTGCTTTGTAACAAACTATTATTGTCTGTAAAATGTACTTACTCAACCATCTCCAACAGCCCGTCATTTGACACTGGCATACTAGAGGCATACTAGAGGCATACTAGAGGCATGCTAGAGGTATATTAGAGGCATACTAGAGGTATACTAGAGGCATACTAGAGGCATACTAGAGGTATACTAGAGGTATACTAGAGGTATACTAGAGACATACTAGAGGCATACTAGAGGCATACTAGAGGTATACTAGAGGCATACTAGAGGCATGCTAGAGGTATACTGGAGGCATACTAGAGGTATACTAGAGGCATACTAGAGGCATACTAGAGGTATACTAGAGACATACTAGAGGCATACTAGAGACATGCTAGAGGCATGCTAGAGGTATACTAGAGGCATACTAGAGGTATACTAGAGGCATACTAGAGGCATACTAGAGGCATACTAGAGGCATACTAGAGGTATACTAGAGGCATACTAGAGGTATACTAGAGGCATACTAGAGGTATACTAGAGGTATACTAGAGGCATACTAGAGGTTGTTAAAGAACAACTGGAATAACCCAGGTTAGATATAAGTAGGATAAACCAATTAAACCTAAATAGGTCCATTGTATATCTAAGAACCCATTACACTACTAAAAAAGCAAACCTGAATTACACCATGAATTTTGAGAAGAAACAAATAGGCATTACCAGCTACTGTCACTGCGGCTGTAGTCTTCTGCTCCCCACACACACAGCTATAATCTCCCGAATCCTCCAATACCAGGTCCCGTATTACAAGCTCAGAGACCGCCCCTTCTTGGCGGATTTTATACTTTTTGCTCTGTTTGATCATTCTGTGATCTTTCTTCCATTCTACAGAGACGTTAGCCTTGGTCAGCTCACAGCGCAGGGCGGCACATTCACCTTCTGAGACCTGTTGGGGTTTCAGTCCTTCTTTGAAAAGGGCCGGGAGTTCTACAGGAAACACAAATAAGAACAAAGAACTCAAAAGAAAATCTTCAAACAACATTTATGCCCCTTCAGAAATAACTATTGTTCATAGTACCTAATATACATGATAAGGTGCCATGGTTTCAAATGCATTATAACCTGGCAAGATAGTACAACTATCACCTTAATGGGAAATGTAGTGTCAAAATACTAGGGGTGGCCATTTATTTTGGCACCTCCCATTGACACAAATCCATAACCTTTCCAAAAGAAAGGCACCTCTTCTATAAAAATCCTACTGGCCTGAAGTACTTCCCATGTTTTATATGTTTTTCTATTGGGCAAGGACTATTGTGTCCACTGATGGTGCTAAGTGCCTGCTAAGTGCATGAACATCTTATGTTGCTTAGGGGCATTCAGTGAGCAAGTACCAATGACACCATATAATAAGCACAAGGGCAAATGCTGGGGTTAAAATGACACTAGTAGGTTGCCCTTAGGTTGCCTTCCTCAACAAGTTGTCTTAGGGGCAATTTTTAGTTTTCCATTCTACGCTGTGCTCTTGGCACAATATAAGGACCATGTTGTGACTAAATGGAACAAGGGTTTTGAGTACATTGTTGCTTTCTTACCCTTGACTTTGACACGTGCAGAAGTCTGTTGGTCTCCAGTATCGCAAGTGTAGGTCCCAGAATCCTCCGGCCCTACCTTGTGAATAGTTAAATCTACTAGGCATTCTTTTTGCCTGAATTCATATTTCTCATTGGCTTGAAGGGTTGTGACGCCCTTTTTCCATGTGACAGGGGCATCGGGCTTCGTGACTTCACAAGATAACGTCACAGAGGAGCCTTCTTCAACCTCCGCGTCTTTCAGGTCTTGTTTGAAGCGAACAGGCAGGGCTAGAAATAGGAAAGTGCGGAAATAAATGTGTTATTATTCGTTGGGCATTTCTTGTCAAGAGGAAGCAACCAACTGGCGGGAGGTGAACTGTTCCTGCAGGTGATAACAGTGTTTTCAATAAACAGTGGTGAACAGTAGCTCACAATTGTCCATTTATTTATTTAAGGGGACCTGTCACCCTAAGAAATAATTCCAAATGTAAAATAAACAAATAAACTTTACTTATACTATATAAATAAAATAACTATTGTTGCCTTCAGTCTTGGAAGTACACAATCACTGCCAGCAGGCAGCCGCCATTTTGTAGACGTTGATAGTAAGGCAAAGCTTTGTATCAAGCCAAAATCTTGTTCATGTGATAGAATGGGGGACCAGATGCCCAGACTCATGCTCTGGCTATACAATTAGAGGGTAAGGAGGGAGGGGGAAAGGGAGGAGGGCAATGATATACAGGAAATGCTGAATGGAAAGTGAAAGTAATTGTCTGCCCTACATCTATGCCCAAGGCAGGGATCCCCAACTTTTATACCCGTGAGCCACATTCAAATGGAGAAATATCCTGGGGGTGCAAATAAGAGCTATAATTGAATATTTGGTATCCCCTATGTGGACTGGCAGCCTATAGAAGGCTCTGTTTGGTATTATGCCAGGTTTTTATGCAACCAAAACTTGCCTCCAAGCCAGGAAATCAAAAATAAGCCCCTGCTTTGAGGTCCCTGGGAGCAACATCCAAGGGGTTGAGGAGCAACATGTTGCCCCCGAGCCACTGGTTGGGGATCACTGGTCTATAGCCATATGTCTATTGAGCCACTGGTTGGGGATCACTGGTCTATAGCCATATGTCTATTGAGCCACTGGTTGGGGATCACTGGTCTATAGCCATATGTCTATTGAGCCACTGGTTGGGGATCACTGGTCTATAGCCATATGTCTATTGAGCCACTGGTTGGGGATCACTGGTCTATAGCCATATGTCTATTGAGCCACTGGTTGGGGATCACTGGCCTAAGGCATAGAGGCGGGGCAGGCAATATATGATTGACAGCTGGGATTTTTAAATGAATTTATAATGGGTATGGGTTTCATGTTTAATTTGAAAAGGACTTTTATTATACAGACTATAAAACTATGAATGCACTGCCAAACTGGAAGTAGAAAGAAACATAACGTGATGCTCCTACCAGTCACTGTCACATGGGCCGTGCTCTTTTGGTCTCCGGTATCACAAGTATAGTCTCCAGAATCTTCTGGCTTTGCATTCAGGATAAAGAGCTCAGCCACCGCGCCGAGCAGCTTCATGTTGTACTTGTCTCCATTCTCCAGCACTTGGCTGCCCTTCATCCAGCGCACAGACCCACTCGCCTTGCTCAGCTCACAGTGCAGCTTCACGCTGCCTCCCTCTTTGGCTTTCTCATTCCTGAGCCCGCGTTTGAACAAGACTTGCTCAGCTGGAAGAGAGGCACGTATTTCTATTGTACAGATCTGCCCATAAGTTATGTTATTTTTGTAGAGAGACGTTCTAAAACAGTTGTTTTTTTCCTTTTACCTGGGTCCAATTTTTCAAGTTAGAAAAATCTCTAAAAGAGCCTCGCAGGTAGGGCTGCCTTCCTTTGATAATGTCACAACTGAGCAACAGGGATGATTGTGCCTTTCAATACTGTACCCATTGCAACCTACTGTAGGGGCCCATAGGGTTAAGCTCCCCTATGGCTTTAAACCCCACCTCTTCACATATCCACTGTTACTGGGCAAAGCCCTTTGTATCAGTTTTCAGTTATGTCACTATACCCTATTGGTTTAGTCTGGTTGACCACACCCCTTGCATTCTTATATAGTGTCTAGCAGGAGGGTGTGGCTTCCTCTTTGGCTGCCTCTGTATCTCAGGTGAAGGTCCACTGAGCCTGGGTGCAGAACTAGGCCCCAGTAAGCCATTGGCCTCAGAGTGTCACCAACCACTCTGGTGAAGTTGGGGACAGGGCCCTGTGAACGAGGATAAGTAAGCATAGCAGACTTTGTAATAGCATTCTCTAGGAGAGTGAGATAGTGAGCCTTAGGAAGCAAGGGCAGTTTAATAGCCCCACCAAGGAGAAAGTAGTTCTGGAAGTACCCTTCCATCTGGCAATGTTGCCTCAGTGTAGGGCCACGGAGTAGAGATAGAAGACAGGTTAGAATAAACCCTGATCCCTACTCACACTGAGGACTCTCAAGCTAGGGGTTACCAACCTGAGGAATAAGGTATCTATCCAGACCTATCTCCAAAGGGGTATCAAGCTGACAGGTGCATTTACCCTGCCCAGACTCTACCAAGAGGTCGGATAAAATGGTGTGTACCCTCCTTTGTTTGTCCTAAAGGGGTATTATCAGCTACCCTTTATATCTGTATGTGAGTATAACCTTGCATTTCAATTGTCTTGGACAATAAACTTGTGCTATAGTTCAACTGCAAGAACCTTCTGGCGTCCATCTTTAATAATCTGCAATACACACAGCTACAGTGAGATGTCGTTCAACTACACTCCTTTGCTCCACATGGTGTCTTCCACCTAATCGAAGGCCCATCCTGTTTAAGAGAGTCGCATGTAACACATTCTCTATAACCATACTAGCCTGGGTTTTGCCTAAATATAGCCAAACACTACTTTACCAGTTGCTCTGGCTAAGAAATGCTACAGGGCTGCTTCTCTCTTTTGGACCCCTAAAGGCAGAGGTGCATTGGTGCCAGGATAGAATTAAGAACAGTTGAATGATGACAGTACTGGTGCAACCAATCATAATTTGCTTATAGCCTATTAGAGAGAGCCTTTTTACATGGTCAGATGCAATGGAGGTGCACTGCAAAGCCAGTTGCAGTGGACCTTCTTACAAATGTGATGTCTAACCAGCAAAACCCCTCCACGCAGATGAATACTGTGCTATCTCTACCTTGATTGGTTAGGCTCTAACTTAAGCTAGATACTTGGGATAGGGCAATGATGAAAAATTAAGACAGCTATAGGCAGTGTCAGACTGGCCTACAGGATACCAGGAAAACTCCCGGTGGGCCCAGGTGTCAGTGGGACCTCCTGCTCTTGACCATTTGGCCTACTTCATGGTCATTTGCTATTTCTGAAGGGGAAGAAAGAGGAGAAATAGATGGAAGGATAGATACTAGCATGTAAATAAAAGAGATTGGGAGAATAAAGAGGTTGGGTGAGGAAAGGAGAAATATAGTTAGGAGAGTGGGCCTGGGGTCTAAGGTTTTCTGGTGGGCCCTGGGGTCCCAGTCCGACATTGGCTATTTGGTCCCACCTGTAAATAGCACTCATAAGTTAGCTGTGTGGGATCTTTACCTTTCACAGTTAGAGTTGCTGAGGATTTCCTATCCCCAGTTGCACATATATAGGTTCCAGCATCTTCCTCTACCAAATGATGGATCAGTAATTCCACCCTGTGGTCTTTCACTCGCATTTCATGCTTCTTGCTGGCTTTAAGTACATTTCCGTCCTTGCTCCATTCCACCTCAGCGTTAGGGTTGGACAGTTCACACCACAGCGTAGCTGTTTCCCCTTCCACAGCCTCGGCGCTCTGCAGCTCCCGCTTGAAATAGGCCTGTGGGGCTAAAATGGCAGAAAGACCAGATGATATAGGATGCTGGAAGCCAGTACAGACCTGTTTCATTGGCCAATGCAGATACATTTACGAAGCCATTGTAGTTGTTTCCATTTCATAAAGCTTTCAGATTATAGTGAATTGTCATTGTGGCATGCATTAGTAATATCTTTACATGATATAAGGGCTCACAACTGTGTATTATCCTTTGTATTTGTGCAATGGAAAGTGTGTTGCTATGTACAATAAATGTAAGGACAAAATGAAGGATAAAGAGGAAGAATATGTCTCCTGATAATGTCTGATTATGAATACACGTATGGGACCTGTTACCCAGAATGCTCGGGACCTGGCGTTTTCCAGATAAGGGGTCTTTCCATAATTTGGATCTCCATACCTTAAGTCTGCTAAAAAATAATTTAAACATTAAATAAACCCAATAGGGCTGTTCTGCCCCCAATAAGGGGTAATTATATCTTAGTTGGGATCAAGTACAGGTACTGTTTTATAATTACAGAGAAAAGGGAATCATTTAACCATTAAATAAACCCAATAGGGCTGTTCTGCCCCAATAAGGGGTAATTATATCTTAGTTGGGATCAAGTACAGGTACTGTTTTATTATTACAGAGAAAAGGGAATCATTTAACCATTAAATAAACCCAATAGGGCTGTTCTACCCCAATAAGGGGTAATTATATCTTAGTTGGGATCAAGTACAGGTACTGTTTTATTATTACAGAGAAAAGGGAATCACTTAACCATTAAATAAACCCAATAGGGCTGTTCTGCCCCCAATAAGGGGTAATTATATCTTAGTTGGGATCAAGTACAGGTACTGTTTTATTATTACAGAGAAAAGGGAATCATTTAACCATGAAATAAACCCAATAGGGCTGTTCTGCCCCCAATAAGGGGTAATTATATCTTAATTGGGATCAAGTACAGGTACTGTTTTATTATTACAGAGAAAAAAATAAATATTTTTTTAAAAATGTGAATTCTTTTCTTAAAATGGAGTCAATGGGAGATGGCCATTCCATAATTCGGAACTTTCTGGATAACGGGTCCCATACGTGTACAGCTTATTAACATGTTAAATAACCAACATACCTAACTGGGGCAAATACTATAACTCTTGTTTAATGAGTAAGGTCACCAACTAAAATCTCCATCGTTACAAAAATAACATTGCTATACCTTTTCGTCAGTCATATTCCTTGCAAAATACATCCCACTGTAAAAAGAACTACAAAACTGAACATTTTTTATGACAAAATGCAATTTAGTGAACCATGCGTAGAGAAAGAGAAAAAGATTAGAAGAATGCAAGATGAAAGTTAAATACAGACACTGAGGTGAACATTAACAGGCTTCCCGATGGTCACATTCACGTGTAACAAGAGGTGTACAGAATGGTTGGGGATTAGATCTCACAAGGTTGTCTTCTAGACTTCTTGCAGGAAACAAAATCATACTGTGTAATGTCTGTTATGAGAGGAAGACGTAAGAACTTAACAGAAATTGCAACGATGGTCCACTGATATTTGGGCAGAAGAAGAAGTAGTTTATTTGAGGTGCTTCTTCTATCTTGGTCTGTTTTGCCTTGACTGATTCAAAAAGAATGATGCCATGTAAACGTATGGAGCCTGCTTATTGAGAAAATAAGGATGACTAGCTGAGATAAGTACTCATTATAGGTGATTTATGTCTTTGGTAAAAAAACATCAAAAATACGTTGGCTTTCTGCAACACCTTCATTATAAGATCCAAAGGTTTGTTAAAAGAATGATCAGCTAAGAATGATCTTCCAGTTCAGTATATTAAGGCTGAGACCTATATATTCCTTTATCATCAGGGCAGTGACCACTTGCTTCTAGAGAAGGTCAGTGAGTTGATTAAACTCTTTGGTCAACAATTGCTTCTACTACAGCTTGGCTTGCAACTATGGTGTTCTACTGTTACTCCTTGTTCTAATAAATTGTTGCTCAGGAACATGAAGCACAAAAATGGTTGGTCTTCAGACATAGGCTATGCCTTTAGGTGGTCCTAGAAGATCTAAAGATAGCACACAATGATCAATGTATGTCTTTTTAGCGTGTTGCAGTTATCTGCTGAGTTCTCACAAGGTTCTTTGGATTAGTTTCTGACAAGGCCAAACATTCTGCTCATAATATCTTACCCTTAACAGCAACAACTGCACTAGTTTTAGAGGTCCCAAATTCACAGACATATGTGCCACTGTCTATGCCCATTGCATTACAAATGACAAGAGAAGCTTCACATCCAGATCTATCAATTTGGAACTTGGACGATGGCCTGAGAACTTTTCCATCTTTGTACCATTTTACAGACCCATTTGCTTTGGAGGTCTTACAGTGAAGAGTCACATTCTCCCCCTCCGTAACTTCACAATCACTCAGTGCCTTTGTAATAATGCAAGGTTTCTCTAAAACAACATAGAACCACAACTTTAGAAGGTTCACTTATAGCAAATGACATAAAGTTACAATAATTTGGAAGACCCCGCCTGAATTTTCCTCTGTGAAACATTGGGTTTCATAAAACCAAAGTCTGAGCCAGATATTTGGGAATATAACCAATATGGTTATATTCCCAAATATCTGGCTCCAGGGTCGGACTGGGGGGGGGTGAAGGGCCCACCGGGGCCGTGCCCATAGCCCGCCCATATGGCCCACACCCATAGCCTCCCCCCCAGAGGGGCCCCCCTAACCACCCTCGCAGGGCCCCCCATCCAGGGGTTGGGTCGCCACAAGTCCGACCCTGTCTGGCTCAAATTTTGGTTGGTTTGTCATATTTCTAGATCCCATGAAGCTATTGGCTCAGCTCTACCTAACTGATATGTTTTGATAGAAATGTTCACCTTCTATTTATAGCTCTTTCTGTAAACATTTAAGTCAAAAGGGTTGAGGAGACCACCTCATATGTATGCAAATAGACCAAGGGGATTATGGGAACAAATTCCATAAGGATCCTAAAAAAAAACCCTTCACTACACCGATGAGCCCCAAGAAGGGTGAAACCGGTCTGTAGTTGGGAATCTGATCAGCTATTAGCTATGTTGGTCTATGTGAGACAACATGCATGTCTTCCATGTTAAAGACCTGGCCATTCCCACCTTTGTACACTATTACCTTTGACTACCAAATTTACAGATGATTTTTGATTTCCAGCTTCGAAAGTGACCACGCCACAGTCCTTTAATGAAAGTTGCTTCAGGGATAGAGTATGGTATCCATCAGGATGGGCTTGAATCTCATTTACATCATTGGTATGCAATGGGGTTTTGTCCAAGGACCACTGTACGTTTCTGTAATGTGCTGGAGAGATTCTACATTTAAATGTGGCACTTTCCCCTTCATAAACTTCAATGTCTTCCAGGTCTTCAACTATAAGAACTTTGTGGCCTAAAATTAACATAGAGAGTTGAAACACCTAGTTCCAGACATACCACGTGTGGTCTTTTCTTAGAAAAATGAATCCACAATATTTTCCACCAGTGCCACTTGGGCACCTGTTTCATTACAGGTAACTACCTAAATAAAAATAGGAACTGGAATAAAGTTTATTAATCCACTCTTTAAAGTGATGGCTATCTGCTTGTGCCCTAGACCGATATTTCAGTCGGTCGTAAGAACAGTTGACTGTCTAATGAATTCTAAACCAATGTACAACCACCATGGTCAAAGATAAGAGGTTTTCATCTAGAGTTGTGGCTAGCTAGTGATGTCTTTCCCTCATTGCGTCATGGCGACACATCTCCTTGGTCACTGCAGCTCAATAAACATCAGCTGAGATGTCTATGAAGATTTTCATTCATCCAGGTCATGGTATATCTAGTATAAATAAATCTAAAGCAACTGGACTTGTTAAGTAATCATTGAAGACGTTTCACTACTCATCCGAGCAGCTTCTTCAGTTCAACTGGCTGGTATGGGAAGTCCTCAGCATAAGAACTCTTCCACTAAGTGCCATTGTGATTGGATTAGTGGAAGAGTATATATGCTGAGGACTTCCCATACCAGTCAGTTGAACTGAAGAAGCTGCTCGGATGAGTAGTGAAACGTTTTCAATGATAACCTAACAAGTCCAGTTGCTTTAGATTATTTATACTAGATATCAGCTGAGAGATGTTCATTGTTGCTCCTGCCCAAACTACCCCAACAGTAAGTATTCTCTCAAGGTTGAGGTTCTTCTCAGATTAATGAAAATCAATGCTTAAAGAAGAACAAGACAATCATACCTAAAATAAGCAAAATAGGAAAAAGAAAAATGTACAGCATATTGTTACTTTGGGGCTGATTTACTAAGACACGATTTCGAATCCGAATTGGAAAAATTCCGATTGGAAACGAACATTTTGCGACTTTTTCGTATTTTTTGCGATTTTTTCGGCGTCTTTACGATTTTTGCGTAAAAACGCGAGTTTTTCGGCGTCTTTATGATTTTTGCGTAAAAACGCGAGTTTTTCGTAGCCATTACGAAAGTTGCGCAAAGTCGCGATTTTTTCATAGCGTTAACACTTGCGCGCAAAGTCGCGCCTTTTTCGTAGCGTTAAAACTTAAAAGGCGCAAAGTTTCGCGCAAGTTTTAACGCTACGAAAAAATCGCAACTTTGCGCAACTTTCGTAATGCCTACGAAAAACTTGCGTTTTTACGCAAAAATCGTAAAGACGCCGAAAAACTCGCATTTTTACGCAAAAATCGTAAAGACGCCGAAAAAAATCACAAAATTACCGATCATTACGAAAAAAACGCAATCGGACGCATTCGGCCCGTTCGTGGGTTAGTAAATGTGCCCCATAGTGTATATATTGTCAACTGAAAACACTGAAAACTATGGAAATCATTCATCAAGACTAGTGATGAGTAGTGATGAGCGAATCTGTCCCATTTCTCTTTGGCATAAAATTTGCGAAACAGCAAGAAAATTTGCGAAACAGTGAAAAATTTGTTAAACGCATTTGTGGCAATTTTTTTGTCGCCCGTGTCTTTTTTGTCGCTCACATCTATTTTTTTTTGTTGCCCGTATCTATTTTCTGTTGCTGCGGCTATTTTTTTGTCGCCTGCGGGTTTTTAGACTCAACCGCGCCCATTTTGATGCAACCACGCCCAATTTGACTCGACCACGTCCAATTTGACCCGCAACAAAAATAATTCCATGCAACAACACTTTTTTGCAGCGAATTTGGTTTGTGAAACAATTCGCCAATGGCGAAATGCGGAAGTTCGCTGCGAATCCATGCCTGGCGAAAAAATTCGCTCATCACTAGTGATAAGCATATTTTTGGCAAGCATGGATTCACAGATAAATTCCGCATTTCACCATTGGCAAATTGTTTTGCCAAACTTCTGTGAAAATTCGGTGCAGAAAAATTCGTTTCGTGTCCAAAAATTTCGCCGCGCATCAAATTGGGCACAGTTGCATCAAAAAAGGGCACAGTTGTGTAAAAAAAACCATGGGCGACAAAATAGACATGAGCAAAAAAAGAAATCTTGCGTGATTTTCTTTGTTGCTCGCGTCTATTTTGTCGCCGTTTCTCGAATGATATGGCGAAGCGAAACAGAACTGATTCGCTCATCACTAATCAAGTTTTATGTTACCTCAGTAATTACATGGTTCCCTGTACTGGGTGGTCATTTCTCACCCAGCAATATGATAAGTGATACACCTACAGTGCAGCATGCTGGGATATATGTGGGCATGTGTCCATAAATACGGAATGCTTAGTGGTCCAATTCAAGCCAAGTATTCTTACCTTTAACAGTGAGGTTGGCCTTGGTCTGCGCGTCCCTAATATCACATATATAGATGTCACTGTCGCTCTTCTCCAAGTCGTTGACCTGCAGGCTGAGGGCAATGCCTTTCTGACTTATTTCATATTTCTCACTTGGTTTGATCTCTGTTATCCCTTTTCTCCAGGATACGGAGGGTGCAACCTTCTCTGTCTCACAGCTAAACACTGCAGACTCTCCTTCTTCAATTTTAACATCTGACATTTCTTTGGTGAAACTGTTGAGTTTTTCTATTAAAACAAACCAAAACCAAGAACATTGTTTAGGGAAGAGGCTGCAACTGCTTAACTGAGATAAAATGACCTTAACATCTAGATATTTGACAGAAATTCTGGCAAAATTTATGTTCATAAGAACATTTGACTGAATGTTAACAATACACCTCCCAATGACTTCTATAGGGACTGACAAGGAGAATCTTAAGTTATATCCCACTGATAGGTCCTGAATATATAGATAATTAATCAACAAATTAATCAGTGGAACAAACTCAATTTTTAACAAAAAAATTTCAAAAAATACAAACATACTATTCCAAACGACAAACAGGTGTCTCCCAGTGCCTCATGGTACCCATACTCCGCCCTCCTAACGCATTTCGCACCATTGGGTGCTTCATCAGAATAAACGTTTGTATTTTTGGTTATAAATTGAGCCAAGAAATGTTTGTTTCATCTACTGATTAAGTTATAGGAACTCAATAGATTTCATCTGCAACATTGTGTCATAACAAATTTGAGATTTTTTTATTGGGATTGATAAATCTTAAAAACTCAAATTTGAAAAAAATTTACAATTGCAAATTTTTAGCTTCGATTGCAGAGAAAACACCATCTTGAACTTTAGTAAATCAGACCGTTAGTGCCTGGTCCTTCCTTGCTGATTCTCTCATCTACATACAGGTTTTGGAACGTGAATATTTCTTTGTAGTAAAATCATATTGTATTCTAGGTTTTTCTAGAAATGGGATTGTTTAATTATACAAAAAAATAGGGTAAAAGTGATTTGATAAATGTAAATAAATATAGAATAAGAAACATAAGTTGATTGATAAATTGATAGTAAATGAATTGATAAATATAGTAAAAGTAATTACAAAATGTAAATAAAGAATAAGAAACATAAATTGATTGATAAATTGATAGTAAATGAATTGATAAATATAGTAAAAGTAATTTCTAATAATTTCTAATAATAATGAACTTATCTCTAACATTTGTGTGGGTGAGCATTTGGGGAACAGTGATCACAACATGGTCTCCTTTGAGATAATGCTGCAGAGACAGCGCTATAAGGGAGTAACTAAAACACTCAATTTTAGACGTGCAGACTTTGCCAGTATAAGGGCATCTCTGCAATGTGTCAACTGGGAAAGGCTTTTCATGGGGTTAGACACAGAAGGAAAATGGAACATCTTTAAAACATTGCTTTGTAGGTATACGCAACAGTATATCCCCCTAGTAAGCAAGGAGAGGCATCGCAAAGCAAAACCTTTATGGCTGAATAAAAGTGTTATTGTCGAGGTTGGTAAGAAAAAACGTGCTTTTAGGGCATTCAAGTTAGCTGGGACAGCAGAAACTTTCATCAGGTACAAGGAAGCAAATAAAGCATGCAAAAAAGCTATCAGGCAAGCTAAAATAGAGATGGAAAGGGATATTGCTGCTAGGAGTAAAAAGAATCCAAAATTATTTTTTAATTATGTGAATAGTAAAAAAATGAAGCAAGAAGGGGTGGGAACTTTATTATCACGGGGGGGTACGTTGGTTGATGAAAACGGGGAAAAAGCTGAAATTTTGAACTCTTATTTTTCATCTGTCTATACATCTGAGGAGCCAGATAATGAAGGCTTCCCTTGTAATATGCCCAGTTCTAGTAATTTAGCTACTGACGCATGGGTCACTCGGGAGGAAATTCAAAAGAGACTTGAACATGTAAAGGTAAACAAGGGTCCAGGGCCGGATGGGATTCATCCCAGGGTATTAAATGAGCTGAGCGCTGTGATTGCCAAACCTCTTCACTTAATTTTTCAGGATTCATTGAGGTCTGGCATGGTGCCAAGAGACTGGCGGATTGCTAATGTGGTGCCGTTATTTAAAAAGGGATCCCGTTCTCAGCCTGAAAACTATAGGCCTGTTAGTCTGACATCAGTAGTAGGAAAACTTTTGGAAGGGGTAATAAGGGATAGGGTACTTGAATACATTGCAGTTCACAATACTATTAGTTTGTGCCAGCATGGTTTTATGCGTAACAGATCTTGCCAGACTAATTTAGTTGCCTTTTATGAGGAGGTGAGTAGGAACCTTGATGCTGGAATGGCAGTTGATGTCATCTACTTGGACTTTGCTAAAGCGTTTGATACAGTACCTCACAGAAGGTTAATGATCAAATTAAGGAATATTGGCCTAGAACATAATATTTGTAATTGGATAGAGAACTGGCTGAAGGATAGAGTACAAAGAGTGGTTGTAAATGGAACATTTTCTAATTGGACCAGTGTGGTTAGTGGAGTACCGCAGGGGTCAGTCCTTGGGCCTTTGCTGTTTAACTTGTTTATTAATGACCTGGAGGTGGGCATAGACAGTATTGTTTCTATTTTTGCTGATGACACTAAATTGTGCAAAACTATAAGTTCCATGCAGGATGCTGCCGCTTTGCAGAGCGATTTGACAAAATTAGATAACTGGGCAGCAAACTGGAAAATGAGGTTCAATGTTGATAAGTGCAAAGTTATGCACTTTGGTAGAAATAATATAAACGCAAACTATCTACTGAATGGTAGTGTGTTGGGGGTTTCCTTAATGGAGAAGGATCTAGGGGTTTTTGTTGATAACAAGTTGTCTAATTCCAGGCAGTGTCATTCTGTGGCTACTAAAGCAAATAAAGTGCTGTCTTGTATAAAAAAGGGCATTGACTCAAGGGATGAGAACATAATTTTGCCCCTTTATAGGTCCCTGGTAAGGCCTCACCTTGAGTATGCAGTGCAGTTTTGGGCTCCAGTCCTTAAGAAGGATATTAATGAGCTGGAGAGAGTGCAGAGACGTGCAACTAAACTGGTTAAGGGGATGGAAGATTTAAACTATGAGGTTAGACTGTCGAGGTTGGGGTTGTTTTCTCTGGAAAAGAGGCGCTTGCGAGGGGACATGATTACTCTGTACAAGTACATTAGAGGGGATTATAGGCAGTTGGGGGATGTTCTTTTTTCCCATAAAAACAATCAACGCACCAGAGGTCACCCCTTTAGATTAGAGGAACGGAGCTTCCATTTGAAGCAGCGTAGGTGGTTTTTCACGGTGAGGGCAGTGAGGTTATGGAATGCCCTTCCTAGTGATGTGGTAATGGCAGATTCTGTTAATGCCTTTAAGAGGGGCCTGGATGAGTTCTTGATCAATCAGAATATCCAAGGCTATTGTGATACTAATATCTACAGTTAGTACTAGTGGTTGTATTTATAGTTTATGTATGTGAGTATAGATTGGTAGGTGTGGGTTAGGTGTGCTGGGTTTACTTGGATGGGTTGAACTTGATGGACACAGGTCTTTTTTCAACCCTATGTAACTATGTAACTATGTAACTATGTAATTAAAAAATGTAAATAAAGAATAAGAAACATAAATTGATTGATAAATTGATAGTATATGAATTGTTAGTAAATGAATTGATAAATATAGTAAAAGTAATTAAAAAATGTAAATAAATAAAGAATAAGAAACATAAATTGATTGCTAAATTGATAGTATCTGAATTGATAGTAAATGAATTGATAAATATAGTAAAAGTAATTAAAAATGTAAATAAATATAGAATAAGAAACATAAATTGATTGATAAATTGATAGTAAATGAATTGATAAATATAGTAAAGGTAATTGAAAAATGTAAATAAATATAGAATAAGAAACATAAATTGATTGATAAATTGATAGTAAATGAATTGATAAATATAGTAAAGGTAATTGAAAAATGTAAATAAATATAGAATAAGAAACATAAATTGATTGATAAATTGATAGTATATGAATTGATAGTAAATTAATTGATAAATATAGTAAAAGTAATTAGAAAATGTGAATAAATATAGAATAAGAAACATAAATTGATTGATAAATTGATAGTATATGAATTGATAAATATAGTAAAAGTAATTAAAAAATGTAAATAAATATAGAATAAGAAACATAAATTGATCGATAAATTGATAGTATGTGAATTGATAAATATAATAAAAGTAATTAAAAAATGTAAATAAATATAGAATAAGAAACATAAATTGATTGATAAATTGATAGTATATGAATTGATAGTGAATGAATTGATAAATATAGTAAAAGTAATTAAAAAATGTAAATAAATATAGTATAAGAAATAAATCCATTCAATGAACAATGAATATTTTTTTTTCTATTTATATCTAGCATGATTATCTCTTATAATTTATACAGGTAACGTTTAGGGATACACCAAACCCACTTTTTTGGGTTCGGCCGAACCCCCGAACCCACCCTGATGGATTCTGCCGAAACTGAATCCATCAAAAAAAGGCTGTATTCGGGCCGAATCTCGAACCGAATCCGGAATTCCGTGCATCCCTAGTAACTTTATAACTTGCTTTACCTTTTATTTGAACGTTGGCCTTCGTTTTGGAGATGCTGGTCTCACATGTATACTCTCCAGAGTCTTTTGCCGTCACTTCATGGATTGTCATTTTGGTTTCAGTTCCTTCCTGGAAAAATTCGTATTTTTGGCTTTTCTTCAGCACCTTCCCATCTTTGCTCCATTTGACATTTGTGTCTTCTTTGGATAGCTCACACCTCAAGACGATGTCTTCTCCCACTGGAACAGTTTTATCTTCCAGTGGTTTTGTTATTTCAGCTGGTTTTTCTGAAGGAAAGAATAAAGGAGATTTATAAGCTCATGTGGCTCTTGAATAAGCTGAAGAAGTTATTCTGAGATCAATAAATTGCAAATAGTGATGAGCGAATCTGTCCCATTTCGCTTCATCAAAAAGTTCACAAAACTGCTGAAACATCACTAATTGCAAACCATAGACCTGTAACTAAACACAACTGTGTCCTAGTGAAGGTATTTTTTCCATGAGGTATATTTCTAGCTCCCATGACTGCCTCTATGTAAAATAACTAAGTGGGTGAAGCTTTGGCTACTGGCTCAGCTCTACCTAATTTATATGCTTTGATAGGAATGTTCACCTTCTATTTACAGCTCTTTCTATAAACATTTAAGTCAAAAGGGTTGAGGAGACCACCTCATACGTATGTAAATAGACCAAAGGGATTCTGGGAACAAATTCCATAAGGATCCTTAAAAAACCCTGCACTACACTGATGAGCCCCAAGAAAGAAGAAACCGGTCTGTAGTTGGGAATCTGATCAGCTATTATCCCGGCTTCTGCTTTAAACCCAGTGGGTGAGCTTTGGCCTATAGGATAAACCCATGTAAATGGGATTTTTTTAGGAGCCTTATGGAATTTATTCCCAGAATTCCTTTGGTTTCCATATGTATGAGGGGGTCTCCTAAACCCTATTGACTTGTTTGTGAATCCCCACTCCTGGCTCTCCCTAAGCTGATCAGAAAACCCTGCACTACACTAATGAGCCCCAAGAAGGGCGAAACCAGTCTGTAGTTGGGAATCTGATCAGCTATTATCCCGGCTTCTGCTTGAAAACCCAGTGGGTGAGCTTTAGCCTATAGGATAAACCCATGTAAATGGGACTTTCTTGGAGCTCTTTGGGGTTATTTCTCAGGATTCCTTTTGTTTATTTGGATATGTATGAGATAGTCTCCTCAATCCAAATGATTTGTTTCTGAATCCAAACTCCTGGCTCTCCCTAAGCTGATCAGAAAACCCTGCACTACACTGATGAGCCCCAAGAAGGGCAAAACTGGTCTGTAGTTGGGAATCTGATGAGCTATTAACCCGGCTTCTACTTTAAACCCAGTGGCTGAGCTTTAGCCTATAGGATAAACCCATGTAAATGGTATTTTTTAGGAGCCTTAAGGAATTTGTTCCCAGAATCCCTTTGGTCTGTTAACATTTGGGAGGGCAGTAATATTATCCATCATTACCTTTAATAGTCAGTGATGCCTTGGAGTTCAGATTTCGAGCTGTGAATACGACTTCCCCAGCATCCCTTGCTCTCACTTCCTTAATAGAAAGCACATATTTACGTCCCTTATTGGAGACATTGAAGCGCTTGTCCCCCTCTACACTCTGTCCATTCACCGTCCAGGAACATTCATCAATGCTCTCGTGAGAAAGGATGCACTCAAAGGTACAACTCTCGCCCTCTTTAGCCTCGCAGCTCTTGAGACGTTTAGTGATGCCAATATTGAGCTCTATTAGGGTTAATAAGTTAAAAAAAATACACAGTGGAATATGTTTTAGTCATATGTTGAAATAAACAATATTGGGCAATTAAAAAATACGATGTAAATGTTATATGTGCCGCATTGCCATTTTCATAAGAACAAAAGATGAACAAATGGCTCATTAAGGGAAAAGTGCATTTTATACTTAAGGTGGCCATACACGGAAAGATTCGCTCATTTGGCAAGCCAAGCGAGCAGATCTTTTCCTGATATGCCAACCTAAAGGTGGTCAATATGGGGCTAATTCGATCGCTTGGACCTAGGGTGGGCATAGGCACCGTAGTATTGGGGACCACATCAATGAGCCAATGTAGTCCCCAATCCGATGGAAAATCAAACCTGCCCGATCAAGATCTGGCCAACGGTTGGGTAGGCCATTGGGGGTGCCCATACACGGGCAGATAAGCTGCTGAAAAGTCCTAAAAGACCCGAATCGGCAGTTAAAATCTGTCCGTGTATGGCAACTTTTACCCAGATTTTTTTTTCATTTGAATTTTTGAGATTTTTTAAAACTTTCTAAAATGTGAGTTTTAAAAAACACCAAAAAATAACGTAGCTCCACAGTTTTGCCAATCACTCTTAATTATAACAAACTGTATTCATCAAAAATGTATTTTTCTTACTTTTGTTATTTACAATATTTTGCCTCTTTACATTTTTCAAAATATGTAATTCTGGCCAAGACATTTTTTTCACATTTATTTTTTGCAACATGGAAAGCTGCACTCAATGCTTTAACCATGTTTAGTAGTAAATAGGCCTGTATCTATGCACATTGATACATGCACATTAACCCAGAAGAACAAGGGCCTACAGGAAAAATTCAGATGATTAAATTAAGGCACATAACACTAAGGGGCACATTTACTAACCCACGAATGGGCCGAATGCGTCCGATTGCGTTTTTTTCATAATGAACGGTAATTTTGCGATTTTTTGGCGTCTTTATGATTTTTGCGTAAAAACGCGAGTTTTTCGTAGCCATTACGAAAGTTGCGCAAAGTCGCGATTTTTTCGTAGCGTTAAAACTTGCGCGAAACGTTGCGCCTTTTAAGTTTTAACGCTACGAAAAAGGCGCGACTTTGCGCGCAAGTGTGAACGCTACGAAAAAATCGCGACTTTGCGCAACTTTCGTAATGGCTACGAAAAACTCGCGTTTTTACGCAAAAATCGTAAAGACGCCGAAAAACTCGCGTTTTTACGCAAAAATCGTAAAGACGCCGAAAAAATCGCAAAAAATACGAAAAAGTCGCAAAATGTTCGTTTCCAATCGGAATTTTTCCAATTCGGATTCGAAATCGTGTCTTAGTAAATCAGCCCCTAAATCTTAAGTTGCACTCTGTCTTAAGTTAGTTGTGGAAAGAAGCACAGCGACCTTGTGCCATAAGACTTATCAATATTAGAATTCTACTTTTAGACAGCATGAGAAAAATAATTCTTCCTTCTACATACCCTGAACACTGATTTTGGACTTTGCGGTATCTGTTCCAATGTCACAGACGTATAGCCCTGCATCAGACTTGTTAAGATCATGGATGATCAAGCACACGGTTTTTCCCGCCTGCATCTGCTGATACTTGTCTCCATTGGGCAGGACCTGGTTATCCTTCTTCCAGACGGGTTTCACCTTGGCCTTGGAGACTTCACACTCTAAAGTGACCATTCCTCGCTCCTCGCCTACGGCATCGTCTAGGGACTTCATGAAAACGGCTGGTTTTTCTGGATAAAACAAACAGACCATCTTATGTTTAAAATAATATAAGCCGTTAGTAGAGCAAGAAAAATCTCATTATGTTACCTTTATCAATATTATGTACACAATATACTGTAATCTTGGGGAGAAAGTCATAGCAAATCAAACATAACTTGATATTTGGATTTTTTTGACCACAGACCTTCCTATCACAACCTTAACCAACTAAAGTTATTGGTAATACACAATAATGCTAATATTACTTTCCCAGATATCAACAAACGTGCCTACTGGTCATCAACGATATATGTCCTAATTTTGTTGTTTTTTAACTTAATGGAGTAGCTTTAGCTTTTTATATAAGCTTTTTTTTTTTTTTTTTTTAAATCGTATCCCATTTCAGAATCTATTTTTGCTTCTGCATAAAGGAACACAATCATCTGCATTGTTCCTATTGGGATAGGATTAAATTCCCTGTTGAAGTAGTTTCGCAGATGGTACTGTAAACTATCAATACTACACAACAAAACCTGTGTATAAACTGTATAAAATTGTGAATCATGTCTTAAGAGGCAAAACTCCACCTTTAATACATAGAACAGTTGCTTAATTATGCTTAACACTGGGGATTGTTATGGTATTTCTCTTTACAACCTAAGAACAAACTGAGGAGCTTCCTAATGCTATGTTAGCAGTTTCCCATTCCCAGCCCTTTTAACTGGTCAAGTATGATCACTGGGGAAGGGGGGTGCTAAAATGTTAGGTACCAGTGATTATAATAACATAACTAATACCCAGGACCAGTGCTCCCATTAGCAAAAAACTCCACCTGCCCAGGGTATTTCTGTAGAAGCTCATTTTCCACTACCTTCATCCTCTTCTTCTTTTCTATGGGCCTGCCCAAGAGAAGATGGAAGAAGCCGAAGAAGATGGCAACAATGGCCTTCTACAGAATACCCAGGGCAGGTGGAAGGTAGCATTTACTGGTCAGTTCTTTGTAAACAAACACCTGATTGGTTACTATGGATTATTCAACCTGAGTAAATTTAATATTTTGGTGAAACATATCCAGCGTTACTACTGGCTATCAACGAGAAGCCATCAGACATTACCAGTCATTACACCAACCTTTAACCTTCAGCTGAGCACTGAAGGAGAGTTTCTTTGTCTTCACGCTCACTGTTCCAGAGTCCTCAGGGGCCACTTGTTTCAGAGTAAGAGTGTGAGTGGCCCCAATTTTCTGGATGTCATTGAAATTGTTGGAGTACAGGAGGGTGTTGTTCAGGAACCATTCCACCTCCTCGTCATCATGGGACAATTCACAAGAGAACCCAGCACAGCTTTCTTCATCAACCTCAACATCCTTCAAGGGCTTCAGGACTTTCACATCCCGGGCTGTTAAGGAACACGGAATATAAAATAACTACATATACGGATTTTACAAATTCTATATCAGGTAAATATATACCCCAGACAGATCATTTGATTATGTTGGATCTATCTACAATGAAGAAAAACACCTTATTGTAGGAATATATTTTATTTGTTAGTAGGAGCAGTCAATTTCTTTCTTTATTTAATTTATATGTGTGTGTCAAATAGCATAGGCACCTTAAATGAAAACTATACCCCCAGAATGAATGCGTAACCAACAACCTATTAAAGAATCTCGCCAAACTGGAATATATATATCAGTAAATATTGCCCTTTTACATCCTTTCCCTTGAGCCGCCATTTTGTGATGGGCTGTGTGATCACCTGACAGGAAGTGATGCAGCTCTAACTGTAATAGGAAGTAGTGTGGGAGCAAAAGGCAGAACTCTGCCCATTCATTGGCTGATGGGGCCTAGCATGTATGTGTGCCTTGGCTTGTTTGTGTGCACTGTGACTCCTAGGATCCCAGGGGGCGGCCCTTAGTACTTAAAATGGCAGTTTCCTATTTAGGATTACCCAATGGCACATACTACTAAAAAAGTATATTTTTATGAAAATGGTTTAGATGAAGCAGGGTTTTACATATGAGCTGTTTATGCAATATATTTTTTATTGAGAACTACATTGTTTGAGGGTATAGTTTTCTTTTGCCTGTAAGATCCAAACCTTTTGGTTTGCGGTCAATGACCATAGAAGCCACTTCGACCAGTTCATAACCCATATGGCAGTTACTTTGACATGGGGATTGAAGGGTAAGCATTGCATGGTGTCAATGACCAGTATATTAGACACTTATTATGACCAGGCAGGGGGGTGCAAACATATGAAAAATCTCGAACAGTTATTATGCACACTATATGGGACTTGACATGACATGGCGGCTTCGCAAATGTATCACCATGGACTTGTGACTTAAACATGCAAAAAATGACTGGTAAAAAACATGAGGCCAAGGAACCTGCACTGATCAATCTCATCTTTGTGTTTGTAACATTGGCTGGCTAAGTTGGTCTACTAGTATTGAAAAGAACAGATGACCACAAACACAAATATAAAACGGTATCTAGTAGAATTAAGTCTAAAACAACTGGACTTGAAAACGTTTCACCACTCATCCGAGTGGCTTCTTCAGTTCAAATGACTGGTAGGGAATTCCCCGGATGTCTGTGACTGTACTACCATCAAGGGTTTAAATACCGAGGAATTCCCTACCAGTCATTTGAACTGAAGAAGCCACTCGGATGAGTGGTGAAACGTTTTCAAGAAAAACTCAGAAAAGTCCAGTTGTTTTAGACTTAATTCTACTAGATACTGTATATCATGACCTGGATGAATGAGAATCTTCATAGACACAAATATAAACCCTTCCATACCATGTACATTCAGTTTCCCCGATGTCTCTGCATCTCCAGCTTTGCAGGTGTAGGTTCCCGAATCCTCTGGAGTCACCTGTAGGATTTTGAGCTCTGCCACATTCCTCTCCAGCTTCAGTTTGAACCTCTCTGATGGTTCAACTTGACTTTTATCCTTAAACCATTCCACAAACTTGGGAGGAGGTTTAAATTCACAGGACAGGATGACAGTCTGGCGCTCATTGGCGGTCTTGTCTTCAATACGATATGTAACCTGAACAGGGATTTCTAACAAAAAAATAGAAGAATAAATGTCTTCACTTTGGATTCCTTAATTCATGTTCTTCCAGTCAGGATGTGAAGGACTGAAGTTATTCTTTGTTCTTCCATTATGAGACTCCTCTACTGACAGTGTTACCCTCCTCATATGGAAACTTT
Source organism: Xenopus tropicalis (assembly GCF_000004195.4). Classification (NCBI taxonomy): domain Eukaryota; kingdom Metazoa; phylum Chordata; class Amphibia; order Anura; family Pipidae; genus Xenopus; species Xenopus tropicalis. The sequence continues at coordinate 9,694,131 of NC_030682.2, read as the reverse complement.
TAATTGGCCAGTGGTTCTTAAGATTTGTTACTGCTGAGGTAACTATATCCATTGTGAATGGATAATTGGGGTTCTGTATAACAAGGAATAACATCCTGAATAACAGGGTTCTGGTACGGTATAACACCGGGTATCAGGAGATTCATCCTGAATAACGGGGTTCTGGTACGGTATAACACCGGGTATCAGGAGATTCATCCTGAATAACGGGGTTCTGGTACGGTATAACACCGGGTATCAGGAGATTCATCCTGAATAACGGGGTTCTGGTACGGTATAACACCGGGTATCAGGAGATTCATCCTGAATAACGGGGTTCTGGTACGGTATAACACCGGGTATCAGGAGATTCATCCTGAATAACGGGGTTCTGGTACGGTATAACCCCAGGTATCAGGAGATTCATCCTGAATAACGGAGTTCTGGTACGGTGTAACACCGGGTATCAGGAGATTCATCCTGAATAACGGGGTTCTGGTACGGTATAACCCCCAGGTATTAGGTGATTCATCCTGAATAACGGGGTTCTGGTACGGTATAACCCCAGGTATTAGGAGATTCATCCTGAATAACGGGGTTCTGGTACGGTATAACCCCAGGTATTAGGAGATTCATCCTGAATAACGGGCTTCTGGTACGGTATAGCCCCGGGTATTAGGAGATTCATCCTGAATAACGGGGTTCTGGTACGGTATAGCCCCGGGTATTAGGAGATTCATCCTGAATAACGGGGTTCTGGTACGGTATAACCCCGGATATTAGGAGATTCATCCTGAATAACGGGGTTCTGGTACGGTATAACACCGGGTATTAGGAGAGTCATCCTGAATAACGGGGTTCTGGTACGGTATAACACCGGGTATTAGGAGATTCATCCTGAATAATGGGGTTCTGGTACGGTATAACACCGGGTATTAGGAGATTAATCCTGAATAACGGGGTTCTGGTACAGTATAACACCGGGTATTAGGAGAGTCATCCTGAATAACGGGGTTCTGATACGGTATAACACTGGGTATCAGAAGATTCATCCTGAATAACGGGGTTCTGGTACGGTATAACCCCAGGTATCAGGAGATTCATCCTGAATAACGGGGTTCTGGTACGGTGTAACACCGGGTATCAGGAGATTCATCCTGAATAACGGGGTTCTGGTACGGTATAACCCCCGGGTATTAGGTGATTCATCCTGAATAACGGGGTTCTGGTACGGTATAACCCCAGGTATTAGGAGATTCATCCTGAATAACGGGGTTCTGGTACGGTATAGCCCCGGGTATTAGGAGATTCATCCTGAATAACGGGGTTCTGGTACGGTATAACCCCGGATATTAGGAGATTCATCCTGAATAACGGGGTTCTGGTACGGTATAACACCGGGTATTAGGAGAGTCATCCTGAATAACGGGGTTCTGGTACGGTATAACACCGGGTATTAGGAGATTCATCCTGAATAACGGGGTTCTGGTACGGTATAACACCGGGTATTAGGTGATTCATCCTGAATAACGGGGTTCTGGTACGGTATAACACCGGGTATTAGGAGATTCATCCTGAATAACGGGGTTCTGGTACGGTATAACACCGGGTATTAGGAGAGTCATCCTGAATAACGGGGTTCTGGTACGGTATAACACCGGGTATTAGGAGATTTATCCTGATTCATCCAGAGCGCGTACTGAGTTAACACAAGAACAACAGCTCCCTCTTACCTTTAACCAGAAGATTGGCAGAAGACTTCGATTTTCCAATGTGAAACTGGAGAGTTCCAGACATCTCCGGAGAAGTCTTCCTCAAAGTCAGGCGGTGGATGGTTCCATCTTGTTCTATGGTGATGCCTTTTCCATCGGAAAGAACTTCTCCGCCGAGCATCCATTTTGGGGGCTTCACTGACACAATTGATGTGACACATTCGAATGTAGCGGGTTCAGGCTGTGTCACTACTACATCTTCCAGCTCCTTGACAATATTAATGGATTGTTCTGAAAAATTAAAGACATAAGTCTCTTTTATTAGTCAAGGCAAATTGCATTCTATGTCCTGCATACATACAGTTTATATATCAATACAGTATATCATGCAAACATGCAGTAATTACTGTACCTCCCTGCAGCTTTTTTAAAATGTCCTCTTGTTCTGCAGTTCAGAGAGCCACAATTTGGGCAGGAGTAGAGGCTGGAAGCTCCGACCTAGACCAAAGGTACTGGTGCATCAATAAACCAATTGTCTGATGCCCAGAAGGGAACCCCAGCCCTGCAGAGCTGCCTGATATCTTGATGGAAAGTAACCAAGCTACCATTGGGTACAAGTAGAGGCCACAGGAGAAAAGTAGTTGAGAAAACGGCTATTGGCCAGATCCTGGATTCAGTGCTTCCCTAGTTTGTTGTGTGTTTAATACAGGTATGGATCCCTTATCTGGAAACCTGTTATCCAGAAAGCTCCAAATTACAGATAATTCAAATAATTTAGAATTTTAAAACTGATTTCCTTTTTCTCTGTAATAATAAAACAGTACCTGTACTTGATCCCAACTAAGATATAATTACCCCTTATTGGGGGCAGAACAGCCCTATTGGGTTTATTTAATGGTTAAATGATTCCCTTTTCTCTGTAATAATAAAACAGTACCTGTACTTGATCCCAACTAAGATATAATTACCCCTTATTGGGGGCAGAACAGCCCTATTGGGTTTATTTAATGGTTAAATGATTCCCTTTTCTCTGTAATAATAAAACAGTACCTGTACTTGATCCCAACTAAGATATAATTACCCCTTATTGGGGCAGAACAGCCCTATTGGGTTTATTTAATGGTTAAATTATTCCCTTTTCTCAGTAATAATAAAACAGTACCTGTACTTGATCCCAACTAAGATATAATTACCCCTTATTGGGGCAGAACAGCCCTATTGGGTTTATTTAATGGTTAAATGATTCCCTTTTCTCTGTAATAATAAAACAGTACCTGTACTTGATCCCAACTAAGATATAATTACCCCTTATTGGGGGCAGAACAGCCCTATTGGGTTTATTTAATGGTTAAATTATTCCCTTTTCTCAGTAATAATAAAACAGTACCTGTACTTGATCCCAACTAAGATATATTTACCCCTTATTGGGGGCAGAACAGCCCTATTGGGTTTATTTAATGGTTAAATTATTCCCTTTTCTCAGTAATAATAAAACAGTACCTGTACTTGATCCCAACTAAGATATAATTACCCCTTATTGGGGCAGAACAGCCCTATTGGGTTTATTTAATGGTTAAATGATTCCCTTTTCTCTGTAATAATAAAACAGTACCTGTACTTGATCCCAACTAAGATATAATTACCCCTTATTGGATGCAAAACAATCCTATTGGGTTTAATTAATGTTGTATAGAGATGTAGCGAACTGTTCGCCGGCGAACTAATTCGCGCGAACATCGGGTGTTCGCAAGTCCGCAAATTCGCGAACTTTTCGTGATGTTCGCAATTTGGGTTCGCCGGCACCGAAAAAATCGCAAAACTTACGATAACGTTACGAATGCTCCGAAAAAGTCACAAAACTTATGATAACGTTACGAATGCTCCGAAAAAGTCGCAAAACTTACGATAACTTTACGAATGCTCCGAAAAAGTCGCAAAACTTACGATAACGTTACGAATGCTCCGAAAAAGTCGCAAAACTTACGATAACGTTACGAATGCTCCGAAAAAGTCGCAAACTTACGATAACGTTACGAATGCTCCGAACAAGTCGCAAAACTTACGATAACGTTACGAATGCTCCGAAAAAGTCGCAAAACTTACGATAACGTTACGAATGCTCCGAAAAAGTCGCAAAACTTACGATAACGTTACGAATGCTCCGAAAAAGTCGCAAAACTTACGATAACTTTACGAATGCTCCGAAAAAGTCGCAAAACTTACGATAACGTTACGAATGCTCCGAAAAAGTCGCAAAACTTACGATAACTTTACGAAAGCGCCGGAAATTACGAAAAAGTCACAAAATTACCGATCATTTCGAAAAACGGCGTGTGTCAATTTTTCAGAGAAGTTTTTGCCCTTGATCCCCCTCCTGCATGTCCCTGTCCAGGTCGTGGCACCCTTTAAACAACTTTAAAATCAGTTTTCTGGCCAGAAATGGCTTTTCTAGGTTTTAAAGTTCGCCTTCCCATTGAAGTCTATGGGGTTCGCAAAGTTCGCGAATATTCGCAATTTTCGGCGGAAGTTCGCGAACAGGTTCGCGAACTTTTTTTTTGAGGTTGGCTACATCCCTAATGTTGTATTGATTTTTTAGTAGACTTAAGGTATGGAGATCCAAATTACGGAGACCTCTTATCCGGAATACCATTGGTTCCCGAACATTCTGGATAATGGGTCCTATACCTGTACATTCCTTTTCTTACATGTCATTTTTGTTGGTTCCAGCTGGCACTTCAATTTAATTTTATTTAACGACTTTTCATAAAAACATCCCTGAAGTCGCTCTTGCTCCAAAAAGCTCCAAAAAATGTTCACTATACTTTGTTATCTTAGTGTTTCTCACCTTCAATGAGAAGTTTGGCCGAAGTCTTGTCATCTCCGGCGTCACATGTATAGGTGTCTTCATCCTCAAACTCTGCTTCATTGATGATGAGTTTTCTGTACACCCCCTGACTCACAATCTCATATTTATCCCCTGGGGCAATCTGCTTGTTCTTTTTGTACCAAGTCACTTCTGCACTCGCTCTTGAAACCTGGCACTCCAGGAACGCCCTGTGCTTCTCTATGGCGATCTTGTCACGTAGGGGCTTCACAATTTTGACTGGAAGTTCTATAATGAGATTAATAAAGACATAATGGTTCATTTGCACAAATGTGTGTTGTACGTTATGATTAAGCAAAAACTCAATAAAGGAAAGAGTAAATTTGTAAATAATTAGTAATTACAATCTTTCTGGATAAAAGGTTTCTGGATAATGGGTCCCATACTTGTACATAAAGACAATTTTTTAATGCAAATACTTCAACTCTCCATACATTTAATATACGTCAGAGGTCTCAAATGCTTATTTTGCCATGGATAGGATAAAACTGTATCTCTCACAGGTACATTGGAGACCTTGGTCTTATGACCCATCCAGGTTCAAGACATTGGTAGGGCTTCAATTGAATGTAATAGGTAATTTCTGTCATTTTTACATACTCAGCTACAATGATCAGCTACAAGATGAGAGAAGACCTAAACTGTCTCTAGACACTGGACAGGAAACATAATTTCCTCCGCAGTCCATGACATTCCAAGGGTGACATTTATCAGCTGAGAACTCCAGAGCAATCTTAAATATTGCCAGAGTTCTCCTATGGTGAATTGGGGCAACCTGTCCACCTTCTGGTAAGTATGCCCTATAATATTGGAACTGTCATATAAATGTTCACAAGATTTCTTTTTTTCACCAAGAGATCTCGTTGGATGAAGAAAATAACAGTAACATTATTATAGTATAACAGTTTCCTACCTTTGATTTTTAGTTGTGCCCGAGATTCAGCTGTTTCAGCCACAAATTTGATTTCAGCTGCATCTTCAGCCTGGACACTTTTGAAAACCAAAGAGCATGTTCTTCCTACAGGGGAGAAGAATTCAGATTCAGTCATGTAAAGCATCCCCTTGGCTTTAAGAACATTATCGATTATCTATTGGGATCCCCAGTGCTAAGCAAAGAAACATTTTGGGGACTTTCAACACTTTATATAAAACTATGACTACCTGTACCCAGACTGGCCCACCAGGATACCAGGAAAACTCCCGGTGGGCCCAGGTGTCAGTGGGCCCTCTTGCTTCTATCTATTTAGCCTATTTCATGGTCATTGCCTATTTCTGTATGGCAACATGGAAGCTTGATAGATGGAAGAATAGAGTAAAGTATGAGAAAAGAGACTAGGATAATAAAGAGTTTGAGTGAGGAGGAATTAAAATTTTGAGAGTGGACCCATGGTCCAGGGTTTTCTGGTGGGCCCCTTGCATCTCAGTCCGACACTGCCTGTACCAACAGGACTCACCTTCTTGGCGCATCTTCACATTGTCTCCCGCTTTCAGCTTGACGCCATTCTTATACCACTGGGTTTGCACTTCATCATGAGAAATCTGGCACATAAATGACGCACCCTCCTTTTCTACCACCTCCACATCCACAAGCGGTTTAATGATCTGGATGTCTCGAGCTACGGTTCAGAGGGAGTTGAATTGCGGATGAGTAACACACAATATATACAGTAGGAATATAACAAAAGAAAATGACACACATAAATACAGTGGACACCCCCGTATTATGGAGAGTATTTTATCCCCACCTACTTTCTCTTCTTGAATTTTATACCGCATAGTGCCTGAGTGCCTAACAGTAGTTCTGTTAATTACCCAACTTCTTTACATAAATTCAAGTCCTCCTTTATATTTGGCTTTCGGAATTCTCTCTTAACTGTTACTAAGGGGCCGATTCATTAAAACACGAGTTCGAATCCCGAATGGGAAAAATTTGGATTGGATACGATAATTTCTGAAGATCGCAAATATCACTAAAATGCTTACGAAAAAATCGTATTAGTCACGATAATATCGTATTGGCGATCCGAAAGTCACTAAATTTTTGTACCGAACAGCGGCAGAACCTTTCCGAATTTTTGGGAAAAAGTCGTGCAAGCGTACGAAAAAGTCGTGCGGGCTATGAAAAAGTCGCACAAGTCGAAAATACGCTCGGATCGTTCGTGTCTTAATAAATCTCACCCTAAGGGGCACATTTACTAATCCATGAACGAAAAGCGTCCAAATGCGTTTTTTTCATAATGATCTGTATTTTGCGACTTTTTCGCGAATTGACACAAATTTTTAGAGCGCTCAGTACGAAAAAGTCGCGACAATTCGCGAAAGTCGTAATGGCTATGAAAAAGTTGCGCCAATTCACAAAAGTCGTAATGGCTATGAAAAAGTCGCGACAATTCACGAAATTTGTAATGGCTATGAAAAAGTCGCGACAATTCACGAAATTTGTAATGGCTATGAAAAAGTCGCGACAATTCACGAAATTTGTAATGGCTATGAAAAAGTTGCGACAATTCACGAAATTTGTAATGGCTATGAAAAAGTTGCGACAATTCGCGCAAGTCGTAACGGTTACGAAAAAATCGCAAAAAAATACGAAAAAGTCGCAAAATGTTTATTTTACAATCCGAATTTTTCTCATTCGGATTCGTGGATTAGTAAATCAGCCCCTAAGTGTTTCCCATGTTTTCATTTCTAACTAAGGGACATCCTATACTTTAACACCAAATCCAAACTAAGACAAAAAGAAACACCATCAGACACCATCATTTTGGAGACCTTATTCTAGGCTAGCCCGTAATTATCCGACAGGCTGTTCCTGCAGACTCCCAGCTCCATCACATGTTGTGAACCTACAAAAGCCCCATAATCGCTGAACTAACTGACCTATGTAGTTATTTATCATATATTTATGATGTTTTACCATGGACAGTCAGGTTTGCAGAGGTCTTGTCGTCTCCTGCATCACAAACATATGTTCCTTGGTCTTCATGCTCACACTTGTGAATTGTCACACTCCTCTTTTTGGCTTGTGAAATAATGGCAACTTTTTTGCTGGGTTTTAAAACAGATCCATCCTAAAGGGGAAAAAAATGGTGCATAAAAGAACAATTAGCAACCCAGTAAATAGATGAGAAACATAATTTTTAGGGATGCACCAAATACACTGTTTTTGGATTCGGCTGAATCCCGAATCCTTCGTGAAAGGCTCGGCTGAATACCGAACCGAATTGGAATCCTAATGTGCATATGCAAGTTAGGATAAGGAAGGGTTAAAGAGAACCGCGGCAAAAACTTGTCAGCTAATGTGGCAAAAATCATAAATCTACTGACTGATCTGAGCAAGGTTATCTAGATAAGACTTTGCCTTCAGATGACCGTATTGGAAAAATTTGGCTAGAGGTCCCATTACTTAAACAAAAACGGAATACATTAAAAAGATTTTGAAATAAATTCCAAAATTCAGGAAGCTCTATTTTTAAGATAGTAACTTTTTTGGGTTCAGCCGAACCCACCCAGCAGGATTCGGCCGAATCCCGAACCGAAACCGAATCCTAATTAGCATATGCTGATCAGGATCGGAAGGGGTTAAAAATCGTTGCGTTAATTTTTTTTTCACTGCCCATTTAACCCTTTCCAAACTCTAATTAGCATATGCTAATGCAGGCTAATTAGTATTCGGATTCGCTTCGGCCGGGAAACCGAATCCTTAAAAAAAAGCCAGGATTCGGCCGAATCCAGAACCAAATATGAATCCTAATTAGCATATGCTGATTAGGATCGGAAGGGATTAAAAATCGTTGCCCCAAATTTTTTTTACTGCCCATTTAACCCTTTCCGAATTCTAATTAGCATATGCTAATATAGGCTAATTAGGATTCAGATTCGCTTCAACCGAATCCTTAAAAAAAAGCCAGGATTCGGCCGAATCCAGAACCGAATCCAGGATTCAGTGCATCCCTAATAGTAACCTTATAAATCACAATGTATTTGTTTATATAACATGTCGAATTGGCCAGGGTCACCATTTTAGAAATACCAAAAATTTGCTGCGAATCCATGCCTGCAGAAAAAAATTCGCTCATCACTAATCACTAGGGCTGACCAATTGCCCACATCAATAGAAATGAAACTATGTATTGCTTTTGGTGTAAAGGGATTGAAATACTTAAAAAATGAATAAAATAAGAAAAAAATACCTTGAACCATTTCACTTCAGCGTTGGGTCTGGACACCTCACATTCAAATGTCACCTTCTCCTTCTCTGGTGCTTTGATGTCTTTCAGAGGTAGGGTGATTTTTACTGGTGGTTCTGCAAAGATAGATTCCATAGTTTTTATTTAAGAAAGGCCAATGCCAGACACAAACAAACTGCTACCATAAAACCAGATTGAATTGGCAAACCCACAGTGTAAGGGAAGTACAGGGAGCAGCACAGGGATCTAATAACAAAGAAGACTGCAGGTTTGCTTCCAATGAAAATCATGCATTTCCAACTATTACAGGTTTAACCATCAACAGATAAGTCAGATGTTAATATCTTGACGTCTAGTTGGTCTCTCTTGGCCTCTTGCACAGGTAGACAGCCATACATAACTAAAACAAGACTATAATGTCTCTATAGTTAAAGTGGAACTCTCAACTTCCAAAGTATTTGTTTGGCCAATACTGAGCTTGGACCTCACATTGCCTTCAGCTCCTTTTGAAGTTCAATAGTAATCGGTTTTAAAATCAATGCATTTTTGGTTTGAAATAAACTGATTTTATTTCACTATCTTTGTGGCCAGGATGAGAGACAATGTTGGAGTGCAACTTCAACCTCAGTCTGGTTATGTGGGAAGGTAGTTCTCAGGGTGGTCTAAACCCATATTTATTCTTGCTGGTCTAAACCACTGTAATGATGTAGACATCCATATAGAGTGTGTGTACCCCAGTATGGGATGAGAACTTGTCTAAAAACATAGGATTTTCCCCAGAAAAGAGAACTGTAAGGAAAAGCAAGTCAACTGTGTCAAGTAAGACCCTATAAGGAAAGGTTTATTGCCCCATGTGATAAGGTAATACAGTATTTGTTGAATCACTGGGGTGTATATAAGAATGGAAGAGCCTTGGTCATTATTTCAGTTCTCCTTCCCATAGAGGTGGGTGAATGTGTATCTAGATCCTGGAATAATGAGAACCTGGAAAAGATCACATTAGTTGAGGTGCTGTGGCAGCACAATTAAGATGGGGCCCACCATAAATAATGGTGGGGAGGGTCAGTAAATAGGCAGTTATTACCAGTACATGGACCTAATTGTAAGAAACAAGGTTAGAGGGTATCACTGCTTAGAATCAAAGATCAATCTAGGTTCTGTACACTTCTGTACTTCTGGCATGTATTATTTTTGTATCTTTTTTTATACTAGGAGGGCCTAACTGAGTGAAAGTTTCCCATGTTCTACCAAAAACCAAAAAGTGTATTTAAAAACAATATGTTACTATCAGGCTTGCACCAAGAAATAGATTTACTAGATCTACAGAATACTGCTGATGTAAATGGGAAGATACTAAGAGTTTATTATCAGTGACATTTGCCCAAACCACAACAGTGCTCATGTTTAGATAAATAAAACCAACCTTTCACAGTGAGCTTGGCAGTAGATTGTAACCCTTCTGATTTAAACGCCACAGGGCCTGAATCGTCCATCTTTAGAGAAGATAGAGTTAGAGAGTGCTTCTTGCCCTTGACAGTCATTTTGCATGTATCTGATGGTTTCAGTTTGATCCCATCTTTCATCCAATATCCTTCCACATCTTCATGGGACAGCTCCAACTCAAATGTGGCACTTTCTTTCTCATGGACTTCTACATCCTTCAGCCCTTTGGCAACTTTCACTTGGCGCACTAAGAAGCAATACAAAAGGGATGTTAGACTATGCAATAATAGGAAGTCCGGTTGAATTATACAACTATGATAACCATTTTATCTATGGAGACTCTATGACTTGGGTTGCATCTTTCTTATGTTTAAATTTCATATCAATTAACATTTTTCACTATGGGCTACCATTCTTAAACATCTTGGGGCTAAATTGTGACCGTGAACTAGAAAAGGAACAATATCTTACTTTCCACATTGAGCTTGGCCTGTGTCTTGTCATCCAGGGTCTCACAGCCGTACAGACCTCGGTCGGTGTACATGACATTCTTTAGGATCAGGATCTGCTTGGTTCCTTCAGACTGGATCTCTATGTTCTCTGAGGGTTGCAGGACAATGCTGTTCCTCATCCATTTCACTTCATTGGTGGCCTTAGAGAGTTCAACTTCAAAACGAACCGTTTGTCTTTCCTCTACAGTCGTGTTTTCCAGTTTTTTCTTGAAAGTCGTTGGTTTTTCTGAATTTAAAATTGTAAAATAATTGTAAATAAGAAAAGCTGAATGAATTTCTATTGATGGACTAGAAAAGTGTAACATTTCTCTTACCACCTTGGGAAACTACTAGAACAAGTCCTTCTGCCATCTCTGCCCTACCCTAAAACGATTCCCTCTCCCAGTTTATGTTGAAAATTGCCTATAATTTGTGAAATAAACTCTTGTTTGCCCCTCCAACTTGCCCTGTCAGGGATACATTACCTCGGACTTTGAGAGATGCCTTAGTCTGTATCCCTTCTGACTCTGCCATAATCTCCCCTGCATCTTGCAGGATCAACTCCTTGATTGTCAGACTGTGGTTTGTGCCTTTCTTATTGATTGTGTATTTCTTGTTGCTTTCAATCTTGACCCCATTTCGATACCAAGTCACCTCCGCGTCATCCAAGGAGAGGACACATTTCAGGGTGGCTTCACCCCCTTCCTCCACTACCACATTGCCGAGTTCTCCTGTGAACTTCACTACTCTTGGTGCTGTGAAAAAAGTAACAGAATTAGTAACAAAATTAATCATTCATTTTGGATTTTTTAGCCCACAAGCAAATCATTAAGGTTGAGGAGACTGCCTCATACAAAAGGAACTCTGGGAATGAATTCCATGGGTTTATCCTATAGGCTAAAGCTCACCCACTGGGTTTAAAGCAGAAGCCAGGATAATAGCTGATCAGATTCCCAACTGCAGACCAGTTTCACCCTTCTTGGGGCTCATCAGTGTAGTGCATTTTCCCCCATCTGGCTGGCTTCAACCTACCTCATTACTTTAAACAGTGATATTATCCCCTTACTGGAAGTGACTGTGTCCTAATACCCGGTTCTGTCATATATGGAGCATTGACATTCTCAACCAGCTGAAATCACAACTACATAGTAATAAATGCACTATTAGATACTCATAGACTTCACACTATGGGCTTATTTATCAATTTTCGTGTTTGTGAGTTGGAGAGTTTTTTCTACGTCGAATAAAAAAACTTGAATGTTTGCTTATTTATTAAAGAATCTGAACATGGAAAACTCATTCAAATAGAAAATTTTGAATTCCTCGAATCTGTGAGTTAACAAATTCGAACAAAAACAGAAAAACTTGAAAATCTTGAATTGAAAATAGGGACTGATTTTGCCTAAGGGGCAGATTTACTAATGCACGAACGGACCGAACGCGTTTTTTCATACTGATCGGTATTTTTGGGACTTTTTCGTCGCCGTCGCGACTTTTTCTTATGTCCCACGATTTTTTCGTCGCCGTTGCGACTTTATCGTATATTTTCCGCGACTTTTTCGTTGCTGTCGCGAAAAAATCAGATTGGTTTTTCCTCCGTTTACAATTGCTCAATACGAAAAAATCGCGACGGCGCCAAAAAAGTTGCGCAAAATATGATAAAGTCGTGACGGCGACGAAAAAGTCGTACAATTTTCGTTTCCAATCCGATTTTTTCTCATTCGGGATTCGGATTCGTGGATTAGTAAATGTGCCCCTTAGACAACTCCCATTGACTTCTACATAAACCCGCAAGTTGTAAGATGCCGACGTTTTACATTTGAGTTTTTGGGTTTGCACTTAATAAATATCGAACATTTGAGTTTTTGAACCGTAATTTGAATATTGGGAGTTTTAGCCCAAAAAAATCGAATTCATTGAATTTGAGTTTTAATAAATAATTTGAGTTTACAAATTGAAAATAGAAAAACTTGAAAATCTTGAATTGAAAATAGGGACTGATTTTGCCTAGGACAACTCCCATTGACTTCTACAGAAACCAGCAAGCTTTAAGATGCCGAGTTTTTGAATTTGCATTTAATAAATATCGAACGTTTACATTTTTGAACCATAATTCGAAAAATTGGGAGTTTTAGCCCAAAAAAATTGAATTCATTGAATTTGGGTTTTAATAAATAATTTGATTTTACAAACTGAAAAAAAAAACTAGAAAAACTTGAAAATCTTGAATTGAAAATAGGGACTGATTTTGCCTAGGACAATTCCCATTGACTTCTACAGAAACCAGCAAGCTTTAAGATGCCGAAGTTTTGAATTTGAATTTAATAAATATCGAACATTTGAATTTTTGAACCATAATTCGAATATTGAGAGTTTTAGCCCCAAGAAAATCGAATTCCTTGAATTTGAGTTTTAATAAATAATTTGAGTTTACAAACTGAAAAAAAAAACTAGAAAAACTTGAAAATCTTGAATTGAAAATAGGGACTGATTTTGCCTAGGACAACCCCCATTGACTTCTACATAAACCAGCAAGCTATAAGATGCCGAAGTTTTACATTTGAGTTTTTGGGTTTGCACATTTGAGTTTTTTAACCGTAATTCGAAAAATTGGAAGTTTTAGCCCAAAAAAATCGAATTCATTGAATTTGAGTTTTGATAAATAATTTGAGTTTACAAATTGAAAAAAAAAACTAGAAAAACTTGAAAATCTTTAATTGAAAATAGGGACTGATTTTGCCTAGGACAACCCCCATTGACTTCTACATAAACCAGCAAGCTATAAGATGCCGAGTTTTTGAATTTGCATTTAATAAATATCGAACATTTGAATTTTTGAACCATAATTCGAATATTGGGAGTTTTAGCCCCAAAAAATTCAAATCGTGGAAAAAAATTGAATTTGAACATTTATAAATCACCCCCTAAGATACCCAAAAACCTTGTAGTTATCCCTAAGTAATAGTGATGAGCGAATTTTTTTGCCAGGCATGGATTCGCAGCGAATTTCCGCATTTCGCCATTGGTGAATAGTTTTGCAAAACTTCAGTGAAAATTCTCTACGGAAAAATTTGACGCAGTTGCATCAAATTGGGGTGCGGTTTTACAGATTTTCTTCTTGTTTTGCCAATTTTATGGCGAAACGGGACAGATTCTCTCATCACTACTAAGTAATACGCAGGGAAATTTGGTCTGAGTGGCTCATTAGAAGAAGTACCATTAGAAGAAGGCAGTGTAAAAATAATCGTTATCTAATTTCAATTCCTTTCATTTCACTTCTTCACTTCAAGACTAGTTGATTTTATGACTTATTTTACTTTGGGGTTTTTTTTGTTTGTTTCCTAAAGCCACTTTTGTTTTAATATGAATTGTCAATATATATTTGATATATTATATTTTATATAGAAAAATGGAATAGCTCTTGGCAATTAATGCCAAACTGGAGGAACATTTATTCCAAAGTATATTGTACACAGGCACCTTTGGTTGTCAGTTGAGCGACGGTTTTGTCATCTCTGGATTCACACGAGTATTCTCCTTCATCATCCACCTTGAGCCCTGAGATGGTCAGTATGTGCTTGGCCTCATCGCTTCTCATTTGAAAATGTTTGCCGGCCTTAATTTCCTTTCCATTCCTGCGCCAAATCACATCTCCTTTGGCCTGGCTCAGCTCGCAGGTCAGAGTGATGTTGCTCCCTATTTCCCCAGTTACAGCTTCTAGTTTCTTCTGGAACTTCTGGGGTATTTCTGAGGGGCAGAGAATTAAGGACAGGAAATAAATAACATCACATTTTTCCATTCATTTTTATAAATTTGACCTTCTTAAAAAAAGAATTTGAATTATACTGGAAAGTTGCTTGCATCATAATGGAAGCTCCTTGGGTTTTATTTGTTATTTTTTTTTTATCTAGATTTTCAAGATCTTTTCAATTGCTAAATCTTGAAATTTCAAGTTCAGAATACTCAAATACAAAAATATATAAGTTGGCATTATTTTTCTAAGATTTGAATTTTACTACATTTAAGACTGACCTATAATAAATCACTAATATTGACAGCTTTATTTCATATGAAGACTTCAAACCAGAGAAGTCTTCAAACCCAAAAAGGTTTTACTTGGAGTTCCTTTAGGGTCCCAGTCTAATACATGGTTAGAATCCAAGGGGAAATGTATTTAAATTCAAATCAGAGTTTTTGCCAAATAAGATAATGTTTCTGAAATAATCAAATTTCCCTTCACAACCCATCTCTCAACAATCAGTCACTCTACATGCAGCTTTGAGTCGGAGCCAGTTATTTTGAATGACAGCACAATACATTGTCTAGAGAGTACACAAGTGTATTTGGACTAACTGTCTATCAAACTCTGACTCTGACTTTGCTAATATTATGTGTGTCTTACCTTTAACTTGTACTTTGAATTCCTGTTTGTCACTATTTGTTGTGCATGAGTAGCTGGCACTGTCTTTACTCTCTGCCAACTTTACTACTAGAGTTCTTGTGGCTCCTTCAGAAGATATTTGGTATTTCTTTGTTGCCATCAGCTCCTTTCCATCCTTAAACCATTTGACCTCAGTATTTTCTGGTTGGACAGAGGTCTTCAGTATTATATCTTCATCCTCTTGGACAAGGATGGGCTCTTGCTTTGATGGCTTCAGGAATCTGGCCTGTGGTTCTGAGGGGAAAAATAGGCGTTATACAAGCTTAGTAATAATTTTTGTATTTTTAGCATTGGTTTAAAGTGAAGAGCTAGGCAGATACAGTTTCTCTTAAATTTTGAAAAGACAATGTGGAAGCTATGATTCACCAAGGCAATGTAAATAACTAAATATATATAAGATACAATAGGACAGGTCAGTAACTAAAACAATTAATAATATAATTCTCTAGATTCTCTAATTTTAAATAAAATATTTGCTGCCCATTTCATGTTTCACTGTGAGTCACCTTGTAGTTCCAGTCTAAAAGATGCTTGGTTAGAATCTAAGGGTCTTAAATCATACTTGTACCACCGCAGACATTCAGCCTTACCCAAGCTTTTCTTACCAACAGTATTGATCTTGAAATTGATCTTCTGCCCGGCAGCCTCACAGCTGTACTCTCCAGCATCTTGTTTCTCCACCTTCTCCACTACCAGGCGGCGAGATTTGCCCTCAGACTCCACCCTCACTCTCTTGCTGGAGGTGATGAGTTTTCCATCTTTGTACCACTTCACTTCAGTCTTAGCCTGGGACACCTCACTGCTCAGAGAAGCACTCTCGGTGAGGGTGGCCTGAACCTCCTTCTGTACCTTCTCCTGGTTGGCAAAGACTGGCTCAGGTTCTGAAAAGAAAGGCAACAGCAATGTAAGTTTAGGGAGGTTCATTAAATAGACATTTTCATCAAATACAGTTTTTTTAAATATAGCTTTGCTGTCTACCTGAAAATAATATTTAATTATTAGTAAAGTAGAGTAGTTTTATGCTGGATCAGTGCTTTATGGCTGAGATTCTAGCTATCTTTATAACAGAGCATTTTGCCACCTTTTTGGGAGGTTAGGCCTACTTAGGCCTTAATTAGCCTTACTTTTTGCATTACAACAGGGACCTACCTTTGGTATTGATCTTGAAACTGATCTTTTGACCGGCAGCCTCACAGCTGTACTCTCCAGCATCTTGTTTCTCCACCTTCTCCACCACCAGGCATCGAGATTTGCCCTCAGACTCCACTCTTACTCTCTTGCCGGAGCTGATGAGTTTTCCATCTTTGTACCACTTCACTTCAGTCTTAGCCTGGTACACTTCACAGCTTAGAGTAGCAGTCTCGGTAATGGTGGCCTGAATCTCCTTCTGCACCTTCTCCTTGTTGGAGAAGACTGGCTCAGGTTCTGAAGAGAAAGGCAATAGCAATATAAAATTAGGGAGGTCCATTAAATAGACTATATCTTCAAATACAGTCTTTTTAAATATAGCTTTGCTGTCCACTTGAAAATAATATTTAATGATTAGTAAAGTAGAGTAGTTTTATGCTGGATCGGTGCTTCATTGCTGAGATTCTAGCTATCTTTATAACAGAACATTTTGTCACACTGGCACAGATCCTACCTGCCTTTTGGGAAGGCTAAGATTACTCGGGCCTTAATTAGCCTTCCCTTTAGCATATTTACAGGGACCTCACCTTTTGTATTGATCTTGAAACTGATCTTCTGCCCGGCAGCCTCACAGCTGTACTCTCCAGCATCTTGTTTCTCCACCTTCTCCACCACCAGGCGTCGAGATTTGCCCTCAGACTCCACCCTCACTCTCTTGCTGGAGGTGATGAGTTTTCCATCTTTGTACCACTTCACTTCAGTCTTGGCCTGGGACACCTCACAGCTCAGAGTAGCACTCTCGGTAATGGTGGCCTGAACCTCCTTCTGTACCTTCTCCTGATTGGCAAAGACTGGCTCAGGTTCTGAAGAGAAAGGCAACAGTAATGTAGGGTTAGGGAGGTCCTTTATATGGACATTATCATCCAATACAGTTTTCTCTTAAATACAGTTTCGCTGTCTACCTGACAATAATATTTAATGATTTGTAAAGTAGAGTAGTTTTATGCTGGGCCAATGCTTCATTGCTGAGATTCTAGCTATCTTTATAACAGAGCATTTTGTCACACTGGCACAGATCCTATCTGCCTTTTTGGAGGCTAAGATTTCTCAGGCCTTAATTAGCTGCTCTTTTGTATATCAACAATGGACCTCACCTTTGGTATTGATCTTGAAACTGATCTTCTGCCCAGCAGCCTCGCAGCTGTACTCTCCAGCATCTTGTTTCTCCACTTTCTCCACCACTAGGCGTCGGGATTTGCCCTCAGACTCCACCCTCACTCTCTTGCTGGAGGTGATGAGTTTTCCATCTTTGTACCACTTCACCTCAGTCTTAGCCTGGGACACCTCACAGCTCAGAGTAGCACTCTCGGTAATGGTGGCCTGAACCTCCTTCTGTACCTTCTCCTGGTTGGCAAAGACTGGCTCAGGTTCTGAAAAGAAGGGCAACAGCAATGTAAGGTTAGGGAGGTCCATTAAATGGATGTTATCATCCAATACAGTTTTTTTTTAAATATAGTTTTGCTGAGTACCTGAAAATAATATCGAATGAATAGTGAAGTAGAACAGTTTTACGCCGGATCAGTGCTTTATGGCTGAGATTCTAGCTATCTGTATAACAGAGCATTCTGTCACAGTGGCACAGATCCTATCTGCCTTTTTGGAAGGCTAAGATTTCTTAGGCCTTAATTAGCCTTCTCTTTTGCATATCAACAATGGACCTCACCTTTGGTATTGATCTTGAAACTGATCTTTTGACCGGCAGCCTCACAGCTGTACTCTCCAGCATCTTGTTTCTCCACCTTTTCCACCACCAGGTGACGAGATTTGCCCTCGGACTCCACTCTTACTCTCTTGCTGGAGGTGATGAGTTTCCCCTCCTTGTACCACTTCACCTCAGTCTTGGCCTGGGACACCTCACAGCTCAGGGTGGCGCTCTCATTTAAAGTAACCTGAACCTCTTTCTGCACCTTCTCTATGTTGGTGAAGGCCGGCTCAGGCTCTGAAAGAAATATTGAGTTTTCCTTGTTTTTTATTAATGTTATTGCAGATATTTCATGATTCTTTGCTCAACATTTGTCTAGTGAGACTACAGAAAAAAATTCTGGAAAGTGGTGGAATATAACCAAAAAGACCATAAGTGAATTTCTGTTCTTCTCTATTTCTTGGAAAGAGTTATAGACTTATTCTTCCTACCATTGTATATCCAATCCCTGCTCTTCTTAAATTCTACTTTACTCTTCCCCTTCTGTTAATTCTGCCTCCTTACCATAGGTTTTGCCCCTCCAGTTCTATGTCTTCTTCTAAACCACTGCCATGTTTTAGTTAATTGTCTTATTCTCATTACACATATTTAACATTTAATTTGCACTCTATTGATTGCATAAGTTTAGATGTTTCCATCTAATTAAGTCATCCATCCTTTTATCCCTACCATTCCAGATTCTTAGTATATTGCCATTGGCGCCATGTTTTTTTTCTTCAAAACCTTCCCTATTTTTCCATCATTCTACTTTATCGTATTTAATGGCTTTCATTCTTTACCCTCTGTTCCTTGACACTAGGTAACAAAGTTAGCGAAGCCCCTGGGAATAAAAGAAGGCTGTGGACCCACATGAGCAGGAGAGTATAGGAATATCACAGGTTAGACATTAAGGAAAGTCTTAAGGAATGTCCAACATGTGTCTTTCCAACTGTTTGCAAACTACAACAGGTTTATAAAGGAGTAATATGTATTTCTTACTCGGTTGGGTTTATGTATGTAGCATAAGACGTGAACACCTTCTCTTTTAGGAAGATGTTTACTGCATGACTTACAACTCAAACCATATCTCACAGCCTTCAGCTGTTAGTGGGATGATATAATTTCGAGAACAGCAGATGGGACATATACCACTTAATGTGTCACCACCATTTAATATGTCCTCTTAACTAAGTTTTCTCTCAAGTGGCCCTTCTCATACTATTCTCCACAAATGCTCTACCCAAAATCAGCCCAGTTCCGAATCAAATAAATTTTTCTCTTAAGGTGCCCATACACCTTCAGATTCGCTCGCTTGCCGATGTCGCCAACCAAGCGGATCCAGGCTAATTCAATCATTTGGCCCTGGGGCCAAACAATCGAATTATAATGATGGGTATAGGCAAAGTCGGTCCAGGGATCGCATCAATGAGCTAATGAGGTCCCCGATCCGACTAGATTTTTTTAACCAGCCCGATCGATATCTGGCTGATTTCAGGCCAGATATTGGTCGGGCAGGCCCGTCGATAGTGCCCATACACGGGCCGATTAGCTGTTGAATTTGTTTAAGGGACCCATATCGGCAGCTAGAATCGGGACCTTTATCCCTTTTCTACCTTTGTCTTCTACCCTGACTCTATCTCCTTTCTTCTCTGTGGCATATCCTACCCTTGCTCAAATCCTGCTCCTTCTGTTCCATTGTTACTACCAACATCCCTTTCTTTTCCTGATGTTGCTTGAAACCATATTTGTTAAATCATTATTAAAACTGATAACATGAAGTTTCATCACCAAACTAATCTAAACTCCAGAGAGAACAAATCCTGTGACATGTACTAATCCAAATAAAACCTCACAACTGACAAAAAAGATTTGATTGTCAGTAACACACTGATGACCCCCACCTTTAGTATTGATCTTGAAATTGATCTTCTGCCCGGCAGCCTCACAGCTGTACTCTCCAGCATCTTGTTTCTCCACTTTTTCCACCACCAGGCGTCGGGATTTGCCCTCAGACTCCACCCTCATTTTCTTGCTAGAGGTAATCAATTTCCCCTCCTTGTACCACTTCACTTCCGTCTTAGCCTGGGACACCTCACAGCTGAGGGTGGCGCTCTCAGTTAGGGTGGCCTGAACCTCCTTCTGTACCTTGTCTATATTGGTGAATGCCGGCTCAGGCTCTGAAGGAGACATTTAGAAACATTAATTTAAAACTATAAGAGGAAAATGTAATAAAAGTCGGAAAACTGAAAAAAAACCACATCACATTTTGCATTGTAATATTCCTGATTGGACTGTTATTGCATTGTGAATTTAGACCCTACTTGAGCCCACTCTTTTGGAGCAAACATAACTTTTCCAGTAAGAACTTTTACTACATAAACTGCACACTGCTCATATTTTCCTCCAATAAAAAATCAGCCAGCTATCGATCACACATGTTTAAAAATCTAATTGGAGTGATGACGACATGGGCTTGTATGGCCTGTATGCCTGTCATTGTGATCAGATCCTTCAGCCCTCGGGTTAAACATCCAGATCAGTCCCATATTGCTCACCACAGGGTGACCCGCTTTAGAAAGGCTTGGTGCTGACTTTGTGTCAGGATCAGAACACTGGTTGATATGGTTCTGGCAACATGCATTTACCTCCTGAGCCACTAGAGGTGTTTTGGGCTAGTACTAACTAATTCTCTTGTCTCTTTTCTGGTATTCTGCCAGCTCCCTTTCCTCTGCCCACCTTATTATCCTCTTGTGTTTCCCATCTTCTAATCATGACCCTTTATAAGCCTGTCCCTGACCATTGCACCTGGCTTGGTCATTAAGCTGTTCCTGTGACCCTGCCGTTGTTCCCTTGTTCCCGTGCTTTCATTCTCGTGACCCCCTTCTGGTTCCAAGCTCCAGATTCCGTGTCTTGTTCCTGCTCTCTGCTCTGTTCCAGTTCTCCGGTGCCGTTCCTTGTCCTGTTCTCTGATTCCCCGGTTCTGACCCTTGGCCTGTCCTCGACTTTGTTGATTGCTACTAGCCCTGACCTTCGGCCTGATTTGGATTTTGTCTCTGCCTACTGTTTTCAATTATTCTAGTGTATATCCATAGTGTGCACTGTTACTGACTTCACTACGTTTATTAAAGTTCCTTCCACTGATCATCATGGCCTCTGACATCAATTCTGTGGTATATGGTTACACTCCGGGTTACCCAGTCTTCAGGCTCCCACCTTCCTGGTACTTCATGGCATCTCCTCAGAGAGATCGTGACGCTTTGTGTGCTCCATGACAAGACCAGCCTAGGAAAATGTGGTTTCTTTGTCCTTTCTTGCCTATGCAATAACCTGTCTATAAACCTAGGCATCGCTTATCAGCATTCTCCTGCCATAAAGTCAATAAAGTCTAATTCTATGGAGATATCTGCTCCAAGCTACTGTATATTATCTACAAAGGAGTGATAAGAATGATATAAGGACTACTTTCAGTGATATCTGGAGCCTTTCCACCACATACTATTGTTTCCTGCAATGCTCTACCAAGTGCCAGCAGAAACATGACTCGGCAGCTTATCGGCCCGTGTAGGGGCAGAAATGAGGGGCCTGCCTGACCGATATCTGGCCTGAAATTGGGCAGATATTGATCAGGCAGGTTAGAAAATTCAGTCGGATTGGGGACCTCATCGGCTCATTGATGCAGTCCCTGAACCGACTGCCCCATTGCCGCCAATATAATTCCCCAGGGCCAAACGATCAAACTTTTTTTTTACCTACACGCTCCCCAATATCGACCACCCGTAGGTATGGGGGCTTTAATAATAAACTATGGTTTGTGTTTTAATATGTAAATAAATACAAGTAACTATAGTATATATTTAGTAAATTATAAGTAACTACAGTATAAAGAAAAATAGTTGCAGTTGAGTGATAATTAACACTACACTAAAAAATTTAATTAGCGCAATAATATTTGGACACGATCCTCACCTTTAACGTTGATCTTGAAATTGATCTTCTGCCCGGCAGCCTCACAGGTGTATCCTCCACCATCTTGTTTCTCCACCTTCTCCACCACCAGGCGCCGAGATTTGCCCTCAGACTCCACCCTCATTTTCTTGCTGGAGGTGATGAGTTTCCCCTCCTTGTACCACTTCACCTCAGTCTTGGCCTGGGACACCTCACAGCTCAGGGTGGCGCTCTCATTTAGGGTGGCCTGAACCTCCTTTTGTACTTTATCTGTGTTGGTGAAGGCTGGCTCGGGGTCTGGGAAAAAATTGGGTATTATTTATGGATGCACCAAATCCACTTTTTTCAGATTCGGCCGAACCCCGAATCCTTCGTAAAATTTGTGGCTGAATACCGAACCAAAAATTTTTTTAACTCTTTATGTGACAAAAAGTCTCGTGCATCCCTAGTAGTGATGAGCGAATCTGTCCCGTTTCGCCGAAAAATTAGCGAATCTTTCAAAAGATTTGCGAAACGGCGAAAGATTTGCGAAATGGCGAAAAATTTGCAAAACAGCGAAAATGTCACGCGCCAAAAAATTAAATTGTCGCCCACAACTATTTCTTTGTGACAATTTATGTACGCGCTACTTTTCTTTTGACTCGCGACTATTCTTGCGACAATTTTTGGACATGCGACTATTCTTTTGACGCACAACTATTCTTGTGACAATTTTTGGACGCGCGACTATTCTTGCAACAATTTTTGGACGCGCTACTATTCTTTTGATACCCGCGACTATTCTTGCGACAGTTTTTGGACATGCGACTATTCTTTTGACGCACAACTATTCTTGTGACAATTTTTGGACGCGCGACTATTTTTGCAACAATTTTTGGATGCGCTACTATTCTTTTGATACCCGCGACTATTCTTGCGACAATTTTTGGACATGCGACTATTCTTTTGACGCACAACTATTCTTGTGACAATTTTTGGACATGCGACTATTCTTTTGACGCACAACTATTCTTGTGACAATTTTTGGACGCGCGACTATTCTTGCAACAATTTTTGGATGCGCTACTATTCTTTTGATACCCGCGACTATTCTTGCGACAATTTTTGGACGCGCGGCAAATTTTTTCACCTGTTTCACAAAACAATCCACCAATGGCGAAACAGGCAAATTCGCCGCAAATCCATGCCTGGCGAAACATTTCGCCCATCACTAATCACTAGTATTACTGGACTGTAAAAGGCAAAAAATGGCACCAATCGCCATGGTTTCCTTTCACACAATGTAGCAGTATCCCCCAGATTTCTAACATAACCAAAAAGTCATGAAATATATAAAAATGTGTATGCTTGTGTATCAAGGTGTGCAAATAAAGAGTTATTCCATACTGAGCAAAAAATCTACGGGGGGTGTGAATTATGTGGTGTGTTAATCGCTTTTATGGGAAAAAAGAACCCCCCCTATCTGCCTATAATTCCCTCTAATGTACTTGTACAGAGTAATCATGTCCCCTCGCAAGCGCCTCTTTTCCAGAGAAAACAACCTCAACCTCGACAGTCTCACCTCATAGTTTAACCCTTCCATCCCCTTTACCAGCTTAGTGCAGTCTCTGCACTCTCTCCGGCACATTAATATCCTTCTTAAGGACTGGAGCCCAAAACTGCCCACAACATGTGCAAACAACCATTTGTGAAAACAAAATGAGCTGCGTAAGCTTTCTGAATGACCCCCACAGATGGTGAGTGCATTATTAAAATTCCTTGCCTGATTGTGCCATAAACTAAATCAATCAGCAAAGGGCTTTGCTCTATGACCAGCGAGGGAATGAAGTCAACGGGATTACATTAGATGTGATCGATAATCCTTCGGGTGCTATCGGTTTACAGCTGCCGCGCTCATCCTAAATGTCACGTCTCTACAGCCGCACATGTGTGACCTATACTGTCGCTAAGACGAAACCCACACTTTCCACTCATGGAAAAAATAGGAAGAAATGAAAGCCAGTGCCAATGAGACAGTAATATACACCCTGTTCCTCCAATGCCATCATATTAACACTAAACACTTTAGCTTCCTGAACAAATGGTCGACCCCCTTCCATACAGAAGAAGATTATGGGAGGCAGCAGTCAGATTATATGGTGGGACATGGATGGGCTAAAACAAGAGCTGCCCCAAAATATATTGGCTTGGAAAATTAATACTGGCAAACATAATTGAGTTTTCAGCACCCTCTGATGGGATTTTCCAGAAGAAACAAGGATAGGATAGAAAGAACACATGATGAAAGATGTCAGCATAAAGAATGCACAGTATCCTGTTGGCAAATGCCTTTTCACTGCTGGGAAAGCTATGGCTGAATTCAAGAAGGAGCTTCTCCTGGCTGACTTAGAAGAGAAAACGATGAACTAATCTGTACCTGTTGAAGGTGACCTGTCCCTTATGAAGTTGAAGGCCTTTAGGAGTTTTACTCTGGGTTGTGATGATTACCATGTGAAGTATACCAGAAAGGAGTCTGCTTCCTACAAGAATTAAGGGATTTCACCTAGTTCCTCAGCAAAACAGATGTCCATTTCCCAGCCACTTTCTTTCTGGTCATTATCAGAATAAAAACTGAATACTGGTAATGTTTCCTTCCCTGTCTAGTATAAATAAATCTAAAGCAACTGGACTTTTTTGGTAATCATTGAAGACGTTTCATTACTCATCCGAGCAGCTTCTTCAGTTCAACTGAAGAAGCTGCTCGGATGAGTAGTGAAACGTCTTCAATGATTACCAAAAAAGTCCAGTTGCTTTAGGTTTTTTTTATACTAGATAAACCATGACCTGGATGAATGAAAATCTTCATAGACACGTTTCCTTTCCTGGTTGTTGGGCTCCTTGTATGCTTTTTCAGAGGAACCGTGTAAAGGGTTGTAATGTGAACCATTACATGCAATTTAAAAGTTACCATTATAAGAAGTCTTAAAACTTACCTTTGACATGGATCTTGAAGCTAATCTTCTGCCCAGCAGCCTCACAGCTGTACTCTCCAGCATCTTTCTTCTCCAACTGCTCCACCACCAGCTGACAGGACTTGCCTTCAGATACCACCTTCATTTTCTTGCTGGAGGTAATTAATTTCCCATCCTTGTACCATTTCACCTCAGTCTTGGCTTGGGACACCTCACAGCTCAGGGTGGCACTTTCTGTCAGGGTGGCATGTACTTCTTTCTGCACCTTCTCCAGGTTGGTGAACACTGCTTCTGGCTCTAATAAAACAGGAATAGATATTCTGATAATTAAATTGAAATGTGACTTCCAGATGAAGGAAAACGTGCAAAAAAAGACATAAGAAGTTGCAGGAACATTTGTTTAAGGCAATCTCTATCTGGCACATAATACCTCAGCTTCATAGAACAAACAGTTGCTTCTACAATTAGTCTGGGGCTTAATGCAGGAGTCCATTGTACGTCTATGTGTCTATGAAGATTCTCATTCATCCAGGCCATGATATACAATATCTAGTAGAATTAAGTCTAAAACAACTGGACTTTTCTGAGTTTTTCTTGAAAACGTTTCACCACTCATCCGAGTGGCTTCTTCAGTTCAAATGACTGGTAGGGAGTACATTGTATATTATATTGTAAAATAGATTGAAATGTTCCTGTTCATCAGTAAAATCTGCTCCATCTGTAGTTGGAATCTCTGTGGATAATGGATTATATAAGTATAAGAAATAAATGAACTATGATCAGACTTACCTTTGACATGGATCTTGAAATTGATCTTCTGCCCGGCAGCCTCACAGCTGTACTCTCCAGCATCTTGTTTATCCACCTTCTCTACCACCAGGCGGCGGGACTTGCCCTCAGACTCCATTTTCACTCTCTTGCTGGAGGTAATTAATTTCCCATCCTTGTACCACTTCACCTCAGTCTTGGCCTGGGACACCTCACAGCTCAGGGTGGCGCTCTCTGTCAGGGTGGCATGAACTTCTTTCTGCACCTTCTCCTGGTTGGCAAACACTGCTTCTGGCTCTAATAGAATGGGGATAAATTGACAAATTTTTATCAAAAGTTATAAAAACAAACATACACGTGTTTTCTCAAGCTAAAAAAAAATCACTTTGTACCAGTGTCAGACTGGGGCCCACCAGAAAAATTCAATCCATGCCCACTCTCACATTACATGCTATAATTGGTGATGAGCAAATTTTTTCGCCAGGCATGGATTCACAGCGAATTTTGCATTTTGCCATTCGAATTGTTTTGCGAATGCGCAGTGGAAAAATTGGTTGTGCATAATTTTTTTTTGTTGCGCGTCAAAATAGGGACGCTGCCATGTCAGAAAAAAGGCATGGGCGACAAAAAAATAGATGCGGGTAACAAAAAAGACATGGGCGACAAAAAAAATCGTGTGACAAATGCGTTTTGCGAATTTCTCAACGTTTTTCAAATTTTCTTGCAGTTTCGCGAATTTTGGGGCAAAGCAAAACAGGACAGATTCGCTCATCACAAGCTATAATCTATTCTTCAATGTGTTTGTTTCCAAGCAAAAAAAAGGGAATGGCCATGAAATAGGCCAAATGGTTAGAGGCAGAAGGGCCCATTGACACACGGGCCCACTGGGGGTTCCCCAGTGGGCCAGTCCGACTTTGTACAACCAATTGCTCCTGCTTTCAGTCTGGGGCTTGCAGCATGAGTGAGTTGTTTGCAGCCAGCAATATGTGACAGAGGATGAGCCTCATATAAAACATAATAATGTTATACCTCTAAAACTATAAGAAAAAATATAATTTATTATATTTGTTAAATAGACTGAAATATTCATGTTCATCAGTAAAATCTGCTTCGTCTGTAGCTAGAATCTCTAAAAGGCAACATAAAGCAACTATAACAATTAAACAAATCCCCACTTACCTTTGATGTTGATCTTAAAACTAATCTTCTGCCCGGCAGCCTCACAGCTGTACTCTCCAGCATCTTGTTTCTCCACCTTCTCCACCACCAGGCGGCGAGATTTGCCCTCAGACTCCACCCTCATTTTCTTGCTTGAGGTAATGAGTTTCCCCTCCTTGTACCACTTCACTTCAGTCTTGGCCTGGGACACCTCACAGCTCAGGGTGGCGCTCTCCGTCAGGGTGGCCTGAACCTCCTTCTGCACTTTATCCTGGTTGGCGAATGTAGGTTCAGGTTCTGAAAAGTGTGGTCACAGGCGAAATTACTATAAATCTAATCCAATATACAGTACATTGTATAAATACTAACGGGCAATGCCTTAGACTAAAAATAAAAGATATTTGGGTCAACCTGAGGTGCTCTTAAAGCTTTCTTTGTAAGCAATTACAAGTTTCTCCCATGAACACAAGCTTCTCACAGTAAAATCTAATTGGCTTCTATGGAGTGCGATGACTGGAACCGATTCTGGAACCATGATTGGAACCATTATTCAAAAGATCCTCATTTCAGATGAGTATTGTAAGAACAGATATATTTATTACGGCTGGTCTAGTAACCCACAGAAACAGTAGCATTTACAAGTCTGTTGTTTAAGACAATAGGAAGGAAAGTTCTGGAGCAAATGTTGGAACCACTATAGCAGTACCCTTATTCTTAAAAGTGTGCAAATTGATATTCAATTTGATATATCATCGTTTACCTTTTACAGAAACTTTAAAATGTATCTTCTGCCCGGCAGCCTCACAGCTGTACTCTCCACCATCTTGTTTCTCCACCTTCTCCACTACCAGGCGGCGAGATTTGCCCTCAGACTCCACCCTCACTCTCTTGCTGGAGGTGATTTGTTTCCCCTCCTTGTACCATTTCACTTCAGTCTTGGCCTGGGACACCTCACAGCTCATGGTGGCGCTCTCGTTCAGGGTGGCCTGAACCTCCTTCTGTATCTTGTCTGTATTGATGAATGCCGGCTCATGTTCTGCAAAGCATATATTCAGTTTTATGATTTATCTTATTTGCTATAAAATATATTTATTTGCTATTAAATATATTTCTACATGACGACTCAGTGATGTAATTAATTATAACCTTTAATGTGGTTTCTTAGGTTTTGAAGAATGTCAAAATCTATGTCAAAACGAAAGTAATTTGATTGAGGTTGAGCTTGATTTTGCCTGAAAAATGTTGGTTTAGCGCAGTGGATCCCCAACCAGTGGCTCAGGGGCAACATGTTACTCCCCAACCCCTTGGGTGTTGCTCTCAGTGCCCCCAAACCAGGGAGTTATTTTTGAATTCCTGACTTGGGGGCAAGTTTTGGTTGAATAAAAACAAGATTTCCAACCAAATAAAGCCCCCTGTAAGCTGATAGGGTGCATAGAGGCCCCTAATAGCCAATCACAGCCCTTATTTGGCTCCTCCATGAACTTTTATGGTGCTTGTGTTGCTCCCCAAGTCTTCTTACATTTGACTGTGGCTCACGAGTAAGAAAGGTTGGGGATCCCTGGTTTAGCAAATAAAAGCAAAGTTGGACAAATGTAATATGGAAACATTATAGGAACTTTGCTGCTTGCATCTGGGCCTGTTTTTTTTCCAATCTCGGTCCATCTCACCAGGAAAGAGTAGGAACTCAAACTATGACAATGATGCAACTCACCTTTAACATTAATCTTAAAACTGATCTTCTGCCCGGCAGTCTCACAGGTGTATCCACCAGCGTCTTGTTTCTCAGTTTTCTCCACCACCAAGCGGCGAGATTTGCCCTCAGACTCCACCCTCATTTTCTTGCTGGAGGTGATGAGTTTCCCCTCCTTGTACCACTTCACTTCAGTCTTGGCCTGGGACACCTCACAGCTCAGGGTGGCACTCTCTGTCAGGGTGGCCTGAACCTCCTTTTGTACCTTATCTATGTTGCTAAATGCTGGCTCGGGCTCTGAAAATATGGGCAAAAAGTAGTAAAGATATAAAAATAATGAAAGACAAAAACAAATAATAGCATGGGGAAATGCATATAAAGATCTCTATTTCTTTTTCAAAAGTGTGATGGAGTCAAAAAAATAACCGACAATACCCAACAGTGGTCCAAATATTCCTTACAACTAAGGCCTCGACCATTTGGCTGTACTTTAACCAAACTACTGAGTGATAAATCGGTTTTGCTCGTACATAGAGCCTCCACCTGCCCTGGACAAGTTCTAACGTATAGACCTGTAGTAATGGCCCACACTTACTTGTGCTCATTGACATTTATATAAGGAGCAAAACAGACTTTTTGATCTAGGTGTAACATTCCGGTTTTGGTGTCCAATCACTTAGCCACAACCTTTTGACCATTATGTTAAGTGCAAAAATATGAAAAAATTAAATAACCAAGTGGTATGCTAACACTATTATTTATGAATGCAGCTTACAAGTAAATCAGCCCAGTGTCGGACTGAGATGCCAGGGGCCCACCAGAAAACCTTGGATCATAGGCCCACTTTGTACATTATTAATCCTCTTCTCTTCACTCAATCTCTCCTCCCTGAACCTCTTTATTATACAAGTCTCTTTTCTCTATCCTTCCATCGTTTTCCCATTCAGAAATAGGGCATGACCAAGCAACTGGCCAAATAGTTAGAAGCAAGAAGGCCCACTGACACCTGGGCCCACCGGAAGTTTACCTGGTATCCTGGTGAGCCAGTCCGACACTGAATCAGCCCCGATCATTAAAGGATTGTAGTAACCACTTTTGGTGGTTTATTTGTAGCTTTTATAGGGAGAACATCTTTAACTAGAGCAGTAATCCCCAACCTGTGCCTCATGAGCAACACAAACCTGTTATTCCCAGTGGCCTCAAAGCAGGTGTTTATTTTTTGATTCCTGGCTTGAAGGCAAGCTTTAGTTGCATAAAAACCATGAGTACTGCCAAACAGAGCCTCTTATAGGCTGCTAGTCCATGTAGGGGCTACAAATAGCCAAACACAGCTGATATTTGGCACCTATTTTTGAATGTGGTTAAAGGTTAAAAAAGTTTGAGATTTCCACATAACACATAACAAAGTAGACAATGATATCTGTCTACTTTGTTTTGGGACCAATCCAGGCTGTACCTCCATAGTCTCATTATCAGATCTAAATATAAATCTATCAATCTTATCTTTAATATATCCCTTGTACCATGACACCCATTGTTTATACCTCACGTGTTCTCATCTGATATTGCCTGCCCGTAGTCAATGAGGGCTTATTGCAAGTGTAGTAGGTCTTTATATTTATAAACAATTTTTACCAATAACTTTAATTCTGAAGCTAATTTTCTCTCCAGCAGCCTCACAGCTGTACTCTCCAGCATCTTTCTTCTCTAACTGCTCCACCACTAGGCGACGGGATCTGCCCTCAGACTCCACCTTCACTCTCTTGCTGGAGGTGATGAGTTTCCCATCCTTATACCACTTCACCTCAGTCTTGGCCTGGGAAACCTCACAGCTGAGTGTGGCGCTCTCTGTCAGGGTGGCCTGAACCTCCTTCTGCACCTTCTCTTGGTTAGAAAATACTGGTTCATGTTCTTAAAAGAAACATATATCCATATGAACATTGTTATACAAAGAAATATCTTGACTTTAACTTGATAAGGAGAATCTCAGAAGTAGATTAAACTTGGGTGTTGTGGTTGTTGTGAAATGTGAGCAGACATGTCAATTCTAAAGTGGTTCTTTAGCTGGATACTGACTTGTCTGGTCCCATAAGGGGCTACTAGGGATGTAGCGAACCTCAAAAAAAAAGTTCGCGAACGCGTTTGCGAACCTACGCCAAAAAGCGTGAATCTTTGCGAACCCCATAGACTTCAATGGGAAGGCAAACTTTAAAACCTAGAAAAGCCATTTCTGGCCAGAAAACTGATTTTAAAGTTGTTTAAAGGGTGCCACGACCTGGACAGTGACATGCCGGAGGGGAATCAAGGGCAAAAATTTCTCTGAAAAATACTTTGTTGACACAGCGTTGCATAAAACCGCAAAGGCAGCTGGCAGACCTAGCAGAAATACGCGGCGTTTTTTGCTATTTTGCACTATTAGCACCATGGAAACGGGATTTGCTTACACCAGTACTAGGCTGAAAAACGCCATGTGTGGCTTGTGTGGCGTTATTAGGGCGAGAAAAAACGCAGAGAAAAAACGCAGCGGAAAAAAAACGCGGCGAACCCAAATTGCGAACATACGCGAAAAGTTCTCGAACTTCCGAACTTGCGAACACCCGATGTTCGCGCGAATTAGTTCGCCGCCGAACAGTTCGCTACATCTCTAGGGGCTACTGCTCTCAGGTTCAGGGACTTGATAAAATAATAAAAGAAACATATTCACACGTCCCACAACACACTACCCTTGTGGTGCATCTACTAAATCCTTTAGTCTGTTCCCTTACCATTGCCTTTTCTGCTCACTTACCATCCAGCACCTCCCACTGGTTTATCGTTACCCCACTCACTAACTAATCTAAGAATCCTAAGAATCTCATCATTATGTTCAAGCTATCCCATCATTCTTAGACTCACCTGTAACTTTTAAAGTAAAAACAACAGAGTCATTGCCAGTTTTGCAGGAATATGTCCCCTCGTCTTCCTTCTTGACCGCAGTGACAAGCAGTTTGTGCTGTTTCCCTTTGACTTCAACCAAGAACTTTTTGGAGTGTCGGATCTCCTTGTTGTCTTTGTACCACAGAACCTTCACGTTCTCCTCTGAAGTCTCTGAGATGAACTCTGCCTGCTCTCCAGCGACCACCTTTACATCGTTGACCTTCTTGGAGTTGGTGAACTGAGGAAGAGCTTCAGATATATGGAAGTATTATAAATTGCACTTTATTTATACTGTTACATTACTCTTAGAAGATACAATATAAATGGAAGCATGAACATATTGATTTAGAAAGTTCTAAACCATTTAGGATTCCATTATACTCTATGGGGGAGATTTATTAAGACACGAACTCTCGGAGTGTTCATTCGAAAGCTCCAAGCGCACAACTTTTTCGTATGCTTGCGCGAAAAATTCGGAAAGGTTCTGCCACTGTTTACAATCGTTCGGTACAAAAATTTCATGACTTTCGGATTGCCAATACGATATTATTGTGACTAATACGATTTTTTCGTAAGCATTTTCGTGATATTTGCGATCTTCAGAAATTATCATATCCAATCTGAATTTTTCCCATTTGGGATTCGAACTCGTGTTTTAATGAATCGGCCCCTAAGTGGAATGACAAGAGGTTACTACAATAACAAGAGAAAACTAAATTCTTCCTAGTCTCATATAAACACAAGGAATTCTGGGATAAACTAATGTAGATGGGATATTATTGGCGCACTTTGGGATAAGTTCCCAGAATTCCTTGCATACATATGAGGCGGTCTCCTCAACCCTTTTGATTTGCCTTGTCTCAACAAACCCCATAGCAGGACAAATTTTATATTTTCTTATTTTTATATTATTCTTATATTATATTCTGTTACCATTCTGAGCTCTACTGGATACCATTTTACTTATTTAAAAGGGAATACAGTGTTGTGACATATGACATCCTTTGTATTTGCTATAACATTACTCTCTACAAAGAGCATGTACAGGGCATTACATCTGTTAAAGTGGTCTATTAACATAGAGGCTAGAACAAATGAATTCCTGAAAGCAGCAAATCCTAACTGGCATTAAATAATCTAAATGGCATTTGTATGTGAACTTGTTGGCATTCATCGGAATGACAGATGTTCTTTTCCAAAAGAGAATATGGAATTTAAAGACTGAAATGGTGTCTAGTTGGATGGACACAAGTTGTTAGTACAGAGGATGAAATATTTATAGTAATACACAAGGTCTGGAAGTTCCATAATGCTTAGTCTGGCATGTTTTGACCAGTACAAATTGGAAAACAAAAGTAAAGACCTGATTTATTGGTACAGGTATGGGATCCGTTATCTGGAAATCCAATATCCAGAAAGCTCCGAATTACGGAAAGCCAGTCTCCCATAGACTCCATTTTAATTAAATAATTCAGATTTTTAAAATTGATTTCCCTTTTCTCTGTAATAATAAAACAGTACCAGTACTTGATCCCAACTAAGATATAATTACCCCTTATTGGGGGCAGAACAGCCCTATTGGGTTTATTTAATGGTTAAATGATTCCCTTTTCTCTGTAATAATAAAACAGTACCAGTACTTGATCCCAACTAAGATATAATTACCCCTTATTGGGGCAGAACAGTCCTATTGGGTTTATTTAATGGTTAAATGATTCCCTTTTCTCTGTAATAATAAAACAGTACCTGTACTTGATCCCAACTAAGATATAATTACCCCTTATTGGGGGCAGAACAGCCCTATTGGGTTTAATTAATGGTTAAATGATTCCCTTTTCTCTGTAATAATAAAACAGTACCTGTACTTGATCCCAACTAAGATATAATTACCCCTTATTGGGGCAGAACAGCCCTATTGGGTTTATTTAATGGTTAAATGATTCCCTTTTCTCTGTAATAATAAAACAGTACCTGTACTTGATCCCAACTAAGATATAATTACCCCTTATTGGGGCAGAACAGCCCTATTGGGTTTATTTAATGGTTAAATGATTCCTTTTTCTCTGTAATAATAAAACAGTACCTGTACTTGATCCCAACTAAGATATAATTACCCCTTATTGGGGGCAGAACAGCCCTATTGGGTTTATTTAATAATTAAATGATTCCCTTCTCTCTGTAATAATAAAACAGTACCTGTACTTGATCCCAACTAAGATATAATTACCCCTTATTGGGGGCAGAACAGCCCTATTGGGTTTATTTAATGGTTAAATGATTCCCTTTTCTCTGTAATAATAAAACAGTACCTGTACTTGATCCCAACTAAGATATAATTACCCCTTATTGGGGCAGAACAGCCCTATTGGGTTTATTTCATGGTTAAATGATTCCCTTTTCTCTGTAATAATTCCTTATCCAGAATACCCTTAGTCCCGAGCATTCTGGATAACAGGTCCTATCCCTGTATTGGTTTTGGTATTAATCAGCTACAGTATGTTGCTAAATCAGCCACAATTTAGTTCTGTTGCACATTTATAGAGAAAAATAGTAAATATATTCCATTTTTATCTTTATTCTATAAATGCTTGGCAGGAAAACCTAATAACGTGCTTATTTGTGTTTTCTACAGGAGATGGGAAATACCATACTGATGCCTCTGATGAGAAAAATCATTGAGGCTAATAGAAATCTGCACCCAAGTTGCCAGATTGTGAATGAAAATTGCTATTATTGGCTTTATAGAGTTATGTCTTGAACGCCACATTTGTCAGAGTAAAGACCACAGAGAAGACCTCTACCAATGTGAGTATCAATTACCCTTGGACAGACCACTCAACAGAGTTCTAATGATGGCCCTGAGTTCAAATACCCCTTGAAGGTCCAACCTTTGGTCATGGCCCCCTTAGCTCATGAAATGGGTGGAGATATAGAAAAATATCAGTGTATCAGTTATTCAACCACAGTTAAAAGAATATCTAGTACAGCAAATACAAATTTTCACCCTAACTGACCTTCAAGCTGGACTTTTTGGTCTATCTAAGAGCAAAAGACCATACTCCCAAATATTCAGGCTGAGCCCCTCCCAGCCATTGCTCCAAGTCTAACCCACAGCTTGGGAGCCACTGTCTTAAGGTGCCCATACATAGGCCGATTCTAGCTGCTGGTATCAGTCCCTTAGACCGATTCGGCAGCTTATTGGCCCATGTAGGGGCACTAACAACGAGCCTGCCCGACCGAAATCTGGCCTGAGATCGGGCAGATATCGATCGGGAAGGTTAAAAAATGTAGTTGGATTGGGAACCGCATGGGCTCATTGATGGGGTCCCCAAACCTATTGCACCTATTACCGTTGTTCTAATTCGATCAATTGGCCCCAGGGCCAAAACTCCGAATTAGCCTGAATTTGCCCGATGTAGGTGGGGGTCATAGGTGGCAGAAGATCTTAACGTGTATGGCCACCTTTGGAGCAGTCCAAATCAGTAGATGGGGTGGCCCATTATATTAAGGTGTGATCACTCTTATATATCTGCACCTACATTTTGGGGTAAAATTATGTTTAAAAACATTTTGGGCAAAGCATGTAAATGTCTTCTTGTATCTGTCTGCCTTTTCTATGTTTGTGTCAATAAATACTGAATATTTACCTTTCACCCTGAGTTTGGAGCTGCTCTCGATCCCATTACTGGTGAATTTTACTTCTGTTTCATGGTCGGCCTGGGTGACGTTCTGAATGATAAGGGTGTGGGTATTTTTCATCCGCCTTATGCTATACCGTTCGCTGTTCTGAATTATTTTCCCATTGATCAGCCAGACGCCAGAAGATACAGTGCTTAGGTCAATAGTAAATGTTGCCTCTCCACCCAAAGTGACTTCTGCAGGTCTTAATGGAGTTTTAACAGAAGGTACAGGTTCTAAAGGATAAAAAAGGAATGGAAACACACCAGTTATAATAGTAGGGCCTACCAAGGCAATCCGAACTATATCCCTGTTTGAGAACTTGGAAAGTCAACCATTCTGACCCATTCATTAAAATGGCCAGATACGAATTGCGGGAACAAAAGAAGTATGCAACAAAATGCCTTAAATTCTTTTTCTAGCTAGAGCTTCAAACAGGGTTATCACAGTTTTAGCTGATTAGTGTAGAAAACTTACCTTTTGTAGAGATGGGTCCGGGTGCTCATGCCCCAGACCTACAGCTTAGGGAGCCATAATGGAGAAAATCACAAAGGAAATAATGTTGGCAGGCACTCCGGTTTCCCAAAAATATATGTCAAAAAGCAGCCATATTATAGGTAAAAAATGTATAAAGTTTATTTAATCCATATATAAAAGAACAGAGAGAAGCCTTACGCGTTTCATACCAATAGGGTATAGGCACAATAGGCACAATGATTATGACTATGATTAAGTACCCTATTGGTACAAAACGCGTAAGGCTTTTCTTTGTTATTTTATATATGGATTAAATAAACTTTATACATTTTTTACCGATAATATGGCTGCTTTTTGACATATTTTTGGGAAACCAGAGTGCCTGCCAACATTATTTCCTTTGTGATTTTCTCCTAGCTAGAGATGTCAACCTTGATGGTCACAGGGCAGATGTGGTCCTCAGAAGCATTTTATGGCGCTCAGTCCACCTACCTGCTTTGAAAGCTGCTTTATATGGCATTAAAGTTTTATTCTATCCCACGAACACGTGGTATTGCTGGTTATTATCCCACTAAATGGACAAAGTCAGGCAGCACTAATTTACCATAGTTTGTCCAGTATCATAGGTTATCTGTATCTAACCCAGTTTAACTATGGTAACAAGTATGGAAAGGAAACTCACCAAGGTGCAGAGTTCCCGGGAATTCCAGGTAAGGGCTCTGTCCATAGCTGTTCACAGCGCTGACACGGAACTGATAACTCCCTTCATCAAGGACATTGTTCATGGTGAACTCCGGAACAGGCACATTGGTTGTTTCATGGCATCTCAGCCAGGTGGTGGCTCCTAGTTTCTTCCGTTCTACAATGTACCCATCAATGGGTACGGGTCTATCCATTGGGGGAGGGGACCAGACTAATGTAGCTGATGTTTCTGTTTTATCCTTTACCATGGGGTTAGTGGGAGCATTAGAAGGTGGCTTCCTTAAACCTGCAAAATATATAGGCAATTTACTGGAAAAAAATAACTAGGTACAAATGGCAAACTGCAGCAATTCATCCCCCAGCAGCACTGCACCCATGGAGCCTTAGTACCACTTAATACATCATTTTGTAATGAGGTTTCCCAATAGGGGTGCTTCAACAGAGGACCAATTGGCCGTGGAATGGTGGCCGACACCATGATTTACGAGAACTTATCTTCCAATGCCAAATCAAAGTCTAAATGTACAAGCTGTAAAAATAGTTTAACACAGCTCAGTTTCCTTCTCGCCCATGATTCTCAAACATACAGTTGGATGCAACGTGATACCGTGTGTCATCACCCGGTAGTAATTGAGTCGGAAAATGTGCTTCTGATATTCAGCTTGACGTGTCTGCAAGGGCCAAGTATCAATAGATCTGGCTTTCTGTGCAGCGGTATGTGCTTCGTCCAAAGGGAGGTGTAGACCCCCTGAAATGTTGTTCTGTGTGGCATAACTGGCACAATAAACTTCTTTCTTCAACCAACTACATAGTGCTGACATGGCAATAAGTCTAGAAGTGTACAACACTGATATTTCAAGTGAAGACAAGGGCTGTGCTTCCCAAAAAGAATTTTTGCATCCCTGTGCAGCGGGTCATAGCTAGTGATGAGCGAAATGGATTCGCCGAGCGTCCAAAAATTGTCGCCCGCATCACAAAAATAGTCAAAAAAGAATAGCTGTGGGTGACAAAAAAATAGCCGCGGGCGACAAAAAAATAGCCGCGGGCAACAAAAGAATAGCCGCGGTCGACAAAAGAATAGCCGTGGGACAAAAGAATAGCCGCGGGCGACAAAAAAATAGCCGCGGGCGACAAAATAATTGCATCCCTGTGCAGCGGGTCATAGCTAGTGATGAGCGAAATGTTTCGCCAGGAATGGATTCGCCACGCGTCCAAAAATTGTCGCCCGCATCACAAAAATAGTCAAAAAAGAATAGCTGTGGGTGACAAAAAAATAGCCGCGGGCGACAAAAGAATAGCCGCGGGACAAAAGAAAATCCGCGGGCGACAAAAAAATAGCCACGGGCGACAAAACAATAGCCGCGGTCGACAAAACAATAGCCATGGGACAAAACAATAGCCGCGGGCAACAAAAGAATAGTTGCAGGCGACAAAAGAATAGCCGTGGGTGACAAAAAAAATAGCCGCGGGCGTCAAAAGAATAGTCACAGGCAATATTTTTTTTTGCACACGCAACATTTTTGTCGTTTTGCAAATTTTTCGGGACAGATTCGCTCATCACTAGTCATAGCATTTAATTAATACATTTTGGGAGCTTTTTCCAAACAGAAACAAATGCAAATATCATAATTCAGCCAACTCTTTTGGAAAATTGCCAAAAAAGAAACATTGCCACAGGAGGTGCTGAATTCTAAACCTATCCCGAACCTAAAGTACCACAGTATTGAACAATACAGGTCACGGCCATGAAGAAAATCCAGGGCCACCCTACCATATAATGTAAAGGCACAAAAGGTTCCATAGTAGGAGACTCATGTGACTAAAGGTTACATTGATGACCTTTGTGGACAACTATATATTGTCTAAACAATTAATGTCCCCTTTACCATTTGTGATTCTAAAAGTGGGACTACAGGGCTGAAAAAGGCAACTGGCCTTGGACTAGGGGTTGCTTTTGCCCCGAAACGTTGCATTTCCGTAATAAAGACACCTAAACACCCGTATCCGTAATAAAGACACCCGTATGCAGCTTCTGAGTGCCAGTGCTGTTGTTTCTATTTGGAATATTTGGGAGGGTGCCGATCCCTCCAGCAGTGTGCACCGAGCGGTGAAGTTTTTTGGAGAGCTGAGGGTGTGCGAAAAAGGTCTTTTGTTCGTTTACTCGGACTAGGGAGCTTCATTAAAACACTACCATTTGTTCATCAGCAAATGGATGCCAGTTCTGTTATATAAATAAACAACAAACCTCCAGCCTGCCTTCCTAACCCAGACTCTCCATTTTGCTCACACATTTACTCTGTTACTAATGTTCTTTATGTTCTACATTGCCAGGGCATTTATTCCAGCATTAGAGAGTATCTTCAATGTTAAAAAGGAAGCCTTCTAGATATAATAGCATACCGTTGGTAGTCAGACGCCCTAGTATATAAGTGGGGAGTTCCTAGCATGAATCTCTACAACTGTAACTGAACGGCAAAGCTTGACAATCTTGAGTATTCTTTAGCCAGATCACGTCTGTTGGATTATTAAGGTCAGTTAAATATAGAGCCATTGGCACCATGTTCACTGCTATTATCTTTTGGTGCGAAAGCACTCTCAGCTTTCTGCTGTACTGGCATTCTAAGGGAAAGGAGAATGTTCTGGCTTTGGAACTTGGAGGAGGACCATATATTAATCTCATATCTAGAACAGGAACGCGGTACTGTCCTGCATCCAATTAGACTATAAGCCACTCTGAATATTTCCAAGATCACGGTGTGTAGTTTGACAGCAAGATTCATTTTCAAAAACATGACTAGATAGATAGATAAATCTCCAAAGAAATATATAGATCGAAGCAAATTGTAGGAAAAAGATTACCCGTTATACAGGTTGGTCCAGGTGCTCATGCCCTAGACCCTCAGCATTGGAGAGCAGGTTAGCAAGATAGGCTTAGTTCTTCTAAGCCTTATGCGTTTTGTACCATTCTGGGTACTTTATCATAGGCTAAAAAGGCCTGTTTTTAGACTATGATTAAGTACCCAGAATTGTACGAAACGCTTAAGGCTTAGAAGAACTTATATATGTGTATATCTCAATAAAATACTCTTGATTTTACTTATGATTTGAGCTTAAATATTTACCTACATGGAACTCCGGAGTGTCTGCCTATCTCGCTAACCTGTTCCTAGATAGATAGATAGATAGGCATAGATTTAGCCAGTATTTCTATCTATAGATAGATATCAGCCAAATCAGTGATCTAATGGACTGAGGAAAGTTGACCACTACAGATGAGAGTGTATATCTGGAGATAGGATATATTTGCCAATCTCCAACATTGTATATTTTAGATACTCCCATCCTTCCCCCTCCATCTTGCCAATAGTACCTAAATACAAAATGTATCTGAGTGCCACTTATGACTACTTACAGGTGACGGTGAACTTGGTGGACGTTCTACACTCATCTGCTATGAAGGAAATCTCTCCGGCATCACTATTCTGGCATTCTCGGATGGTCATGGTGTGCTGTTTGCCAAAGGAAGTGATGGAAATCCGTCCTCCGGGTTTTATTTCTTCGCCGTTGTTCAACCATTTAAATTTTTGACATTCATTTTCCAGCTCCACGCAGAACATGGCCGTGTCAGTGATTGGTACCGCTGTCCTTCTTGGAAGCTTTTTAATGATGTTACCTTTCAGGGAAAAATAAAATATTTTAAAGTATTCTGGTCTGAATAGAGCTGATTCCTATAGGGAGTATGGAATCCTCTTGAGTCAAGGACCATTGTGCAATGTATAAAACCATTCATATACCCCAGTATATTTTTTGTAGGTGTTTTTGTAGGTGGGACCATGTAAGTTCTGGGGATGCTGGGAGTCTAAAAAATTATGTCAGCCCTGGCCTACGTACTAGGGATGCACCGGATCCAGGATTCGGTTCGGTATTGGGCCAGGATTCGGCCTTTTTCAGCAGCGTTCGGATTCGCTAATTCGGATTTGAAAGGGTACGGCTGTGATAGACGGGAGATTAGTTGACCGGCTAGAATGTAATTCATCAGTGGGATGGCATACGCGGCGCCGCGATTTCCTGAAATCGCTGCGCCGTGTATGCCATCCCATCGGTGATTTACATTATAGCCGGTGGGATGGCATTTCGGGGAGATTAATCTCCCCGAATCTCCCCGTCTGTCACGGCCCTAAATGTCACCACATAAATCACAAATCTCTCTTGTCGCGGGCGACTAATCTCCCCGAAATGCCATCCCACCGGCTGGAATGTAAATAGCCGGTGGGATGGCATACGCGGTGCTGCGATTTCCCAAAATAGCGGAAGTTTTCTCTCAAGGCAACTTCCGTGATTTCGGGAAATCACGGCGCCACGTATGCCATCCCACCGGCGATTTACATTCTAGCCATTAGTCGCCCGCAACAAATCTCTCTTGTCGCAGGCGACTAATCTCCCTGAATCTCCCCTAAATGTCCCCACATAAACTTTTTCGCTGCGTGTTTTGGATTTGGGGGTTTGTCCGAACAAGAAAAACTGGGTTCGGTGTATCCCTACTACATACCTTGAACAGAGAGCTCAGCGATAGTCCTGCTCCCTTCCTTCATTTCACAGATATACACGGCATCGTCATCAGCGGTGACATTCTGTATGGTGAGCTTTCTGACCATTCCCTCTTCCTCAATGTTGTACTTGGAACTTTGCTGTATCTGGGTTTCCTCCTTGTACCAGGAAGATTCCGTGATGACGCTTGGAACCTCGCATTGGAAGGTGGCCGATTCCTTCTCTCTGACCTCCAGATCTCTAAGTTTTGTTCTGAAAGGTATTCTAGGTTCTTGTAAAACAAGGAGAAAAAAAATGAAGTTAGGGTGGTACAGTGCCACGTTCTTTACACATTGAGGGTTCAAAAGAATGTATAATAGGAAAGACTATTGAATATGGAGTTTTTATGGCTACATAAGTAATGGATGAAGCTGATTTCCCGTACATATTGCACAGCATTTTGTTTCTTTATATGCTAAGCACTTGTATGTTTATTGTATGTTTGTATGTTTATTAGCAAAAGACTTGGAATTGCATGTCAAATGTAGGGCAGTTTGTGCTCCAGGCTCTCAGCTAATCCTCCATTTCTACATGAAGAAATTTCTAGGTGTGATTTTGGACCACCAAGTAATCTCTAGGACTCAAGGGGTGCAAGTGTAATTCTGAAGGAGCCCAGTTTGAGTCAAGACCAAAACTGGGAATGTCTTAGCAAGACGAATTCAAAAAGAAAACAACGGAATAGCAAATCAGCTTCTATACCAGTATTTCCCAACCAGTGGCTCGTGAGCAACATGTTGCTCACCAACCCCCTGGATGTTGCTCCCAGTGGCCTCAAATTAGGTGCTCATTTTTTAATTTTTGGTAAGAAGCCAAGTTTTGATTGCATAAAATCAAAGTATAACGACAAACAGAGCCTTCTATAGGCTGCCAGTCCACATAGGGGGTATTAAGTGGCAAATTATACCTCTTATTGGCA
This sequence comes from Xenopus tropicalis, assembly GCF_000004195.4. NCBI lineage: Eukaryota > Metazoa > Chordata > Amphibia > Anura > Pipidae > Xenopus > Xenopus tropicalis. Next base: position 9,652,334 of record NC_030682.2, on the reverse strand, counting down.
CCATCAGGAACCATTTTCATGCTTGCGTTGCTCCCTAACACTTTTTTCATTTAAATATGTCTCAAGGGTAAAAAAGGTTGGGGATCCCTGTTCTAGACCATTCTACTGTAGTCAGTAGCATCTCCAATTAGGTTTCGACAGTCTGCTAAACTGGAAACTGAAAGCAAAGACAGGATTGGTTGTTATTGGCAACTGCTACAAGTTAGAAGCAGTGTTAGTAAATAAGCCTTTATGACTAAGATTGTGTTGCATGACAGCGAGGACAAAAATAGGAATGACGACTTTTTTGTTAGGGTCTTGTCCAGCCTTGGATTGTACTACACCAAAGCAAAACTAAGAGCAACAATATGAAGACAAGACCGGGACTTGCAAAGTTTAACTTATTTTTTGATCAAGGCAACCCTTCAGTACTACAAACATTGCAAACTGTTTAGCAATCATGGAGCTGAAACTGTGTATTGGTGGGTATAACATAGTTACATAATTACATAGGGTTGAAAAAAGACCAGAGTCCATCAAGTTCAACCCAGCATACAACAATACATGATCTAGTTCAGGGCTGTACGATTCAAGAGCCATGTCCAGCTAGCGGCCCTCAGCTTCATTTTCATATAGTCCAGGCTTTTAAGATATTTTATTTAATAATTATCAAAGTACTCTGAAACAGATAACTGCTGTAGTCCAAGGGAAACAACCATTTCACCAACAAAGCACTCACTTCAGAACTGTAAGAGAGGACTTGCTGCTTCTAAATACTAATTTGGCAAAACTAATGAGCTACAGTAAAGGAGGGTAAAGGGTAACTGACCTGAACAGGCGGAAAACAGGTCTCAGTACATTAGGACATGGGGCATATTGTCACCACTTTATCTATTATTATCTTAATAACCCCCTGTTTGTATTAATGTATTCTACTGTACATAAGTAGCACTTTATAAATAAAGATATACATACATACCACCACCCCCTGGCTCTCCCCCCTCTGATACTGCTCCGAATACCAGTAAATGGAAAGTTTCCTATTGGGGGCACATGTGGCAACGACAGGTGGCCCAGATTTGTCACCATTTTTTGCAATGATTTTAACTTTGGGGTATTTGCTGCTATTGGCAATAATATATTGTCACTCAAAAATGTTTCAAGAATAATTTCGTGCAAGCAAGACCTTCCCATGGGTTCACACATTTTTCAGCATGAAAAACGATTCTAAGCAACCTTACAGCCATATGTTTAATGGTTTTTCCACACCTCAGAGTGTCACAACACAACAAGAACCAACAGAAACTCAACTCACTAACGGTGGCCATACAGGGGCAGATTTCAGCTAGTGTTTCAGGTCCTTCGGCAGCTTATCTGCCCCTGTATAGACAACATTTGTCCTAAAACTGGGCAGGTTTAATTTTCCCCACAGATTAGGGACTGCACCCACTCAATGATGTGGTCTACGATCTGCATTATAGCCCTAGGGCCAAACGATTGAATTAGCCTGATACACCTTAAGATCCGCTCACTTGGTGATGTCGCCAAGCGAGCGGATCTTCTCCCGATATCCCCACCTAAGGGTGGGTGATATTGGGGGAATTTAGGCTAATTCGATTGTTTGGCCCTGGGGCCAAACAATCAAATTATAACAGCGGGTATAGGAAAAGTCGGTCTGGGGACTGCATCAACGAGCCAATGTGGTCCCCGATCCGACTAGATTTTCTAACCTGCCTGATCGAGATCTGCCCAATTTCAGGCCAGATATTGGTCGGGCAGGCCCGTCTGTAGTGCCCATACATGGGCTGATTAGCTGCCGAATCTGTCTAAGCTCTAAGGGACCGATATCGGCAGCTAGAATCGGCCCGTGTATGGGGACCTATAGGTGGGCATATCGGGAGAAAATCCACTCATTTGGTGACTTTGCCAAAGGATTGCAAAGTGTATGGCCACCTTAAGCTCTTTATTCATTGCTAGTGACGAGTGAATCTGTCACGTTTCGCTTCGGCATAAAATTCCAAAAATGACATCCCATTTTTGACGGAACTGCGCCCATTTTGACACAACCGCACCCAATTTGACACAACCACTACTTTTTTTGACGTGCAACAAATTTTTCCGCAGCAACTTTTCACGAAACAATTCGCCAATGCCGAAATACGGAAATTGGCTGCAAATCCATGCCTGGGGAAAAAATTCACTCATCGCTATTCACATCCACAGGGAACATGCACGTAAATACAACATGTATTGGTGTCATCAGGCTCGGAAGATTTATGGGCCGGAGCCAGAGAGGGAAGCTTTACAGATACTGGCGTCAATACAAAGGTTAAAGTAATCAGACACTATTTAAGTGGACATAAACCCTCTGCCCTCTAGACTGGGTTTTTGCACAGACTCAGATGAGAGAGAGGGGGGGGGTAATGCAGATAGGAAAATTATAGTCTATATAAATGTAGACTAAGGGGCAGATTTACCAAAGCACAAATTAGAATCCTGAATGGCAAAAATTTGCATTGGAAACGAAAATGTTGCCGTCTTTTCGTCGCTGTCGCGACTTTTTCGTATTTGTTGCGACTTTTTCATCGCCGCCGCGATTTTATAGTATTTTGCGCAACTATTCCGTCACCGTCGCAATTGTAAACGGCGGAAAAACCAATCCGATTTTTTCACGACGGCAACGAAAAAGTCGCGGAATATATACCAAAAAGTCGCACCGGCGACGAAAAAGTCGCGGAACATACGAAAAAGTCACGACGGCGACGAAAAGGTCGCAAAAATACCGATCATTACAAAAAAACGCATTCGGACGCCTTCGGACTGTTCGTGGATTAGTAAATCTGCCCCTAAGCCTCGTTCGTTAAGCAATCAATTTTTTTGCAATTGATTTTGATAATCTTCATGTCTTTTTCTGCAACTCTCGGGTTTAGAATTTCAAAGAGACAGAACTGGAAGGCTATTAATTAAAAAGAATACAATAAAAATTATTAAGACCACCTAAAAAATTGTTCAGAGTTGGTCACTCTATGACAGTGGTCCCCAACCAGTGACTTGCAAGAAACACGTTGCCCATTACCCCCTTTAATGTTGCTCCCAATGGCCTCAAAGCAAGTTTTAATTGTATAAAAACCATGATTACTTCCAAATAGAACCTCCTGTAGGCTGCCTGTCCACATAGGGACTACCATTAGCCAATCACAGCTCATATTTGGTACCCCCAGGAACTTTTTGCATGAGTTTCTCTTGATTACTGCCAAATAGAACCACCTGTAGGCTGCCGTCCACATAGGGGCTACCATTAGCCAATCACAGCTCATATTTGGTACCCCCAGGAACTTTTTGCATGAGTTTCTCTTGATTACTGCCAAATAGAACCACCTGTAGGCTGCCGTCCACATAGGGGCTACCATTAGCCAATCACAGCTCATATTTGGTACCCCCAGGAACTTTTTGCATGAGTTTCGACTTAAGATGTTGTTGTAAAAGTGATGCCATGATTTAAAAAAATGATGATGATGCAGGTTGCACAGAAAAGTACCCAACACCCTCTCTGTTTGAACCAGATCATCCTACGTAGGACGACGAAAAACGTTATTCATTAATCGCCAACTGGCTACAGAAGGAGCAATCTCTAAACTTGCTGCTATCCCATAATTTTTGAAGAAAAATCCCAAAATGATAATAAACACTTTTGGCTTCTGTGCTTGTATTCAGAGAAGGTCCATTGCTGTGAGTCAGCCAAGCTGGTGGAAAGCGGTGGGAGTGGAAAAAGACATTTAAACAATCTAAGTATAACCAAATGACTGACTCATTCCATTCTATTTATAAACAAAAGGCAGTTTGGGAGCTGGACGGCCTGACGGAGTGGAATGTACATAGAGTATTACTTGATAGACATCTACCAAGTATATCAAGTGACTGAAGTACAGATATACCAAGTGATAGAAAACAAGCATTTCACTAACTCTGGTCTGCAAAGTGGAGATTATAGTGCCGTCATGTTAATCAGGGGTCTGGAAAATATTGCCCCATTAGTGTATTGCTATCACTAGAATGGGTATTTTAGCTACGGTTGGGCTCTGGTCTTCTCCATTGTGCACAAGAAGCACTGTGAAGGTTTTGCAACCACATAGTTTAGACCTAAAGTGCTTAATGGACTGTGGCTGGAATGTCAGCATCTGTATCTCACATACTTGGGCCTTGCAGGAGGCTTTCAAGTGTATGAAATGCAAATGGTAAGTGTATGCTGGGAAGACATATCAGCCAATGACTATGAAGATTTTCATTCAGCCAGGTCATGGTATATCTAGTATAAATAAATCTAAAGCAACTGGACTTACTTAACAAGTCCAGTTGATTTAGATTTATTTATACTAGGTATATCAGGCAATATTTCATTACCCATTGTAGTTATAGGCCCCACATTCATTATGTTTACATGACATAAGTACCTTCATACTTTGAAGTACATCTAATCATATAAAGAAGCTAAAAATCTGGTGAAGTAATGTCAAAATCATGGAACCAAACAACCTTCCTTGCTTTCTAAACTAAGGTCTGTTGGTCTTAGTGAAGCTGTTTGCACTGGGATAGGAAAGTGGCTACAGGATCGGGTACAGAGGGGGGTTGTTAATGGAACATTCTCTATTTGGAGTAAGGTTCTCAGTGGGGTCCCTCAGGGTTCTGTTTTGGGTCCAATTTTATTTAACTTGTTCATTAGGGGAGGGGATTATAAGTTTGTATCAGTGTTTGCAGATGGCACAAAACTCTGCACGATCTTTACCAACTGGCAATCTGGGCGGCTAAGTGGCAGATGAGATTTAATGTGGATAAATGTAAGGTCATGCACCTGGGATGTTACAATATGCAGCCACTTATACCCTTAATGGGACTGCACTAGGCAAATCCATAATGGAGAAGGACCTTGGAGTCCTTGTAGATAATAAACTTGGCTGTAGCAAGCAATGCCAGGCAGCAGCTGCAAGGGCAAACAGGGGTTTGAGTTGTATTAAAAGGGACATAGTTTCGCAGGAGGAGGGGGTTATTACTATACAGAGTGCTGGTAAGGCCCCATCTAGAAGATGCCATGCAGTTCTGGTCTCCAGTGCTCAAACAGGATATTATTGAGTTAGAGAGGGTCCAGAGAAGGGCAACTAAGCTGGTAAAGGGTATGGGAAGTCTCAGTTATGGGGAAAGACTGGCCAAGTTGGGTTTGTTTACACTGGGGAAGAGGCGCTTAAGAGGTGACATGATAACTATGTATAAATATATAAGGGGATCATATAATAACCTCTCTAATGCTTTATTTACCAGTAGGTCCTTCCAACCAACACAAGGGCACCCACTCCGATTAGAAGATAGGGGGTTCTGTCTAAATATTGGGAAAGGGTTTGTTACAGTGAGAGCTGTGAAGTTGTGGAATTCTCTCCCCGAATCAGTGGTGCTGGCTGATACATTATATAGGTACAAGACGCGGTTGGGTGGATTCTTAGCAAGTGAGGGAATACAGCGTTATGGGAGATAGCTCTTAGTATAAGCTGATCCAAGGACTGGCCCGATTGCCATCTTGGAGTCAGGAAGGAATTTTTTCCCCTCTGTGGCAAATTAGAGAGGCTTCAGATGGGGTTTTCGCCTTCCTCTGGATCAACTAGCAGTTGGGCAGGTTATATATAGGCATTATGGTTGAACTTGAAGGAAGTGTGTCTTTTTTCCACCCTTTTTCAACAATTACTATGTTACTTTAATATGCACTTAGCATGATATAGACCATAGGTTCTCAGGTTTTTTCAATTATAGGTCCCCTTGTGATATCCAACATTTGGTCATGGCCTCCCTGAGCTCATAACAAAAGTTACAGACATATGAAAACAATGTAGCTATACTTCCCAGAATATCTAACACTCTCAGAACTGACAAAGATCCTTCTAACCACAACTAAGCCCTCACCTGTTCTTCGGTCTGGGCCCTACAGCTACTGCTCCAAGCCACATAGTTTGGAAAATACTGGCAATGCCAGTCTAGTTTGACTTGCAACTGGATGTTTTTTTTGTTGAGTTGTTTTGTCTAACCCTAGTAAGCAGGTAAATGTAAATGTGGACATTGACCCCAGCTACCAAGAAGGAATGTTGAGACAAACGGCACATAAGCAAAGGTCTCAACAGAAAGATCAGCAATACAATATATTCAAACCCACAGAATTTAGTCTCACACGTTTTTGACGTGACAAGTTCCACTGACATTTATAATACAGTTCATAGTCCACAGTCTTACACAATGTTTTACTATAGTGAATTATCCTGTAGCAACCAATCAGCAGTCAGCAGTTAGGTTGAGAATCTCAAAAACAGAACATTAACTAAATAAAATACCGTATATACTCAAGTATAAGCCAATCTGAATATAAGCCAAGGTAACTAATTTTACCTAAAAAAACTGGAAAAACGTATTGACTCGAGTATAAGCCTAGGGTGGGAAATGCAGCCGCTACTGCTAAGTTTCAATAATCAAAATAAATACCAATAAAATTACATTAAATGAGGCATCAGTGGGGTATAGGTTTTTAAATATTTATTTCAAAGAAAAACCATAAACTAGCTCTGTAAGTGAAGAAGAGGGTCAACAAAAACAATATGGTATCAACAATGATACCTTAAGAGTACTACCCCCTTAGCTCAATCAGCAACCAAGCTAAAACACAAAGAGTTATATAAAGTGCAATGTGGGACAAGTGAGGATGGTAGATGAAGATGAATTTGGGAGAGGGCCAGGGCACTGGAGGGTCTGGTTGCGGGTGGCCTAATTTGCTCACCAAAGACAGCGGGTGCTAGTATGGAGTGACCCATGGCACCCGACTCGAGTATAAGCCGAGGCGGACTTTTTCAGCACATTTTGGGTGCTGAAAAACTAGGCTTATACTCGAGTATATACAGTAAACAATAAACTGCTAGTGATTAACTATCCACTATTGGCCTTTTGAAATAGGTAGCCAAAAGCAAAAATACAACGACATTTTTCCACATGCAGAGTATTTCCCATAGTCCTTACCATTTACTATAACAAGCACCGAGCTGTAGGTCTGTCCCGCCAGATTAGAGGCTGTGCATGTATACAATCCATTGTCGATTTGCTTGCAGAATAAAATTTTCAATACAAAGTTCTCTTGCTCATCCTCATAAATGACATGCCTCCGTCCCTCTGCAATAATGTCGCCGTCCTTCTTCCAGACAATTTCAGGTTTGGGTTCCCCAGTTACATAGCAACTCATTTTGGCGTGCTTCCCCTCAGTCACCGTGCAAGTACGAGTAAGAACACCAAATGTTCCATCGCGACTCATTTTGGGTGTGAGAGAGGCGGCTCTTTCGTAGTCAAGACTCAAGCTAAAGCCCAGGCTGGATAATGGATCCGACGCTCCATACGATGAGGCATTGGAGTCAACGGTACCAATGATCGACGTGTCTGATTTCCTCATTTCTTCCCTTCGTTTCTGAAGGTGGGATAACAGCGAAGTCGTTTTGGCATAGGTAGGTTCCAGAGCAGTCGTGCTGTTTGAAAAAGAGTCAATCAACAGTGATGCGGAAGCCGTAGCTTGGCCAATAGGGTTCTCCGCCCGACATAAATATGTCCCACTGTCTGAAAACCTTATACAGTGTATCTTTAAAGAGCTGCATTCTCCACTATCTATAATCCGAATGCGGTTTGAGTCAAAACTTTTGCCAAGAGCTTTCCCATCCTTTTCCCACTTCACTGTGGGTGTGGGATAGCCTTGGACCCTGCACTGAAATGTGGCATCTTCTCCTAGGTTAATCTTTGAGGTGATTGGTTTCAAAATAAAGAAAGGTGAGCATTCTGCCACTGTGCCTTCCTTTTCATCCCCTACTTTGATGGTCACGGCTGCAAAGGCTTCACCAATGGTGTTGATCGCCCTACAGATGTACTGGCCACTGTCTTCAAACCGCAGGTCGTAAATAGTGAGTCGATACAGGTTGCCATCTTCTATCATTTTGAACCGACCTTCGGATTTGATTGGGAGTTTATCCTTCTCCCACGTGACGGCGGGATTTGGGTTTCCCATAATCTGGCAGCTCAGGGTGGAATCTTTCCCCACAGACATCATAAAGGCCTTGGGCCTGGTGAGGAACCGTGGCACCCCGCTAAACGAACTGTAATCCATTTTGGGATTCTGAAATGAGAACAAAAAGAGATGACGTTAAATATTTCCCTGATTATTCTTAGGAAAAGGCTTATGAAATATCCATGGGTATTCCAGTATTGGAAGGATCATCACCTATAGCCTTGCTATTGGATGAATATCCCATTTTGGCCAGGGTTGACCTGTTTTAATGGCAAAGGATGACTGACTTGACTGGGAAAATATAGGGTCATTGGTAGAATAAGGTGTGACCTGTCTGGATCAGGCAAACAAGGCTTATATCACAGGGGGAAATATACAAGGTATACCAGTAATTTGACACATCCCACAATGCATTCTAATACTGGAAAGATGTCCAAGGACATTCCAGTACTGGAAAGATCATCACCTATAGCCTTGCTATTGGATGAATATCCCATTTTGGCCAGGGTTGACCTGATTAAATGGCAAAGGATGACTTGACTTGACTTGGAAAATGGAGGGTCATTGGTAGAATAAGGTGTGACCTGTCTGGATCAGGCAAACAATGAATATCCCATTTTGGCCAGGGTTGACCTGATTAAATGGCAAAGGATGACTTGACTTGACTTGGGAAAATGGAGGGTCATTGGTAGAATAAGGTGTGACCTGTGGATCAGGCAAACAAGGCTCATAGCACAGGGGGAAAGATACAAGGTGTAACAGTAACTTGACACATCCCACAATGCATTCTAATACTGGAAAGATGTCCAAGGACATTCCAATACTGGAAGGATCACTACCCATTGCCTCAAATCTGAGATTCGGAAATTCAGGTAGACCTGTTTTGATGGAAAGGGAAAGCAAAGCTGTCTTTGCTTGGAAATGTGGGGTCAAGTCCCTGATTAAAGGTGTAATAATTGTTGAAGCAAAGCCTGAGGCTGCTGGGTAATGGAAATGGAAATAGAGCATCCAGTAGGGCTCTGACTGATAAATATAGGTCCAAACAGGCCCTGAATTTTTAGAAGCCCTAAAATGCTTTTGTTGTGGGGCCCGGTGTGGCTGTGTTTTTGTTTTTAGACTTACTTAACTTTCTTATCTTACACTGTTCTTTTCTTATCCAGTCTGGTATTCAACCACTATCTGATTACGGAAGGCAGTGACCCTCGCCACCGAATGGAATGTTACTTGGATTACTGCTATGGAATACATACAGCTGATTATTAGCTAGACTTACATACAGGGTCGGGCTGGCGGGTGAAGGGCCCACCGGGGCTCCCATCTCAGGGGCCCTGCAGGTGCCCCCGCCAGCCGCGTCACCTAACCCCCCTAACTCCCCTCGCTGGGCCCCCCACCCGACATCCTCCCCCGAGCGCATAAATTTAACGCGTCAGGGGGGGAGCGGTCAGGCAGGGGTAGCGCCTGCAAGGGTTGGGTCTGGGCCGCCGGGGCCCACCAGCATTTTTCCTGGTGTCCCAACGGCCCAGTCCGACCCTGCTTTCATAGTTACATACATACTTTATACACTAAGGGGCACATTTATCAAAACACGAGTTCGAATCCCGAATGGGAAAAATTCATATTGGAAACGAAAATTTCGGAAGATCGCTAATATCACAAAAATGCTTCCGAAAAAAGTGTATTAGTCACGATAATATCGTATTGCCGATCCGAAAGTCACAAAATTTTCGTACCTGAAGGATTGTAAACAGCAGCAAAACCGATCCGCTGTTTGCGCGCTAAAAATACGAAAAAGTTGTGCAAGCGTCGAAAAAAAAAGTTGCGGAAAATACGATTGGACCAATTGAGCGAACGGTCGGAGCGTTTGTGGATAAGTAAATGTGCCCCTAAGTAAAGGTTTTGGATACTGAAACAATATCTGATCATTCAGATACCGTATATACTCGAGTATAAGCCGATCCAAATATAAGCCTAATTTTACCTAAGAAAACTGGAAAAACGTATTGACTCGAGTATAAGCCTAGGGTGGGAAATGCAGCAGCTACTGCTAAGTTTTAATAATCAAAATAAATACCAATAAAATTAGATTAATTGAGGCATCAGTGGGGTATATGTTATTCAATATTTATTTCAAAGAAAAACAGTAAACTAGCTCTGTAAGCGGAGAAGAGGGTCAACAAAAACAATATGAGTACTACCCCACGCTCATTGCACATTGGCAAACTGGCAGCAAACCCGGCCCCGGAGGGATGTAAGGGGAAATAAGTATTGCTAGTGGGAGCCTAGGCCAGGGCACTGGAGGGTCTGGTTGTAGGTGGCCTAATTTGCACACAAAGGACAGAGGGTGCTAGTCTAGAGGGACCCATGGCACCCGACTCGAGTATAAGCCGAGGGTGACTCTTTTCAGCACATTTTGGGTGCTGAAAAACTAGGCTTATACTCGAGTATATACAGTAGTTTTGGAGGAAGGTTGGACAATCCCATTGCAGGTTTGGGCAGTGCGTATGATCCTCCATGAATTGATCCGCACTCCAAGGGAGCCAACCAGCGCCCAAGCTGATTAATTGGTTCAGCTCAATTTAGCACAAGACTTGAGAACCAACTGGGACAAAGACCAACTCATTTGGTGACCTTGCTAAACAGCTGACTTCCCTATGTAAAAAAAACTTGGACAGTAAATAACCTAAAATAGGTGGGAGCTCCCTGGGGGGAATCTGCTATCACTCACACAAAAGAAAATGGAAAGAACCCCTGTTACTGGCAGAAGAAAAGGAAAATGGGCACGCCGTGCCCACGAGGAAGCCTGTATGCGGGCAAAGGTGTTGGTGAGAGCTGTCGGGTACTAATGCTCCAAACAACCCCCCCTCGTGCCCCACCTTGAAACCGGTGTAGGACACTTGAAGTTCAGAGTGCCAGAGTGGGATCTGTCACTGGCCATTTAATTCGGACACAACTCCTCATCTCAGAAAGGAAATTCTGTACAAATCCTGTCACCAAAATAGCCTGCTTAATCTCCCAGCAATGCTGAGCTGCACAGGCCACATGTACTGTCCCACTAATTCTCCTACACTCACGTCACTGACACTGAACATTGACATAAAGGAGTCGACATGGCAATCGCTGAGCAGGGAAAAATCTGTCTGTTGCACCGACCTTACTGAGATACTATACATTGCTTAGTACATGGGCAACCCTATGCTGGGATAATTCTGTGGGATCTCTCTGTACAGGCTATGAGCAAACTTAGGGGGCTGTTCCTGCTGAATTGTGCTTAGTACAGGGGAATCCCTATGTGCCATAGTTTTATGGTATCTCTTTGTACAGGCTATGAGCAAACTTAGGGGGCTGTTCCTGCTGAATTGTGCTTAGTACAGGGGAATCCCTATGTGCCATAGTTTTATGGTATCTCTCTGTACAGGCTATGAGCAAACTTAGGGGGCTGTTCCTGCTGAATTGTGCTTAGTACAGGGGAATCCCTATGTGCCATAGTTTTATGGTATCTCTCTGTACAGGCTATGAGCAAACTTAGGGGGCTGTTCCTGCTGAATTGTGCTTAGTACAGGGGAATCCCTATGTGCCATAGTTTTATGGTATCTCTCTGTACTGGCTATGAGCAAACTTAGGGGGCTGTTCCTGCTGAATTGTGCTTAGTACAGGGGAATCCCTATGTGCCATAGTTTTATGGTATCTCTCTGTACAGGCTATGAGCATACTTAGGGGGCTGTTCCTGCTGAATTGTGCTTAGTACAGGGGAATCCCTATGTGCCATAGTTTTATGGTATCTCTCTGTACAGGCTATGAGCAAACTTAGGGGGCTGTTCCTGCTGAATTGTGCTTAGTACAGGGGAATCCCTATGTGCCATAGTTTTATAAACCTTTAGTTCTCCTTTAAGCTTTGTCTTGCTTTAAAGATAAGGACGCCCTGTTACGTTAAGTGACTAATCAAGCTGAATGCACACAATGTACCCCCTTCAGGGTTAAGGCTCCCACGTGCCTTAGTTAGAGAGCTCCCATGGGATGGTGACTTGAAGCTGCTAATTACAGGAACTCATCAGTCTGTGTTTAACTTAAATTGCCTTTCCCATATCAGATTCCAGATCAATATTTGTGTCTGAAAATAAACCTAGACATTATATTCCCCCAAACCTGGGAATAGAGACTGACACTGTCATGGTGAAGACACACGGCGCTATATCTTAGTTGGGATCAAGTACAGGTACTGTTTTATTATTACAGAGAAAAGGGAATCATTTAACCATGAAATAAACCCAATAGGACTGTTCTGCCCCCAATAAGGGGTAATTATATCTTAGTTGGGATCAAGTACAGGTACTGTTTTATTATTACAGAGAAAAGGGAATCATTTAACCATGAAATAAACCCAATAGGACTGTTCTGCCCCCAATAAGGGGTAATTATATCTTAGTTGGGATCAAGTACAGGTACTGTTTTATTATTACAGAGAAAAGGGAATCATTTAACCATGAAATAAACCCAATAGGACTGTTCTGCCCCCAATAAGGGGTAATTATATCTTAGTTGGGATCAAGTACAGGTACTGTTTTATTATTACAGAGAAAAGGGAATCATTTAACCATGAAATAAACCCAATAGGGCTGTTCTGCCCCCAATAAGGGGTAATTATATCTTAGTTGGGATCAAGTACAGGTACTGTTTTATTATTACAGAGAAAAGGGAATCATTTAACCATGAAATAAACCCAATAGGGCTGTTCTGCCCCCAATAAGGGGTAATTATATCTTAGTTGGGATCAAGTACAGGTACTGTTTTATTATTACAGAGAAAAGGGAATCATTTAACCATGAAATAAACCCAATAGGGCTGTTCTGCCCCAATAAGGGGTAATTATATCTTAGTTGGGATCAGGTACAGGTACTGTTTTATTATTACAGAGAAAAGGGAATCATTTAACCATTAAATAAACCCAATAGGGCTGTTCTGCCCCCAATAAGGGGTAATTGTATCTTAGTTGGGATCAAGTACAGGTACTGTTTTATTATTACAGAGAAAAGGGAATCATTTAACCATTAAATAAACCCAATAGGGCTGTTCTGCCCCCAATAAGGGGTAATTGTATCTTAGTTGGGATCAAGTACAGGTACTGTTTTATTATTACAGAGAAAAGGGAATCATTTAACCATTAAATAAACCCAATAGGGCTGTTCTGCCCCAATAAGGGGTAATTATATCTTAGTTGGGATCAAGTACAGGTACTGTTTTATTATTACAGAGAAAAGGGAATCATTTAACCATTAAATAAACCCAATAGGGCTGTTCTGCCCCAATAAGGGGTAATTATATCTTAGTTGGGATCAAGTACAGGTACTGTTTTATTATTACAGAGAAAATGGAATCATTTAACCATTACATAAACCCAATAGGGCTGTTCTGCCCCCAATAAGGGGTAATTATATCTTAGTTGGGATCAAATACAAAGCACTGTTGTATTTTTACAGAGAAAAAGGAAATCAATTTTAAAAATCTGAATTATTTAATTAAAATGGAGTCTATGGGAGACAGACTTTCGGTAATTTGGAGCTTTCTGGATATTGGGTTTCTGGATAACGAATCCCATACCTGTACATATAACATCAATATCCTTATATGCAATGCATAGCAATACCAGTATATGTATATATAGATATTGATATGGGCACTGGAATCCCATACATTGATATCTATAATGACAAAGAGGCACAGAAATCATTATCCTAAATATTATAACTAATGTAATGTAAAATAGGCCTGAATAAATGGAATTCTTCCCTCATCAGCCAATGTGCCATTTATACACAGATATTGCCCTGCCATTTAGTTAAAAACACTTTTGGCAAAAGGCCCAGACAACTGAACAAATGAAAACCTTACCCCCAAACAATGTGGGTCTCTATGAAAATATATTGTATAAACAGCTCATATGTAAAACCCTGCTTCATTGAAATAAACCATTACTGTAAAAATATACTTTTTTGGGTAATCCTAAATAGAACATCAGCCAATGAATGGGCAGAGTTCTTTTCTTTTGCTCCCACACTACTTCCTGTTACAGTTAGAGCTGCATCACTTCCTGTCAGCTGATCTCTGAGGGAGCACACAGCCCATCACTAAATGGCGGCTCAAGGGAAAGGATGTAAAAGGGCAATATTTACTGATATATATATTCCAGTTTGGGGAGATTCTTTAATAGAGCACTTAATTCAAATATGATATAAACTATTAACCCTTAGGGGCTACACAGTGGGGTATTTATATAAACTATAGTAGGGTTTCTGTAGCAAACACCCCAGCTGTACCAGTGCAGGAATGGCTGCCCCCGGGGCTACACAGCGGGGTATTTATATAAACTATAGTAGGGTTTCTGTAGCAAACACCCCAGCTGTACCAGTGCAGGAATGGCTGCCCCCGGGGCTACACAGCGGGGTATTTATATAAACTATAGTAGGGTTTCTGTAGCAAACACCCCAGCTGTACCAGTGCAGGAATGGCTGCCCCCGGGGCTACACAGCGGGGTATTTATATAAACTATAGTAGGGTTTCTGTAGCAAACACCCCAGCTGTACCAGTGCAGGAATGGCTGCCCCCGGGGCTACACAGCGGGGTATTTATATAAACTATAGTAGGGTTTCTGTAGCAAACACTCCAGCTGTACCAGTGCAGGAATGGCTGCCCCCGGGGCTACACAGCGGGGTATTTATATAAACTATAGTAGGGTTTCTGTAGCAAACACCCCAGCTGTACCAGTGCAGGAATGGCTGCCCCCGGGGCTACACAGCGGGGTATTTATATAAACTATAGTAGGGTTTCTGTAGCAAACACCCCAGCTGTACCAGTGCAGGAATGGCTGCCCCCGGGGCTACACAGCGGGGTATTTATATAAACTATAGTAGGGTTTCTGTAGCAAACACTCCAGCTGTACCAGTGCAGGAATGGCTGCCCCCGGGGGCTACACAGCGGGGGTATTTATATAAACTATAGTAGGGTTTCTGTAGCAAACACCCCAGCTGTACCAGTGCAGGAATGGCTGCCCCCGGGGCTACACAGCGGGGTATTTATATAAACTATAGTAGGGTTTCTGTAGCAAACACCCCAGCTGTACCGGTGCAGGAATGGCTGCCCCCGGGGCTACACAGCGGGGTATTTATATAAACTATAGTAGGGTTTCTGTAGCAAACACCCCAGCTGTACCGGTGCAGGAACGGCTGCCCCCGGGGCTACACAGCGGGGTATTTATATAAACTATAGTAGGGTTTCTGTAGCAAACACCCCAGCTGTACCGGTGCAGGAACGGCTGCCCCCGGGGCTACACAGCGGGGGTATTTATATAAACTATAGTAGGGTTTCTGTAGCAAACACCCCAGCTGTACCAGTGCAGGAATGGCTGCCCCCGGGGCTACACAGCGGGGTATTTATATAAACTATAGTAGGGTTTCTGTAGCAAACACCCCAGCTGTACCGGTGCAGGAATGGCTGCCCCCGGGGCTACACAGCGGGGTATTTATATAAACTATAGTAGGGTTTCTGTAGCAAACACCCCAGCTGTACCGGTGCAGGAATGGCTGCCCCCGGGGCTACACAGCGGGGTATTTATATAAACTATAGTAGGGTTTCTGTAGCAAACACCCCAGCTGTACCGGTGCAGGAATGGCTGCCCCCGGGGCTACACAGCGGGGTATTTATATAAACTATAGTAGGGTTTCTGTAGCAAACACCCCAGCTGTACCAGTGCAGGAACGGCTGCCCCCGGGGCTACACAGAGGGGTATTTATATAAACTATAGTAGGGTTTCTGTAGCAAACACCCCAGCTGTACCAGTGCAGGAATGGCTGCCCCCGGGGCTACACAGCGGGGTATTTATATAAACTATAGTAGTGTTACTGTAGCAAAAACCCCAGCTGTACCAGTGCAGGAATGGCTGCCCCCGGGCTACACAGCAGGGTATTTATATAAACTATAGTAGGGTTTCTGTAGCAAACACCCCAGCTGTACCGTGCAGGAATGGCTGCCCCCGGGGCTACACAGCGGGGTATTTATATAAACTATAGTAGGGTTTCTGTAGCAAACACCCCAGCTGT
Organism: Xenopus tropicalis; assembly: GCF_000004195.4. Classification (NCBI taxonomy): domain Eukaryota; kingdom Metazoa; phylum Chordata; class Amphibia; order Anura; family Pipidae; genus Xenopus; species Xenopus tropicalis. Next base: position 9,636,194 of record NC_030682.2, on the reverse strand, counting down.
ACCAGTGCAGGAATGGCTGCCCCCGGGGCTACACAGCGGGGTATTTATATAAACTATAGTAGGGTTTCTGTAGCAAACACCCCAGCTGTACCAGTGCAGGAACGGCTGCCCCCGGAGCTACACAGCGGGGTATTTATAAAAACTATAGTAGGGTTTCTGTAGCAAACACCCCAGCTGTACCAGTGCAGGAATGGCTGCCCCCGGGGCTACACAGCGGGGTATTTATATAAACTATAGTAGGGTTTCTGTAGCAAACACCCCAGCTGTACCAGTGCAGGAACGGCTGCCCCCGGGGCTACACAGCGGGGTATTTATATAAACTATAGTAGGGTTTCTGTAGCAAACACCCCAGCTGTACCAGTGCAGGAATGGCTGCCCCCGGGGCTACACAGCGGGGTATTTATATAAACTATAGTAGGGTTTCTGTAGCAAACACCCCAGCTGTACCAGTGCAGGAACGGCTACACAGCGGGGTATTTATATAAACTATAGTAGGGTTTCTGTAGCAAACACCCCAGCTGTACCGGTGCAGGAACGGCTGCCCCCGGGGCTACACAGCGGGGTATTTATATAAACTATAGTAGGGTTTCTGTAGCAAACACCCCAGCTGTACCGGTGCAGGAATGGCTGCCCCCGGGGCTACACAGCGGGGTATTTATATAAACTATAGTAGGGTTTCTGTAGCAAACACCCCAGCTGTACCAGTGCAGGAATGGCTGCCCCCGGGCTACACAGCGGGGTATTTATATAAACTATAGTAGGGTTTCTGTAGCAAACACCCCAGCTATACCAGTGCAGGAATGGCTGCCCCCGGGGCTACACAGCGGGGTATTTATATAAACTATAGTAGGGTTTCTGTAGCAAACACCCCAGCTGTACCAGTGCAGGAATGGCTGCCCCCGGGGCTACACAGCGGGGTATTTATATAAACTATAGTAGGGTTTCTGTAGCAAACACCCCAGCTGTACCGGTGCAGGAATGGCTGCCCCCGGGGCTACACAGCGGGGTATTTATATAAACTATAGTAGGGTTTCTGTAGCAAACACCCCAGCTGTACCGGTGCAGGAATGGCTGCCCCCGGGGCTACACAGCGGGGTATTTATATAAACTATAGTAGGGTTTCTGTAGCAAGGGACCCCAGCTGTACCAGTGCAGGAATGGCTGCCCCCATGGCTACACAGCGGGGTATTTATATAAACTATAGTAGGGTTTCTGTAGCAAACACCCCAGCTGTACCGGTGCAGGAATGGCTGCCCCCGGGGCTACACAGCGGGGTATTATATAAACTATAGTAGGGTTTCTGTAGCAAACACCCCAGCTGTACCGGTGCAGGAATGGCTGCCCCCGGGGCTACACAGCGGGGTATTTATATAAACTATAGTAGGGTTTCTGTAGCAAGGGACCCCAGCTGTACCAGTGCAGGAATGGCTGCCCCCGGGGCTACACAGCGGGGTATTTATATAAACTATAGTAGGGTTTCTGTAGCAAACACCCCAGCTGTACCAGTGCAGGAATGGCTGCCCCCGGGGCTACACAGCGGGGTATTTATATAAACTATAGTAGGGTTTCTGTAGCAAACACCCCAGCTGTACCAGTGCAGGAACGGCTGCCCCCAGGGCTACACAGCGGGGTATTTATATAAACTATAGTAGGGTTTCTGTAGCAAACACCCCAGCTGTACCAGTGCAGGAATGGCTGCCCCCGGGGCTACACAGCGGGGTATTTATATAAACTATAGTAGGGTTTCTGTAGCAAACACCCCAGCTGTACCAGTGCAGGAATGGCTGCCCCCGGGGCTACACAGCGGGGTATTTATATAAACTATAGTAGGGTTTCTGTAGCAAACACCCCAGCTGTACCAGTGCAGGAATGGCTGCCCCCGGGGCTACACAGCGGGGTATTTATATAAACTATAGTAGGGTTTCTGTAGCAAGGGACCCCAGCTGTACCAGTGCAGGAATGGCTGCCCCCGGGGCTACACAGCGGGGTATTTATATAAACTATAGTAGGGTTTCTGTAGCAAACACCCCAGCTGTACCGGTGCAGGAATGGCTGCCCCCGGGGCTACACAGCGGGGTATTTATATAAACTATAGTAGGGTTTCTGTAGCAAACACCCCAGCTGTACCAGTGCAGGAACGGCTGCCCCCGGGGCTACACAGCGGGGGTATTTATATAAACTATAGTAGGGTTTCTGTAGCAAACACCCCAGCTGTACCAGTGCAGGAATGGCTGCCCCCGGGGCTACACAGCGGGGTATTTATATAAACTATAGTAGGGTTTCTGTAGCAAACACCCCAGCTGTACCAGTGCAGGAACAGCTGCCCCTGGGGCTACACAGTGGGGTATTTATATAAACTATAGTAGGGTTTCTGTAGCAAACACCCCAGCTGTACCAGTGCAGGAACGGCTGCCCCCGGGGCTACACAGCGGGGTATTTATATAAACTATAGTAGGGTTTCTGTAGCAAACACCCCAGCTGTACCAGTGCAGGAATGGCTGCCCCCGGGGCTACACAGCGGGGGTATTTATATAAACTATAGTAGGGTTTCTGTAGCAAACACCCCAGCTGTACCAGTGCAGGAATGGCTGCCCCCGGGGCTACACAGCGGGGTATTTATATAAACTATAGTAGGGTTTCTGTAGCAAACACCCCAGCTGTACCAGTGCAGGAACGGCTGCCCCCGGGGCTACACAGCGGGGTATTTATATAAACTATAGTAGGGTTTCTGTAGCAAACACCCCAGCTGTACCAGTGCAGGAATGGCTGCCCCCGGGGCTACACAGCGGGGTATTTATATAAACTATAGTAGGGTTTCTGTAGCAAACACCCCAGCTGTACCAGTGCAGGAATGGCTGCCCCCGGGGCTACACAGCGCGGTATTTATATAAACTATAGTAGGGTTTCTGTAGCAAACACCCCAGCTGTACCAGTGCAGGAACGGCTACACAGCGGGGTATTTATATAAACTATAGTAGGGTTTCTGTAGCAAACACCCCAGCTGTACCGGTGCAGGAACGGCTGCCCCCGGGGCTACACAGCGGGGTATTTATATAAACTATAGTAGGGTTTCTGTAGCAAACACCCCAGCTGTACCGGTGCAGGAATGGCTGCCCCCGGGGCTACACAGCGGGGTATTTATACAAACTATAGTAGGGTTTCTGTAGCAAACACCCCAGCTGTACCAGTGCAGGAATGGCTGCCCCCGGGGCTACACAGCGGGGTATTTATATAAACTATAGTAGGGTTTCTGTAGCAAACACCCCAGCTGTACCGGTGCAGGAATGGCTGCCCCTGGGGCTACACAGCGGGGTATTTATATAAACTATAGTAGGGTTTCTGTAGCAAACACCCCAGCTGTACCAGTGCAGGAATGGCTGCCCCCGGGGCTACACAGCGGGGTATTTATATAAACTATAGTAGGGTTTCTGTAGCAAACACCCCAGCTGTACCGGTGCAGGAATGGCTGCCCCTGGGGCTACACAGCGGGGTATTTATATAAACTATAGTAGGGTTTCTGTAGCAAACACCCCAGCTGTACCAGTGCAGGAATGGCTGCCCCCGGGGCTACACAGCGGGGTATTTATATAAACTATAGTAGGGTTTCTGTAGCAAACACCCCAGCTGTACCGGTGCAGGAATGGCTGCCCCCGGGGCTACACAGCACGGTATTTATATAAACTATAGTAGGGTTTCTGTAGCAAACACCCCAGCTGTACCGGTGCAGGAATGGCTGCCCCCGGGGCTACACAGCGGGGTATTTATATAAACTATAGTTGGGTTTCTGTAGCAAGGGACCCCAGCTGTACCAGTGCAGGAATGGCTGCCCCCGGGGCTACACAGCGGGGTATTTATATAAACTATAGTAGGGTTTCTGTAGCAAACACCCCAGCTGTACCGGCGCAGGAATGGCTGCCCCCGGGGCTACACAGCGGGGTATTTATATAAACTATAGTAGGGTTTCTGTAGCAAACACCCCAGTTGTACCAGTGGCAGGAATGGCTGCCCCCGGGGCTACACAGCGGGGTATTTATATAAACTATAGTAGGGTTTCTGTAGCAAACACCCCAGCTGTACCAGTGCAGGAATGGCTGCCCCCGGGGCTACACAGCGGGGTATTTATATAAACTATAGTAGGGTTTCTGTAGCAAGGGACCCCAGCTGTACCAGTGCAGGAATGGCTGCCCCCGGGGCTACACAGCGGGTATTTATATAAACTATAGTAGGGTTTCTGTAGCAAACACCCCAGCTGTACCAGTGCAGGAATGGCTGCCCCCGGGGCTACACAGCGGGGTATTTATATAAACTATAGTAGGGTTTCTGTAGCAAGGGACCCCAGCTGTACCAGTGCAGGAATGGCTGCCCCCGGGGCTACACAGCGGGGTATTTATATAAACTATAGTAGGGTTTCTGTAGCAAGGGACCCCAGCTGTACCGGTGCAGGAACAGCTGCCCCCGGGGCTACACAGCGGGGTATTTATATAAACTATAGTAGGGTTTCTGTAGCAAACACCCCAGCTGTACCAGTACAGGAACGGCTGCCCCCGGGGCTACACAGCGGGGTATTTATATAAACTATAGTAGGGTTTCTGTAGCAAACACCCCAGCTGTACCAGTGCAGGAATGGCTGCCCCCGGGGCTACACAGCGGGGTATTTATATAAACTATAGTAGGGTTTCTGTAGCAAACACCCCAGCTGTACCAGTGCAGGAATGGCTGCCCCCGGGGCTACACAGCGGGGTATTTATATAAACTATAGTAGGGTTTCTGTAGCAAACACCCCAGCTGTACCAGTGCAGGAATGGCTGCCCCCGGGGCTACACAGCGGGGTATTTATATAAACTATAGTAGGGTTTCTGTAGCAAACACCCCAGCTGTACCAGTGCAGGAATGGCTGCCCCCGGGGCTACACAGCGGGGTATTTATATAAACTATAGTAGGGTTTCTGTAGCAAGGGACCCCAGCTGTACCAGTGCAGGAATGGCTGCCCCCGGGGCTACACAGCGGGGTATTTATATAAACTATAGTAGGGTTTCTGTAGCAAACACCCCAGCTGTACCAGTGCAGGAATGGCTGCCCCCGGGGCTACACAGCGGGGTATTTATATAAACTATAGTAGGGTTTCTGTAGCAAACACCCCAGCTGTACCAGTGCAGGAATGGCTGCCCCCGGGGCTACACAGCGGGGTATTTATATAAACTATAGTAGGGTTTCTGTAGCAAACACCCCAGCTGTACCAGTGCAGGAATGGCTGCCCCCGGGGCTACACAGCGGGGTATTTATATAAACTATAGTAGGGTTTCTGTAGCAAACACCCCAGCTGTACCAGTGCAGGAATGGCTGCCCCCGGGGCTACACAGCGGGGTATTTATATATATATATATATATATATTTTAGGGTTTCTGCTGCCCCCGGGCACCCTAATGTCTCCACCTTGCCCTACTGTCCCCATCTTGCCCTACTGTCTCCATCTTGCCCTACTGTCTCCTTGGCACCCTAATGTCTCCATCTTGCCCTAACCCATATCTGTAAGTTGTCATGCAACCCTTCCCTGGATACCAGCAGAAATACTTGCTTTGTTAAAGGGATATATTAAAGGCTGGATAGGTGTGACATTTCTCAGTGGTGATGGTGGCTGGCACGAGCAGGGTTAATACACAGATCCAGAAGTGGCCAAGTGAGAATTCCCAAAAATCCTTCCAGAGTGACGGATTTGTCAGTTGTCAGGGAGCGGAGAGTTAACAGAGCTGCCCTGTGAGTCGGCTCTCCCAAAATAGTCCCAGCTGTCTGCCTCCATCTCTGCGGCATGGCCATTTGTAGAAGCGCAGGGCTGAGGGCTCACAGTTTGGCAGCCCAGAGTGGCCCACCTACTGCAACACTCAATAACAAAAGCTGCACAACTACATCCCCCCCCCCCCTGCCCCGGGGATTCGGGGAGAATGAAATATTAATATGCGTTTAATAAGAAGCAGATAAATGTGTCCCTTCCTTGTCCCCCCAGCGCCGGCCTAGAGGTACCTCTGCCCCCCAATAAAACAGATCATATACACACTCTACATGTTGCATGGCTAATTAGAACACCAGGGACCAGTGCAGTCTGCAGCATGCATTCAAACAAAATTACTAATTCAGCCTGTGGATTTAATATTTTTATGTTGCATCAGCAGAAATAGATTCTTTATATTATGTAGGGGCAACAATGTATAATTAAAGTTCTAATTATAATAATATAAGGCAAGGTAAGGCCTGCTGTGCAATTCCAGGACTACAGCTCCCAGATCAGTGGACAGGGGGTTCTGGGATTTGTAGTTCTGCAACAACTTGAGGGCCGGCTCCTTGTCCACAGCGAACATAGTAAACTGCTTGTGATTGGCTATATTTGCATTTATATGAGCTGGGTGTATACCTATCATTGCTGTGGGGATGACTGATGGTCCTCCATTGGAGCAGAACCCTCAAACCCGATATAGGTACCATTATCTGTGTCCAAAGTAAATCCAAGTATTCCAGAAGCTCTGCATCTACAGCGCTAGCCCAAATGCTCTGCCCCCTCCAACTACTAAATCCACCCATTGCCCCTATACTCCCAACCACTATGCCACAAGCTCTGCCCCTCCAACTACTAAATCCAACCATTGCCCCTATACCCCCAACCACTATGCCACAAGCTCTGCCCCTCCAACTACTAAATCCACCCATTGCCCCTATACCCCCAACCACTATGCCACAAGCTCTGCCCCTCCAACTACTAAATCCACCCATTGCCCCTATACCCCCAACCACTATGCCACAAGCTCTGCCCCCTCCAACTACTAAATCCAACCATTGCCCCTATACCCCCAACCACTATGCCACAAGCTCTGCCCCTCCAACTACTAAATCCACCCATTGCCCCTATACCCCCAACCACTATGCCACAAGCTCTGCCCCCTCCAACTACTAAATCCACCCATTGCCCCTATACCCCCAACCACTATGCCACAAGCTCTGCCCCCTCCAACTACTAAATCCACCCATTGCCCCTATACCCCCAACCACTATGCCACAAGTTCTGCCCCCTCGAACTACTAAATCCAACCATTGCCCCTATACCCCCAACCACTATGCCACAAGTTCTGCCCCCTCCAACTACTAAATCCACCCATTGCCCCTATACCCCCAACCACTATGCCACAAGCTCTGCCCCTCCAACTACTAAATCCAACCATTGCCCCTATACCCCCAACCACTATGCCACAAGCTCTGCCCCTCCAACTACTAAATCCAACCATTGCCCCTATACCCCCAACCACTATGCCACAAGCTCTGCCCCCTCCAACTACTAAATCCACCCATTGCCCCTGTACCCCAACCTATACCCCCATTGCCCCTATACTATGCCACAAGCTCTGCCCTCTCCAACTACTAAATCCAAGCACCCAAACTCTGCAGTCCATAATCACTACACCAAACCCCTCAGCACCCCCTAACCACAAGTTGTGGGCACCCAGTAGAAACCGAAGGGTCTCCCAGTATCTCCCAGTAGCTCCCAGTACCTCTCTTTTGTTGTTGAGAAGTTTTCAGCCTTCTGTTTGCCTGTGGAACAGCTGCGTCCGGGCCCCTCCGTACATGGGGAGCCTTAGATATTCAGATAAATCTCAATGTTTCCCAGAAAGCGCAGTAGATCCAGGATTTTGTACAGACCCACTTGGTTTGCTCCAGGTTTGGGGGTGCAGGGAGAGGACGCTTGTAGTTTTAGACTGATCCCCCCTCCCGCAATCTCCTTGTGTTCCTCTCCAGCCCCAGAGGGAAAGAAAGTCAGATGAAGGATACTGCTGTGCCAGCCCTGCTGATGGGAGCCTGCATGGGTGGGAGGTGGGCCGGTGTCTTCCTGGGGCTTTTGCTCTGCTCCAAGTCCAAAATAGCCTGGGTGTCACTTACTGTGCAGATAGCATTTCATTAGATAAAGGGCTGGGGGAAGGGGTGGGGAGAGGGCACAGATGCACTGGGGCTACAGACAGGCGTTGGGTACAGTGAGGGGCTTGGGCAGAATGGCTGGGGGGCCTGGGCTCGCCGCACTAGGGGGCCTATTTACTATTGTTTGGCAAAGAAGCTTTTTCTTCCGTGTTTGGAGGAAATTTGGAAAATGTATCCCAAAAAGTACTGACATTTCTATTGAACAATTTTTTTTTTAATTGATATATACAATACTGGCTCAACTATACACATTTACACATCTGGATAAGAGCTGCCATATAGATTCCATAATACAGTACAGGTAGGGGATCCATTATCCAGAAACCCGGTATCCAGAAAGTTCCAAAAGTCTATTTTAATCAATTAATTACATTTTTAAAAAATGATTTTCTTTTTCTCTGTAATAATATAACAGTACCTTGTCCTTGATCCCAACTAAGATATAATTACCCCTTATTGGGGGCAGAACAGCCCTATTGGGTTTATTTAATGGTTAAATGATTCCCTTTTCTCTGTAATAATATAACAGTACCTTGTACTTGATCCCAACTAAGATATAATTACCCCTTATTGGGGGCAGAACAGCCCTATTGGGTTTATTTAATGGTTAAATGATTCCCTTTTCTCTGTAATAATATAACAGTACCTTGTACTTGATCCCAACTAAGATATAATTACCCCTTATTGGGGGCAGAACAGCCCTATTGGGTTTATTTAATGGTTAAATGATTCCCTTTTCTCTGTAATAATAAAACAGTACCTGTACTTGATCCCAACTAAGATATAATTACCCCTTATTGGGGCAGAACAGCCCTATTGGGTTTATTTAATGGTTAAATGATTCCCTTTTCTCTGTAATAATAAAACAGTATCTGTACTTGATCCCAACTAAGATATAATTACCCCTTATTGGGGCAGAACAGCCCTATTGGGTTTATTTAATGGTTAAATGATTCCCTTTTCTCTGTAATAATAAAACAGTACCTGTACTTGATCCCAACTAAGATATAATTACCCCTTATTGGGGCAGAACAGCCCTATTGGGTTTATTTAATGTTTACCACAGACAGCCCAGTATGGCGGTATCACTTGTCCCTTGTATATCTGTATTTACACACATGGGTGGGAGCAGCCATACTACTTGCCCCAGCTGTATATATACAGCACAGCCTATTCCAGCCCCTTCAGAATTCCCCAGCCCTCCCTGCAGACAGGGTAATGGGTCCCTACCTAGTGTGGGGGATACCAATGCTACAGCCGGGAGGGGGGGGGTGCAATAAAGTCTAACTATGAGCCATTAATGACGCTGTTAACGCTTCTGGCTAAACAAACAGTGCATTCTACATGGACACTCCAAGGATCCCTGTGATTGACAGGGGCAGGCGGTGCGTGTGTTTTCCTTGCTCCCAGTGCCGGCACCCAGCCCGCCTCTGTCACCCAGGGGTGTTACATTCGCCATTGCCCTCTAACAACCCTATAGCAATTAGGGGAAATGCATCCCATTGGCCAGTTGGGGGAATGAGAACTTATTTACCATTGCCCCAATCATATCAAACACCAGGGTCATTTATACATGCTGGAAAAAATTTGCACCTGGGCAGTAACCCATGGCAACCAATGAGTTTGAATTGCTTAACCTGCAGCTGGCTGAAAAGAAAGCTAATCACTGATTGGTTGCTATGGGTTACTGTGCAGTGTTTATAAAAAGAGCCCCAGGGCCTTCCCTAATTAGGCTCCCCCGTAATGGAGAAATAGCACCCCCTCTCTTATACCCCTGGCAGAATAAACTGCCCCAGTGTGACTGACTGTACCGAGTATTGATAGAAGTATGAACGGAATGTAATGGCTACTGAGAGTTGGTAGCGCTAGGGCAGTCACTAGTCACAGGGCAAGTAAAGTGACTCTGAGCGTTCCCTTTATAGAACACAATGTATCCCATGCTTTCATGTGGAGCTTAAGCCGCCATTCTTTGGCTATTCAGTTGGCACGGCTGCAAGGCATTGTATCAGATAGGGGAGCCTGTGGGATTCCAGTCCCTTCCCAGAGGCTATTATCCCCCCACTGCTACTATAGGCACCATCTCTCCCTACTATACCTGCTATCCCACAGCCCCAGTCCCTTCCCAGAGGCTATTATCCCCCCACTGCTACTATAGGCACCATCTCTCCCTACTATACCTGCTATCCCACAGCCCCAGTCCCTTCCCAGAGGCTATTATCCCCCCACTGCTACTATAGGCACCATCTCTCCCTACTATACCTGCTATCCCACAGCCCCAGTCCCTTCCCAGAGGCTATTATCCCCCCACTGCTACTATAGGCACCATCTCTCCCTACTATACCTGCTATCCCACAGCCCCAGTCCCTTCCCAGAGGCTATTATCCCCCCACTGCTACTATAGGCACCATCTCTCCCTACTATACCTGCTATCCCACAGCCCCAGTCCCTTCCCAGAGGCTATTATCCCCCCACTGCTACTATAGGCACCATCTCTCCCTACTATACCTGCTATCCCACAGCCCCAGTCCCTTCCCAGAGGCTATTATCCCCCCACTGCTACTATAGGCACCATCTCTCCCTACTATACCTGCTATCCCACAGCCCCAGTCCCTTCCCAGAGGCTATTATCCCCCCACTGCTACTATAGGCGCCATCTCTCCCTACTATACCTGCTATCCCACAGCCCCAGTCCCTTCCCAGAGGCTATTATCCCCCCACTGCTACTATAGGCACCATCTCTCCCTACTATACCTGCTATCCCACAGCCCCAGTCCCTTCCCAGAGGCTATTATCCCCCCACTGCTACTATAGGCACCATCTCTCCCTACTATACCTGCTATCCCACAGCCCCAGTCCCTTCCCAGAGGCTATTATCCCCCCACTGCTACTATAGGCACCATCTCTCCCTACTATACCTGCTATCCCACAGCCCCAGTCCCTTCCCAGAGGCTATTATCCCCCCACTGCTACTATAGACACCATCTCTCCCTACTATACCTGCTATCCCACAGCCCCAGTCCCTTCCCAGAGGCTATTATCCCCCCACTGCTACTATAGGCACCATCTCTCCCTACTATACCTGCTATCCCACAGCCCCAGTCCCTTCCCAGAGGCTATTATCCCCCCACTGCTACTATAGGCACCATCTCTCCCTACTATACCTGCTATCCCACAGCCCCAGTCCCTTCCCAGAGGCTATTATCCCCCCACTGCTACTATAGGCACCATCTCTCCCTACTATACCTGCTATCCCACAGCCCCAGTCCCTTCCCAGAGGCTATTATCCCACTGCTACTATAGGCACCATCTCTCCCTACTATACCTGCTATCCCACAGCCCCAGTCCCTTCCCAGAGGCTATTATCCCACTGCTACTATAGGCACCATCTCTCCCTACTATACCTGCTATCCCACAGCCCCAGTCCCTTCCCAGAGGCTATTATCCCCCTACTGCTACTATAGGCACCATCTCTCCCTACTATTCCTGCTATCCCACAGCCCCAGTCCCTTCCCAGAGGCTATTATCCCCCCACTGCTACTATAGGCACCATCTCTCCCTACTATACCTGCTATCCCACAGCCCCAGTCCCTTCCCAGAGGCTATTATCCCCCCACTGCTACTATAGGCACCATCTCTCCCTACTATACCTGCTATCCCACAGCCCCAGTCCCTTCCCAGAGGCTATTATCCCACTGCTACTATAGGCACCATCTCTCCCTACTATACCTGCTATCCCACAGCCCCAGTCCCTTCCCAGAGGCTATTATCCCCCTACTGCTACTATAGGCACCATCTCTCCCTACTATTCCTGCTATCCCACAGCCCCAGTCCCTTCCCAGAGGCTATTATCCCCCTACTGCTACTATAGGCACCATCTCTCCCTACTATTCCTGCTATCCCACAGCCCCAGTCCCTTCCCAGAGGCTATTATCCCCCCACTGCTACTATAGGCACCATCTCTCCCTACTATACCTGCTATCCCACAGCCCCAGTCCCTTCCCAGAGGCTATTATCCCCCCCACTGCTACTATAGGCACCATCTCTCCCTACTATACCTGCTATCCCACAGCCCCAGTCCCTTCCCAGAGGCTATTATCCCCCCACTGCTACTATAGGCACCATCTCTCCCTACTATACCTGCTATCCCACAACCCCAGTCCCTTCCCAGAGGCTATTATCCCCCCACTGCTACTATAGGCACCATCTCTCCCTACTATACCTGCTATCCCATAGCCCCAGTCCCTTCCCAGAGGCTATTATCCCCCCACTGCTACTATAGGCACCATCTCTCCCTACTATACCTGCTATCCCACAGCCCCAGTCCCTTCCCAGAGGCTATTATCCCCCCACTGCTACTATAGGCACCATCTCTCCCTACTATACCTGCTATCCCACAGCCCCAGTCCCTTCCCAGAGGCTATTATCCCCCACTGCTACTATAGGCACCATCTCTCCCTACTATACCTGCTATCCCACAGCCCCTAATTGTACAATACACGCTGTTCACAGTCATGGGGTAAGTGTGTGGTTTATAGTTGCGCTTCCCCACACATCCTGCTTATAACAGCTGCTGAGTAGCCATCTCTGCTTGAAGTTGGTTTTCCTGCTCTTTAAACAACACTTTGAACACTGGAATAATTCAAATTCTGAAACTATTCTAATTCTAAATATAAGGCTTGAAGCTGATGGAAAAAATAACATAGCTGCTGATTAAGGTGCCTATAGCCCGGGGGGCAATAGAGATTCCATTCTTTATCCCTGTCCATCACTACACGGCCACCTGTTCCGCTCCAGTCGGGCTCAAGTCTCAGCACACGAGGCAAGAACATTCCCTACTGGATATTATTTGGTTCTTAACTAAACTTTTTTCCGGTGGCCACACAAAAAAAAAAACAAAAAACTAGGCATAATTAAAAATGGCATTAAAAAATGTCAAGCAGTTTAATTCTATTTTTATTGTAAAGCATTTCAGAAATTATTTGGCTCATACAGAACAAAAAGACATGGATGTTTAATATCCAGATATCTTTGCTTGGTGTTATGGATTTTCCGTTTTTTGTGTAGAGTAATTCCTTTCACAGGCTGTGCAGGGGGGCGGCGGCACTGTAGGATCTGAGTCACATGACAAAAACAACATCACTAAGTAGTGATTAGAACTCATGACATCACTAAGCGCCGTTTATAAGGATATAATTGTTGTAATAGTTATAATTATAGTAATAATTGATATGGTCCTACATCAAAACCTTCTATGGCACCACGGCTGGTCCAAGTTCTTCTCACCTCCTCGTAGAAACAACAAATTCCGACAGTCATGACGCCGGACTGAGTAACGCCCATGATATTCTTTTCCTGAACATTTGGCATCATATAATTCAGATAAATTACCCTAACGGAGAGTATCAAGAATATTCTGAACAGGGGGAAAAGTACTACACGTACTAAATAATCCCAAGCTTATTGCATTGGTTCCCATGCAGGGCAGTGTGAAGTGACAAGTAGTGTCCAAGGATGGAATGTTGTGCTCCTTGTGGCTGAGAGTCTTGGATCAAATCCATAGATAATCTGGGAAGCAGCAAAGACTTAGATAAGATATTCTTGGCCATGTAAAATAAGGGCCCTGGGCAGTGGGGGTGCTACATACGGCACAATGTTATTCTTGGAATCAATAATGCGTTAGCAGTGACCATGGGGTGGGGCATTTTTGAGACACGTGGGTCAAGCAATCTGTCTGTTTGTTTAATATGTATTCTCCTGTACTGAGCACAATCGGCATGACAATGGTAGTGGAAAGCATTCTTTAAATCATTAATATCTTTGAGGGACGTTTTGTGGTAGTCTTCTTGCATGGTTCTTCCTTGTAACTGTATTTGTAGCTGTAATATTGGTGTGTAGGCGCCATCTCAGTGCCTTGTGTCTGAGTCTCAGCTTTCAGCCAGCGCTACCCATTAGAACTGCTTTCAGCTAACCTATTGTTTCTCCTACTCCCATGTAACTGGAGGAGTCCCAAACCGGACTTGGATTTCTTACTATTGAGTGCTATTCTGATACCTACTGGGAGCTGCTATCTTGCTCCCTTCCCATTGTTCTGCTGATCGGCTGCTGGGGGGGCGGGGGGGGACTTGTTTTAAAATAGTGTATGAAGAACTTGGGCCTTTGCTAACCCCCCAGCCTCGCTGCGGATGGAGCACACCTGCCGTACAAAGCAAGAACCTTTTGCCATTGATACGCGCAACATGCTGTGTACACCAGATGCACCAATAAGGTTCGCTCCATCACAAAAAAGTATTTTATTTGTACTGAAGACTTTCCTGCTTTCCTCCACGTCCGTCCTCTTCCGGTGTTCAATCCCTGGCGCGGCGGTTTCACGGCACAAGTCAGAAACGATACGGGTGAGCCAGAATAGTAGCTAAATGATTTTTAATGTCATACACATAAGTTAACAAATTCTCATTTAGTTAGCATTTGGTTAGCAATAAAAACTTCTTAGGAATTAAGCACAATTTCAAATCCTTATAGAAACTTGTCAGTAGAGACGACCCCTCCTTACTTTTTATTCTGTAACCGATACGACAATTAGCACCTAATACATCAAACACAGAACCAGTCTGCCTGCCGTTAAACTTTCAGCGACCAACGAAATATCTCGGGGATCTAATGACCGTTTGCGTATATTTAATATATATATATATATTTATTTATTTATTTAAAAAAAAAAAAAAAAAAAACCTGTTAAACTTTCATAAAACTATTATCGATAAACATATTGTTTAGCTGTTAGGTTCAGCCTATTAAAACAGAATAACACAAACTAAGGCATACCGGAATTGGTACAAAACCTACGGAGGAGTCACCTCTATATTTGGCTACGTTAGACACACCGTTCCATACAGCTAAAGTCGCAATGCCCTATTATACTTTAGCAAAAAGTAATAAAAGTCACAGTGATTGTACATTTGAAAAATACTCCATGGTTGAATGCAATGTGGTATATAAACGAAAACGAACAAACACACGCAAAAAAAACCCAAAAAAACATCATAGAGGTGCATTGTTTGCTCTCTCGGGTTCTAGTAACCCGTAGCAACCTCTCAGCAGTTACTGCTGTTTGAAAGCTGGTTGCTACAGGTTACCGGACACGGAGAGAGAAACGTTGCTACTACGCGACCTCCAAAATGGACACGCTGACCATTACAAGCATACAGGTGTACCATACCGTGCGTTGTGCACACAAATACTTTTTGATTATGGGGGTAAGGGATGGGGGGGAACATACATATATTGCAAGGTTATGTTTGTTATAATTCCGACTGAGACATGCCAGTACGTATTGCATTTCGCGTTGCCTGAAAGAAAATGCTCTACGACATCATAATTGACACGTGATCTTCCGAAAATGAAGCCACGGAACGTTGAAATTTCCACACAACTCGACAAAAAAACTCGACTAACTAAAAGAAGCCAACTTCTTTCCGACTGTTGCAGAACTACACTTCTCCTTGGGGGAAAATTGTAGGAGTTGAAAAATAGCTAAAGAAGACGGTGACATGCACCAACTATAGCTGGAGAGTATAGTCACGTGCCCCGGCTATAGCTGAAAAGTATGGCGCCCTGGGTACAGCTGGAGCGTAGTTACGTATGTCCATGAAATGCCACTACACACAATATCCATCAAAACCCCAATACTATGGTTGTTTCACTCCAGCGAAACAAGTTTAGCAAAAATCGCCCAATCTCATGTGAAATCACTGATCGGAGAACGTTCTAGATCGAGAGGTCAACTGTTGAAAAACAAAAACTGTGGATTTAACGCAGCGTTTTTCCGCTTGCCGAAAAATTCAGCCCTACGCCAAGTGTGGCATCAGCCTTACACTAAAGTAGGGATGCACTGAAACCAGGATTCGGTTCAGTATTTTGCCTTTTTCACCAGGATTTAGATTCGGACGAACTTGTAACAAACACCCGCAGTTCTTTTAACCCTTCCTTGTCCGAATCTGCAAATTTGGTTTCTCATTCGGCAAAATCTTTCATGAAAGATTCGGGAGTTCGGACGAATCCCAAAATAATGGATCCGGTGCACCCCTAAAGGGCTAATTTATTCATTATTGGGTCATGACTTAGATACATTTTTTCTCTAATCACTTTATTTATCCCAATGTATTTTTTAAATAAAGGCATTTTCCCCCAGATCGTTTTTTCGTCTAAAAATCGTAAAAAAAAAAAAAAAAAAAATACTCGCCACTTGAATCCTGGTAAGTTGGTTTATGGTTTTTAGGAAAAGTCTGTTGATTAAAAAACACAAATGCCCCAATTCCAACCCAAAGCTATTAACCAATCAGCCTCCTTCGTGGGCAGAACACCGGGAAGTGAGCTGAGCCCTCAGTCAGTGTATCAGTACCAAGCGTAGATGTACTAGACACGTTCTAGGATATTGCACGGATTATTGCCAACTTGAGTTATTCCGATCGTTTAAGTTTGGGGCATATTTTTCTCCATTTTTTCCCCACTCGATTATTTTACATCCCACAACAGCCAACAATCTCCAAAGACGCACAATGAAACAAAAACACGCAGTGCCACAATCCATAGTATATAACACACAGGTTTGAAGAAATGTCTACAAATGAGGTAAAAACAGACAAGTCGGCAATCTTTAGATTTAATGGCCGACTTTGCATAAATATAGAACTTCATATAGTGTTAGCGGGAATATACCGACTATACATTACGCCATACATTATTACTTGCCATTCACATGAATACGCTTCATACTTTCTGCATTAGGAATACCAGGCGTGGAAATTAGTACAAATTCTGTATACGAACACGCACACGCACAAAGTAGGCCCATATAGATATATTATATATCAACACATTATCTAAGGAATACAAAAAAAATTAATTCAAACAATTGTGAGGCATTTCTGAGCTGTAACTAACACACAGCACAGAGGGATTCAGGCACCATGCTGGAGGCACTGGGCAGTAACCCATAGCAACCAATCAGTGACTGGCTTTTTTCAGCCAGCTGCAGGTAGCACAATGAATGCAACATTCTGATTGGTTGTCATAGTTCACTGCCCATGGGCACATTTGCCCAGTGTTGATAAATGACCCCCACTGATTTGCCCTTTAGTGGGTGTAGGTACACATTAATACATGTGAAGCCTTGGTCAATTAAACACCCAAAAAGCTACTAACTGTCCTTTTTACGGCATCACTTTTTTGGGGGATCCCTTTTGGAAAACGAGAAAGCATATTGTTTGCCTCCCCGATTATTTGGCATTTACATGTTCATCATGTAATATAAACCGATAGACGGGCAAAATAACGTGCATCACGAATCAGTAGGAAGGGGAGGCACTCAGAGATGAAGAATCCAGGCTATCCTGTTCACTTCATTTTCTGAGCAGCGTCACAAGACTTTCCCCCTCTCAATAGCTTAAGTTTCTACCGACGACGCCCAGTTGTCTGATATGAACAGCTGGTGGCGCCGTTGTTTCAAATTCATTATATGAAAATTAGAAGAAAAAAAAAATTAAAAAAGTGCTCAGAAACTTCACTGCGCAATTTTACATTCATTTTTTACAATTTCCCGTAAATTATTATTTTTTTCACTTTAGGCCTCGCTTTCCTGCTTAGTGGTATTCAGTTTGCTCCTCCCCTAGCTGAAGGCTGAGGGCGGGGCACCGCCGATTAATATTGCATATTCCCTGGGAAATTATTGGAAATGTTGTATTAAGAAGCACATTGCATAAAAGCGTTGCCCCACTACTCTCGTAATGCACAAACTCGCCCTTACGCAGACTGGAAGTTGCCCGCTAATGTGGGACTTTACTGCCCCCATGTGTATAATATGAACAAGGAAGTACACCCTGTATGTAATAAAAAGCACTACGTTTGCCCAGATGCAGGAACCCATAGCAACCAATAAGATGCTTGCTTTTAATCAGGTAAATGCTTCCCATTGGCCGCTATAGGTTACTGCCCCTTTGTGCCTTTTATTACATTACCCCCTAGTTAGTTAAACGGGGGTGCGGCAGAGCATTTTGCTCTACTTAAGGTTTCTCTGCCTTCCTCCCACTATCACATGACATCACTGGTCCAACCATGTTTTTTTAATCTTTCTCAGGGAGGGCGGAAAATAATCAGCTGCAGCTCCGACCCAATTAGAGGCAAGCAGGTATCTAGACCAATCAAAGCAATAGGAGGATCAACGTGCAACCCCTGTATCGGCTGCTACAGTTACAGTACATAATAATAAAAAAACAACAATTCAAATTCAACACACCCCATTGTCAAAAAAAAAAAACACAACTGAAGAGAGAGAAGAAAACAAAAAGTTAAAATCTGACCTATTGCAATTGGTTAGTGCAAAAAACAGACTACGAGAGCTACATTATACCAAAGAACGGAAACATGCTTTCCCAAAAACATTTCTCCACTCAGTATTGGCGGCACTTCGGCCATCTTATTTCCTTATATTTTCAACCATTTTGTTTTCTTTTTATAAAAGAATTATACTGCAAAGAGAATTCTGGGATTCTTCAGTGACACCCTGTACTTTGTTTTACCCACAAGTAAAAAAAAAAAAAAAAATCCTCACCACTGATTGGCCAACAGTCTGAGTTTACAACAACCACAATTGATTGCGACGTTGCTCTGTTTAGAACCAATGAGTCTTCTTTACTCGAGCTGCATGGTCATGTGACATCCCTAAGTTTACAATTACAACAGTTAAATAGTCAAACTAGTGCAGATAAGTGACTTCTATTAAAGGGGGACCTGTCACCCCAAGAAATAATTCCAAATTCTTTTGTATCATGTTAGTAGAGCCAAATAAACGTTACTTACACTGTATAAATGATTTAATTTCTTTTCCCTTCAGTCTTGGAATTTACAGTCATAGCCAGCAGGCCGGCGCCATTTTGTGTACACTGTTATTAAGGCAAAGCTTTGTATCAGCCCAAAATCTTATACATATGCCATCTAGGAAGTGCTGAATGGAAAGTAAAAGTAATTGTAATTAAAAATCTGAGCTGTCAATCACATATTGCCTGCCCCGCCCCTATGCCTGCGGCATAGAGGCGGGGCAGGCAATATATGATTGACAGTTCAGATTTTGAAATACATTTATAACAGGTATTGCACAGTTACCTGGGTATCTGGGTAGAGTACAGGTTCTATTTAACCCCCCACCTCTGCGAAGGAAAAAGATAATTTTTTTTACCCCCTGATCTGATTGATCTAGTTGTGACATCACTTCCAACGCATAGTGACATCACTTCTGGTTTCATAGTTCCCGCCTAAGGGAAATAAAAAAAAAAAAAAAAAAAAAAGGTCAACCCTTGCACATAGGGTTGGGAAGCCATTCTAGGGGTGGTGCATAGTGGGTGGGCGGGTCTGCCTGACCCGGAACCGTACAGAACTCTACCAAAGAACAGTCAGAACTTGGAATGTAAGTCATAGAGGTGGAGCTATCGCTGGCAAACCAATCACTCTGTGTCATTCTCCCCAGTAAGACTAATTATCAGTTTAATAATAATATTAATACAAATACTTGAATATAACAGTTACACAGCCTGTAACAACGACCCTAAGTGCTGCCCCAGAGTGGTTTCCTATTCATTTATTTTTTTTTAAAAAAAAGGATTTAAATGCTTAAAAAGAAGAAATAAACAAATAAACATCCGTCGATACAAAGGAACCCGATAGAACATATATACGCGGAACCGGCAAAGCCTGGCCTTACAACTTCTTATAAACAAATATCCTGTATAAAACACCATCGCTTATATATAAATTTCATAGCAACGATAAAAGGCTCTTTGAATGGGATTAGAATGTACGAATAGAACTCTGTCATGTAAACTATTATTTCTAAGGTTATCAAGCTAGCACCAAAAATGAACAAAAACATAATATATTAAAAAAAAAAAAAAAAAAAACACATTGAAATGATAAATTTGATTACAAAAGTGGAGAGTACCATGCAGTTTAGTAAGGGGCACAACCCCGGCCGGTTCAGGGCTACAGCTTCCACGCTGGGAGTTGTAGTTATTCCAGCGGCGCGGCTGCTCTCCATTGACGATCAGTACAATAGACTATGGGGGGTCCATTCATGAAAGCACGATTTTTCGTTAGTTGAAAGCACGATTTTTCGTTAGTTGAAAGCACGATTGGAAGAAATTCGGAGTAACCACGATCATTTCCGATGTTTGAAAATGTCACGAAAATTTGTTTCTTGGACGTAGTGGTTACGATCCAAAAATTACGAAATTGTCGTATCTGGCCGATCGTAAACGGCGCGAAAAACTTTCTGGTTTTGAAACCTTCAACGTATGATTTTGGATGCCTCCCATAGGCACTCTGCAGCTCCTACCTGGCCAAAAGATACCGAAGCTTGAATGAATAACGGAAAAGTACGACTTTTTCGTGGAAGAACAAACGTACCGCAAAAAAGTCATGCTATTTTAACGATATTATCGTGGTCAGTACGAAAAGACGTACTTTACGGGACCTATTCATCAAAGTACGAGTTCGAATCCCGAAATGGGAAAAATTCGGATTAAATATGATCATTTCTGATGATCGCAAATATCACGAAAATGCTTACGAAATAATCGTATTAGTCACGATAATATCGTATTGGCGATCCGAAAGTCACTAAATTTTCATACCGAACGATTGAATGAATAACGGAAAAGTACGACTTTTTCATGGAAGAACCAACGTACCACGAAAAAGTCGTACTAATTTAACGATATTATCGTGGTCAGTACGAACACGTACTTTACGGGGCCTATTCATCAAAGTACGAGTTCGAATCCCGAAATCCCGAAGCTTGAATGAATCCCAAACTTTAGTACTTGTTGCAACAATACGATTTTTGCGCGTAATTTTTGACTCACAGTACAAAAAAAAATCACACAAAATAATGCAAGGTACGAAAACTTTGAAAAAAATACGATTTTGTTGTATTCGGCCCGATCGTACTTTAATAGAAAGGCCCCTAAGTGTAATGAATGGACCCCTATATCTAGAACGCAGAGAGGCGGAAGCTTGGCCCTTGGTCGGCGACCGTTGTTCCACGCCCCCGTGTGGGACCCCGATACATTCACATTAACAAAGACGACGTGATTGTCCAAGCCACATGAGAAGACACAAAAGGCAAAAAATAAAGAAATGAAACCACACAAACAGGTAAAATGAACGCAATGTTGTGCCGCCAAAAAGATCAAGCGCTTTGGTAATCTAAAAACTACGGTGGTGAAAATTCACTTCACGCCCCTCCCTAAACCTAGTGTCATTAGTGTATACACACACACACACACACACACACACACACACACACACACAATAGACTTGTTTCCTGAGTATAATACATTGCTAGAAGTAACAGAACAAAAACCCCATAGATTAATCTAGTAAAATAGAACCTTACAAAAAATAATAAATACCGAAAAACGCATTTTCCTTTAAATTAATGGTTATCTCGCCGGCTACTAAACTCTATTTGTCTCGATTAAGTGCAACCTAAAACGACAACAACAACAAAAAAAAAAAAAAATACATCTGATAAATCCTGAGTGATGAGTTTGTAAGTTGTCCGTGTAAATCACAGGTCGGAGGGGAGGGGGGGTACGATTAATACAGAGTCCCGTGGGGGATAGCGGCTATAATGCACTATTTGCTATATTACACAGTATTACACAGAAATAGCCGTGTCGTTGCGGAAAGCTTATATAAATGTATAGAACCGTTGCAGAAATGCAAGTCCCAGCGTGCTGGTAGGGCATGCTGGGAAATGTAGGCCGGCAACAGGCTGAAACGGGACTGTTTGGTACGATGTGAGCCGATTATAACAACCATGCCCCTCTAGCAGCAAAATGATTAACCGTGTGAGTGCCAGACAGCAAGACTTATAGACATATTACATGCAACATAAATATGGGGCAACTGAAAGGTACCTGCAGCAGCCTCATAAGAGGCCAGCCATTACCCCTCCCAGGGTGTTGCTGAACTACAAATCACAGTTTGATGATTTACTTGCTATCTTTGGCAAGGGCGGTGGGGACAATAAAACTATATACATAGAAAGATAAATCTGTATTGGATATAAAGGTGTCGGGAATCCTAGTGATGCAGCAGGGATCACAGTGACACAAGCAGAACCGCATATGTTCCACCCCCCCGTGCAAACACAGTGTGCGACCACGACAGCACTTGCAAATTAAAAAAAGGGGGCGAAACGCGTTGCTTTTTGAGTAAGGAGATGCCCGACCCAAAAGGCTGTTACTACATAACGAAATGTTGTAGAAGATGCATATACAAAACCGTTAGAAACTGCTATGCACTAAAGGCCAACACAACGTCGGGCAACCGGTAACTTGCCAGATAATGGCGCCGCCCGCAGTTTAATACATTCCACTCCCTCCATGGCAGCGGGGAACCTTCGACATTAGTCGTCGGAACTTGGAAAACGCAACTGAACACTTTCTTTTTTCCCGTCTTTAATATCCTTAGCGATGTCGGCATCTGAACCCAGCTGGTTTTTGGGACAGAGCTCCTGTAAGGCCCTCTCGACATCCTCCTGCCTCGCCGCAACGCCGGATGGGGACTTTGCCAGCGTCATTTGCAGGGCGCACCATAAAGCGGTTCGGGCTTTCCGTGTCGAGGCCACCATTTCTTTGATAGCAGCTGCCAAGGCAAGAACATCTGGGGAGAAAAAAAAAATAAATGATTACAAAACGCACAGCCAAGCAAGCATAGTGACATAGTGAGAACGTCTGAATTTGCCCAAGGTTTGGCCTTATTCAGCAGGATTTGGATTTGAAATCCAAAAAATCATGTGACCTTTTGTCACGTAAACACAGAAGGGTTCAGAATCAATTCAGTATTTGGCCGAATCCATTATGAAGGATTTGGGGTTCGGTCGAATCCGAAAAAAGGATTCGGTGCATCCCTAGTCTGAATTAAAAATAGCAGGTTACCATATAAAGCAGGGGTCCCTAACCTTTTTTTACTGGTGAGCCACATTCAAGTGGGAAAAGGGTTGGGGAGCAATAAAGGTGCCAATTAAGATTGATATTGATAGTCCCCATATTGACTGGCAGCCTACAGGCAGTACAACTGTTTTGTATGTAACTAAAACATGCCTCCAACCCAGGAATTCAAAAATGGGCATCTGCTTTGAGGCCACTGGGAGCAACATCCCAAGGGTTGGGGAGAAACATGTTGCCCCAGAGCCACTGGTTGGGGATCACTGATATAAAGGAATATCAGCAGCAAGGCTGAATACTATAATGGAATTATGGCTCTCCACCGCTGCTTTCATAAGGTCTTGTTGATTGAAAAACAGGGCTGATAAATATTCTATACCAAAAAAGCTTGCCAGTAACTGTCTGAGCTTTCAGAAGGAGCCAGCGCTACACATTAGAACTGCTCTCAGCTAACCTATTGTTTCTCCTACTCCCATGTAACTGGAGGAGTCCCAAGTCGGACTTGGATTTCTTACTATTGAGTGCTATTCTGATACCTACTGGGAGCTGCTATCTTGCTCCCTTCCCATTGTTCTGCTGATCGGCTGCTGGGGGGGAGGGGGGGATATCACTCCAACTTGCAGCGCATCAGTAAAGTGTGAGTGAAGATTATCAGAGCACAGGTCACATGGCTTTGGCACCCTGGGAAATGAAGAATATGGAGAGAGGAGCAAACTGAGCATGCTCAAGCCCTAGCCCTGAAGGTTTGAGCTACGACAGAATAAAAGTAATAAAAAGATTGCCCCCTAATAAGGTTCAGTGAACTTACTGTATGGAAGGGAGGGTATGAATGAATGTTTCCTTTACCCACAGCGACTTTGCACATCAAAGGGTAAAGAAGGAAACAAGTCCTCTGCTCCGAGTACTAGGGATTTTTTTGGTATAACAAATAGAGGGTTTTTAGTATAAGTCCCATACACACGGCTCATGTTGAACCAGTACACGACCCACCTTTCTCATTATTGTATCTGGGTGCCCCTTGCTTCTGCCGATTGGCCGCATTGACAATCTCATCCTTGCGCCGCGCTTGCGTCAAATGAATGGCCTCCAAGTGATGCTCCAGAGCCAGCGTGATGTTCATATGGAGAGCCCCACCGCAGATTTTTTCCATCGTTTTGACTAAAGACAGTGCCTGAAGAAGAGACACAGGAAGCTTACGATCAGTCATGAACTTTATATATAATAATATATTATTATTCTCTCTCAGAAATTATTTCATAAATACAAATATGCACAGATTTTAATGTTTACTTACCCTAGAGTGTTCTCTTAACTGATCCACAATTAAACGGTCAACTCTGGATGGATTTGTTGGGAGCTTGGGTATGCTGGAGCTGTAAGAGCTGGAAACTCTATTTCCTGGGAAGTTACGGGCAAGGTCGGCCTCAGTCTGCAACAGAATAGCATCTGAACATTAAACAATTGTCTGATGGGTTATCAAGTAGGATCTGTGCCACTGTGACAGAATGCTCTGTTATACAGATAGCTAGAATCTCAGCCATAAAGCAGGGCAGGACTGCTGCTTACAATGGGGGGGATCAGATAGGATCTGTGCCACTGTGACAGAATGCTCTGTTATACAGATAGCTAGAATCTCAGCCATAAAGCAGGGCAGGACTGCTGCTTACAATGGGGGGGATCAGATAGGATCTGTGCCACTGTGACAGAATGCTCTGTTATACAGATAGCTAGAATCTCAGCCATAAAGCAGGGTAGGACTGCTGCTTACAATGGGGGGATCAGATAGGATCTGTGCCACTGTGACAGAATGCTCTGTTATACAGATAGCTAGAATCTCAGCCATAAAGCAGGGCAGGACTGCTGCTTACAATTGGGGGGGTAAGAGACCTTCTCTTACCTTTTTGCGTTCTTTTTCAAGAGCTCTCCATTGCTCGCAGCTTTCTTCGAGCTGGATGTGAAGCTCATTGGCAGGGCCACTTCGGTTCCTCGGCGGGCGATATCGGTTAAATGGCGTGGGGAACGCAAAGTACTGCGGGGAAAGGTCTCCACATAACAAATCACTTAGAAACGGATTCAGGTGGTTGATATCTTCATAGTGGAACAGATCTATAAGATCGGAAAAAGGAAACGGAGGAGGAGGCAGGGTCATATTGCCCTGCGGAGAGAAAGCTTGCGGGTTCAACGAGGAAAAATTCGGGTTCTGCTTGAAGTCGGACACGGAGGAAAAAGATGGAAGAAATGATGCGTTGATGAAGTCCGAGATATTGCCAACGCTGGCGTCGGACTTCCGCGGGAAGGCGTTATATTGCTGAGGCGCCTGTCGCGCACCGCCTTGGACATTCCAGTTTCTTTTCCCCCGCTTATCGGGATTCCCATTATTTTGTGGGCTGTGTTTTTTGGGGGGCCTGTGAAACTTCTCAGTGTTGTTCTGAACAGGGCTTTGCTGCTGATGTGGCCAGGCAGGTTGGAAAACGGGGGGCATTTTTCGGTTCCCCCCTTCTTTCTTCGGGGACGGGTTACCAAAGGGATTGCCAAGTCTTTGGTCATGGTCTCCGAAATTAGAAAAGGCCGACATCTTACTAGAAGAACCGTTGATTTGGGCAGAACTGTCTTTGCTTGCGTGTCCCGGGGGAGACACGTGAGAGAAGTAGCTGGCTGGGCGAGAGTGGTGAGTCGGGGAGCCATCAGAGAAGGTGGAGCTCACCGGAGAAGGGAGAGAGCTTGGTGCCTGTTTGGCAGCGTCCCTATCCAACCACCGGGGGCCCTTGCTAGAAAGGTGAATATTCTCATTATGACTCACATGGGATTCAAACTCAGGGCTCTTTGTAAAACTCCGGTGAGTGGAAGTCTCGTAACAATCGTAGGGCCCGGCTGCCGGGAAGTTATTATAACGGTTGTCCGGCCCCTCGTTGTAGGGTTTCCACGGCCCGGCATTCTGGAAACCTCTATCTTTTGGGAACGGCTGATTGTAATTGTAGGTTGACTGTTTCATGCTCATTGGCGGCTTCATATAGTCGTACCCTTTAGGGTATTTCTCTTTGCTCCAATCGTCTCTCGAGCCGAGCGAGAAGTGGCTCTGACCGTTGGCATTGCTCTTGGGGAACTTCCCTTTCCCTCGGTCGCTTTTCCACCCTGGCTTCTCCAGGCCGGAGTATTCCTTGACCCTCTTCTGGGCGTTGTTGTAGTTATTGGCGCTGTTGGCGACATAGTTTTTGTACTTGAAGTAATCGCCCACGGATTTGTTCGGCCCCTCGATTTGCTGAAGTGCCGAGTTCAACTGCAAGATGGGATTCTCGTTGTAAACGTCTTTAAGGATGTCCTCCATGTGCGGGCTGCACGATTCCGCGTTAGAGACCCAAGATTCCAGAAGCCCGAGGTCTTGAAACCCCTTCTGGATGCTCTCCATGTCCGGCAAGCATCGGCTTTGCTCTGCGTAACTTTGGGTATTGCTGACATTTGGCAAGTCGGAATTGTGTGGAAAGTGATTGGGGAGAAAGTTGGAGAATTCTCTCTGGTCATCGGCCTGAGAAGCCCATAATGGCGGGAACAACCTGGCCAGCAAATCCCTGCAAGATACAATGAATGATTAGTATATTACATCAAGGGGACCAGGCCACCAAGCATTCTTTAAAAGCAAACATCTGATTGGTCAACTTTATTACATTAACCTTCAAGTAGACATATAGGATTCATGTTTAGCCCAAAGTGAAATCCAATATGTAACAATGGCCCCTTTATTGGAGCTCCCTATAGATCCTCTCAGGTCCCTGTCTCTGTTTCAAATGAGGGGTGGGCGTGTCCTAATGGTCCCTGCCAGAAGCCCAGTAGGAGGGGGGATAGCCAATCACAGCCCTACAGTCGTACACAGCCAGGGAAAGGAAGCAGCAGGAAGTGGAACACATGGGCGGCACCAGTGGGGTTTTGGGGGTATTTCTCAATAAATCAGTCCGAAACACAACTTTTTTTTTTAAAGGACATTCCTTCTATATTTAGAAGTGTAATGCACTGGTACATTGTTAATTTTCACATGATATGTCCCCTTTAAAAGTATAACAGTACTCTCTATACTTACTCAGACTGCTTCTCTGAACATTATTTTTTTGTTTTTTAGTTTTCATTAAATTAGCAGTTTTACATAACATGCATTTGAAATAGAAGTCCCGCCTGCTGTTCTGTCAGACACCAAAAATGAAAGCTACTGATACAGGAAGCACCTAATTACACCCAAATACGCCCCAATTTGTCTGGACAACTCCTCCCCCACACTCAGCTTCTGGTGGGCCTTGAGGGGTCCATGACTTAAGGTGGCCATACACGGGCCGATTCTAGCTGCCGATATGGGTCCCTTAGACTTATCTGGCAGCTAATCGGCGAGTGTATGGGCACTACCGACGGGCCTGCCCGACCGATATCTGGCCTGAAATAGGCCAGATATCGATCGGGCAGGTTAAAAAAAATCTAGTCGGACCACATTGGCTCGTTGATGCCGTCCCCGGACCGACTTTTCCTATACCCGTCGTTATAATTCAATCATTTGGCCCCAGGATTTGGAATCTAGAATTATACTGGGTTCTCCCGATATCACCCACCTGTAGGTGGGGATATCAGGAGAAGATCAGCTCGCTTGGCAGCCTCGCCAAGCGAGCGGATCTTAAGGTGTAAGGGGACATTTAGGCCCTGCCTAAATTGGATCCCCATCACATCCCACAGTCTAATACAAAGGCACACTTCCACATACAAGTTTACAATTATCTACCCCAACCCCAATGGTTTTTCTTTGTTCTACATACCAGTCTGTCGTGGCTTCCCCTTTGCTGGGCTCCTCTGGAATATGAGAGAGTAAGCCATTCGCCTCTGCTTGGCCTTGGATGTCAGGGGGGAAATTCAGGAGCATGCTGCAAGAGAACGAGATATAAATACATTTATATATTATACATCCAAATCTATTGCGCCTTTCTGCCCTTTATGTTACAATAGGGGGCACTTTATTCCCTATATATTATAAGGAACTCCTCGGGGGCTTATAATATCCCTATATGTTACAATAGGGGGTACTTTATTCCCTATATATTATAAGGAACTCCTCTGTGACTTATAATATCCCTATATGTTACAATAGTGGGTACTTTATTCCCTATATATTATACGGAACTCCTCGGGGACTTATAATATCCCTATATGTTACAATAGTGGGTACTTTATTCCCTATATATTATACGGAACTCCTCGGGGACTTATAATATCCCTATATGTTACAATAGTGGGTACTTTATTCCCTATATATTATACGGAACTCCTCGGGGACTTATAATATCCCTATATGTTACAATAGTGGGTACTTTATTCCCTATATATTATACGGAACTCCTCGGGGACTTATAATATCCCTATATGTTACAATAGTGGGTACTTTATTCCCTATATATTATACGGAACTCCTCGGGGACTTATAATATCCCTATATGTTACAATAGTGGGTACTTTATTCCCTATATATTATACGGAACTCCTCGGGGACTTAGAATATCCCTATATGTTACAATAGTGGGTACTTTATTCCCTATATATTATACGGAACTCCTCGGGGACTTATAATATCCCTATATGTTACAATAGTGGGTACTTTATTCCCTATATATTATACGGAACTCCTCGGGGACTTATAATATCCCTATATGTTACAATAGTGGGTACTTTATTCCCTATATATTATAAGGAACTCCTCGGGGACTTATAATATCCCTATATGTTACAATAGTGGGTACTTTATTCCCTATATATTATAAGGAACTCCTCGGGGACTTATAATATCCCTATATGTTACAATAGGGGGTACTTTATTCCCTATATATTATACGGAACTCCTCGGGGACTTATAATATCCCTATATGTTACAATAGTGGGTACTTTATTCCCTATATATTATAAGGAACTCCTCGGGGACTTATAATATCCCTATATGTTACAATAGGGGCTACTTTATTCACTATATATTATAAGGAACTCCTCGGGGACTTATAATATCCCTATATGTTACAATAGGGGGTACTTTATTCACTATATATTATAAGGAACTCCTCGGGGACTTATAATATCCCTATATGTTACAATAGGGGGTACTTTATTCCCTATATATTATAAGGAACTCCTCGGGGGCTTATAATATCCCTATATGTTACAATAGGGGGCACTTTAATCACTATATATTTACAGAATAACTATGGTTCTTGTGTGCTAAAATTATATATATATATATATATATACACACACACACACACAAAAATATATAGCGGAGTTACCTTTTATCCCTACATTCGGAGTTGGACGCCTTAAAGCAGTCATCCTCACACACTGACCAGCTGCTGTACAGTTTGGATTGGGAGGAGGAACCAGCGCTGTTTATTCTGCTAATAAACTGGGAAAGCAAAGGGTTGTCCATCTTCTGGGTCATGCAGTCCACCTGGAAAAAAGGAGAACAGTGTCATTC
Source organism: Xenopus tropicalis (assembly GCF_000004195.4). Taxonomy (NCBI): domain Eukaryota; kingdom Metazoa; phylum Chordata; class Amphibia; order Anura; family Pipidae; genus Xenopus; species Xenopus tropicalis. The sequence continues at coordinate 9,606,749 of NC_030682.2, read as the reverse complement.
CTATGTCATGCTTCTAAAACCACTTTTGCAATTTACATTTTTTTTTTGCTCATAGATATAGCAGTTTTGACACTACTAACATAATGAATTTGAAACAACGGTGCCATCTGCTGTTCATTTTAGCCAAATGGAAACAGTAAGTAGAAAACAAAAAAAGTGACAAAAAAAGACTTGTGAAGTTGCTCTGCTTTGGGCTGACCAGAGAAACATCAGATGCCTCTTCTCTGCTCACTAACATAACACTGAGAGCTTCATTTATGCACTAAATTCATTTCCTATCTGTCTAAAATAAACAGCAGGTAGCATTAGGATTCATTATATAAGAAGTGTCAATTAAAACTATTAATATCCTAAAAATTAGACAAATTATGTAGATTCCCAAGAGTGTGCTTGGAGTATTTTTACATTCATATTTTACACTTCCTTCAAGAAACGGAAGAACAACCTGTGGGTCTCGATGCAGAAATGCCAAGAATCTTATACATGAAATAAAAACCAATTTCCCTAATTAGAACAGGGAATATTTTACTTAGAAAATACCCCTTATTGGGGCAGAACAGTCCTATCGGGTTTATTTCATGGTTAAATGATTCTCTTTTCTCTGTAATAATAAAACAGTACCTGTACTTGATCCCAACTAAGATATAATTACCCCTTATTGGGGGCAGAACAGTCCTATCGGGTTTATTTCATGGTTAAATGATTCTCTTTTCTCTGTAATAATAAAACAGTACCTGTACTTGATCCCAACTAAGATATAATTACCCCTTATTGGGGCAGAACAGCCCTATTGGGTTTATTTAATGGTTAAATGATTCCCTTTTCTCTGTAATAATAAAACATATCTTAGTTGGGATCAAGTACAGGTACTGTTTTATTATTACAGAGAAAAGGAAATCATTAACCATTAAATAAACCCAATAGGGCTGTTCTGTCCCCAATAAGGGGTAATTATATCTTAGTTGGGATCAAGTACAGGTACTAATTACCCCTTATTGGGGGCAGAACAGCCCTATTGGGTTTATTTCATGGTTAAATGATTCCCTTTTCTCTGTAATAATAAAACAGTACCTGTACTTGATCCCAACTAAGATATAATTACCCCTTATTGGGGGCAGAACAGCCCTATTGGGTTTATTTAATGGTTAAATGATTCCCTTTTCTCTGTAATAATAAAACAGTACCTGTACTTGATCCCAACTAAGATATAATTACCCCTTACTGGGGGCAGAACAGCCCTATTGGGTTTATTTAATGGTTAAATGATTCCCTTTTCTCTGTAATAATAAAACAGTACCTGTACTTGATCCCAACTAAGATATAATTACCCCTTATTGGGGCAGAACAGCCCTATTGGGTTTATTTAATGGTTAAATGATTCCCTTTTCTCTGTAATAATAAAACAGTACCTGTACTTGATCCCAACTAAGATATAATTACCCCTTATTGGGGCAGAACAGCCCTATTGGGTTTATTTAATGGTTAAATGATTCCCTTTTCTCTGTAATAATAAAACAGTACCTGTACTTGATCCCAACTAAGATATAATTACCCCTTATTGGGGGCAGAACAGCCCTATTGGGTTTATTTAATATTTTATTAATTTTTTAGTAGACTTAAGGTATACAAATCCAAATTATGGCAAGACCCCTTATCCGGAATACCCAGGTCCCGAGCATTCTGCATAACAGGTCCTGTACCTGCAATATGTAATAATATTTGGATCCTATTGAAAGGGGAAATTCACCTTTAAAATTAATTATTATATTATAGATCGGCCTATTTCTTGCCTATTTATCAGTTGGTCTTTTTTTTTTTTTTAGCTTTCTTTTTCATTTTTCCAGAACGCAATTTAAAATTGTCAACAATTTACTTTTATGATGCCCCTATTTTAGTACAATATTGTATATACATTATATATATCTATAGGATGTCAGCCCTATGGAAGAAGCTTTACAGCAGGATCCTGGCCCCAGAGACAAATGTACAGCAGTGACCGTTTGTAGCCGTAATGTGTGACCAAACATAGCACCCGTCACCCAGCTGCGTCTCCCACAACACTATGGGTTTTATGTAACAACATGGGGAAAATGCCCCCCAGAGTATTAACACTCCAGCAACCAGACTTGTCATCAGTCCTGAGTTTATTTGCAGGGAGGGCCGCCACCTCCTCTAGCAATATTTATATGGGAGCATTTGCAGCAGGAACCAACCCAAAGCATTCAGCATTACACTGCCCTTACAGCCCCCCTTAGCCCATAAGGTTACAGATATATAGAAACATTGGGGTAACAGTCACCCTGCTATAGTTCCAGGGGTACCCAGGGCACAAATAAGCACTCACCCCAAATCCCCCCCTAACTGGCCTTCAGGCTGGGCCCCCTTAGCCCATAACAAGGTTACAGATATATAGAAACATTGGGGTACCAGTCACCCCGCTATAGTTCCAGGGGTACCCAGGGCACAAATAAGCACTCACCCCAAATCCCCCCCTAACTGGCCTTCAGGCTGGGCCCCCTTAGCCCATAACAAGGTTACAGATATATAGAAACATTGGGGTAACAGTCACCCTGCTATAGTTCCAGGGGTACCCAGGGCACAAATAAGCACTCACCCCAAATCCCCCCCCTAACTGGCCTTCAGGCTGGGCCCCCTTAGCCCATAACAAGGTTACAGATATATAGAAACATTGGGGTAACAGTCACCCCGCTATAGTTCCAGGGGTACCCAGGACACAAATAAGCACTCACCCCAAATCCCCCCCTAACTGGCCTTCAGGCTGGGCCCCCTTAGTCCATAACAAGGTTACAGATATATAGAAACATTGGGGTACCAGTCACCCTGCTATAGTTCCAGGGGTACCCAGGGCACAAATAAGCACTCACCCCAAATCCCCCCCTAACTGGCCTTCAGGCTGGGCCCCCTTAGCCCATAACAAGGTTACAGATATATAGAAACATTGGGGTACCAGTCACCCTGCTATAGTGCCAGGGGTACCCAGGGCACAAATAAGCACTCACCCCAAATCCCCCCCTAACTGGCCTTCAGGCTGGGCCCCCTTAGCCCATAACAAGGTTACAGATATATAGAAACATTGGGGTAACAGTCACCCTACTATAGTTCCAGGGGTACCCAGGGCACAAATAAGCACTCACCCCAAATCCCCCCCTAACTGGCCTTCAGGCTGGGCCCCCTTAGCCCATAACAAGGTTACAGATATATAGAAACATTGGGGTAACAGTCACCCCGCTATAGTTCCAGGGGTACCCAGGGCACAAATAAGCACTCACCCCAAATCCCCCCCCTAACTGGCCTTCAGGCTGGGCCCCCTTAGCCCATAACAAGGTTACAGATATATAGAAACATTGGGGTACCAGTCACCCTGCTATAGTGCCAGGGGTACCCAGGGCACAAATAAGCACTCACCCCAAATCCCCCCCTAACTGGCCTTCAGGCTGGGCCCCCTTAGCCCATAACAAGGTTACAGATATATAGAAACATTGGGGTAACAGTCACCCTGCTATAGTTCCAGGGGTACCCAGGGCACAAATAAGCACTCACCCCAAATCCCCCCCTAACTGGCCTTCAGGCTGGGCCCCCTTAGCCCATAACAAGGTTACAGATATATAGAAACATTGGGGTAACAGTCACCCCGCTATAGTTCCAGGGGTACCCAGGGCACAAATAAGCACTCACCCCAAATCCCCCCCTAACTGGCCTTCAGGCTGGGCCCCCTTAGCCCATAACAAGGTTACAGATATATAGAAACATTGGGGTACCAGTCACCCTGCTATAGTGCCAGGGGTACCCAGGGCACAAATAAGCACTCACCCCAAATCCCCCCCTAACTGGCCTTCAGGCTGGGCCCCCTTAGCCCATAACAAGGTTACAGATATATAGAAACATTGGGGTACCAGTCACCCTGCTATAGTGCCAGGGGTACCCGGGGAATGAATACGTACATGAGCAGGAGGGCCGCCCCAGTAGAAGTCCCATCAGACAGACGCTGCAGTTCCCCAGGTGCAGGAGAGAAGGGACAGTACCATGTTGGGGGGGGGGGGGCAGTAGGGAGAGTTAGCTGTTAGGCAGAGGGCAGGGCTGTTGCCATGGGATACCAGCTCAGTGATTGGCATATACAAACTGTTGCCATGCAGTGAGGGGAATGCTGCTGCTGCTCTATGGGATCCCCACCCACTAAAGATGGTAAACATCCCTGTGCATTGTGGGTGCTGGGGGCATGCAGTAAGACATACAGCCCTGCACTAGGGGAACCGCCCTGGGACAGACCTATAGGGGCCCAATATCATTAGGGAGAGGGGGCTACAAGCGGGGAACTAACACAGGGCAATACAGGGGGCTCTGTGCTGAACCCCCAGGCACAGCTGTTCTGCCGGGAATGCTGGGAATTGTAGTTGTACAACACACATATCATTCTATCCGTTACTTACAAGTGACTAAGCATCAGGGGATTATATAGAGAAATCAGAGTGTGCATCCCCCATAGGTGCCTTACAGAGTGGGCGCCCCGCAGCCAGCCATGCCCGGATGTCAGTGAGCGGCCCTCAGTCTCGCCCGGAGTCCCGCTGTAAATAACACGGGGAGAGCTCCTGCTGTTCCCAGGCCTGACCGCAAGGGGGCGATCGCACACACCGCGCCCGTCACATGTGCGCTGCTCCTGCCAATCATTCCTTTCTGGAAGCGCAAAGCACTCTGGGGCCAAGCCGCTAACTCCATCCCGCCCCCACTGATTGACAGGCGTCTGTCCGCTTCTTGGACTACAATTCCCATAAGCCTTTAGCAGAGGAACCTGTCACACCGCAACTGCCAGCAGCCCCCGTTAGAGAAAGGGGTAACATTAGGGCAGTAGGTGATTAGGAAAGTCTTACCTCTTCCTGTGGGAACCTTGGATCCGGGCTGAGCCCCGGTGTATCCAGCAAACTCAGCACCATGGCAGCTGCCAAAGCCACAATGAGCTCGGAGCGGCAAAAACACGCTCTAAGGTTAATGAGCAGCGCACATTCCTAAACTCCGCCCACAGGAACGCCTACCCAACTTTAGGCCCCGTCCGTAGGAACGCCTACCTAACTCTAGGCCCCGTCCGTAGGAACGCCTACCTAACTCTAGGCCCCGCCCATAAGAACGCCTAGCCACCTATAGGCCCCGCCCATGAAGCGCGACGTGAGGCGCCAGAAGTTTCAGTTGGACTATTCCCACCATTGGGCTTCCTGTTCCCGCCGCGCCCTTCGCTCAACCAATAGAAATTCGCGGAGGGAGGGGCATATATGAATGGCGTAATGTTTACAATTCTGAGGCGCGCCAAAAGTGTGGGAAGGCGCCTCAGCTCTGACACAAGTGGGGCAGTGGGGGTTAGTAGCATGCAGGAGTCTGTCAGGTTATTTGAAGCACATAATCACTGCCCAAGCCCTGTGCCTCCTCTGCAGTTACTGGGGTGACTGATAATTCCCTCTGTGCCCAGTCCAGCTGGGAAGTCACTACAGAAACAGAATACTGCATTAACCCCAGATATGATATACATATGGGTGCGTTGAACTACAACTCTCAGCAGCCCAAAGATATCCTGAATTATACCTCAAAGATCAACTGCAGAAAGAGATAAATGGCAGCCCCCCCAAATCACAGTAGAAAGTAATGGTACAAACCCACACTGAACAGAGCAGGTTGTAGGTCTATAGACAGACTCTGTCTATACTGTCCAATAGCATGCTGGGTATTGTAGTTTTATATTAATCCTAGCTGTAGGCTAATTGTTAGATACAAACTACATTACCCAGCATGCAGTGGGACAGGCATATCAGGTTTACTAGGGGAAAAATCTAGTTTCCAAACTACAAACAGAAATAGCCCAAATCTGAACCTTGGCGGGTTTGTACTTTGGAAACCTGCCTGGGCTTTAAATTAGTAGCCCAGTTTGGCCAACCTGGCAACCCTGGTGGGCGGTAACGTCACGGGGGGCAAGGAAGGGTGGACAGTATCAGTGGGCAGTACCATTATAAACACAGCCCTAAGCAGTAATAATTAATATTTGTTAATGGGATAATGCTCCTTCAGAAACATCCCCCTGTGCCTAATCATGACCTTGAATAACATGTACCCACAGGTGCCACTTGCATGGCCGCCAACCCCCCCCCTGCCCAGTTGTGACCCTAACATGCCCTTTGGCATCATTAGCTTTGTTACAGCTGTTACTTTTGGGTAGAAAAACAAATTCCCCTCAGGCAGCTGCATTTCTGTCATTGGACATGACACTTAACACTTGTATTGCCACCGAGCCTTCCATGTGAATCCCGGGGAAAAGCTATTAGCCCTGGACCTTACATTAGGGTGATAATAATCCTGGCATACACACACAGAGCAGCCAGCTCCGCCCACCCTAATTAGTTCAGCCAGCTCCGCCCACCCTAATTAGTTCAACTAACTATGGCAGCCCATATCCTTCTACCAGTGTAGAAAAGAATACCAATGTGATAGGGCAATAACTGCTGTATGGCTGGCCAATCCCAATCTAGATGGAGCAGCAAACTATCCCTAATACTTGCCCTACCTACCCCCTATATACGCCTCCAGCTGGACATTTGGGCATTTGCCAAATATAAACAAGTCATGGCTGTATGTAGTGCTGGCAGCAGGGACACAGTCAAAGTACCCCTTTTCTATAGAATGTTCTACAGATACCATTTAAGTAAACTTTTAGTACGTTATAGAAAGCAACTTTTCAATTGGTCTTCATTATTTATTTTTTATAGTCTTTGAACTATTTGCCCTCTTCTTCCAACTGTTTGCTGTTTTCAAATGGGGGTCACTGACCTCCAGCAGTGAAAAACAATTGCTCTGGGAGGCTCCAGTTTTATTGTTATTGTTACTTTTTATAACTTCTTTTTCTATTCAGGTCCTCTCATATTCATATGCCAGCCTCTCATTCAAACCACTCCCTGGTTGCTAAGGTAATTTGGACCCTAGCAACCACATAGCAGCTGAAACTCCAAACTGAAGAACTGCTATGTTACCCACCATGAGCTCTCACAGCTGTTCCAAAAACTCAACTTGAAACCTTCCAGCTGTTGTACGGCTTACAGAGAAAAAACAGTTCTTGATATATGTGTGCAATCCTCCCAACACTGGGATGGAGAGTGGCTGCAGCAGATCCTGTTAGGAAACCATTTTTTTTGCATTAGGCCACGCCCCTCTGGCTGGACCTAACCCGCTGCTTCGGGGCATTATAACACAACAGGAGGGCAAGCTGGATTTAGAAGCAGATTGCAAATAGCAGCATTTCAACAACAGTGATGCGCCCAAACCTGCAGTGATGGAGACACTCACCGACGACAGGTAAGTTCTAAAAAGGACACCTGAGTCCAAGTCTGGACTGAGATTTAAATTAGGCCTTGGTATTATCAGTATACAATGCCCCCAAGGGCCTACCCCAGTATAATAAGTGGTAACTGTTTAGGCATTTGTGAGCGGCTCTCTGCTATCATTTCAGACTGGCTAAAAGGAACAGGTCAGTGTATAAATGAAACTGGGTAAAACAGACAGACTGCGCAATCTAAACAATATTTGTAATATAGTTAGTTGGTCCATACCTCCCAACATTCTAAAAATATAAAGAGGGGCAAAAAAATTTAGCGAGCGTAGCGCGGCAAATTATTTTAGCCACGCCCACTTTTGTGGCCACACCCTAATTGCCACGCCCCATTTTTTCACAAAATACTCCTTTTATATAGTAGAAATGGCGGGATCAGATGCAAAATGTGCTATACCCTCATACTGTACTACCTAAGGAAAACAATATAGCAACTCCTACATATAAAATACAAATATAGAGAGAAGGCAGTGAGTTTTACGTGAGTTATAACTATGTACCAGTTTTACCCCCCCACAGTGCCCCCAATGGCCCAATAGACATTACCCCCATACACAGTGCCCCCAATTTCCCCCATACATAGTACCCCCCATAGAAAGTGCCCCCAATTGCCCCCATACATTACCCCCCATAGAAAGTGCCCCAAATTGCACGCAGACATTACCCCCCCATAGAAAGTGCCCCCAATTGCCCCACAGACAGTAGCCCCCATACACAGTGCCCCCATAGAAAGTGCCCCCAATTGCCCCTACAGACAGTAACCCCCATACACAGTGCCCCTATAGACAGAGCCCCCAATTGCCCCCATTGACAGTACCCCCATACACATTGCCCCCATAGACAGAGCCCCCAATTGCCCCATTAACATTAGCCCCCATACACAGAGCCCCCAATTGCCCCCATTGACAGTACCCCCCATACACAGTGCCCCCATAGACAGAGCCCCCAATTGCCCCGTTAACAGTAGCCCCCATACACATTGCCCCCGTTGACAGTAGCCCCCATACACAGTGCCCCTATAGACAGAGCCCCCAATTGCCCCCATTGACAGTAGCCCCCAAACACAGAGCCCCCATACACAGTGCCCCCAATTGCCCCCCTTGACAGTAGCCCCCGTTGACAGTTAGCCCCCTACACACGCCGCTTCTTCTTTGGCTCTAACTTCTCCTGCGGCAGCGTCAGGCCCTTTTATAAGGTTGCGCCCCGTGTGACGTCAGTGCGCATGGGGCGCAATCTTATAAAAAGGCCTGTCGCCGCCGCTGAAGAAGTTAAAGCCGCACAAGAAGGAGTCAGCGCATCCCGCTGTCCCGGAAATGCGGGACAATCCTTGAACTATCCGGGACAGCGGGATGCGCTATAAAATCCGGGACGGTTGGGGGGTATGAGTTGGGCAAAAATGTCATCTATAAAGGTTGGAGTGGGCAGATGTCTAACATAATAGCCAGAACACTACTTCCTGCTTTCAGCTCTCTAAGCTCTTAGTTGCTCAGTGACTTTGGGGGGGCCGCATGGGACATAACTGTCAGTTAGTTTGTGAGCACGCAGGTCAGATTCAATAGCAAACTAACTGGCAGTTATGTCCCATATGGCCCCCCCCTCAAGTCACTGATTAGTAGTTAGCAGCTCATGGTCTTTTGGGTGGGCTAGCTTTAGACCTATAGGATTCTGTGGGTGGGTTTGAATTAACCTATGAGATTCTCACAAATAACTTGGTACTTATGAATGCTATATAAAATGATGTATGACTTCTAAAACCATTCTGAAGCCTTTTTGTGACACTCGCTATTCTGTGTGACTGAACGCTTCCAACAAGACTCTGTCATTTTGACTTATAATAAAAGCAGCCTTTTTCATTGGTCTTCATTTTTTATAGTTATAGAACTATTTGCCTTCTTCTACAACCCTTTAGAAGCTTCCAAATGGGGGTCACTGACCCCGGCAGCTCATAAACGATTGGTCTGCGAGTCTACAATTTTATTATTGTCATTTGTTACTTATCCTTCTATTCAGGACCTCTCCTACTTATATACCAGTCTCTCATTCAAACCACTGCCTTGTTGCTATGGTAATTTGGACCCTAGTAACTAGCTGCTGAATCTCCAAACTGGAGAGCTGCAGTACAAAAAGCTAAATACTTAAAAAAAAATAAAAAATAGGGACCAACTGCACATTTTTGTTCAGAATATTAGCCTCTATGTCATATTAAAAGTAAATTTAATGGTATTTAAAGGGGTTGTACACTTTTAAATTTACCTTTAGTATGATATAAAGCGCTATCCTGAGACAATTTGCAATTGGTCTTCATCTTTTTATTTGTGATCTTTGAATTATTTAGCTTTTGGTTCAGCAGCTCTCCAGTTTGGAATTTTAGCAGCTACCTGGTTGCTAGGGTCCAGTTTAAGCTAGCAACCAGGAAGTGGTTTGAAAGAGTGTCAGGAATATGAATAGAGGAGGGCCTAAATAGAAAGATCAGTAATACAAAATAACAATAAAACGGGAGCCTCACAGAGCAATAGTTTTTGGCTGCCGGGGTCAGTGACCCCCATTTGAAAGCTGCAAAGAGTCAGAAGAGGAAGGGAAATCATTAAATGAAGCTACAGACCAGCAGATGGCGATATCTCCTGCATTTGTTTTTCTTCCGCTAGCATAAAGTCAAAGTTAAAAATATTCTTGGCGTTTCAGATACCTAAATATACACCGATTTTAAGGGTAACTGTCATTACAACAACTGTAACTGTACTTAATAAAAACACTGAATGCTAGGAATTGGATTTTGCCATTTCAGGCTGATTGCACTTAGAGTAATAATAATGCAGAAACTCCACATTGTAACAGCTTTTTTTTAATTCAAACATTTGCCCCTATGCGGCAGCCAGCCAAGTGGTAAATATGTAAAATGGCGCAAACAACCATCAATCTGCAAGTTATCAGAAGATATAAACTAACTGTAGGCCGTGGTATAAATAGAAGTATATAAGTGTAACAGTTTGGCCATTTCCCTATGGGGCATCCTTATAAACGGTGCTTAGTGATGTCAGTTATAATCAGAGCTTAGTGATGTCATTTCTGTCACATGACTCACGGAAACTTGTAGATTATAATAAAGTACCCCCTGTTGTAAAATATGAGGATATTAGAGGTCACCTTGGAGTTTCATGACCTGTATAAAAGCCCTCGGCCTTCAGCCTCGTCCCTTTATATGGTCATGGCACTCCTCGGGGACTTATAATATCCCTATATGTTACAATAGGGGGCACTTTATTCACTATATATTATAAGGAACTCCTCGGGGGCTTATAATATCCCTATATGTTACAATAGGGGGTACTTTATTCACTATATATTATAAGGAACTCCTCAGTGACTTGTAATATCCCTATATGTTACAATAGGGGGTACTTTATTCACTATATATTATAAGGAACTCCTCGGGGGCTTAAAATATCCCTATATGTTACAATAGGGGGCACTTTATTCACTATATATTATAAGGAACTCCTCGGGGGCTTATAATATCCCTATATTTTACAACAGGGGGCACTTTATTCACTATATATTATAAGGAACTCCTCGGGGGCTTATAATATCCCTATATTTTACAACAGGGGCTACTTTATTCACTATATATTATAAGGAACTCCTCGGGGGCTTATAATATCCCTATATGTTACAATAGGGGGCACTTTATTCACTATATATTATAAGGAACTCCTCGGGGGCTTATAATATCCCTATATTTTACAACAGGGGCTACTTTATTCACTATATATTATAAGGAACTCCTCGGGGGCTTATAATATCCCTATATTTTACAACAGGGGGCACTTTATTCACTATATATTATAAGGAACTCCTCGGGGGCTTATAATATCCCTATATTTTACAACAGGGGCTACTTTATTCACTATATATTATAAGGAACTCCTCGGGGGCTTATAATATCCCTATATGTTACAATAGGGGGCACTTTATTCACTATATATTATAAGGAACCCCTCGGGGGCTTATAATATCCCTATATGTTACAATAGGGGGCACTTTATTCACTATATATTATAAGGAACTCCTCGGGGGCTTATAATATCCCTCTATGTTACAATAGGGGACACTTTATTCACTATATATTATAAGGAACTCCTCGGGGACTTATAATATCCCTATATTTTACAACAGGGGGTACTTTATTCACTATATAATCTCCAGAATCAGAGGTGTGACAATGTAAGAGTGAAACCAGGACAGGGCTATTTACCGATGTGTATCTTGAGTTGTGTGAATTCTATTGAAAATAGAAAATATACAATTATTTCTAAGATATATTTTCCTTTAGAATCTCACAGAAATGCCAGATGCCCCTCTTTATCAGCTGTAGGGTCTGCCACACATAAGGGAATCCTCAGGCATTTGCCCACCCAGGGTCAGACTGAGCCAGTGGGCCGGCAACCCAGACCCACTTCTCCCACCAGGTACGTTGGGCTCCCCACCCTCATCCCATATTTTGGCCGCCAGTAAAAGGAATGTGACACAGTGGGGCTCATTACTTAACACTGGGCAAATTTACCTGTGGGCAGTAACCGATAGCAACCAATCAGCGATTGGCTTTTTTTCAGCCAGCTGCAGCTAAAACAATGGATGCAACAGTTTGATTGGTTGCCATAGGTTACTGTCCACAAGCAATTTTGCAAAGTGTTGATTAATGACCCCCAGTGTGCGTACGTGGGGGGTAGGCTGGTGGCAGGTGGGGGAGTTCGTGACTTGGATGGGAGCCCCTGAAGTGGCAGCCCCGGTGGGCTCCGGACAACACAGTTGGACACTGTGCCCACCACATTTTGTGCCACATAAAAGCACTGTGTCAAAAGCTTGAAATGCCCCCCTTCACTGTGTTCAGTAGTAATGAAGTGCTAATGCTGGCTGGGGCAATTCTCAGAAATCCCTAGTGAACATAGTGCAAATTATCCAGCCGTGTAACAGCCCTAGTGATTCTGCATAAGCTGCATTCTGCATTAGCTTTACAAACTGATCTTAGCAGCCCAGTACAGATAATGCCCCCCGAGTTCACCCCCACACAATCGCATACAGGAGATGATTTTGGCTTTAGATTGTCCATTCCATCCCAGACAGTCTGTTAGTTGCTACTGGTTTGGGGCCACCACTCCGGGATCGATGCTTTAACAGAAACACTCGACCCACTAGACGGTTTAATGTGAAGTTCTTCGCCGATATGCGCCATTCTGAGCAACGCCAAGCCAATGTCCCCGTGCCCGGCTCTGTATTTTCCCGCCGGCTTCCCAGCTGATGTTAATATATCGGCTCCCTCTGCTTCGGCCGGTAACGGCGTTGAGAATCGGATGGGCAGTAGGCGTTTCCTAATGATGCCAGTGTGGTGAGTCCTTGCTGTGAGTTCCTGGCCCAGGTAACAACCTTTGGAGAAACTAATGCCATTCATGTACACCAGGTTGGATTCCAGTGGTAGCGCCACCCCCGGGGGAATGTCCTGTACACCTTCTGGAACACCTACAGGCAAAAGTAAACATGGCACAGAATGAATGAACTGCCCTCACTTGTCTACCAAACCTAACAGCCTGTCCTTGACAAATTTTCAAGGAGAAGTTAACCCCCTCGTTGTTTTCTGTTTCACCCAGTTTCAAGGAGAAGTTAACCCCCTCGTTGTTTTCTGTTTCACCCAGTTTCAAGGAGAAGTAACCCCCTCATTGTTTTCTGTTTCACCCAGTTTCAAGGAGAAGTAATCCCCTCGTTGTTTTCTGTTTCACCCAGTTTCAAGGAGAAGTTAACCCCCTCGTTGTTTTCTGTTTCACCCAGTTTCAAGGAGAAGTAATCCCCTCGTTGTTTTCTGTTTCACCCAGTTTCAAGGGGAAGTCAATCCCTTCACTGTTTCCTATTTCACACATTTTCAAGGGGAAGTTATTTCCCATCATTGTTTTCTATTTCACCCAGTTTCAAGTGAAACTTAACCACATTATTGTTTTCCAAGAATGAGCTACTGGGGCAATTCCTGTTTGGGAAAAATAAAGCGAATTAATGGAAACGAACGTCTGTTTAAACTCGAATTTTTCGAGTTTTAATGATACTTTCGGCTCTAAAAATTTTGGATTTTCAAATGCAAACTTGAAATTTTCGTACAAATGATTCAAATGATTCAAGTATTAACATAACATTTTAGAAATACTCAATGAGTTTAATTCGAATTTATACCATGTCGAGTTTATACGACTTTCAAGCTTCTTTCACTGCTACATATTAATATGCGTCTCTCTGCTCTAGCAGTACTTGTGTGCTGAACCCCGCCCACTTTTAGTCACTGACTCTGGGCATGCTCGCTTTGCACTAGAAATGAAAGAGGAAAAGCAAAGTCTAAAGGTGGCCATACACCTTCAGATCCGCTCGCTTGCCAAGCGAGTGGATCTTCTCCCGATCGTTTGGCCCTGGGGTCAAACGTTCAAATTATAACGACGGATATAGGCGGTTCAGGGACCACATCAACAAGCCAGATATCGGTCGGGCAGGCCCATCGATATCGGCAGCTAGAGTCGGCACGCGTATGGCCACCTTAAAAGTAGTGGCCTTATCTAACAGTAGTAACCACATGCTTGGAAGGTCTTCTTTACTCTCCCAGGCTGAACAGGATAACTATGGAGCGGTACCCAGCTAGCACCTTTGTAGTAGAGTTCAGCGGACATACCTTGCTCATATCGGTGCTTAGTATATTCATTATAACTGCCGGTCTCTGTCTCCGGCAAGAGCTTCTTGGGATTCTCTCCAGACTGAGCCACCAGTCTAAAGCCCATGGCTTCCACCCTAGGGTCAGCGGCACAGATGACAGAAGAGGGCAGATCAGGCATTTGGGTATCCTGCTTCTGGGAACCAGAGATAACGGCCCACACCGACAGCTCAGGGCACGGGCATATGATCACCTTCCTTCGGAAATTGTACAGACTCAGGTGCTTCTGGATAGGTCCCACGGCTGCGACGTCGCACTCCAGTAGAATGGCCGATGTCTCGCTGTGTTCTGTGGGGAGCCTGGTAACAACATATCATATTAGCGTCAATTGCAGACTTCCTACACTGTGGCTCAGTACAGGTATGGGACCTGTTATCCAGAATTCTCAGGACCTGGGGTTTTCCAGATAAGGGATCTTTACGTAATTTGGATCTCCACAATTTACGTCTGCTAAAAATCATTTGATTATTGAATAAACCCAATAGGATTGTCTTGCCTCCAATAAGGGGTAATTATATCTTAGTTGGGATCAAGTACAGGTACTGTTTTATTATTACAGAGAAAAGGGAATCATTTAACCATTAAATAAACCCAATAGGGCTGTTCTGCCCCAATAAGGGGTAATTATATCTTAGTTGGGATCAAGTACAGGTACTGTTTTATTATTACAGAGAAAAGGGAATCATTTAACCATTAAATAAACCCAATAGGGCTGTTCTGCCCCAATAAGGGGTAATTATATCTTAGTTGGGATCAAGTACAGGTACTGTTCTATTATTACAGAGAAAAGGGAATCATTTAACCATGAAATAAACCCAATAGGGCTGTTCTGCCCCCAATAAGGGGTAATTATATCTTAGTTGGGATCAAGTACAGGTACTGTTTTATTATTACAGAGAAAAAGGAAATAATATTTAAAAATTAGAATTATTTGCTTATAATGGAGTCTATGGGAGGTGGCCTTTCCATAATTTGGAACGTTCTGGATAATGGGTTTCTGGATAAGGGATCCCATACCTGTACATATGACAAGTTTGGCCTATAAGCCTAAATAAAGGGTTCAAGTCAACTCTGCTTTGCTAATAATGAGACTGTTAACTGTTATACTGTGAGTCAATATGATTTCATATTCTACTTTATTTTTTAAGTCAGTAAACCCAGCCCCAAAGGCTTGCGACACCGGAAGCTGCAGAGAGAGAGCACCCTGTGCAGTCGTTATCTCATAGGAACAAACACACTGTGCCTTGCCTGGTTATCTCTCTGTATATTCCTACACCAAAGCTGTCTCCTACAAGGATATACAGATCTAATATCTATTATGGGGCACCTGCGTTTAACAGGGTTTTGCTTGAAGAATTCATAATTAAAAAACATCTATGGCCGTTATGTATAGTGCAGAAAAGTGAGATCGAAACCAGTAAAACTAATCCCGTTTGGTTCTATCAAAGAATTATAACAGAACATGTTTGACGAGGATTTTTTTAGTTATTTGCTTTGTTATTGTCATATTTTTCATTTCCCAGGGTGCCACAGCCATGTGACCTGTGCTCTGATAAACTTCAGTCACACTTTACTGCTGTGCTGCAAGTTGGAGTGATATCCCCCCCCTCCCCCCCAGCAGCCGATCAGCAGAACAATGGGAAGGGAGCAAGATAGCAGCTCCCAGTAGGTATCAGAATAGCACTCAATAGTAAGAAATCCAAGTCCGGCTTGGGACTCCTCCAGTTACATGGGAGTAGGAGAAACAATAGGTTAGCTGAAAGCAGTTCTAATGTGTAGCGCTGGCTGAAAGCTCAGACTCAGGCACACTTTACTGCTGCGCTGCAAGTTGGAGTGATATCCCCCCCCCTCCCCCCCAGCAGCCGATCAGCAGAACAATGGGAAGGGAGCAAGATAGCAGCTCCCAGTAGGTATCAGAATAGCACTCAATAGTAAGAAATCCAAGTCCAGCTTGGGACTCCTCCAGTTACATGGGAGTAGGAGAAACAATAGGTTAGCTGAAAGCAGTTCTAATGTGTAGCGCTGGCTGAAAGCTCAGACTCAGGCACACTTTACTGCTGCGCTGCAAGTTGGAGTGATATCCCCCCTCCCCCCCAGCAGCCGATCAGCAGAACAATGGGAAGGGAGCAAGATAGCAGCTCCCAGTAGGTATCAGAATAGCACTCAATAGTAAGAAATCCAAGTCCGGCTTGGGACTCCTCCAGTTACATGGGAGTAGGAGAAACAATAGGTTAGCTGAAAGCAGTTCTAATGTGTAGCGCTGGCTGAAAGCTCAGACTCAGGCACACTTTACTGCTGCGCTGCAAGTTGGAGTGATATCCCCCCTCCCCCCCAGCAGCCGATCAGCAGAACAATGGGAAGGGAGCAAGATAGCAGCTCCCAGTAGGTATCAGAATAGCACTCAATAGTAAGAAATCCAAGTCCGGCTTGGGACTCCTCCAGTTACATGGGAGTAGGAGAAACAATAGGTTAGCTGAAAGCAGGTCTAATGGGTAGCGCTGGCTGAAAGCTCAGACTCAGGCACAATGCACTGAGATGGCGCCTACACACCAATATTACAGCTACAAATACATTTGTTGGTTGAAGAATAAAAGGTTAAATGGCAGAGGGAATTATTTGCTGTGTAACAGTGTCATTTAGAAATAAAAAGTGCCCCATAAATATCATGGCAGAATCCCAAATACCCTCTCTGTCATACCCTGTCAAGTTATCTAGTGATGGCCTAATTGCATATACTACATAGTGTGTAAGCAACACCCCATCGCCTTCTCCAAGGCTAGGGTGAAGCACTCTATAAAGCCACCACATGAGTCTGCCTCAGGTTGCACAGGTTCATATATACAAACTCAAAAAAAAGGGCAAATAGCCCATATCAAAGATGGCCGCCCTTCTAACTTTCCTTGCTCACCTGTATAGAATGACATCAAACAGGCTCCGCCCTTGTACGTTGAGGAGGTGCGCGTACAGCGCGCCCTCTGCCAATCGCTGCACGTCGTTTGTTATCAGCCCCTGTAGGAACATAGCGGGGTCCGGTCCCCGAAGTTGCAGCAGCCCCCGGCGCTCAGTAAGCGGGCAGCACCGACCGCTCAGGCGGCGAAGCCAGACCCGGGGCAGTAAGGAGACAGGCCGGAGCAGCGCCATGACTAGCGCAGCGTTACGTAACCCAGTCACGTGATATATTGGCGTTTGTCCTGCCCCCTCTGCTGCATGTTCGCGGTACTGCAGCCTGGTATTGTTATATAAAAATATTTGTTTATATAAAAATAAAATAATGATTTTCTGCACCTAAAACCGCAAAAAACTGCGCTGCTTTGTCTAGAATGAAACTCCTAGTAATTACTGTTACTACTGTGTGCCAATATCTGGGTATTTATGTGTGTACAAATATTTATATCTTGGAGACCTCCAGCTGTATTTGTACTTCAATGTGTATTACCCCCTGACAACTGATGTTACTGATACTGTATAGAGGCGGGTTTATTAGAATTGCATTATCTTTCATTTAAAAAAAAAAACAAAAAAAAAAAAAACATTTGGGTGAGCTTCCCCTTTAGTACTGAATTTATACATTCTTCATTTTAACCAGTAGATGGCGTGATATGCTCCTGTTCTACTGATCCAACCCAGCATACTGTCACTTACAGTACTTATATATATGTGTATTAGTAGCCATTAGCACTGATTACTTGCACATCCTATAGACTGTGATACACAGCTTCCCAGTTAGGGGGGATTTGGGGTGAGTGCTTATTTGTGCCCTGGGTACCCCTGGAACTATAGCGGGGTGACTGTTACCCCAATGTTTCTATATATCTGTAACCTTGTTATGGGCTAAGGGGGCCCAGCCTGAAGGCCAGTTAGGGGGGGATTTGGGGTGAGTGCTTATTTGTGCCCTGGGTACCCCTGGAACTATAGCGGGGTGACTGTTACCCCAATGTTTCTATATATCTGTAACCTTGTTATGGGCTAAGGGGGCCCAGCCTGAAGGCCAGTTAGGGGGGGATTTGGGGTGAGTGCTTATTTGTGCCCTGGGTACCCCTGGAACTATAGCGGGGTGACTGTTACCCCAATGTTTCTATATATCTGTAACCTTGTTATGGGCTAAGGGGGCCCAGCCTGAAGGCCAGTTAGGGGGGGATTTGGGGTGAGTGCTTATTTGTGCCCTGGGTACCCCTGGAACTATAGCGGGGTGACTGTTACCCCAATGTTTCTATATATCTGTAACCTTGTTATGGGCTAAGGGGGCCCAGCCTGAAGGCCAGTTAGGGGGGGATTTGGGGTGAGTGCTTATTTGTGCCCTGGGTACCCCTGGAACTATAGCGGGGTGACTGTTACCCCAATGTTTCTATATATCTGTAACCTTGTTATGGGCTAAGGGGGCCCAGCCTGAAGGCCAGTTAGGGGGGGATTTGGGGTGAGTGCTTATTTGTGCCCTGGGTACCCCTGGAACTATAGCGGGGTGACTGTTACCCCAATGTTTCTATATATCTGTAACCTTGTTATGGGCTAAGGGGGCCCAGCCTGAAGGCCAGTTAGGGGGGGATTTGGGGTGAGTGCTTATTTGTGCCCTGGGTACCCCTGGAACTATAGCGGGGTGACTGTTACCCCAATGTTTCTATATATCTGTAACCTTGTTATGGGCTAAGGGGGCCCAGCCTGAAGGCCAGTAAGGGGGGGATTTGGGGTGAGTGCTTATTTGTGCCCTGGGTACCCCTGGAACTATAGCGGGGTGACTGTTACCCCAATGTTTCTATATATCTGTAACCTTGTTATGGGCTAAGGGGGCCCAGCCTGAAGGCCAGTTAGGGGGGGATTTGGGGTGAGTGCTTATTTGTGCCCTGGGTACCCCTGGAACTATAGCAGGGTGACTGTTACCCCAATGTTTCTATATATCTGTAACCTTGTTATGGGCTAAGGGGGCCCAGCCTGAAGGCCAGTTAGGGGGGGATTTGGGGTGAGTGCTTATTTGTGCCCTGGGTACCCCTGGAACTATAGCTGGATGACACCCCAATGTTTCTATATAATCCCAGAGTGCTGTGCAGCAGTTCACACCGGCTTCGGTACGGGATTCTGATGTTCCATGTTCTGTTTGTCATTGTTCCAGTAAATGAGTGATATTTTGGAAGAGCCGGGGAAAGTGGAAGGAGGTTGGGGAAATAAAGAGCCCAGGATGTGACTTTGATGACCTCCCAACATTACAGAGAGGACATTATCTGGCTGACGACGGGGCCATTATCCCCATTCAGAAGGACAATAGGAATATCAGCACCGACAGGACATTATTCTGACAGGACAGGACTGCGATGAAACCTCAAAGCTAAAATAACAGCCTGCGCCACCGATTCTCTGGGACCATTTCCCAACATCTTTATGACCTTCCACCCTATTGTTTTCATGATGGATCTGCAGGTCCGATGGGCCTAAACACCTACACACGAGGGCTTCTCACCTGTCCTCAAACATGCTCTTGTTTATATTAAAGGGGAAATCCACCCAAACACAACTTGTTCCCTAAGCCCCACCCCCTGTTCCCTAAGCCCTGCCCCCTGTTCCCCTGCTGATCTGGCTGACTACTTTGTGACTCAAATAAAATGTAACATTATTAGCATTATTATCGCCTGTCCTCAGCCTGCCTCCTCCCAATCCCACAATCCCCTGCTGCACACGTGATGCCAATAAGGAAAGGAACATCCCAGTGCAATGCATTGTGGGTTATGTAGTCCCTGCATGCTGTCTGTAAGCTGTGGGGAAGTTGTTACAATCTGTAACATCAGTGTTTTAGTCCCTCCTCCCCTGCCAGGATTTCCAATGATGCAGAAAGAGAAGAACTGTTTTGCAGCTGGATTTCAGCATATAAACATGGGATTTATTTCTACTTTTTGACGGAACAGATTACAGGGATAGGGATATTGTTGGGGTTCTGTGCTGTGTGGGGCTTTTTTTTTTTAACTAATTTTGGTTTGGAAGTTGAAGGAAAAATCACAAATGGGCTCAATGGAAAGAAATGCACCGTGTCTCCTTATATATGGGTAATAATGTTTGGCCCTTCAGGGTGGCCAGTCCAGGAAAGATACAGACTTGGCATTGCTTTTCTCTGCATGGGTGTAATAAGAATGTCAGCCCTGTATTTTGCGCTACAGTCTCCCCCTAGTGGGCACAGGTTTCATTAAACCTAAACTGTAGTCCCAAGAAATGTAGTGAATTTCTGCCTGGGGCCCGATATGTACTCGCTGCACTAACACAGGGGTTATACAATGTTTAATGCATTCTGCAGACCAGTGCTCCCAAAAATGTTCCTCTATCTCTCCATGCAAAGGTCTGATATATGCAGGGAATGCTGGGAAACATAGTCAGTAATGGTTAGAGATTAGTATGTGCTGTATATCCCTGAATGGAACTTTAAAAAGGCCCACACTACCCAGAAATCCCTAATATCCCTATCCCTGTAATCTGTTCCTTCAAACAGTAGGAATAAATCCCATGTTTATATGCTGAAATCCAACTGCAAAACTGTTCTACTCTTTCTGCATCATTGGAAATCCTGGCAGGGGAGGAGGGACTAAAACACTGATGTTACACATTGTAACAACTTCCCCACAGCTTACAGACAGCATGCAGGAACTACATAACCCACAATGCATTGCACTGGGATGTTCCTTTCCTTATTGGCATCACGTGTGCAGCAGGGGATTGTGGGATTGGGAGGAGGCAGGCTGAGGACAGGCGACTACTGTTGCATTTTATTTGTCAGTAGTAGTCAGCCAGATCAGTAGGGGAACAGGGGTGGGGCTTAGGGAACAGGGGGCGGGGCTCAGGGAACAGGGGGCGGGGCTCAGGGAACTGTTCCAAACCATATTATTACATTAAACATCATGAAAAGGCTGCAGATGTTTTTAATTGATGTATATTGCAAAGTTGCTTGAAACTATTTTTTCTCTCTAAAAAGCTAAAGTTGTGTTTGGGCTGAAGATCCCCCTTAAGTCCGGCTCTATAATATTTTATCTTTTCAGAGTAGGGAAATACATCAGTCTGCCTTAGGTTATAAGGGACCCACATGCTCCTAATACACAGGATTCCATTGTGATTGATACTGTAGTTCTTATAGATCACGCTGTACAGGAAAAAATATAGAGGGTTGGAATGTTATGTGTGTGATGTGGTTTTGGGGGGGTTGGGGGGAGCCCATATAAAACAGTCAGTGAGCAGAAGGAGCCACGTCCTCTTGCAGATTATCCAAGAGGATGACATTCTTATCTTTATTAGTGAGTATATAAAAAGCAAATATCTTGTTCTTCATAGAAGAAATAGGCTATCCTGTATCCAGAAAGAATCCACTTTATTCTTCATCAAAGACTATACAGAACATCAAGGCATTCCACTGGATCTGAGGCTCCCCCTGTTTCTTGCCAATAACATTAAACATTAAATTCCTATTTAGCCCTGAGGGGAAATAGTCCATTCCCATTCTCTTATCACAGTTTAACTTGTAACACCTCAGGGGACATTGAAGGGAATGTTGCAGGGAACGCAGTATTTTGTTTTGCCCCCTCGGGCAATAATGTATGAATGATATCATTAAATAAATACTACAAATTGTACCCGCAGCCCCTGCTTCCTGGCACTCCTTTGGGCAATCAAGCCGAGGAATTCCATCCCGGAGCAATCACGCCGGCGGATCCCTATGCCAAGAGGAAGAGCACAATGAGGATGAGGATGGTATTGATGAAATTTATTTAATTATGCCCAAATATGATTTCCTGCCCCAATCGTTGCCCCCTGGTCCCATAACAATGTTTTTTCTGCTGCTGAATGGTGACTTTTTATTTCCATGGTCATTTCCTTCTGTTGGTACCGGCGAGAGTCACAGGTCGCTCATTTTAAATTTGGCTTCACACCTTCCAGTATTAATCCTGCCGCAAAAGCTCCTTCCTTTGGCAGCGATGTCGGATACTGCTTGGAAAGGCTTTAAAGAGCAGGCTGACCTCCGGAAACAAAGGGGTTAATCAAGGTCCCACTTCCCCCCCCCAAATGAAGTAAGTTCCAATTACAGGTACCATGATGGGGCTCAATGGGCTTATTTATCAGTCATCAAGTTTACGAATTTTAAGGGCTTATTTATCATGTTTCGATTACAGGTATCGGACCTCTTATCTGGAAACCCATTATCCAGAAAATTCCGAAAAACAGTAAGGCCATCTCCCGTAGTCTCCATTGTAATCAAATAATTCACATTTTTAAAAATGATTCCCTTTTCTCTGTAATAATAAAACAGTACCTGTACTTGATCCCAACTAAGATATAATTACCCCTTATTGGGGGCAGAACAGCCCTATTGGGTTTATTTCATGGTTAAATGATTCCCTTTTCTCTGTAATAATAAAACAGTACCTGTACTTGATCCCAACTAAGATATAATTACCCCTTATTGGGGCAGAACAGCCCTATTGGGTTTATTTCATGGTTAAATGATTCCCTTTTCTCTGTAATAATAAAACAGTACCTGTACTTGATCCCAACTAAGATATAATTACCCCTTATTGGGGGCAGAACAGCCCTATTGGGTTTATTTAATGGTTAAATGATTCCCTTTTCTCTGTAATAATAAAACAGTACCTGTACTTGATCCCAACTAAGATATAATTACCCCTTATTGGGGCAGAACAGCCCTATTGGGTTTATTTAATGGTTAAATGATTCCCTTTTCTCTGTAATAATAAAACAGTACCTGTACTTGATCCCAACTAAGATATAATTACCCCTTATTGGGGGGGAAAACAGTCCTATTGGGTTTATTTCATGGTTAAATGATTCCCTTTTCTCTGTAATAATAAAACAGTACCTGTACTTGATCCCAACTAAGATATAATTACCCCTTATTGGGGCAGAACAGCCCTATTGGGTTTATTTAATGGTTAAATAATCATTTACAGTACAGGTTCTGTATTATTATTCCAGAGAAAAATGAAATTTTAAAAAAATTAGAATTATTTGCTTGTAATGGAGTCTATGGGAGATGGCCTTTCCGTAATTCAGAACTTTCTGGATAACTTGTTGCCGGATATGGGATCCTTACCTGTACAATAAGGAGCAAAACTTTCAGCCTGAATGTGTTCCTACCATCTCCTTATTGGGGGGAAGGCTCCCACGTTACTGTACCCAAACATATTCCTTCACCAAAGCCATATCCAAAGGGAAGAAAAAGAACCTTTTTATGATGTGAACTCAGTGACAGTCCGGAACGTTTTTCTTTTCTAAGGTTTCATTTCATCAGCCTCACAATGTTCATCAAGAGCCAATCAGAGGCCGGCGTGCCCCCATGGTGTTGATCTTTCCCTCCTGTCCCTAGCTTACATTAATGGGCAAAATATATTGTGTTAAATAAACAAAAGCTGGAGTGGGAGCAGAAATCTTCTTATTCCGTTTGAGAATTATTTACACTAAGACGGCTAGAGAAGGAAAGTCTGGAACCGAAACCTGAATTCTAAGCAAACTGAACCCCTCAGAGGGGGGTGAAACACTTGACTTTGTTCAGCTAATTGTGCTTAATCCAGAACTGAGCTATAGAATCTTACTTGAGAGTGGTTAAGGGTAAATGTTTGGTCTCCCTCACTTCCCACCACTGGTTACATGCCCATTGTGCCACAACATGCCCCCTTCAGAACGCTTTCAGAATTGCCCCACCCCTCTTCTTGGTCTCCCTCACTTCCCACCACTGGTTACATGCCCATTGTGCCACAACATGCCCCCTTCAGAACACTTTCAGAACTGCCCTGCCCCTCTGCTTGGTCTCCCTCACTTCCCACCACTGGTTACATGCCCATTGTGCCACAACATGCCCCCTTCAGAACACTTTCAGAATTGC
The DNA here is from genome assembly GCF_000004195.4 of Xenopus tropicalis. Lineage (NCBI taxonomy): Eukaryota > Metazoa > Chordata > Amphibia > Anura > Pipidae > Xenopus > Xenopus tropicalis. The sequence continues at coordinate 9,582,767 of NC_030682.2, read as the reverse complement.
CCCACCCCTCTTCTTGGTCTCCCCCACTTCCCACCACTGGGCCCATTATGATTCTATTAATGCCGTTAAGATACAATAACTAGGTGCCACATCAGTCACATAATTGTGTAACTAGGGGATGTTTAAGTAGAGAGTATAAATCATATAAATCTGCCCCAAAACTCTGCAAACATTTTTTTGGACACGTGCACTTTATTTTACCAAAACTTACCCCAGATGTGCCAGTACAGTATAATACTAGAGAATGGATATTCATGAGAGAATGGATAATGAGCATATTAACCCCAGACAAGCCAGTGTAATTACTACAGAGAATGGATAACAAGCATATTGACCCCAGACGTGCCAGTATAATTACTACAAAGAATCCAGAATAGGTTTTAGGCTTGCCCCTGCCTTCCCAGTGCTGAGGGGGACATGCCGTAGTTTGGGAGCTGCTGCCTTATGGTTTCCATTTCAGCCTGTTGTGCACAAAGCTCGCTGTTGCAGGGACGGCACGTTCCGTTAAACTGCCTCTGGTCTCTTTTATACATAGCACTTTTATTATGTCGATAAATTTTATTGGAGATGTGTTTCCTAAAATAATCCCCAGCTGCATTCCCGGCGAGTCCAACGTCACTTGGGATCAGCAAAGGCATTCGAAGCTGAGAGAAACCGAACCGAATCGGGGTTTCATTAACACCGTGACAGGGCTGAACCCCTCTATACTCAGGACCCCGGTTACACCTGTATTATACCATATTACTCCCCTATAGTTATATCTGCAATGGGGCAGATTTATTAAGACATGAACGCTCGGAGCGTATTTTCGCCGAATTTTTCAACGCTTGTGCAACTTTTTCGTACGCTTGTGCAACTTTTTTGTACGCTTGCATGGCTTTTTCGGACGCTTGCACGAAAAAATCATAAAGGTTTGTGACTTTCGGATCGCCAATACGATATTATCGTGACTAATACGACTTTTTTCTAAGCATTTTCGTGATATTTGCGATCTTCAGAAATTATTGTATCCAATCCGAATTTTTCCCATTCGGGATTCGAACTCGTGTTTTAATGAATGTGCCCCATAGAGTAAGGTAAGCTCATCAGGAATTTCACTACAGACATTAAGGACTTTGCAATAAACCAGCTGTAGACATTAGGATGTATTGTTTATGGAGTAGAAGGAATTTATTAAAGAAGAAGGAAAGGCATTTGGGCATTTTTGCCCCGCCCCCTTCAGTTATATCAGAAAGGGGTGGGGCAGATGTAGGTATAGAAGTAAAATGGCCACACACCAGTAAGTGCTGGTTTCAGGTTGGGAGAGGCCAGGTTAGGGTCAGGGATGGACCAATACTTTGCCAACCTGTGCATCACTGCCAACCAGGTCCGTGTAGTAATTAATATAATTGGCACAGGGACAATCACAGGTCCCCAATAATTTGTATAAATATAAATGGGGGGGGGTGCTCCACACCCAATGATTAATTATAATTAAAAGATACAACAGTGGTATATTATTGGGCACACTAAGACCAACACCATATTGCTACCTGCCTCGACCTCTGCCTGTACCCCGACTACGATTTCTGCTACCTGCCTCGACCTCTGCCTGTACCTCGACTACGATTCTTGCTACCTGCCTCGACCTCTGCCTGTACCCCGACTACGATTTCTGCTACCTGCCTCGACCTCTGCCTGTACCTCGACTACGATTCTTGCTACCTGCCTCGACCTCTGCCTGTACCTCGACTACGATTCTTGCTACCTGCCTCGACCTCTGCCTGTACCTCGACTACGATTCTTGCTACCTGCCTCGACCTCTGCCTGTACCCCGACTACGATTTCTGCTACCTGCCTCGACCTCTGCCTGTACCTCGACTACGATTCTTGCTACCTGCCTCGACCTCTGCCTGTACCTCGACTACGATTCTTGCTACCTGCCTCGACCTCTGCCTGTACCTCGACTACGATTCTTGCTACCTGCCTCGACCTCTGCCTGTACCCCGACTACGATTTCTGCTACCTGCCTCGACCTCTGCCTGTACCTCGACTACGATTCTTGCTACCTGCCTCGACCTCTGCCTGTACCTCGACTACGATTCTTGCTACCTGCCTCGACCTCTGCCTGTACCTCGACTACGATTCTTGCTACCTGCCTCGACCTCTGCCTGTACCCCGACTACGATTTCTGCTACCTGCCTCGACCTCTGCCTGTACCCCGACTACGATTTCTGCTACCTGCCTCGACCTCTGCCTGTACCTCGACTACGATTCTTGCTACCTGCCTCGACCTCTGCCTGTACCTCGACTACGATTCTTGCTACCTGCCTCGACCTCTGCCTGTACCCTGACTACGATTTCTGCTACCTGCCTTGACCTCTGTCTGTACCCCGACTATGATTCTGCCTTTGCCTTGCCGGTACCTCGTATTTTCGTCTGAACTCTGAAAGTTTGCAGGACCCCAGCTTGGACCGCAGCAGAAAGTTCCGGGGCCCCAAAAGGGCGTCGGTGAAGACCGGGAAGGGCTGGGAGTTCCTGCTATACCGTAAGAGTCAGACTTTGCATTCAGCGGTCGCACACTGGTTCCTACCTAACTTGAACGTTATATCATTCCATATGGCAGTATTGGGCACGCATTGCTAGAGTTCTGTTGCCTAGGTGATCCCACCAGTACACACAGTTTAAATAGCTGTGAAAATAGAGGCTTAGCAGCTGATTGGTGGCCCAGGAGGGGAAAAGGAAACAGGAAAGGAACATCCCAGTGCAATGCATTGTGGGTTATGTAGTTCCTGCATGCTGTCTGTAAGCTGTGGGGAAGTTGTTACAGTTTGTAACATCAATGTTTTAGTCCCTCCTCCCCTGCCAGGATTTCCAATGATGCAGAAAGAGTAGAACAGTTTTGCAGCAGGATTTCAGCATATAAACATGGTATTTATTCCTACTGTTTGAAGGAACAGATTACAGGGATAGGGATATTAGGGGTTTCTATGTTGTGTGGGGTTCTGTGTTTTTGTACAGAAGTCAGAGTTCCCCTCTAACCACAGTCCTGGCCGGCGGCCATCTCTTCCAACAATGAGCAGCAGATCATTGTCTGATTTGTACAGCTGATATCTTCCCCAAAACATCTCCCAAATATAGTAACGTTTTCCTTACAATCAGCTGCGACAGTTCTATTACGCGGCAGTTCTGCCGGTGCAGCCCGGCACTGGGGTTCCGTAGTGTTCCATTCCCTCATTTGTTGATTCAGTTCTACCGGTTCCCAAACTCTGCAAATGATTCCCCGGAAAGCCGGTATCCAGAGAAAAGCCCCCACATGATGCTTTGCAGCGCTGCAGTTTCCCATATAAAGAAGCCATTCTACACGTTGGACTGATCTGCTTTGTCTCTGTAATTACCTGACATAATATTAGGGACTAACTATCTTCTAGGAGCCTGAAGCCCTCAGCATTCCAAATGGGGGTCACTGACCCCGGCAGCCAAAAACCTATTGCTCTGTGAGGCTCCAGTTTTATTGTTATTGTGACTTTTTATTACTTACTTCATTATCTTTCTGTGTAGGCCTCTCCTATTCAGGCTCGGTCTGGGGGGTGCCCAAGGGGACCTGCAGGTGCCCCACCGGCCGAGTCCCCTAACCCCCCCCCCCTCGGTGCCTTCCCCTGACCAAGCGTAAATTTAACGCATCAGGGAAGGAGTGGTTGGCCAGAGGGAGAGCAGCAATGGTCGGGTCTGGGCCACCGGGGCTCATTGGGATTTTTCCAGGTGTCCCGGCGGCCCAGTCCGACCCTGCTCCTATTCATATTCCTGTCTCCCTTTCACGCCACTCCCTGTTTGCTAAGATAATTTGGACCCTAGCAACCAAATAGCCGCTGAAACGCCAAACTGGAGAGCTGCTTAAACAAAAAGTGAGATCATTAAAAAATTATAAGTAATAAAAAATGAAGACCAATTGCAAATTGTCTCAGAATATTATTCTTTACATCATACTACAAGTTACCATATCAGTTACCATATCAGGTATAGATATAGACTGTAAGCTCTACGGGGCAGGGACCTCTATCCTCTTGTGTCTTTGGCTCTTATCTTATTGCAACTGTATCTTGTATTTATTGTTATACTGTGTATTTATCTATTATTATCTTAATAACCCCCTGTTTGTATTAATGTATATATATACAAATATATATAAATAAACATATACATACATACATACATACATACACATACATCAGTCTGTCTAACAAGTTATCCAGACTCTCTTTGTGTCTTATGCCTATGGAAGGCTACAGACTGATTTCGGAGCTGTACAGTATCGCTATGGCATTCATTTTATTATCCGTACGGCTGGGTTTAATGGTAAAGCAACAATATAAAAGGTAAAAGAAACACAATACAACTTACTGTATAAATATTCATTTATTTGCTTTTGTTTGACTTTGGACCATGGTTTACAATAAACGGTACAGGATAAGCTTCTGGAATTCTTCAAACCGTATGGATTCGGGGGCTTTTAGTCATTTGAAGCGCCGTGCCTTAACTTTTAGTATGTTATAGAATGGCTGATTCTTTGTAACTTTTTAATTGGTCTTATTATTTATTTCTTATATATTTTGAATTATTTGCCTTCAGACTCTTTGCAGCTTTCAAATGGGGGTCACTGACCCCGGCAGCCAAAACCTATTGCTCTGTGAGACTCCAGTTTTATTGTTATTGTTACTTTTTATTCCTTATCTTTCGATTTAGCCCCTCTCCTGTTTATATTCCAGCCTTTCATTCAAACCACTGCCTGGTTGCTAGGGTTTATATTCCAGCCTTTCATTCAAACCACTGCCTGGTTGCTAGGGTTTATATTCCAGCCTTTCATTCAAACCACTGCCTGGTTGCTAGGGTTTATATTCCAGCCTTTCATTCAAACCACTGCCTGGTTGCTAGGGTTTATATTCCAGCCTTTCATTCAAACCACTGCCTGGTTGCTAGGGTTTATATTCCAGCCTTTCATTCAAACCACTGCCTGGTTGCTAGGGTAAACAAGACCCTAGCAACCAGATACCTGCTGAATTCCAAATTGGAGAGCTACTCAACAAAAATCTTGATAATTCAAAATCTACAGAAAATAAAAAGTGAAGACCAATTGCAAATTCTTTAAGAATATCAATCTCTACATCATACTAAAGGTTAATTTTTAAGGTGAACGACCCCTTTGAGGCTAATTAAAAATATTTATAAAAACAACAACATGAATGTAAGTGGATTAGTAACCATCAAGTACAAGGTATCGTCTTATTATTACTGAGAAAAAGCAGATCAATTGAAACTTGTTTGCTTGTGGTTCTGTAGGAAACGGCATTCCGTATATCAGGGTTCTGGATAATAGATCCTATACCTGTGTATAAGGACTAATTAAAGCTGAGAGACACCGTTAATTGGTATTTGGTCTGTAATGCACGTTGCGGCAATCGTAATCATTATATAAAGAACATTTAATAAAATCATGAAACAGACACAATACTATTTTTTTCCCTTTCTTTGTGTTTTACTTCACCTTTACCTTCTTGGCAAACCTTACATTAGCTGAGAATGGAATATATATATATAATAATCGCATTATTTTGGGCATCGTCCCGGCAGAACCTCTGAATTAGTGCAGCTCAGAACAACAAACACAGATGTATAAGTAGCAATGAGTGAATTTTTTCCCCAGACATGGATTCCCCGCTAGAGATAAGCGAATCTGTCTCGAAAAATTTGGGAAAAATTTGCAAAACGATGAAAAATTCGTGAAATGTGATTTTTTTTTTTTGACGCGCTGTTGAATTTTCCAAAGCAAACAAATTTCGTCCGTTTCTGAAAAAAATCACTGATGGCGAAATACAAAATTCTGCATCTCGTCATCAGTGAATTTTTTTCACGAAACTGCGGCAAAAATTCATTGCAAAAAAAAATTGCAGAGACAAAAATCATAAGGATGCACCGAATCCAAGATTCGGCTCGGGATTCGGCCAAGATTCTGCCTTTTTCAGCCAAATCCCCGCTCCTGGTATTTGGCCAAATCCTTAACGAAAGGATTGGGGCATCCCTAAAAAATGGCGCAGAGAAAAAAAGTCGCCAAGAAACACCCCCATTGCCCCATATGTAATAAACTAACTTTGACCAGTAGAAGTAACCCATAGCAACCAATAAGATGTTGGCTTTGAAACCAGTGACCAGTAAATGCTTTCTGCTGATTGGTTGCTATGGGTTCCTGCTCCTGGGCAAAGTTAGCGCCTTTTATGACATAATCCCCATTGACTCGAATGCATTTCGGAGTAAGAAAAAAAGTCGCGTGTAAAAAAAATGCCGCAAATTTTTTAGCAGTTTCGCAAGGTTTTCGGTGAAGCGAAATGGGAGAGATTTGCTCATCACTTAGGGGCACATTTACTAACCCACGAACGGGCCGAATGCGTCCGATTGCGTTTTTTTTCGTAATGATCGGTATTTTGCGTTTTTTTCGGAAAATTATCGCGACTTTTTAGTTACCAATACGATTTGTGCGAAAAAACGCGAGTTTTCCGAAAGTTGCGCAAAATCTGGCGATTTTTCCGTAGCGTTAAAACTTGCGCGAAACGTAACGCACCTTTTAAGTTTTAACGCTACGAAAAAGGCGCAACTTTTCGCGCAAGTTTTAACGCTACGAAAAAATTGCCAGATTTTGCGCAACTTTCGGAATGGCTACGAAAAAAGTTGCGTTTTTTCGCCCAAATCGTATTGGTAACGAAAAAGTCGCGATAATTTCCGAAAAATCGCAAAAAATACGAAAAAGTCGCAAAATGTTCGTTTTCCAATCGGAATTTTTCCAATTCGGATTCGAATTCGTGTCTTAGTAAATCAGCCCCTTAGTATAAGTAATAAATGAATTAAACATAATGATCCATTTACTTTCCATCTAGTTCAGGTCTAAAGCTGGCCATACACGTGGCGATCTCACGATGTTTCGTACGACCGTCGGTCGCACGAAACATCGTCAGATCCGCCACACACCATTCAGGGCTGAATCGGCAGGTAAGGAGGTAGAAACAATAGGATTTCTACCTCCTTCTGCCGATTCAGCTCTGAAGGGAGAATTTTGGTCAGGCGCCTTCTATGGCGCCCGATCAAAATTTTCTAACTTGGCCGATCGGCGAGCCGACCGATTTCAGCAGCTTCCTGCGATATCGGTCGGCTCGCTGACATGCCATACACGCACCGATTATCGTACGAAACGAGGTTTCGTACGATAATATCGGTGCGTGTATGGCCACCTTTAGCCAAAACATTCCTGGCCAGATAAATACACAACTGTTGAACAATGTTGGGCCTGAGTTTGCAGGGTTGGCAGGGAGCTGTGAGCAAATTCAACAAACTGAAAAAAGAAACAATTTCTTACGAAAATGGTTAAAAACGTTATAAAACGTGTCATGTCGTTATACTGCAGATTTACTGTATGGGGCAGATTTATCCAAATATGAGTATAATACATAAAAACTCCCCCACGTTCTATTCATTCCTATGGGATTTGTTAGAAGTGTATTTATCAGTGGGTGACAGTTAGAACTCACCATTTGATTAAAATGCATCTGAAAATCCCATAGGAATGAATAGAATGTGAGTTTTTATGTATTAAGCTCTAAACTCACATTTTTATCTGCCCCGTAATCTAAAATATGAAATTTTAGGGGGCGGAATGCATCAAAGTGTCAGTAAGAACTAGGGATGCACCGAATGCGGCCTTTTTTTGATGGATTCGGTTTTGGACGAATCTACGGTCCCGACTGAACCGAACCCAAAAGCATTTGGAAAGGGTTAAATTGTAGGGGGGGAAATTTAACCCTTCCTGATCCTGATTAGCATATGCTATGCTAAAAATTGTCACGACAAAACGGGAATCCGATAGTTTTATGGATTTGTTGGAATTCAGCCAAATGTTCCACATTTTTATTTAAACTCTGAAAATGTGTGGTTACAAAATTTACAAAAATTGTCCTTTCTGCTCCAAAAACTCTTCCCTATACTGACAGAGGGCAATTGGTTTCTCTGACATTTTTTCATTGTGGCAAAAACATTTAGGGGCCTTTTTACAAACCATCGTTTTTCCCCCTCGATTTGGATTTTTAGTGCATTTACTATGGGGCTCATTTACTAATCCACGAATCCGAATGGGAAAAATTTGGATTGTAAAACGAACATTTTGCGACTTTTTCGTATTTTTTGCGACTTTTTCGTAGCCGTTACGACTTGCGTGAATTGTCGCGACTTTTTCATAGCCTGTACGACTTTAGTGAATTGTCGCGACTTTTTCATTGCCATTACAAATTTCGAGAATTATCGCGACTTTTTCATAGCCTGTACGACTTTAGTGAATTGTCGCGACTTTTTCATAGCCATTATGGCTTTCGTGAATTGTCGCGACTTTTTCATTGCCATTACAAATTTCGAGAATTGTCGCGACTTTTTCATAGACAGTACGACTTTCGCGAATTGTCGCGACTTTCGTATTGAGCGCTCGAAAAAGTCGCAAAATACCGATCATTACGAAAAAAAACGCATTCTGCCGCTTTTCGGACATTCGTGGATTAGTAGATGTGCCCCTATGCGTCTAAACGGCTAAAAATCCGAATCTAACGGGTTAAACTTGCTGATTTCATGTAGAAGCCAATGGCAGCGGCCCCTCCCCTTTCCTTCTAGGTCCTTTTGTCACGAAACTTTAGAGTTTTTGGATTTTTGACGCTAGTTTTTTCCGCGATGGCTCAAAAAAGTTGCCCCAGAGAAAAGTCGCAGCGACTTTCCCTATCTGATTTTTTTAGTAAATGTTAGACATTCGGGAAAACGAGTTTAGTAGAGTTTGAGAATTAAAAATGACAAACTATAGAGTTTTAGTAAATGTGCCCCAAGTCAGAAAAGAATTGTGAGCTTAACAAATTCCCATATTCCGGCCTGTTACATAAAAACAGCCACAGTAAATTTTGATGAATTATTGTGGAAAAATTGAGGCAGAAAAAATCCTCTGTGACTTTGATGGTGCAACATATTTATTTACCTACTATGGGGCACATTTACTAATCCTTGAATGCAAATCCCGAATGGGAAAAAATCAGATTGGAAACGAAAATTTTGCGTTTTTTTCGTATTTTGCGTGACTTTTTCGTCACCGTCACGACTTTATTGTTTTTTGGGCGATTTTTGCGTATTGAGCAATTGTAAACGGAGGGAAAACCAATCCGAATTTTTCGCGATGGCGACGGAAAAGTCGCGGAAAATATACGATAAAGTCGTAACAGCGCCGAAAAAGTCACGCAAAATACGAAAAAATCGCGACGGCGACGAAAAAATCACGAAATTTTCGTTTCCAATCCAATCGTTACGAAAAAAACGCATTCAGACGCTTTCGGACTTTTGTGGATTAGTAAATGTGCCCCTTAGTGTTGTAACTCAGGGGTTTCCAACCTTTTTAGCCCCGCGGCCCGGTAGGAGGCACAAAATCTTTTACACGGACCGAGGGGGGCGGGGCGCGGTGCGTAATACATGCAACGCGCTGGGGGGGGGGGGCGCTGCGGCCCACTGCCATGCCGTCCGCGGCCCGGCGGTTGGGGACCCCTGTTGTAACTCACAACATCCCTTATCTGCTGAGTAGTTAGATGAATGCTAACCCTCATATGTAATAAAAAGCACTACCTTTGCCCTGGAGCAGTAACCCATAGCAACCAATAAGATGTTGGCTTTTAAACAGGTGACCAGCGAATTCTACCTGCTGATTGGTTGCTATGGGTTACTGCTCCTGGGCGCCTTTTATTACATAACCCCAAAAGAGTTTAAAGCACCCATTTGTCTCTATATTTCCTTAGAACCAAAGTGTAAGGAATTAATCAGCCTTGGCCAAGGATATGCACATTTTAATTTCAGCTTCAAGTAAAACACAGGCTATTTACTATTTGGCATTTGTCCTTCTGAGATTGGGAAGAGTAAGTAGAAAAGCGTTTTTGGTTTTATAACGACTAAAAGACTGTGATAATACAGTCATTAACCTGTTAAACACATTAACACAATAACATAGTCAGTACAGTAAAGCCCATTTGTTACAAGACAAAGGCCAAAGGCCAACGTTGGTGGCGCTTCCCATCCATGTTCCATCCAATGGATATTTCAGTTCACTTTCCGGTCTCTGAGAAGAAGAAAGGAGCATTTTGGAAGAAGATATTGAATGTTATTGCCCTCAGAAGCTTGGGTTCCGCCCAGCCACCAGTAAAAGTTCTCAATGGTGAATCAAAATGGCGGTCTGCTTATAACCACCCAGGAATCCTGTTACATATGAAATAATATAAAAACCCTGGTATTTTGTTAAAAAATGTAAAAAAAAAAAAAATGGGGGTCATTTACCAACACTGGGCAAATTTGCCCATGGGCAGTAACTCATGGCAACCAATCAAATTGTTGCATTCATTGTTCTACTTGCAGCTGGCTGAAAAAAGCCGATCACTGGTTGCTATTAGTTACTGCCCACGGGCAAATTTGCCCAGTGTTGATAGATGAACCCCAGTGACTCTGTGCCTTGGTTCTATTGGGCCTTACGATACCAGCCTATTTACAGCAATTAGTGTTCGGTTTATATCCATACGGAGGTTTTTCCTTCTTTACTGCTGGTACTACCCTTGTCTGAGCCGCATTTGGGCTTGGCTCCTTGCTTTTCGTGAGCGGTGTTGGCTCGGTTCTGCTCCACCACCGTCCCACCAGAAGCCGGACTGCTCGTCCTGGACGGCTGGCCGTTGACGTGAGTATTATAGTTCTGAAAGGCTATATCTAATTGTTCCTGAGCAATGCTCAAATGTTTATGCAAAGCAGACAGGTCAGAAGGGGCGTTGTCACTGGGGCAGTTTTGTTCCTGAGCAACGTTGGCCAAGTTCTGCTCATGAGCCATTAGGCCTACTGGGATTTTGGTAGATTTGTCCGACTTGACCACCATGTTGTATTCTGGAGGACAAGTGATGTTCTTCGGATAAGAATAATTGTACGGGGCCTGCTTGTTTCTAGGAGTTCTCCTGTTGCGGATAGCGTCCCGCAGGGTTCCAACGCCGAGATGCAACATCTCACAGACATTAAGGAACAAGCAAAGGCAACTCACCACATACATTATTAGAAGGAAAACCGTCTTCTCCGTTGGTCGTGAAACAAAGCAGTCGACCTTATGGGGGCACGGGTTAGTGCTGCACTCGAAATAGGCCTTGACTCGAAACCCATATAAGAAGTATTGGCCTACCAAAAAACTCACTTCAAAAATGGCCCTTGATACCAACTGGAAAACATAAATTTTCATCAACCCCTCCTCTTTGATGCGCCTCCGACCGTCGTGCTTTTTCGTTTCCTTTTCTTTGCTTTCCACCTTCTCTGGCTCAGATGGGCCATCGTATATCATAGGTTCTTCTTCTTCGGCTTCCGGGTCCTCAGCATTTTGGCCTGGCCGCCATTTGGAAAACGACTTTTTCTTCCTACATGAATGGTGCCGGCGATCTTCTTCTGCCGACCTGGCGATCCTGTGTATAGCGTAGCCGAGATACATTACAGAAGGGGCAGATATCATGATGATCTGGAAGACCCAAAAGCGGACGTGGGAAAGAGGGGCAAAGGCATCGTAGCAGACATTGTCGCAGCCCGGCTGCTTGGTGTTGCACATGAACTTGCTCTGTTCATCCGAATAGATAGACTCCCCTCCCACTGCTGTCAGGACTATCCTGAAGATGATCAGAACCGTGAGCCACACCTTCCCCACAAAGGTGGAGTGATTGTGAATTTCTTCTAAAAGACGGGTTAAAAAGCTCCAGCTCATGTTGGGCATAAGGGCTATTCATTTATCACCTAAAATAAAACAGAAATGAATATATTTAACGTTCCATTTCAAAATCAAAGATATAATTATAAAATAGCTACACAATGTACCATAGGAACATTATAAATAATAATAACATATTTTGATAAAATGTATCTGGGAGCTAGTAGGGAGAGATGGTGCCTATAGTAGCAGTGGGGGGATAATAGCCTCTGGGAAGGGACTGGGGCTGTGGGATAGCAGGTATAGTAGGGAGAGATGGTGCCTATAGTAGCAGTGGGGGGATAATAGCCTCTGGGAAGGGACTGGGGCTGTGGGATAGCAGGTATAGTAGGGAGAGATGGTGCCTATAGTAGCAGTGGGGGGATAATAGCCTCTGGGAAGGGACTGGGGCTGTGGGATAGCAGGTATAGTAGGGAGAGATGGTGCCTATAGTAGCAGTGGGATAATAGCCTCTGGGAAGGGACTGGGGCTGTGGGATAGCAGGTATAGTAGGGAGAGATGGTGCCTATAGTAGCAGTGGGGGGATAATAGCCTCTGGGAAGGGACTGGGCCTGTGGGATAGCAGGTATAGTAGGGAGAGATGGTGCCTATAGTAGCAGTGGGGGGATAATAGCCTCTGGGAAGGGACTGGGCCTGTGGGATAGCAGGTATAGTAGGGAGAGATGGTGCCTATAGTAGCAGTGGGATAATAGCCTCTGGGAAGGGACTGGGCCTGTGGGATAGCAGGTATAGTAGGGAGAGATGGTGCCTATAGTAGCAGTGGGGGGATAATAGCCTCTGGGAAGGGACTGGGCCTGTGGGATAGCAGGTATAGTAGGGAGAGATGGTGCCTATAGTAGCAGTGGGATAATAGCCTCTGGGAAGGGACTGGGGCTGTGGGATAGCAGGTATAGTAGGGAGAGATGGTGCCTATAGTAGCAGTGGGATAATAGCCTCTGGGAAGGGACTGGGGCTGTGGGATAGCAGGTATAGTAGGGAGAGATGGTGCCTATAGTAGCAGTGGGGGGATAATAGCCTCTGGGAAGGGACTGGGCCTGTGGGATAGCAGGTATAGTAGGGAGAGATGGTGCCTATAGTAGCAGTGGGATAATAGCCTCTGGGAAGGGACTGGGGCTGTGGGATAGCAGGTATAGTAGGGAGAGATGGTGCCTATAGTAGCAGTGGGATAATAGCCTCTGGGAAGGGACTGGGGCTGTGGGATAGCAGGTATAGTAGGGAGAGATGGTGCCTATAGTAGCAGTGGGGGGGATAATAGCCTCTGGGAAGGGACTGGGGCTGTGGGATAGCAGGTATAGTAGGGAGAGATGGTGCCTATAGTAGCAGTGGGGGGATAATAGCCTCTGGGAAGGGACTGGGGCTGTGGGATAGCAGGTATAGTAGGGAGAGATGGTGCCTATAGTAGCAGTGGGGGGGATAATAGCCTCACGGAAGGGACTGGGGCTGTGGGATAGCAGGTATAGTAGGGAGAGATGGTGCCTATAGTAGCAGTGGGGGGATAATAGCCTCTGGGAAGGGACTGGGGCTGTGGGATAGCAGGTATAGTAGGGAGAGATGGTGCCTATAGTAGCAGTGGGATAATAGCCTCTGGGAAGGGACTGGGGCTGTGGGATAGCAGGTATAGTAGGGAGAGATGGTGCCTATAGTAGCAGTGGGGGGATAGTAGCCTCTGGGAAGGGACTGGGGCTGTGGGATAGCAGGTATAGTAGGGAGAGATGGTGCCTATAGTAGCAGTGGGGGGATAATAGCCTCTGGGAAGGGACTGGGGCTGTGGGATAGCAGGTATAGTAGGGAGAGATGGTGCCTATAGTAGCAGTGGGGGGATAATAGCCTCTGGGAAGGGACTGGGGCTGTGGGATAGCAGGTATAGTAGGGAGAGATGGTGCCTATAGTAGCAGTGGGGGGATAATAGCCTCTGGGAAGGGACTGGGGCTGTGGGATAGCAGGTATAGTAGGGAGAGATGGTGCCTATAGTAGCAGTGGGATAATAGCCTCTGGGAAGGGACTGGGGCTGTGGGATAGCAGGTATAGTAGGGAGAGATGGTGCCTATAGTAGCAGTGGGGGGATAATAGCCTCTGGGAAGGGACTGGGGCTGTGGGATAGCAGGTATAGTAGGGAGAGATGGTGCCTATAGTAGCAGTGGGGGGATAATAGCCTCTGGGAAGGGACTGGGGCTGTGGGATAGCAGGTATAGTAGGGAGAGATGGTGCCTATAGTAGCAGTGGGGGGGATAATAGCCTCTGGGAAGGGACTGGGGCTGTGGGATAGCAGGTATAGTAGGGAGAGATGGTGCCTATAGTAGCAGTGGGGGGATAATAGCCTCTGGGAAGGGACTGGGGCTGTGGGATAGCAGGTATAGTAGGGAGAGATGGTGCCTATAGTAGCAGTGGGGGGATAATAGCCTCTGGGAAGGGACTGGGGCTGTGGGATAGCAGGTATAGTAGGGAGAGATGGTGCCTATAGTAGCAGTGGGGGGGATAATAGCCTCTGGGAAGGGACTGGGGCTGTGGGATAGCAGGTATAGTAGGGAGAGATGGTGCCTATAGTAGCAGTGGGGGGATAATAGCCTCTGGGAAGGGACTGTGGCTGTGGGATAGCAGGTATAGTAGGGAGAGATGGTGCCTATAGTAGCAGTGGGGGGATAATAGCCTCTGGGAAGGGACTGGGGCTGTGGGATAGCAGGTATAGTAGGGAGAGATGGTGCCTATAGTAGCAGTGGATAATAGCCTCTGGGAAGGGACTGGGGCTGTGGGATAGCAGGTATAGTAGGGAGAGATGGTGCCTATAGTAGCAGTGGGGGGATAATAGCCTCTGGGAAGGGACTGGGCCTGTGGGATAGCAGGTATAGTAGGGAGAGATGGTGCCTATAGTAGCAGTGGGGGGATAATAGCCTCTGGAAGGGACTGGGCCTGTGGGATAGCAGGTATAGTAGGGAGAGATGGTGCCTATAGTAGCAGTGGGATAATAGCCTCTGGGAAGGGACTGGGCCTGTGGGATAGCAGGTATAGTAGGGAGAGATGGTGCCTATAGTAGCAGTGGGGGGATAATAGCCTCTGGGAAGGGACTGGGCCTGTGGGATAGCAGGTATAGTAGGGAGAGATGGTGCCTATAGTAGCAGTGGGATAATAGCCTCTGGGAAGGGACTGGGGCTGTGGGATAGCAGGTATAGTAGGGAGAGATGGTGCCTATAGTAGCAGTGGGGGATAATAGCCTCTGGGAAGGGACTGGGGCCTGTGGGATAGCAGGTATAGTAGGGAGAGATGGTGCCTATAGTAGCAGTGGGGGGATAATAGCCTCTGGGAAGGGACTGGGGCTGTGGGATAGCAGGTATAGTAGGGAGAGATGGTGCCTATAGTAGCAGTGGGGGGGATAATAGCCTCTGGGAAGGGACTGGGGCTGTGGGATAGCAGGTATAGTAGGGAGAGATGGTGCCTATAGTAGCAGTGGGATAATAGCCTCTGGGAAGGGACTGGGGCTGTGGGATAGCAGGTATAGTAGGGAGAGATGGTGCCTATAGTAGCAGTGGGGGGATAATAGCCTCTGGGAAGGGACTGGGGCTGTGGGATAGCAGGTATAGTAGGGAGAGATGGTGCCTATAGTAGCAGTGGGGGGATAATAGCCTCTGGGAAGGGACTGGGGCTGTGGGATAGCAGGTATAGTAGGGAGAGATGGTGCCTATAGTAGCAGTGGGGGGGATAATAGCCTCTGGGAAGGGACTGGGGCTGTGGGATAGCAGGTATAGTAGGGAGAGATGGTGCCTATAGTAGCAGTGGGGGGATAATAGCCTCTGGGAAGGGACTGGGGCTGTGGGATAGCAGGTATAGTAGGGAGAGATGGTGCCTATAGTAGCAGTGGGGGGATAATAGCCTCACGGAAGGGACTGGGGCTGTGGGATAGCAGGTATAGTAGGGAGAGATGGTGCCTATAGTAGCAGTGGGGGATAATAGCCTCTGGGAAGGGACTGGGGCTGTGGGATAGCAGGTATAGTAGGGAGAGATGGTGCCTATAGTAGCAGTGGGATAATAGCCTCTGGGAAGGGACTGGGGCTGTGGGATAGCAGGTATAGTAGGAGAGATGGTGCCTATAGTAGCAGTGGGGGGATAGTAGCCTCTGGGAAGGGACTGGGCTGTGGGATAGCAGGTTATAGTAGGGAGAGATGGTGCCTATAGTAGCAGTGGGGGATAATAGCCTCTGGGAAGGGACTGGGGCTGTGGGATAGCAGGTATAGTAGGGAGAAGATGGTGCCTATAGTAGCAGTGGGGGGATAATAGCCTCTGGGAAGGGACTTGGGCTGTGGGATAGCAGGTATAGTAGGGAGAGATGGTGCCTATAGTAGCAGTGGGGATAATAGCCTCTGGGAAGGGACTGGGGCTGTGGGATAGCAGGTATAGTAGGGAGAGATGGTGCCTATAGTATGCAGTGGGGGATAATAGCCTTGGGAAGGGACTGGGGCTGTGGGATAGCAGTATAGTAGGGAGACGATGGTGCCTTTAGAGCAGTGGGGGGATAATAGCCTCTGGGAAGGGGGACTGGGGCTGTGGGGATAGCAGGTTTTAGGTAGGGAGAGGATGGTGGCCTATAGTAGCAAGTGGGGGGGATAATACGCCTTCTGGGAAGGGACTTGGGGCTGTGGGATAGCAGGTATAGTAGGGAGAGATGGTGCCTATAGTAGCAGTGGGGGGATAATAGCCTCTGGGAAGGGACTGGGGCTGTGGGATAGCAGGTATAGTAGGGAGAGATGGTGCCTATAGTAGCAGTGGGGGGATAATAGCCTCTGGGAAGGGACTGGGGCTGTTAGAAAACAGGTGTATATACTGTATAACAGTAGAATGGTGTAAAGACTTTGATACTGCTGGATTTCCCATGTTCCCCACAAGCCCCTGCTATAGACACTGGGATGCCTCCAGATGGTTCAGGAATTTGTCCTTAAACAATACTGTACTTACAATAACAGATTAAATCTGGAGTCCAATATTTGTGCTTCACCGCAGTGTGAATAAGAAACACAAGATCATAAATCTGTAGTTCTGATTTTATTCCTTGGAACGAGCGAGAGAGTGTGTGTCAGGGCTTTACTGCTTATTATTATTATTATACTGCTCCTGGGTGTTTAGCCTGCAATTCCCCCTTATTATTGTCAGCGGTTGGGGACAAAGGGCCCGAACACCCCGGGCAACTGAGTTCATTGCTTTAGAACTGCACTTGCCTAATGGGATTCTGCTGCTTCTGCAGTTGCTTAAGGGATCTAAGTTTTATGATATAGTCAAAACTCATTGTGTACATTGCAAATAATTTATTCTAACATTTAGTTATATGTATAATGTACATATAATGTATTAGCTGTAATATTGGTGTGTAGGCGCCATCTCAGTGTCTGAGCTTTCAGCCAGCGCTACACATTAGAACTGCTTTCAGCTAACCTATTGTGTCTCCTACTCCCATGTAACTGGAGGAGTCCCAAGCCGGACTTGGATTTCTTACTATTGAGTGCTATTCTGATACCTACTGGGAGCTGCTATCTTGCTCCCTTCCATTGTTCTGCTGATCGCCTGCTGGGGGTGAGGGTGGGGGGATATCACTCCAACTTGCAGCGCAGCAGTAAAGTGTGCCTGAGTCTGAGCTTTCAGCCAGCGCTACACATTAGAACTGCTTTCAGCTAACCTATTGTTTCTCCTACTCCCATGTAACTGGAGGAGTCCCAAGCCGGACTTGGATTTCTTACTATTGAGTGCTATTCTGATACCTACTGGGAGCTGCTATCTTGCTCCCTTCCATTGTTCTGCTGATCGCCTGCTGGGGGTGAGGGGGGGGGAATATCACTCCAACTTGCAGCGCAGCAGTAAAGTGTGCCTAAGTCTGAGCTTTCAGCCAGCGCTACACATTAGAACTGCTTTCAGCTAACCTATTGTTTCTCCTACTCCCATGTAACTGGAGGAGTCCCAAGCCGGACTTGGATTTCTTACTATTGAGTGCTATTCTGATACCTACTGGGAGCTGCTATCTTGCTCCCTTCCCATTGTTCTGCTGATCAGCTGCTGGGGGTGAGGGGGGGGGGGATATCACTCCAACTTGCAGCGCAGCAGTAAAGTGTGACTGAAGTTTATCAGAGCACAGGACACATGGCTGTGGCACCCTGGGTAATGAAGAATATGGCTATAGTGTTATAATATATTGCATCTCTAACAGTGCTATTAGTAGTGATGAGTGAACTTTTTGCTCCAGGGATGGATTCACAATGAAATTCTGAATTTCGTCATCAGTGAATTTTTTCAAGAAACTGCGGCAAGAAAAAAAAAATCGCCAAGACAAAAATGCCGCAGAGATAAAAAAAATTGTTGTTTTTAAATTATTTAGCTTTTTTTGATCAGCAGCTCTCCAGTTTGGAATCTGAGCAGCTATCTGGTTGCTAGGATTCAAATTACCCTAGCAACCAGGCAGTGGTTTAAATTAAGATATCAAAATATAAATAGGAGAACACCTAAATAGAAAGATAAGTTATTAAAAATGACAATTGGAGCCTCACAGAGCAATAGTTTATGGGCTGCCGGGGTCAGTGACCCCCATTTGGAAGAGGAAGAAAAAGGCAAATTATACAAAAACTATAAAAAAATAAATAATGAAGACCAATTGAAAAGTTCCAGAGAACTGGCCATTCTATAGCATACTAAGAGTTAAGCTGGATCTCCTCCTCGCCCAATGACTGGCTTTCTCCTCTCTCCCCAACCCCAAGGCTGAGATCAAGGAAATTAACTCTCTTTCGTAACCTCTCTGTCGCTATCAGATGTCTCGCCGTGACCCCCCACTTCCTTTCTGCAGGAAAACATTTCCTTAATGAAAGGTTGGGAGACGCAGGGCGACTATAAGCAATGATGGATGGCGCCCATTAGTAGTTAGATGCGCTAATAATGCCCAGGAATCTCCAGCGCAGGTTATCCTCAAGTCACAGACTTTTGGCTTTTGTAGCAGTTAAAGGAACAGTAACACCAAAAAATAGTGCCGATAAATATGTTCACTTTTTTACGTTACTGGTCCTTTAAACACAATTTGCCCAGGGCAAAAATACTTGGGCCCCATAAATGTTATTTCTAATTTAATGCTAATAATAATATGGGGCTTTATCTCTGCCCCCAGACCAACATTGGGCAGAGTATGGGCAGGGTTGGACTGGGGGGTGCAAGGTCCTCACTGGCCGTGTCCCCCGCACCCCCTAGGGGCCCCTGCTGTACCCCCTAACCCCCAGCTGGGGCCCCACACCATTGGCTGCAGGAGCGCCGGCAAGGGTTGGGTCCGGGCTGGTGGGGCCCATTACGGCCGGGACCCACCGGGTTTTTTCCCAGTCCAACCCTGAGTATGGGTTACACTCACACCTCTTACACCCAGGGTGGAGCCCCCGCACCTCTGGCCCAATAAACTTCACAGGATAATGTAATAAAAGCGAGCTTTAACTCTAGTAACCCAAAGCAACCAATCAGCAGCAGGCAATTATTGCTCAAACATCTGACTGGTTGCTATGAGTTACTAGACCTGAGAAACCATTCTGCTCGTTATTACATTACCCCCCAAATGTGTTATTTGAATTACTAATGGTTGTCTGGGTTCCAGTGGATTGTTAATGACCAGTAGCCAGAACATATCATATATATAATAGAATAGTCAGTATTGTAACATATACATGTAAGCATTACCCTAAAGGGGAGACTAAATACAGCTGTAAAGTTACTCAGTGCTATGCTAAAGGCTATTGCAGTTTACATTAATTTTGTATTTTTTTTTGGTGGTTTCTGAAATATTAGCAGTTTTAGACAACTAATTCCCACTCAACAGCAATCCCAACTGTATATGTACTTTCTGAGTAGTCATTTGATCCTAGAGTTGCAGGGAGAGCCACAAGGCTGATATTAGTAGTAACAAACTGCTAATGTCTCAAAAAAAAAACACTAAAAATGTACCCTAAGAACGTGGGGTAAGTTTATATCTATTCATTGTTTGGGGTCTGTTCCTCTGAGATAAGGGACAGGTGGGGCCCTGTACAGGTGATTTAACTTTAATTTCCCAGTGGACCTATAGGCTTATTAGTTACCTAGCCCCATCTATTTATTGCTGCTGGAGCTGTCTAGCTCTACCTTGGCTAATACTCATTTACAGGCCCCTGGGTCCAGCTTAGACTGTTATTTGGGCCTAAGGACTAAACCTAAACAATGGAGCCAACTCACCTGCCTTATATTCAGTTGGGGGGGTCACATGGTTCTCTCTGGTCAAATAGGAGCATTAGACTTCTGACAGGAATTACATCCCCTACATGGACTCTCCCTCTATTTTTACACCAGGGTAGAAAAACCCATCAAAAAAGGAGGTTTCTCTCTTTTCTACCAATAGGGAGTCACTAATATGGGGTCACGGTGGCAACATCGCCGGTCATGTTGCCTATAGCAACCAGTCAGATCTTTGCTTTTGTTTTCTAACTTGTAGGTGACCGTTCAAATCTAATTGCTGATTGGTTGCTATAGGCAACACATGTTGGCTTACACACTGTAATAAATATGCCCCTAAGCTTGTGGGCCGATATGTCACAAGAGACATACAGGTACTGGGGGCGGGGGGGGGGGAGTCACAGGGATTCTGGGAGTTGTAGTCCAACAGTTGTACAGCATTATTTATTTGTGGTATATCCAGCAGCCCCCCAATGAGAACTAACCCCTTCACAAGCAATTAGATGCCCATAGGAAGAGGGGTAGTTAGTGGCCCTGTGTCCCTATGAGCCACCTGGGTGCCGTGGGGGGAGGGGGGAACAAAGGCAGAGGCACAATTGGAATGAAATACAGCTACAAATACTGGCACTGCTATTGCACAGAAAATGCTCCAATGCCATTTAAGGTTGCTCCAGGGCGGGTTTGTTTGCCAACAAGACGTGTATTGTGATTGGGACTTGGCAGAAAATGGCCGAGCGGTGAGGGACAGCTGATAAATCAGACTCAGGCTCAGTCACAACAAACGGCTGAGGTAATTTATCCTTCAGTGGGTAAAAATAGCTTGGTGCCAGCAGCCGGGGGCATCTGGGCAAAATGGACGTTGCCGCCACTGTTTGTATAGAGTCGGTCTGACCAAAGCCATAGCAACCGGGGGAACCCGCACCCCTCAAATGGGCAACTTGTCCTACTGTTGTGCTGATGTTGGGGAAGGTTGTGAAGTGCAAACAACTGGGGCATGGAGACCCTGCGCAGGGGCAAGGTGGCTGACTGGGTTCCCTAGGGTGTCTGGTCGGCTTGCCCCACCCTGATGGGCTCCCAAAACATCTCCGGAAAACTCCAGGACAAAAGGCGCTAAAGGAATTTCTTCTCTACTTGCACAATGAGGAGGGACGCAACGTAATGTCATGGCTGGAAATTAGTTTAAAGGCAAAATATCCCTCATTTTCCTGACTTGTTAATCGTATTTGTTTTCCTATAGGTGCAGAGAGGAGTATAAATAAATACATTTATTAATTAACAGGTTCTGTCTGGCGATTGCCTCACTAGTGCCAGGGAATATGGCGGCGGCTCCTGGCTCTTTGGATCTAAGAAGATATTAAGTGGGGCTCTGGGTTCTGCCCAATGGAGATGGGGTGATTTCTCCAAGTTGTACCAATGGTGAATATTGTTAAAGGGGAATTCCACCCAAACACAACTTTTTGAAAATTAAACATTATTCCCTACATCATTTCAAAAATCTGCAGCCTTTTCATGATGTTTAATGTAATAATCTGGTTTGGAACAGTTCCCTAAGCCCCACCCCCTGTTCTCTAAGCCCCACCCATGTTCCCTAAGCCCCGCCCCATGTTCCCTAAGCCCCGCCCCCTGTTCCCCTGCTGATCTGGCTGACTACTTTGTGACTCAAATAAAATGTAACAGTAGTCGCCTGTCCTCAACCTGCCTCCTCCCAATCCCACAATCCCCTGCTGCACACGTGATGTCAATAAGGAAAGGAACATCCCAGTGCAATGCATTGTGGGTTATGTAGTTCCTGCATGCTGTCTGTAAGCTGTGGGGAAGTTGTTACAGTTTGTAACATCAGTGTTTTAGTCCCTCCTCCCCTGCCAGGATTTCCAATGATGCAGAAAGAGTAGAACAGTTTTGCAGCTGGATTTCAGCATATAAACATGGGATTTATTCCTACTGTTTGAAGGAACAGATTACAGGGATAGGGATATTATGGGTTTCTGGGTTGTGTGGGCTCTTTAACACATTTTGGTTTGGAAGCCGGAGTTCCCCTTCAGCTTTGAATAACAGCACACAGGTGATTTCCACAGTTTGCCCCCTGCCTCTCTCCATTGTTGGTCCCTGGTGATTTCCAAGAGATCCTTGTCTCGTGCGCAATCGCATGAAAATCCCCACTTTGTCATTATTTCTATTAAACTACAATGGCGGCAGAGTTGGGCGCTTTTTGCGGTGTTTTCACTTGGGGAAAAAACACGGCAAACAAATTTGTCCAAACTGATTATTTCTTATAGTTTTTGTTTATTTAAAGGGGTGGTTCACTTTAAGTTTACTTTTAGTATGTTATAGAATTCTAAGCAACTTTTCAATTGGTCTTTATTATTTGTATTTTATAGTTTTTTAATTATTTGCCTCTTTCCATCTTTCAAATGGGGGTCACTGACCCCGGCAGCCAAAACCTATTGCTCTGTGAGGCTCCAGTTTTACTGTTATTGTTACTTTATATTACTTAGTTTTCTATCCAGGTCTCCTATTCATATATCGGCCTTTCATTCAAACGACACCCTGGTTGCTAAGGTAATTTGGATCCTAGCAACCAAAAAGCTGCTGAAACTCCAAGCTGGAAAGCTGCCGAACAAAAACAAACGATAACCATGAAGGATAAGCAGTGTGTTGGTGCCGGGGGCTTCCCTTGCTGCAGACAATGAGCCCACGTATGTGCTACATGTATGAGCTACACGTATGAGCTACACGTATGTGCTACACGTATGAGCTACACGTATGAGCTACACGTATGAGCTACACGTATGAGCTACACGTATGTGCTACACGTATGAGCTACACGTATGAGCTACACGTATGTGCTACACGTATGTGCTACACGTATGAGCTACACGTATGAGCTACACGTATGTGCTACACGTATATGCTACACGTATGAGCTACACGTATGTGCTACACGTATGAGCTACACGTATGAGCTACACGTATGTGCTACACGTATATGCTACACGTATGAGCTACACGTATGAGCTACACGTATGAGCTACACGTATGTGCTACACGTATATGCTACACGTATGAGCTACACGTATGAGCTACACGTATGAGCTACACGTATGAGCTACACGTATGTGCTACACGTATATGCTACACGTATGAGCTACACGTATGTGCTACACGTATGAGCTACACGTATGAGCTACACTTATGTGCTACACGTATATGCTACACGTATGAGCTACACGTATGAGCTACACGTATGTGCTACACGTATATGCTACACGTATGAGCTACACGTATGAGCTACACGTATGAGCTACACGTATGTGCTACACGTATGTGCTACACGTATGAGCTACACGTATGTGCTACACGTATATGCTACACGTATGACCTACACGTATGAGCTACACGTATGTGCTACACGTATATGCTACACGTATGAGCTACACGTATGAGCTACACGTATGAGCTACACGTATGTGCTACACGTATGTGCTACACGTATGAGCTACACGTATGAGCTACACGTATGTGCTACACGTATATGCTACACGTATGAGCTACACGTATGTGCTACACGTATGAGCTACACGTATGAGCTACACTTATGTGCTACACGTATGTGCTACACGTATGAGCTACACGTATGAGCTACACTTATGTGCTACACGTATGAGCTACACGTATGTGCTACACGTATGAGCTACACTTATGTGCTACACGTATGAGCTACACGTATGTGTTACACGTATTAATGCTACACGTATGACCTACACGTATGAGCTACACGTATGTGCTACACGTATGAGCTACACGTATGTGCTACACGTATATATGCTACACGTATGACCTACACGTATGAGCTACACGTATGTGCCGGTAACTGTATGTGTCACTAATGGGAAGGGGGAGGCTTCCTGCGTGCCGTATAGGAAATGGGGGAGCTGATGGGAGTTATTAGCTGTTATTACTTGGATTCCAATGGAATTCGGCCGCTTATTGTCTCCGTGAGTCACAGGATCTGAGCAATGAGCCAAGCGCTGTCACTAATCTCAAGGAAAATGATACAATTAAAAAAGATTTTCCCTCCAGCGGAACGTTCCCTCCCAACAGAACCGAAAATCCCTATTACACTGTAACCCATTACCCCTATAAGCCATTACCCCCATAACCCATTACCCCTATAGGCCATTAACCTATAACCCATTACCCCTATAACCCATTACCCCTATAGGCCATTACCCTATAACCCATTACCCTATAACCCATTACCCTATAACCCATTACCCCTATAACCCATTACCCTATAACCCATTACCCCTATAACCCATTACCCCTATAGGCCATTACCCCTATAACCCATTACCCTATAACCCATTACCCTATAACCCATTACCCCTATAACCCATTACCCTATAACCCATTACCCTATAACCCATTACCCTATAACCCATTACCCCTATAACCCATTACCCCTATAGGCCATTACCCTATAACCCATTACCCTATAACCCATTACCCTATAACCCATTACCCCTATAACCCATTACCCCTATAACCCATTACCCTATAACCCATTACCCCTATAACCCATTACCCCTATAACCCATTACCCCTATAACCCATTACCCCTATAGGCCATTACCCCTATAGACCATTACCCTATAACCCATTACCCTATAACCCATTACCCTATAACCCATTACCCCTATAACCCATTACCCTATAACCCATTACCCCTATAACCCATTACCCTATAACCCATTACCCTATAACCCATTACCCCTATAACCCATTACCCTATAACCCATTACCCCTATAAGCAATTACCCTATAACCCATTACCCCTATAACCCATTACCCCTATAATCCATTACCCTATAACCCATTACCCCTATAACCCATTACCCCTATAAGCAATTACCCTATAACCCATTACCCCTATAACCCATTACCCCTATAACCCATTACCCCTATAAGCAATTACCCTATAACCCATTACCCCTATAACCCATTACCCCTGGGCAAATTGCCCATTTCTCCTTTTATCCTGTCAAAACCAGCACAAGTCTTACGGGGAAAAGAATGGATATTGCCAATATCAATGTCAGCAGCTGGTGCCGGTGATGCCAAATGTCACGGTGCAGCTGGCTGCCATTTTTTCCCACAAGTCTGTGCTTATTTTGCAGAAGATGAGTACAAACTCTGGGCCCTTGTCCTTAATGCCCATCTTTTTAATATCTATCTATCATCTATCTATCTATCTATCTATCTATCATCTTTTTAATATCTATCTATCTATCTATCATCTATCTATCTATCTATCTATCTTTTTAATATCTATCTATCTATCTATATCTATCATCTATCTTTCTTTTTAATATCGATCTTTTATCTATCTATCTATCTATCATCTATCTATCTATCTTTGTATTATCCATCTATCTATCTATCTATCTATCATCTATCTATCTATCTATCTATCATCTATCTATCTATCTTTGTATTATCCATCTATCTATCTATCTATCTATCTATCATCTTTTTAATATCTATCTATCTATCGATCTATCTATCTTTTTAATATCTATCTATCTATCTATCTATCTATCTATATCTATCATCTATCTTTCTTTTTAATATCTATCTTTTATCTATCTATCTATCTATCTATCTATCTATCTATCTATCTATCATCTATCTATCTATCTTTGTATTATCCATCTATCTATCTATCTATCTATCTATCTATCTATCTATCATCTTTTTAATATCTATCTATCTATCTATCTATCTTTTTAATATCTATCTATCTATCTATCTATATCTATCATCTATCTTTCTTTTTAATATCTATCTTTTATCTATCTATCTATCTATCTATCTATCATCTATCTATCTATCTTTGTATTATCCATCTATCTATCTATCTATCTATCTATCTATCTATCATCTTTTTAATATCTATCTATCTATCGATCTATCTATCTTTTTAATATCTATCTATCTATCTATCTATATCTATCATCTATCTTTCTTTTTAATATCTTTAATATCTTTTATCTATCTATCTATCTATCTATCTATCTATCATCTATCTATCTATCTTTGTATTATCTATCTATCTATCTATCTATCTATCATCTATCTATCTATCTATCTATCTATCATCTATCTATCTATCTTTGTATTATCCATCTATCTATCTATCTATCTATCTATCATCTTTTTAATATCTATCTATCTATCGATCTATCTATCTTTTTAATATCTATCTATCTATCTATCTATATCTATCATCTATCTTTCTTTTTAATATCTATCTTTTATCTATCTATCTATCTTTGTATTATCCATCTATTTATCTTCTATCTATCTATCTTTCTGTCTGTCTGTCTGTCTGTCTATCTGTCTATCTATCTATCTATCTATCTATCTATCTATCTATCTATCTAACTATCTATCTATCTATCTATCTATCTATCTATCTATCTATCTATCTATCTATCTATCTATCTATCCATCTTACCAGTCTATATATATACAGCCAGTGTTCTAAGGCAGATCTTAACTTTAAGGCCCCTTAACCATAGTGCTATCTCGATATCTGTTTATCCATGGATATACTTCCAGAATAATACCTCTTAAGTTGTCCTCATTTGATTTATAATCTGTGTATATAAGTATGGAATGTATAAATGTATTACCAGGGCTTCTGAGTGCTTCAGAATATCAGAATATGTCCTAATAAAATTACCATTTTTCTGTCTGTCTAACTATCTCTCTGTCCGTCTATTATCTATTTACTTATGTGGCTAGCTAATTATCTGTCTATCCATAGATATTTTTAGTATTTGTTTATCCCAGCGGTGATTTTCTGTCTGTTATTCCCTGATTCCTAGCATCGGCTATCAGGGGGCTATGAGGGGGTGCTGGGAGTTGTAGCCCAACAACAGCACTAGGATCGCAGAACCCAAATCCCCTCATCCAACCCCACAGAGACAAAGGCTTCATAACAAAAATCCCAGAAAGGACACAAAAATACTCTGTGTGCAAATATGCCATGAATTTCTCCCCGCGGGACGGCCACGCAATAATCCAGGGATCTGAGCTAAAACTTTCCCCGTCCCACTCTGAGCACAAAAGGGAGAAAAAGAAGCTACTCACCAAGGAAATCTCATTCTCTCCGAGTGCAAAATGTTTAAAATCCACAGCGAAATCATGAAGCCCGGCGAGATCCCAACGTTCCGATGGGAAAAAGAGGCAGAAAATAGTCCCGGAGCGGAGACACGGAGTAGCTGCGAGGAGCTGGGGGCTCGGAGTATTTAAACATCCTGTCAGTGGGAGCTATACATGCGCCCTTGTGCTGCCATATATCCTGTCCCGGCAAAGTTTACATTCTAACCCCCACCCCGCTATTATAAGGAGAAGGAGCAAAGATCTCCTTTATGCGCACGGCTCTACCTGTCAGTGCAGGACGACTGGGGTTAAGTATTTAGTAAAAGTCTCCCTTTGCGCCCGCTTAAACCCCATCCTTGGGTTGCTCCCCCCGCCTACGTCAGCAGTGCCACCAAACCAGCGCGGTGGTCCCCCTCTCGCCGTGGGCGGAAGGGAAACCTACCCTGAGACTAACGCGGAGCATGACAAGCAATTCCCCTGCCCGTCAGCAATGTCAGGAATTCAAAGGCAGTTCTTTTCTTTTCTGCTCTCCGCAGAGTAAACAAGTTTGCGGAGTCTTGTCAGGAGTCGGAACAGGAGATGTCTGCTAATGGGAAACATACCACAAGAGGGGAGAGCGCAACCCCCTCCCAAACCCGGAAAAATATCTCTTCTTTCCAGCTCTAAGCAACCAAGTAGCCTGTATGAGCTGCTCCCTGTATCCAGATGTGCTTGGCCTTCACTGATTCAGTTATACCATATGGCAACTATCATAGAGAATGAACGGAGTGGGTTTATTTGCCCTTTACTGATTCAGTTATACCAAATGGCACCTATCATAGAGAATGAAGCGTGGGTTTGTTTGGCCTTTACTGATTCAGTTATACCATAAGGCACCTATCATAGAGAATGAACGGAGTGGGTTTGTTTGGCCTTTATTGATTCAGTTATACCATAAGGCACCTATCATAGAGAATGAACGGAGTGGGTTTGTTTGGCCTTTATTGATTCAGTTATACCATAAGGCACCTATCATAGAGAATGAACGGAGTGGGTTTATTTGCCCTTTACTGATTCAGTTATACCAAATGGCACCTATCATAGAGAATGAAGCGTGGGTTTGTTTGGCCTTTACTGATTCAGTTATACCATAAGGCACCTATCATAGAGAATGAACGGAGTGGGTTTGTTTGGCCTTTACTGATTCAGTTACAGGTATGGGATCCCTTATCTGGAAACCTGTTATCCAGAAAGTTCCGAATTACAGGCCATTCATTATAAGCAAATAATTCTAATTTTTAAAAATGATTTCCCTTTTCTCTGTAATAATAAAACAGTACCTGTACTTGATCCCAACTAAGATATAATTACCCCTTATTGGGGGCAGAACAGCCCTATTGGGTTTATTTAATGGTTAAATGATTCCCTTTTCTCTGTAATAATAAAACAGTACCTGTACTTGATCCCAACTAAGATATAATTACCCCTTATTGGGGGCAGAACAATCCTATTGGGTTTTTTCAATTCTTAAATGATTTTTAACAGACTTAAGTTATGGAGATCCAAATTATGGAAAGATCCCTTATCCAGACAACCCCAGGTCCCGAGCATTCTGGATAACAGGTCCCATACCTGTATACCAAATGGCACCTATCATAGAGAATGAACGGAGTGGGTTTGTTTGGCCTTTACTGATTCAGTTATACCAATGCAACGGTCGTTACTATGAAGGTTTCTCGGAACATTTTCACAAAAATAGCAAAAAAGTAATTTTTTAAAGGCATAGGTTTGTAAAATAAGCTTATGATAAAGCCAATTATGCCCTCTTTTCCCCAGTTAGACCAAGGAAGCCAATAAAACACACATCTGGATCCCCAGTAGAAACATGGAAATAGCTCTGAACCTATTTTAGTCTTTTTATAATCAAGCCCAGACCAAAGTTCGTTTGTGGCAAAGATGATGAATTTCCTGGTATCCTGTAAGTCCGGCCGAAATAATGCAGGAGGAAATGCTGATATCCCCATGGGGCTGGCCTCTGAACAACAGGCGGCCTACGGCATGGCTACTATTAAACCCTTTCAACTCATTCTTTAACTGACCCACTGAATTATTAGATACATAGTAACATGGTAAGTTAGGTTGAAAAAAGACGTACGTCCATCACGTTCAACCATAATACCTATACATACCTCCCAACATTTGAAAAATGAAAAGAGGGACAAAAAGATTTGGCGCGCGCAGCGCGGCAAATTTTTTGACCACGCCCCCTTTTGTGGTCACGCCCCAATTACCACACCCCATTTTAAAAAAAATACCCCTTTTATATAGATCAAATGGCAGGAGCAGACGAAAATGTGCTATACCCTCATACTGAACGACCTAAGGAAAACAATATAGCAACTCCTACATTAAAATATAAATATAGAGAGAAGGCAGTCAGTTATAAGTGAGTTATAGCTAAGTACCAGTTTTTCCCCCCATACACAGTAGCCCCCCCATACACAGTAGCCCCCCATACACAGTAGCCCGCCCCATACACAGTAGACCCCCAAACACAGTAGCCCGCCCCATACACAGTAGCCCCCCATACACAGTAGCCCCCCCATACACAGTAGCCCCCCATACACAGTAGCCCCCCCATACACAGTAGCCCCCCCACACACAGTAGCCCCCCCATACACAGTAGCCCCCCCATACACAGTAGCCCCCCCCATACACAGTAGCCCCCCATACACAGTAGCCCCCCCATACACAGTAGCCCCCCCACACACAGTAGCCCCCCCATACACAGTAGCCCGCCCCATACACAGTAGCCCCCCATACACAGTAGCCCGCCCATACACAGTAGCCCCCCATACACAGTAGCCCGCCCCATACACAGTAGCCCCCCCATACACAGTAGCCCCCCCCATACACAGTAGCCCCCCCATACACAGTAGCCCGCCCCATACACAGTAGCCCCCCCATACACAGTAGCCCCCATACACAGTAGCCCCCCCATACACAGTAGCCCCCCAATACACAGTACCCCCATACACAGTACCATCCAATACACAGTAGCCCCCAATACACAGTAGTCTCCCATACACAGTACCCCCATACACAGTGCCCCCAATACACAGTAGCCCCCAATACACAGTGCCCCTATACACAGTGCCCCTATACACAGTAGCCCCCCAATACACAGTGCCCCTATACACAGTAGCCCCCCAATACACAGTGCCCCTATACACAGTAGCCCCCCAATACACAGTGCCCCTATAAACAGTAGCCCCCCAATACACAGTGCCCCCAATACACAGTGTCCCCCTATCACAGTAGCCCCCTATACACAGTGTCCCCCTATCACAGTACCTCCCATAGGCGCTCCGCCTTCGTCTGCGGCTTCTTTATGCCTCTCCTTGCGCTGCGCGACAGGCCCTTTTATAAGGTTGCGCCCCGTGCGTAATGACGTCACACCCACAGGCGCAACCTTATAAAAGGGCCTGTCGCGCTGCACAAGGAGAGGCATAAAGAAGCCGCAGGCGAAGCGTGAACATCCAGTACAGCAAGCGCATCCCGCTGTGCCGGATAGTTCCATGAATATCCCGCAATGCGGGACATTCATGGAACTATCCGGGACAGCGGGACGCGCCATAAAAAGCGGGACTGTCCGCGAAAAGCGGGACAGTTGGGGGGTATGCCTATATATAACCTGCCTAACTGCTATTTGATCCAGAGGAAGGCAAAACCCCATCTGAAGCCTCTCTAATTTGCCCCAGAGGGGAAAAAATTCCTTCCTGACTCCAAGATGGCAATCGACCAGTCAACTTGGAGAGGACTTGTTGAGAGCCTGTATTCCCTCACTGTACTGAAGCTATCCCCCCTACCCCTGTATTCCCTCACTTGTACCTATCCCCCCTACCCCTGTATTCCCTCACTTGTACTGAGAGCTATCCCCCCTACCCCTGTATTCCCTCACTTGTACTAGAGCTATCTCCCATACCCCTGTATTCCTTCACTTGTACTGAGAGCTATCCCCCCTAATTCCCTCACTTGTACTGAGAGCTATCCCCCCTACCCCTGTATTCCCTCACTTGTACTGAGAGCTGTATTCCCTCACGTACTGAGAGCTATCCCCCTACCCCTGTATTCCCTCACTTGTACTGAGAGCATCCCCTACCCCTGTCACCTGAGAGCTATCTCCCCTACCCCTGTATTCCCTCACTTGTACTGAGAGCTATCCCCCTACCCCTGTATTCCCTCACTTGTACTGAGAGCTATCCCCCTACCCCTGTATTCCCTCACTTGTACTGAGAGCTATCCCCCCTACCCCTGTATTCCCTCACTTGTACTGAGAGCTATCCCCTACCCCTGTATTCCCTCACTTGTACTGAAGAGCTATCTCCCCTACCCTGTATTCCCTCACTTGTACTGAGAGCTATCTCCCCTACCCCTGTATTCCCTCACTTGTACTGAGAGCTATCTCCCCTACCCCTGTATTCCCTCACTTGTTACTGAGAGCTATCCCCCCTACCCCTGTATTCCCTCACTTGTACTTGAGAGCTATCTCCCCCTACCCCTGTATTCCCTCACTTGTACTGAGAGCTATCCCCCCTACCCCTGTATTCCCTCACTTGTACTGAGAGCTATCTCCCCCTACCCCTGTATTCCCTCACTTGTACTGAGAGCTTATCCCCCCTACCCCTGTATCCCTCACTTGTACTGAGAAGCTATCCCCCCTACCCCTGTATTCCCTCACTTGTACTGAGAGCTATCCCCCCTACCCCTGTATTCCCTCACTTGTACTGAGAGCTATCCCCCCTACCCCTGTATTCCCTCACTTGTACTGAGAGCTATTCCCCCCTACCCCTGTATTTCCCTCACTTGTACTGAGAGCTATCCCCCCTACCCCTGTATTCCCTCACTTGTACTGAGAGCTATCCCCCCTACCCTGTATTCCCTCACTTGTACTGAGAGCTATCCCCCTACCCCTGTATTCCTCACTTGACTGAGAGCTATTCCCCCCTACCCCTGTATTCCCACTTGTACTGAGAGCTATCCCCCCTACCCCTGTATTCCCTCACTTGTACTGAGAGCTATCTCCCCTACCCCTGTATTCCCTCACTTGTACTGAGAGCTATCTCCCCTACCCCTGTTATTCCCTCACTTGTACTGAGAGCTATCTCCCCTACCCCTGTATTCCCTCACTTGTACTGAGAGCTATCTCCCCTACCCCTGTATTCCCTCACTTGTACTGAGAGCTATCTCCCATACCCCTGTATTCCCTCACTTGTACTGAGAGCTATCTCCCCTACCCCTGTATTCCCTCACTTGTACTGAGAGCTATCTCCCCTACCCCTGTATTCCCTCACTGTACTGAGAGCTATCTCCCCTACCCCTTGTATTCCCTCACTTGTACTGAGAGCTATCCCCCTACCCCTGTATTCCCTCACTGTACTAGAGCTATTCTCCCCTACCCCTGTATTCCCTCACTTTGTTACTGAGAGCTTATCTCCCCTACCCCTGTATTCCCTCACTTGTACTGAGAGCTAACTCCCCTACCCCTGTATTCCCTCACTTGTACTGAGAGCTATCCCCCCTACCCCTGTATTCCCTCACTTGTACTGAGAGCTATCTCCCCTACCCCTGTTATTCCCTCACTTGTACTGAGAGCTATCCCCCTACCCCTGTATCCCTCACTTGTACTGAGAGCTATCCCCCCTACCCCTGTATTTCCCTCACTTGTACTGAGAGCTATCCCCCCTACCCCTGTATTCCCTCACTTGTACTGAGAGTTATCTCCCCTACCCCTGTATTCCCTCACTTGCTACTGAGAGCTATCTCCCTACCCCTGTATTCCCTCACTTGTACTGAGAGCTATCTCCCCTACCCCTGTATTCCCTCACTTGTACTGAGAGCTATCCCCCTACCCCTGTATTCCCTCACTTGTACTGAGAGCTATCCCCCCTACCCCTGTATTCCCTCACTTGTACTGAGAGCTATCTCCCCTACCCCCTGTATTCCCTCACTTGTACTGAGAGCTATCCCCCCTACCCCTGTATTCCCTCACTTGTACTGAGAGCTATCCCCCCTACCCCTGTATTCCCTCACTTGTACTTGAGAGCTATCCCCCTACCCCTGTATTCCCTCACTTGTACTGAGAGCTATCCCCCCTACCCCTGTATTCCCTCACTTGTACTGAGAGCTATCTCCCCTACCCCTGTATTCCCTCACTTGTACTGAGAGCTATCCCCCTACCCCTGTATTCCCTCACTTGTACTGAGAGCTATCTCCCCTACCCTGTATTCCCTCACTTGTACTGAGAGCTATCCCCCTACCCCTGTATTCCCTCACTTGTACTGAGAGCTATCTCCCCTACCCCTGTATTCCCTCACTTGTACTGAGAGCTATCTCCCCTACTCCTGTATTCCCTCACTTTACTGAGAGCTATCCCCTACCCCTTGTATTCCCTCACTTGTACTGAGAGCTATCTCCCCTACCCCTGTATTCCTCACTTGTACTGAGAGACCCCTGACTTGTACTGAGAGCCCCTACCCCTGTATTCCCTCACTTGTACTGAGAGCTATCTCCCCACCCCTGTATTCCCTCACTTGTACAGAGAGCTATCCCCCCTACCCCTGTATTCCCTCACTTGTACTGAGAGCTATCCCCCTACCCCTGTATTCCCTCACTTGTACTGAGAGCTATCCCCTACCCCTGTATTCCCTCACTTGTTACCCCCTACCCCTGTATTTCCTCACTTGTACTGAGAGCTATCTCCCCTACCCCTGTATTCCCTCACTGTACTGAGAGCTATCTCCCCTACCCCTGTATTCCCTCACTTGTACTGAGAGCTATCTCCCTACCCCTGTATTCCCTCACTTGTACTGAGAGCTATCTCCCCTACCCCTGTATTCCCTCACTTGAACTGAGAGTTATCTCCCATACCCCTGTATTCCCTCACTTGTACTGAGAGCTATCTCCCCTACCCCTGTATTCCCTCACTTGTACTGAGAGCTATCTCCCCTACCCCTGTATTCCCTCACTTGTACTGAGAGCTATCTCCCCTACCCCTGTATTCCCTCACTTGTACTGAGAGCTATCCCCCCTACCCCTGTATTCCCTCACTTGTACTGAGAGCTATCTCCCCTACCCCTGTATTCCCTCACTTGTACTGAGAGCTATCTCCCCTACCCCTGTATTCCCTCACTTGTACTGAGAGCTATCCCCCTACCCCTGTATTCCCTCACTTGTACTGAGAGCTATCTCCCACCCTGTATCCCTCACTGTACTGGGCTATCTCCCATACCCTGTATTCCCTCACTTGTACTGAGAGCTATCTCCCCTACCCCTGTATTTCCCTCACTTGTACTGAGAGCTATCTCCCCTACCCCTGTATTCCCTCACTTGTACTGAGAGCTATCTCCCATACCCCTGTATTCCCTCACTTGTTACTGAGAGCTATCTCCCCTACCCCTGTATTCCCTCACTTGTACTGAGAGCTATCTCCCATACCCCTGTATTCCCTCACTTGTACTGAGAGCTATCCCCCTACCCCTGTATTCCCTCACTTGTACTGAGAGCTATCCCCCCTACCCCTGTATTCCCTCACTTGTACTGAGAGCTATCTCCCCTTACTCCCGTATTTCCCTCACTTGTACTGAGAGCTATCCCCCCTACCCCTGTATTCCCTCACTTGTACTGAGAGTTATCTCCCATACCCCTGTATTCCCTCACTTGTACTGAGAGCTATCCCCCCTACCCCTGTATTCCCTCACTTGTACTGAGAGCTATCCCCCCTACCCCTGTATTCCCTCACTTGTACTGAGAGCTATCTCCCCTACCCCTGTATTCCCTCACTTGTACTGAGAGTTATCTCCCATACCCCTGTATTCCCTCACTTCTACTGAGAGCTATCTCCCCTACCCCTGTATTCCCTCACTTGTACTGAGAGCTATCTCCCCTACCCCTGTATTCCCTCACTTGTACTGAGAGCTATCTCCCCTACCCCTGTATTCCCTCACTTGTACTGAGAGCTATCCCCCCTACCCCTGTATTCCCTCACTTGTACTGAGAGCTATCCCCCTACCCCTGTATTCCCTCACTTGTACTGAGAGCTATCTCCCCTACCCCTGTATTCCCTCACTTGTACTGAGAGCTATCTCCCATACCCCTGTATTCCCTCACTTGTACTGAGAGCTATCTCCCCTACTCCTGTATCCCTCACTTGTACTGAGAGCTATCTCCCCTACCCCTGTATTCCCTCACTTGTACTGAGAGCTATCCCCCCTACTCCTGTATTCCCTCCACTTGTACTGAGAGCTATCTCCCCCTACCCCTGTATTCCCTCACTTGTACTGAGAGCTATCTCCCCTACCCCTGTATTCCCTCACTTGTACTGAGAAGCTATCTCCCTACCCCTGTATTCCCTCACTTGTACTGAGAGCTATCCCCCTACCCCTGTATTCCCTCACTTGTACTGAGAGCTATCCCCCTACCCCTGTATTCCCTCACTTGTACTGAGAGCTATCCCCCCTACCCCTGTATTCCCTCACTTGTACTGAGAGCTATCTCCCCTACCCCTGTATTCCCTCACTTGTACTGAGAGCTATCTCCCCTACCCCTGTATTCCCTCACTTGTACTGAGAGCTATCTCCCCTACCCCTGTATTCCCTCACTTGTACTGAGAGCTATCTCCCATACCCCTGTATTTCCCTCACTTGTACTGAGAGCTATCTCCCCATACCCCTGTATTCCCTCACTTGTACTGAGAGGCTATCTCCCCTACCCCTGTATTCCCTCACTTGTACTGAGAGCTATCCCCCACTACCCCTGTATTCCCTCCACTTGTACTGAGAGCTATCCCCCTACCCCTGTATTCCCTCACTTTGTACTGAGAGCTATCTCCCCTACCCTGTATTCCCTCACTTGTACTGAGAGTTATCTCCTATACCCCTGTATTCCCTCACTTGTACTGAGAGCTATCTCCCATACCCCCGTATTCCCTCACTTGTACTTGAGAGCTATCTCCCCTACCCCTGTATTCCCTCACTTGTACTGAGAGCTATCCCCCCTACCCCTGTATTCCCTCACTTGTACTGAGAGCTATCTCCCCTACCCTGTATTCCCTCACTTGTACTGAGAGCTATCTCCCCTACCCCTGTATTCCCTCACTTGTACTGAGAGCTATCTCCCCTACCCCTGTATTCCCTCACTTGTACTGAGAGCTATCTCCCCTACTCCTGTATTCCCTCACTTGTACTGAGAGCTATCTCCCCTACCCCTGATATTCCCTCACTTGTACTGAGAGCTATCCCCTACCCCTGTATCCTCACTTGTACTGAGAGCTATCCCCCTACCCCTGTATTCCCTCACTTGTACTGAGAGCTATCTCCCCTACCCCTGTATTCCCTCACTTGTACTGAGAGTTATCTCCTATACCCCTGTATTCCCTCACTTGTACTGAGAGCTATCTCCATACCCCTGTATTCCCTCACTTGTACTGAGAGCTATCCCCCCTACCCCTGTATTCCCTCACTTGTACTGAGAGCTATCTCCCCTACCCTGTATTCCCTCACTTGTACTGAGAGTTATCTCCCATACCCCTTTATTCCTCACTTGTACTGAGAGCTATCTCCCCTACCCCTGTATTCCCTCACTTGTTACTGAGAGCTATCTCCCCTACCCCTGTATTCCCTCACTTGTACTGAGAGCTATCTCCCCACCCTGTATTCCCTCACTTGTACTGAGAGCTATCTCCCCTACCCCTGTATTCCCTTCACTTGTACTGAGAGCTATCCCCTACCCCTGTATTCCCTCACTTGTACTGAGAGCTATCTCCCATACCCCTGTATTCCCTCACTTGTACTGAGAGCTATCTCCCCTACCCCTGTATTCCCTCACTTGTACTGAGAGCTATCTCCCATACCCCTGTATTCCCTCACTTGTACTGAGAGCTATCCCCCTACCCCTGTATTCCTCACTTGTACTGAGAGCTATCCCCCCTACCCTGTATTCCCCTCACTTGCTACTGAGAGCTATCTCCCCTACCCCTGTATTCCCTCACTTGTACTGAGAGCTATCTCCCCTACCCCTTGTATTCCCTCACTTGTACTGAGAAGCTATCTCCCTATCCCCTGGTATTCCTCACTTGTACTGAGAGCTATCCCCCCTACCCCTGTATTCCCTCACTTGTACTGAGAGCTATCTCCCCTACCCCTGTATTCCCTCACTTGTACTGAGGAGCTATCTCCCCTACCCCTGTATTCCTCCACTTGTTACTGAGAGCTATCTCCCATACCCCTGTATTCCCTCACTTGTACTGAGAGCTATCTCCCATACCCCTGTATTCCCTCACTTGTACTGAGAGCTATCTCCATACCCCTGTATTCCCTCACTTGTACTGAGAGCTATCTCCCTACCCCTGTATTCCCTCACTGTCACTTGTACTGAGAGCTATCCCCCCTACCCCTGTATTCCCTCACTGTGTACTGAGAGCTATCCCCCCTACCCCTGTATTCCCTCACTTGTACTGAGAGCTACTCCCCCTACCCCTGTATTCCCTCACTTGTACTGAGAGCTATCTCCCCTTACTCCTGTATTCCCTTCACTGTACTGAGAGCTATTTCTCCCCTACCCCTGTATTACCCTCACTTGTACTGAGAGCTATCCCCCCTTACTCCTGTATTCCCTCACTTGGCTATGAGAGCTATCTCCCCTACCGCTGTATTCCCTCACTTTGTACTGCAGCAGCTTTACTCCCCTACCCCTGTATTCCCTCAACTTGTACGAGAGCTATCTCCCCTACCCCTGTTTCCCTCACTCTGTACTGAGAGCTTATCCCCCCTTACCCCTGTATTCCCTCACTTGTTACTTGAGAGCTACTACCCTGTATTCCCTCACTTGTACTGAGAGGCTATCCCCCCTTACCCCTGTATTCCCTCACCTTGTACTGAGAGCTATCCCCCTACCCCTGTATCCCTCACTTGTACTGCAGAGCTACTACCCCTGTATTTCCCGCTATCTCCCCTACCCCTGTTATTCCCTCACTTGTACTGAGAGCTTATCCCCTACCCCTGTATTCCCTACTTGTACTGAGAGCTATCTCACCCATACCCCTGTATTTCCCTCACTTGTACTGAAGGCTATCCCCCCTACCCCTGTATTCCCCACTTATACTGAGAGCTATCTCCCCTACCCCGGTATTCCCTCACTTACTGTACTGAGAGCTATCCCCCCAACCCCTGTTTCCCTCACTTGTACTGAGAGCTATCTCCCCCTACCCCTGTATCCCTCACTTGTACTGAGAGCTATCCCCCCTACCCTGTATTCCCTCACTTGTACTGAGCAGCTATCCCCCCTACCCCTTGTAATTCCCTCACTTGTACTGAGAGCTATCTCCCCTACCCCTGTATTCCTCCACTTTTACTGAGAGCTATCCTCCCCTACCCCTGTATTTCCCTCACTTGTACTGAGAGCTATTCCCCCCTAACCCCTGTATTCCTCACTTGTTACTGAGCAGCTATCCCCCCTAACCCCTGTATTCCCTCACTTGTTACTGAGAGCCTATACCCCATTACCCCTGTTATTCCCTCACTTGTACTGCAGAGCTATCTCCCTACCCCTGTTATTCCCTCACTTGTTTACTGAGAGCTTATCTCCCCTCCCCTGCTATTCCCTCACTTGTACTGAGAGCTATCCCCCCCTACCCCTGTATTTCCCTCACTTGTACTGAGAGCCTATCCCCCCCTACCCCTTTGTATTCCCTCACTTGTACTGAGAGCTATCTCCCATACCCCTGTTATTCCCTCACTTTGTACTGAGAGAGAGCTGAGATACTCCCCTACCCCTGTATTCCCTCACTTGTACTGAGAGCTATTCTCCCATACCCCTGTATTTCCTCACTTGTACTGAGAGCTTATCTCCCATACCCCTGTATCCCTCACTTGTTACTGAGATCTATCTCCCCTTACCCCTGTATTCCCTCAACTGTGCTACTGAGAGCTATTCCCCCCTACCCCTGTATTCCCTCACTTGTACTGAGCGAAGCTATTCCCCCTACCCCTGTACTGTATCCCTCACTTGTACTGGAGAGCTATCTCCCCTACCCCTGTATTCCCTCACTTGTTACTGAGAGCTATCTCCCCTACCCCTGTATTCCCTCACTTGTACTGAGAGCCTATCTCCCTACCCCTGTATTTCCCTCACTTGTACTGAGAGCTATTCTCCCATACCCTGTATTCCCTCACTTGTACTGAGAGCTATCTCCCCTACCCCTGTTATTCCCTCACTCTGTACTGAGAGCTATCTCCCCTACCCCTGTATTCCCTCACTTGTACTGAGAGCTATCCCCCCATACCCCTTATTCCCTCACTTGTACTGAGAGCCTATCTCCCCTACCCCTGTATTCCCTCACTTTGTACTGAGAGCTATTCTCCCCTTACCCCTGTATTCCCTCACTTGTACTGAGAGCTATCTCCCATACCCCTGTATTCCCTCACTTGTACTGAGAGCTATCTCCCCCTACCCCTGTATTCCCTCACTTGTATGAGAGCTATCCCCCATTACCCTGTATTCCCTCACTTGTACTGAGAGCTATCTCCCTACCCCCTGTAATTCCCTCACATGTACTTGAGAGCTATCCCCCCTACCCCTGTTATTCCCCACTTGTACTGAGAGCTATCTCCCCTACCCTTATTCCCTCACTTGTACTGAGAGCTATCTCCCCTACCCCTGTATTTCCCTCACTTGTACTGAGAGCTATCTCCCCTACCCCTGTATTCCCTCACTTGTACTGAGAGCTATCTCCCATACCCCTGTATTCCATCACTTGTACTGAGAGCTATCCCCCCTACCCCTGTATTCCCTCCACTTGTACTGAGAGCTATCCCCCCTACCCCTGTATTCCCTCACTTGTACTGAGAGCTATCTCCCCTACCCCTGTATCTCCTCTTTCTACTTGTACTGAGAGCTATTCTCCCCTACCCCTGTATTCCCTCACTTGTACTGAGAGCTATCTCCCATACCCCTGTATTCCATCACTTGTTACTGAGAGCTATCCCCCCTACCCCTGTATTCCCTCACTTGTACTGAGAGCTATCCCCCCTACCCCTGTATTCCCTCACTTGTACTGAGAGCTATCCCGCCTTACCCTCGTTATTCCCTCACTTGTACTGAGAGCTATCCCCCTACCCCTGTATTCCCTCACTTGTACTGAGAGCTATCTCCCCTACCCCCTGTATTCCCTCACTTGTACTGAGAGCTATCTCCCCTACCCCTGTATTCCCTCACTTGTACTGAGAGCTATCCCCCCTACCCCTGTATTCCCTCACTTGTACTGAGAGCTATCCCCCCTACCCCTGTATTCCCTCACTTGTACTGAGAGCTATCCCCCCCTACCCCTGTATTCCCTCACTTGTTACTGAGAGCTATCTCCCATACCCCTGTATTCCCTCACTTGTACTGAGAGCTATCTCCCATACCCCTGTATTCCCTCACTTGTACTGAGAGCTATCTCCCCTACCCCTGTATTCCCTCACTTGTACTGAGAGCTATCCCCCCTACCCTTGTATTCCCTCACTTGTACTGAGAGCTATCCCCCCTACCCCTGTATTCCCTCACTTGTACTGAGAGCTATCTCCCATACCCCCTGTATTCCCTCACTTGTACTGAGATCTATCTCCCCTACCCCTGTATTCCCTCACTTGTACTGAGAGCTATCCCCCCCTACCCCTGTATTCCTCACTTGTACTGAGAGCTATCCCCCCCTACCCCTGTATTCCCTCACTTGTACTGAGAGCTATCTCCCATACCCCTGTATTCCCTCACTTGTACTGAGAGCTATCTCCCCTACCCCTGTATTCCCTCACTTGTACTGAGAGCTATCCCCCTACCCCTGTATTCCCTCACTTGTACTGAGAGCTATCTCCCCTACTCCTGTATTCCCTCACTTGTACTGAGAGCTATTCCCCCCTACCCCTGTATTCCCTCACTTGTACTGAGAGCTATCCCCCCTACCCCTGTATTCCCTCACTTGTACTGAGAGCTATCTCCCATACCCCTGTATTCCCTCACTTGTACTGAGAGCTATCTCCCATACCCCTGTATTCCCTCACTTGTACTGAGAGCTATCTCCCATACCCCTGTATTCCCTCACTTGTACTGAGAGCTATCCCCCCTACCCCTGTATTCCCTCACTTGTACTGAGAGCTATCCCCCCTACCCCTGTATTCCCTCACTTGTACTGAGAGCTATCTCCCATACCCCTGTATTCCCTCACTTGTACTGAGAGCTATCCCCCCTACCCCTGTATTCCCTCACTTGTACTGAGAGCTATCTCCCATACCCCTGTATTCCCTCACTTGTACTGAGAGCTATCTCCCCTACCCCTGTATTCCCTCACTTGTACTGAGAGCTATCTCCCCTACCCCTGTATTCCCTCACTTACATAGTAACATAGTAACATAGTAAGTTGGGTTGAAAAAAGACATACGTCCATCAAGTTCAACCATAATGCCTATACCTAACCTGCCTAACTACAAGTTGATCCAGAGGAAGGCAAAAAACCCCATCTGAAGCCTCTCTTATTTGCCTCAGAGGGGAAAAAATTCCTTCCTGACTCCAAGATGGCAATCGGACCAGTCCCTGTATCAACTTGTACTAAGAGCTATCTCCCATAACCGTGTATTCCCTCACTTGCTAAGAATCCATCCAGCCCCTTCTTAAAGCTATATAATGTATCAGCCAGTACGACTGATTCGGGGAGGGAATTCCACAACTTCACAGCTCTCACTGTAAAAAATCCTTTCCGAATATTTAAATGGAACCTCCCTTCTTCTAAACGGAGTGGGTGCCCTCGTGTCCGTTGGAAGGACCTACTGGTAAATAAAACATTAGAGAGGTTATTATATGATCCCCTTATATATTTATACATAGTTATCATGTCACCTCTTAAGCGCCTCTTCTCCAGTGTAAACAGACCCAACTTGGCCAGTCTTTCTTCATAACTGAGACTTTCCATACCCTTTACCAGCTTAGTTGCCCTTCTCTGGACCCTCTCTAACTCAATAATGTCCCGTTTGAGCACTGGAGACCAAAACTGAACAGCATATTCTAGATGGGGCCTTACCAGCGCTCTGTAAAGGGGAAGAATAACCCCCTCCTCCCGTGAATCTATACCCCTTTTAATACAGCTCAGAACCTTGTTTGCCCTTGCAGCTGCTGCCTGGCATTGCTTGCTACAGCCAAGTTTATTATCTACAAGGACTCCAAGATCCTTCTCCATTATGGATTTGCCTAGTGCAGTCCCATTAAGGTTATACGGGGCTTGCATATTTTTACATCCCAGGTGCATGACCTTACATTTATCCACATTAAATCTCATCTGCCACTTAGCTGCCCAGATTGCCAGTTGGTCAAGATCCTGCTGCAGGGATGTCACATCCTGGATAGAATTGGACTGGTCTGCAGAGTTTTGTGTCATCTGCAAACACTGATACATTACTCATAATACCCTCCCCTAAGTCATTTATGAACAAATTAAACAAAAGTGGACCCAGTACAGAACCCTGAGGGACCCCACTGAGAACCTTACTCCAAGTAGAGAATGTGCCATTAACAACCACCCTCTGTACCCGATCCTGTAGCCAGTTTTCTATCCATGTGCAAACGACTTCACTAAGACCAATAGACCTTAGCTTAGAAAGCTTGTACTGAGAGCTATCCCCCCTACCCCTGTATTCCCTCACTTGTACTGAGAGCTATCCCCCCTACCCCTGTATTCCCTCACTTGTACTGAGAGCTATCCCCCCTACCCCTGTATTCCCTCACTTGTACTGAGAGCTATCCCCCCTACCCCTGTATTCCCTCACTTGTACTGAGAGCTATCTCCCCTACCCCTGTATTCCCTCACTTGTACTGGAGAGCTATCCCCCCTACCCCTGTATTCCCTCACTTGTACTGAGAGCTATCCCCCCTACCCCTGTATTCCCTCACTTGTACTGAGAGCTATCTCCCCTACCCCTGTATTCCCTCACTTGTACTGAGAGCTATCCCCCTACCCCTGTATTCCTCACTTGTACTGAGAGCTATCCCCCTACCCCTGTATTCCCTCACTTGTACTGAGAGCTATCCCCCCTACCCCTGTATTCCCTCACTTGTACTGAGAGCTATCCCCCCTACCCCTGTATTCCCTCACTTGTACTGAGAGCTATCCCCCCTACCCCTGTATTCCCTCACTTGTACTGAGAGCTATCCCCCCTACCCCTGTATTCCCTCACTTGTACTGAGAGCTATCCCCCCTACCCCTGTATTCCCTCACTTGTACTGAGAGCTATCCCCCCTACCCCTGTATTCCCTCACTTGTACTGAGAGCTATCTCCCCTACCCCTGTATTCCCTCACTTGTACTGAGAGCTATCCCCCCTACCCCTGTATTCCCTCACTTGTACTGAGAGCTATCTCCCCTACCCCTGTATTCCCTCACTTGTACTGAGAGCTATCTCCCCTACCCCTGTATTCCCTCACTTGTACTGAGAGCTATCTCCCCTACCCCTGTATTCCCTCACTTGCTAAATATCCATCCAACCCCTTCTTGTACCTATATAATGTATCAGCCAGTACCACTGATTCAGGGAATTCCACAATTTCACAGCTCTCACAGTAACAAACCCTTTTCGAATATTTAGAAAGAATCCCCTTTCTTCTAATTGGAGTGGGAGCAACCATTACATACAGTGGCCACATCCATCATAGGCAGCCTTTAAAGTACTGACACATACTGTAATTACCATTCCTACTTGCAGTGTTCTCTCAGGCTTAAATAACAGGACTGTTTTATTGACTAAAACAGACCAGGAATGGATAGTCTAGCCTGCAAAGGACATGCCATAACATAACGAGATATATGAGATAACAGAAGGCTGACTGTTTATTTAATGGTTAAATGATTCCCTTTTCTCTGTAATAATAAAACAGTACCTGTACTTGATCCCAACTAAGATATAATTACCCCTTATTGGGGCAGAACAGCCCTATTGGGTTTATTTAATGGTTAAATGATTCCCTTTTCTCTGTAATAATAAAACAGTACCTGTACTTGATCCCAACTAAGATATAATTACCCCTTATTGGGGCAGAACAGCCCTATTGAGTTTATTTCATGGTTAAATGATTCCCTTTTCTCTGTAATAATAAAACAGTACCTGTACTTGATCCCAACTAAGATACAATTAATCCTTACTAGCAAAATTATTGAAAGATCCCCTATCGGGAAACCCCAAGGCCCCAAGCATTCTGGATAACATACCTGTATGACAATAAATCAGCTGGAAGAGAACCATACCTGAAGACTGGATTATCCATGCATTTGAACACGTGAATACTACACTAAGGGTTCCGGTACGGCAATGCTCTAGACATTGGGCACCACTGGTGAAAGCTCCATGTTTGTAACTGTCACAGAGGGTTTATATATGTTTGGATAAGGTGGGGTAACCAGTGGAAACCAATCATCTCCTTTACATGTACCTACTCCTTCTTATTTGTTATCTCCTCCTTCTCCTCCATACAGTGGTTCAAACTATCAGCTTTTTACCCATTTGTGGGCCAATTGCACTCATAATAAATAAGTT
The DNA here is from genome assembly GCF_000004195.4 of Xenopus tropicalis. Classification (NCBI taxonomy): domain Eukaryota; kingdom Metazoa; phylum Chordata; class Amphibia; order Anura; family Pipidae; genus Xenopus; species Xenopus tropicalis. The sequence continues at coordinate 9,537,987 of NC_030682.2, read as the reverse complement.
TTTAGTGTTGTGGCTACAGCATAAATGGGCGTCAGAGCTCTTACAGTGGCTTTCTCAATGGAGGCATTTAAATATTTAATTCTAAATATAAAATCAATATGACAAGAAAAGGGCAATTTTGACTTTATGTTCCATAGAACCCAGTCAAACGTATCAAGTGAGTATCTATGCCTGATTGTCTTCTCCATGACGTATAGGATTGTAGATAAAGACTCGGAATCTTTCAAACATAGAACATGGAAGCTGTCCATACGTGTCTTGACCAGGTTACGATATAATCAAGTTGGTCAACCAAGTGGTTGGACTTAGTAGGACCAATGCAGCCCCTGCAATTGGATTGTATAGGGCAACCTTTTTTTTACCCATAAGCAACAATTTAATATAAAAGAGTTGGGTTGCAACACAAGCATGAAAAAAAGTTCCTAGGGGGTGGCCAGTAAGGGCTGTGATTGGTTATTTGGTAGCTTAAAGTGGACTGGCAATCGGGGCTCATTTATCAACACTGGGCAAATCTGCCTATGGGCAGTAACCTGTAGCAACCAATCAGTGATTGGCTTTTTTTCAGCCAGCTGCAGGTAGAACAATAAATGCAACAATCTGAATGGTCGCCATAGGTTACTGCTCATGGGCAAATTTGCCCGGTGTTGATAAATGACCCCTGTCTTTATGTCTTCAAAACTTGCCTCTAAGTTCACAAACTCAATGAACCCCACTCTATTATTCATATTCATTGTTCACCTACGGGTGGGCGATATGGGGGGAATTTAGGTTAATTTGATCGTTTGGCCCTGGGGCCAAAATCGAACTATAATGATGGGTATAGGCAAAGTCGGTCCGGGGACTGCATCAATGAGCCAATGAGGTCCCCGATCCGACTAGATTTTCTAACCTGCCCGATCGAGATCTGGCCGATTTCAGGCCAGATGTCGGTCGGGCAGGCCCGTCGGTAGTGTCCCTACATGGGCCGATAAGCTGCCGAATCGGTCTAAGGGACCCATATCAGCAGCTACAATCGGCCCGTGTATGGGGACCTTTAAGAATATAAAGCCAACAAGAAACTAGAAGAAATATCAACTAGGACCATTTTGGGGGGCCCCCTACAGAACACAAAGCAACATTATTGGACAATCGTCGTTAAGGGGGTGGTCTAGACAGCTTTATGTGCTTATTCCCCCCCCTCATGAGTATGGGGCCCTATTGGGTCTGACCAGGGCTGGCCCTGGGAAACATTGTTTTGAGATCAGCTGCAATATTTTTAAGCATTTTGGCGGAATGTTCTAGGCCATTTTTGTGTTGTCATGTGTTTTTATGATATCCAAAAAGTTCACAAACTCAACGACCCCCAAAAAAAAGATCAAGACAGATAATTTCTGGAATTAGTTCCGCCGTGCAGAGGAGGCCAGATGTTTCACAAACCCTAAAGCGGAAAGATCCAATTTGTACGTGCCGGCTACGGCCCCTGCAAGGGTGTAATTGTCTTTATCAAGACCTTGTGATTAGGGTTTGACAGTAATTGGGAAACATTATTGCTATAAGTGTATCTAGAGGCTACTCGCCAACTACTGACAGGATGTGAGAGGAATTCAGTTCTTCTGAGGGGGCCCACGTTTTTATTTCTAAATGACACAGTTACACAGCAAATAATTCCCTCTGCCATTTAACCTTTTATTCTTCAACCAACAAATGTATTTGTAGCTGTAATATTGGTGTGTAGGCGCCATCTCAGTGCCTTGTGCCTGAGTCTGAGCTTTCAGCCAGCGCTACCCATTAGACCTGCTTTCAGCTAACCTATTGTTTCTCCTACTCCCATGTAACTGGAGGAGTCCCAAGCCGGACTTGGATTTCTTACTATTGAGTGCTATTCTGATACCTACTGGGAGCTGCTATCTTGCTCCCTTCCCATTGTTCTGCTGATCGGCTGCTGGGGGTGAGGGGGGGGGGATATCACTCTAACTTGCAGCGCAGCAGTAAAGTGTGAGTGAAGCTGATTTACTGAATTTACTGTGTTTTACCCATGGTGTAGAAGAAGTGCCTGACTCCATCCCTGCAATGAAAATTGTATTTTTAGTTAAAACATTAGATGCTAGATGATTATTATATTGGAACATATGTCTGATTGTTAGTCTGATTCTCTGCATAGGAGAGTCTTTATTCTCTATCTGCCTTCAGCAGGCCGGGTAGAACTCTCTATACACCTCCCTGACTCACTGTCTCTGTACTCGTATAATGGCACAGCCTGTCACACAGGGCGTATTCAGCATCAGCCGGACTTATTATGCTTCATCTTCTGAAGGGAGTGAGAGGAAACAGACCGCCCTACAGATACACTAAGGGCCCGTGCAATATAAAGCTCCCCATACAGAGCGGCGAGCCCCCCCGGCACAAGGCTGACTGTGCAACGGTCTCTGCTATTTCTGTTTTTCATTTATTTTAGTTACCATGGAGCAGTGGAAGTACAGAGAAGAAACCTGATACTGCTATATAGCTCAGTGCTGGCTTTGAATGAGTTACATACAACCAATGCATGTATCCACACAGGCCTGCAAAGGCTGCACAGGCCTCAAAGGCCCCAGCTTGGAGGAATGAGCTTTAGGGGGGCAATAGGAGACCTCAAAAATATTCTAGAGTAGGCAGGGTCGGCCTACTGACTAAGAGTAAGGGGCACCATGAGGCAGGGTCGGCCTACTGACTGAGAGTAAGAGGCACCATGAGGCAGGGTTGGCCTACTGACTGAGAGTAAGGGACACCATGAGGCAGGGTCGGCCTACTGACTGAGAGTAAGGGACACCATGAGGCAGGGTCGGCCTACTGACTGAGAGTAAGGGGCACCATGAGGCAGGGTCGGCCTACTGACTGAGAGTAAGGGGCACCATGAGGCAGGGTCAGCCTACTGACTGAGAGTAAGGGAAACCATGAGGCAGGGTCGGCCTACTGACTGAGAGTAAGAGGCACCATGAGGCAGGGTTGGCCTACTGACTAATAGTAAGAGGCACCATGAGGCAGGGTCGGCCTACTGACTGAGAGTAAGGGACACCATGAGGCAGGGTCGGCCTACTGACTGAGAGTAAGGGGCGCCATGAGGCAGGGTCGGCCTACTGACTGAGAGTAAGGGGCGCCATGAGGCAGGGTCGGCCTACTGACTGAGAGTAAGAGGCACCATGAGGCAGGGTCGGCCTACTGACTGAGAGTAAGGGGCACCATGAGGCAGGGTCAGCCTACTGACTGAGAGTAAGGGGCACCATGAGGCAGGGTCGGCCTACTGACTGAGAGTAAGAGGCACCATGAGGCAGGGTCGGCCTACTGACTGAGAGTAAGGGACACCATGAGGCAGGGTCGGCCTACTGACTGAGAGTAAGGGACACCATGAGGCAGGGTCGGCCTACTGACTGAGAGTAAGGGACACCATGAGGCAGGGTCGGCCTACTGACTGAGAGTAAGGGGCGCCATGAGGCAGGGTCGGCCTACTGACTGAGAGTAAGAGGCACCATGAGGCAGGGTCGGCCTACTGACTGAGAGTAAGGGGCACCATGAGGCAGGGTCAGCCTACTGACTGAGAGTAAGGGGCACCATGAGGCAGGGTCGGCCTACTGACTGAGAGTAAGAGGCACCATGAGGCAGGGTCAGCCTACTGACTGAGAGTAGGAGGCACCATGAGGCAGGGTCGGCCTACTGACTGAGAGTAAGGGGCACCATGAGGCAGGGTCGGCCTATTGCCTGAGAGTAAGAGGCACCATGAGGCAGGGTCGGCCTACTGACTGAGAGTAAGGGACACCATGAGGCAGGGTCGGGCTATTGCCTGAGAGTAAGGGGCACCATGAGGCAGGGTCGGCCTATTGCCTGAGAGTAAGGGGCACCATGAGGCAGGGTCGGCCTATAGCCTGAGAGTAAGGGGCACCATGAGGCAGGGTCGGCCTATTGCCTGAGAGTAAGGGGCACCATGAGGCAGGGTCGGCCTATTGCCTGAGAGTAAGGGGCACCATGAGGCAGGGTCGGCCTATTGCCTGAGAGTAAGGGGCACCATGAGGCAGGGTCGGCCTACTGACTGAGAGTAAGGGGCACCATGAGGCAGGGTCAGCGTACTGACTGAGAGTAAGGGGCACCATGATGCAGGGTCAGCCTACTGACTAAGAGTAACCAGAAACCAGAGAGCTGTACATCATTCACGGCCCTAACTGGACCCTCTATATTCCTGGACCTTTTGCAGCCACTGGCTCTTCCATTATTCCATATGCAATTTGTTTTGGAGATGTCTATCTATCTAGGCCATACACTCAGGCCAGACTTGTGTACAGAAGCAAGACTGGGGGAAGGCTAGCTGCCCCCCTACAACTCCCATTGTGCCCCTGGTTTTAGGGCTGCCCATTGAGACTGATGGAATGTGTATATAAAGCCAGATTTGTTTCCCTAAGAGACTAGTGAGTAGGCCGAGGGCGATTTAATGGGTAACACCGTGTGTGCGTATGAGCTCTCTCTGTCCGACCCGTTATATAAACACTGCTATATTTATATCAAAGTGGCTTGGGCACATGTTGTACCACTGTCCCTGATCCAAAACCGATTATGTAACATGTTCCCGTGCCTTGGGTAGTGACTTGTACTCACGTTATTGCCCCCACTCTACTGGCTGGAATCCCGTCTGTTCATATTGGCTATAAAGCTCAGCATGGAGTGTGACCACTTGGTGCCAAACTTGATACCAAATGAAGTAAAACCAATAGGTTGCTGGCCAGTTTCACACAGAAGATGGTGGTAAAGGAACCCAACCCGGTGAAAGTGACTAACCCGGTGAAGGCGACCAACCCGGTGAAGGTTACCAACCCGGTGAAGGTGACCAACCCGGTGAAGGTTACCAACCCGATGAAGGTGACCAACCCGATGAAGGTGACCAACATGGTGAAGGTGACCAACACGGTGAAGGTGACCAACCCGGTGAAGGCGACCAACCCGGTGAAGGCGACCAACCCGGTGAAGGCGACCAACCCGGTGAAGGTGACCAACCCGGTGAAGGTGACCAACACGGTGAAGGTGACCAACACGGTGAAGGTGACCAACCCGGTGAAGGTGACAAACCCGGTGAAGGTGACCAACCTGGTGAAGGCAACCAACCCAGTGAAGGTTACAAACCCGGTGAAGGTGACCAACACGGTGAAGGTGACCAACACGGTGAAGGTGACCAACCCGGTGAAGGTGACCAACCCGGTGAAGGTTACCAACCCGGTGAAGAAGACCAACATGGTGAAGGTGACAAACCTGGTGAAGGTGACCAACCAACTCAATGTACATTCCGACCAGCTCTACACAGCACTCAGGACAACCCTGGTTGCAAGCAGAGCCCGTATTGTAATGCAACGCAGCCCCTCTCAGTTAGCAAAGAGTTAAACCGTTCTGGCATGAAGGCAGTCTCATTGCTTTGAACTGCTCAGGGAAAGAAGGGAGGCCGAGTATGGGAATAATTATAGTGTCGCTGCTGGCAATAGATGTCTTCTGGATAGATGAACAAAGCTCTGTGTTCTTCTGGGTGTAACTGGAGCATTAACAGCACAGTACCAGCGAGGGAGGCTCCCAGGCTGCCCAGCGGAACTTTCTCTACTTCTAATGGAAGGGACAATGGAAACCTTCTGCTGGACATCCTGGCTTTCCGTCTTATTGCAAGTGATATGGGATCATGCTTAATTAACCTATTATAATCTGTCTCCTTGAATAAAATTGTACGTTGGCACTGAATCCACCATGCCAGCATTGTCTCTAGGACTGGCTGTTCACACCCTTCCTTATCACCTCCCATAGCCCTCCAATTGTGTTATGGGACATCTAATTGGCACCAGTTACCAAGAGTGCATACCATGCTGTCAACACAGGGATTCTCTAAGCTTTGCAACTGCCACAGTTTTCCTGATCAGACATTTTTGTATTCCCAAGTGCAGTAACATTTTCACCTTCCTAGAAGCACCAAATGGTGACTCCGACTACCGTGGAGGTTACTGGTACCTGATACAGTAGCCTATTTTGTTCTGACTGGGGTTCCATATATCTAAAAGACTGTGCTCCTTGAGCAGCCCAAGAACATACTCTACATAACATTAGTAAATGTGTAGCTGGTTATACCAGTAATCTGGTAGGTGAATCTATACTGTCTCGGTGTCTACATGGTGTTACAGCTAAGCATACATTTCTCAGAGGGAAAGGAAAACCAATTATAGAGTAGGTGGAGCAACTGGGTCTAAGCCCAACTTTCAACCTAGCCATTCTGGAATTGAACTAGGAGTATATTGCTCTAGGACAGGGATCCCCAACCTTTCTTACTCATGAGCCACAGTCAAATGTAAAAAGACTTGTAGAGCAACCAAAGCACCATAAAAGTTCATGGAGGAGCCAAATAAGGGCTGTGATTGGCTATTAGGGGCCTCTATGCACCCTATCAGCTTACAGGGGGCTTTATTTGGTAGGAAATCTTGTTTTTATTCAACCAAAACTTGCCCCCAAGTCAAAAAATAATTCTAGGGCACCAAACCACAATTAAATTTTAATGATTTAGAGCAGGGGTCCCCTACTTTCTTTACCTGTGAGCCACATTTAAATATATAAAAAGTTGGGGAGCAACACAAGCATGAAAAAAATTCCCAGTGGGGGACCTATAAGGGTTATAATTGGTTATTTGGTAGCCCAATGTGTACTTGCAGACTACTCTACAGGAGGCTCTGTTTGGCAGTACACATGGTCTTTATGCCTCCAAAACTTGCTTCCAAGTTAGAAATTCAAAAATAAGCCCCTGTTTTGAGGCCACCGGGAGCAACACCCAAGGGGCTGGGGAGCAGCATGTTGCCCCCGAGCCACTGGTTGGGGATCACTAATTTAGAGCATTAACCATACCTCCCAACATTTGAAAAATGAAAAGAGGGACAAAAAGATTTGGCGCGCGCAGCGCGGCAATTTTTTTGACCACGCCCCTTTTGTGGTCACGCCCCAATTACCACACCCCATTTTTTTAAAAAATACCCCTTTTATATAGATCAAATGGCGGGTGCAGACGAAAATGTGCTATACCCTCATACTGAACGACCTAAGGAAAACAATATAGCAACTCCTACATTAAAATACAAATATAGAGAGAAGGCAGTCAGTTATAAGTGAGTTATAACTAAGTACCAGTTTTTCCCCCCATACACAGTAGCCCCCCCATACACAGTAGCCCGCCCCATACACAGTAGCCCACCCCATACACAGTAGCCCGCCCCATACACAGTAGCCCGCCCCATACACAGTAGCCCGCCCCATACACAGTAGCCCGCCCCATACACAGTAGCCCCCCCATACACAGTAGCCCGCCCCATACACAGTAGCCCCCCCATACACAGTAGCCCGCCCCATACACAGTAGCCCGCCCCATACACAGCAGCCCGCCCATACACAGTAGCCCCCCCATACACAGTAACCCCCATACACAGTAGCCCCATATACACAGCAGCCCCCCCATACACAGCAGCCCCCCATACACAGTAGCCCGCCCCATACACAGTAGCCCCCCCATACACAGTAGCCCGCCCCATACACAGTAGCCCGCCCCATACACAGCAGCCCGCCCATACACAGTAGCCCCCCCATACACAGTAACCCCCATACACAGTAGCCCCATATACACAGCAGCCCCCCCATACACAGCAGCCCCCCCATACACAGTAGCCCCCCCCATACACAGTAGCCCCCCCATACACAGTAACCCCCATACACAGTAACCCCCCATACACAGCAGCCCGCCCCATACACAGCAGCCCGCCCCATACACAGTAGCCCCCCATACACAGTAGCCCCCCAATACACAGTAGCCCCCTATCACAGTAGCCCCCTATCACAGTAGCCCCCTATCACAGTAGCCCCCAATCACAGTAGCCCCCAATCACAGTAGCCCCCTATACACAGTGTCCCCCTATCACAGTAGCCCCCTATCACAGTAGCCCCCTATACACAGTGTCCCCCTATCACAGTACCTCCCATAGGAGCTCCGCCTTCTTCTGTGGCTTTGTTATGCCTCTCCTTGTGCAGCGCGACAGGCCCTTTTATAACGTAATGACGTCACACCCACAGGCGCAACCTTATAAAAGGGACTGTCGCGCTGCACAAGGAGAGGCATAACGAAGCCGCAGGCGAAGGGTGAACATCCGGCACAGCAAGCGCATCCCGCTGTGCCGGATAGTTCCATGAATGTCCCACAATGCGGGACATTCATGGAACTATCCGGGACAGCGGGACGCGCCATAAAAAGCGGGACTGTCCCGCGAAAAGCGGGACAGTTGGGGGGTATGCATTAACAACATACAAGTTCAGTACCAATGACCTGAATTGCAATGTTGTAGGGATCTAGATAAAATAAACCTCCATCAAGTGCAAGATTCTATATTACTACACTACAGATAAGAATCTGTTCTGGGGGACCTAGTTACAAGGATCCAGATTAAAGGTGGCCATAAACATAAAGATCCGCTCGCCTGGCGAGGTCGCGGATCTTCTCCCCATATCCCCACCTACGGGTGGGTGATATCGGGGGAATTTAGGCTAATTCGGTAGTTTGGCCCTAGGTCCAAACAATCGAATTGTAACGACTGTTAAGGGCACAGTTGGTTTGGGGACCGCATCAACGAGCCAATGCGGTCCCCAATCCGACTGAATTTTTTAACCTGCCCGATCGATATCTGCCCGATTTCAGGCCAGATATCGGTCAGGCAGGCCAGTCATTAGTGCCCCATACACAGGCCGATCAGCTGCCAAATAAGTCTAAGGGACCCATATCGGCAGCTACAGTACAATCGGGCCGTGTATGGGGACCTTTATAAACCACAGTTTGGTTCCAAAGATCTTGGTTGGAGTATTACACTACAGCTAGTTCCATGAATGTAGAGTATGGAACACCAGCCCAGTTCACAAATTGTAGAGTACTAAATTTATTTAGTTATGTTCTAAAGTTCTTCAGAACTAAAACACAGCAATGGACCAGGGTTCTGGCATGTTATGTTCATAAGATCTAAGGTACCAAACCACAAAAAAGTTCCAGAACTCAGCAACAGATTAGTACCATGCAACTAGAGTACTAATTTCCAGCAACAGTTACTCTGTTTGTGGGTGGGACATTCCAAAGGTGGGACTCACACTGCAACTGCTGCAACAGGACGATGACTAACTGATAGGGTTCATAGAAGAGTTCATTGCAGCAAATACTCACATCAATGGGTCACACAAATAAATCTTTAAATATTCCAAAACTATAAGAAAGAAAAATAGTTGACTCTGCAGACTCCACTGGGGCAGGGGCTGATGGGAATGTGAGAGGGACCTTAGATTGTAAGCTCACTGGGGCAGGGACTGATGGGAATGGGATAGGGACCTTAGATTGTAAGCTCACTGGGGCAGGGGCTGATGGGAATGGGATAGGGACCTTAGATTGTAAGCTCACTGGGGCAGGGGCTGATGGGAATGTGAGAGGGACCTTAGATTGTAAGCTCACTGGGGCAGGGACTGATGGGAATGGGATAGGGACCTTAGATTGTAAGCTCACTGGGGCAGGGACTGATGGGAATGGGATAGGGACCTTAGATTGTAAGCTCACTGGGGCAGGGACTGATGGGAATGTGATAGGGGCCTTAGATTGTAAGCTCACTGGGGCAGGGACTGATGGGAATGGGATAGGTACCTTAGATTGTAAGCTCACTGGGGCAGGGATTGATGGGAATGTGATAGGGACCTTAGATTGTAAGCTCACTGGGGCAGGGACTGATGGGAATGAGATAGGGGCCTTAGATTGTAAGCTCACTGGGGCAGGGACTGATGGGAATGGGATAGGGGCCTTAGATTGTAAGCTCACTGGGGCAGGGGCTGATGGGAATGTGATAGGGACCTTAGATTGTAAGCTCACTGGGGCAGGGACTGATGGGAATGTGATAGGGACCTTAGATTGTAAGCTCACTGGGGCAGGGACTGATGGGAATGTGATAGGGACCTTAGATTGTAAGCTCACTGGGGCAGGGACTGATGGGAATGGGATAGGGGCCTTAGATTGTAAGCTCACTGGGGCAGGGACTGATGGGAATGGGATAGGGGCCTTAGATTGTAAGCTCACTGGGGCAGGGACTGATGGGAATGGGATAGGGACCTTAGATTGTAAGCTCACTGGGGCAGGGACTGATGGGAATGGGATAGGGGCCTTAGATTGTAAGCTCACTGGAGCAGGAACTGATGCTTAAGATAAACACACTCAGAGTAACATGCATATAAATAAAGGACAAGAAAAGACTTTGTTTTGAAATTTAGAAGCTTTTCCATTTTAACCCTAATATACAACAATGACCCATGTAAACTGCCAATTTTGCTTTTCTCCTCAAGTGGGATGGGGCCAAAGACGTTGGGTCACTAATACAGAACATTTGGTTGCACAACAGCTTTATATGAGTTACACAATGAAATGATCCAAACTAAGCGCAGATAATCCTGTTTAGATGTCGGGTTACATGCACTTACGGTGCCGGGGAATTGGCCAATATACACTGCTATTAGCTTCATACATCTTTCCCTATAGGGTTAAAAAGCCCCGTGTTTATGTGTGAGGCACAACTGGCTTAATTACCCCCCCATCTATTCCCCACACAAATCCTTGTCAAGACAAGAAGCAGCTGGAACATATGACTGTGTCTTCAATCAGAGAAGCCATCCGTTCCCAGGGATTGTACCATCTCCACACAAATAAATTACTATCTGTAGTGACTACTCATCCCAAAAATAAACTGTTTTCTGTATTATTTTTAGAGACAAATTCCTCTGATATATTTTTTTTTTACTAATTTTCAGTTGGAATTCCCAGAGGCTATTATCCCCCCACTGCTACTATAGGCACCATCTCTCCCTACTATACCTGCTATCCCACAGCCCCAGTCCCTTCCCAGAGGCTATTATCCCCCCACTGCTACTATAGGCACCATCTCTCCCTACTATACCTGCTATCCCACAGCCCCAGTCCCTTCCCAGAGGCTATTATCCCCCCACTGCTACTATAGGCACCATCTCTCCCTACTATACCTGCTATCCCACAGCCCCAGTCCCTTCCCAGAGGCTATTATCCCACTGCTACTATAGGCACCATCTCTCCCTACTATACCTGCTATCCACAGCCCCAGTCCCTTCCCAGAGGCTATTATCCCCCCACTGCTACTATAGGCACCATCTCTCCCTACTATACCTCCTATCCCACAGCCCCAGTCCCTTCCCAGAGGCTATTATCCCCCCACTGCTACTATAGGCACCATCTCTCCCTACTATACCTGCTATCCCACAGCCCCAGTCCCTTCCCAGAGGCTATTATCCCCCCACTGCTACTATAGGCACCATCTCTCCCTACTATACCTGCTATCCCACAGCCCCAGTCCCTTCCCAGAGGCTATTATCCCCCCACTGCTACTATAGGCACCATCTCTCCCTACTATACCTCCTATCCCACAGCCCCAGTCCCTTCCCAGAGGCTATTATCCCCCCACTGCTACTATAGGCACCATCTCTCCCTACTATACCTGCTATCCCACAGCCCCAGTCCCTTCCCAGAGGCTATTATCCCCCCACTGCTACTATAGGCACCATCTCTCCCTACTATACCTGCTATCCCACAGCCCCAGTCCCTTCCCAGAGGCTATTATCCCCCCACTGCTACTATAGGCACCATCTCTCCCTACTATACCTGCTATCCCACAGCCCCAGTCCCTTCCCAGAGGCTATTATCCCCCCCACTGCTACTATAGGCACCATCTCTCCCTACTATACCTGCTATCCCACAGCCCCAGTCCCTTCCCAGAGGCTATTATCCCCCCACTGCTACTATAGGCACCATCTCTCCCTACTATACCTGCTATCCCACAGCCCCAGTCCCTTCCCAGAGGCTATTATCCCCCCCACTGCTACTATAGGCACCATCTCTCCCTACTATACCTGCTATCCCACAGCCCCCTTCTGAAACCCCCAGAAATAGGACACTTTGTGCATAAACTGGGGGTTTGGGCAGGGCCATAATGGGGCACCCCCAGGGTGGCGCTACACTAACTTGGTTCTATGGCATTAGATACAATACGCTCAGTGCCAGGGGATGTTTCCTGCTGCAGAAATGCCTTGTGTCCCATTCGTCACTGTATGTTGTGCACCTCGGGTTCCTACTAAGAATAAAAATATCCCAACCCCGCGCCGGGCTCCACAGACTCCACGTGTGCGTTCCATTCCATGCATTGCTTGGCTCCCACTACACACATACATTTCCACTTAACCAGCAGCTTAGAAGAACACTGTACACATGCATAAATATTTATATAATCCTGTATTTCCAACCCCCCCAGAAATTACAGGCCAGTCTGCCACTTTCCATAACTTTTGTCAAATGCAAATTAAAGCGATAACGACACCAAAAAACTACTTTTCAAAATATGAATGTACATTTATTGTTCCCTATGGGTCATTTTTTGCTGATAGATCTTCTTTAGTAAGTGTTACTTGAAGTCCCCTAGCCCGACTGTTTGGCCAACCTGACTGTAGCTAACGGACTCCTGCTGCACAAATATGGCCGCCCCCCTTCATGATACATGTAAAAAGGCTTAATTTCTGGTGTTAGTATCTCTTTAACCCCATTATATAAGCTTGTAAACACTCCCCAATGTTACCAGAGTTTTCTACATTTACACACAGCGTTTGGCAGGGTTGGGGGCATGATTGCTAGGGGCATAAATGGGTTGCCATTTGGCATGGCCAAAAACCTTCTGAAAATCATAGAAGTCTCTATATTTATCATTACAATGAACAATGATGGAGAGCTCAACCCACCATAGAGCATACACTTGTGTTGGGTGCTTATCCAGAAGACCCTTCCCTTGCAGTGGGGTCCATATATCAATAGAAAAAAATCCAGTAGGTCTCCAGTAATTTCCATGGTGTAAAGGTGTTCCGCCTATATACTAGGCACAAATGGCAATATTTGGGGCTCCACTGTGCCCTTTATTAAACCTCTATTAAGCTCTATTAAGCTCTCTAAGCTACATGACTCCAAGTGCATCATGTGGAAACCTGCTAAAATATGGATAGATGAGTCAGACGGAACCAATATGCTCTTTTCACAATATCTTCATCTACAGTTGTCTTTATGGCGGTACCAATAAGGGTGATAGCCTTGGGTAGGGTAACAGGTATAGTAGGGTAAGATGGCATTAGTGAAATCATTTAGTAAATCACTTCAGTTGCTGTTGATGTACCCAGTGTCAGACTGGGACCCCAGGGGCCACCAGAAAACCTTAGACCCTAGGCCCACTCTCCAGACTATATTTCCCCCCTTTCCTCACTCAACCTTTTATTCTCCCAGTCTCTTTTATTTCCATGCTAGCGTCTATCCTATCTCTTTCTTCCCATTCAGAAATAGCAAATGACCATGAAACAGGCCAAATGGTCAGGAGCAAAAGGTCCCACTGAATTCTGGGCCCACTGGGAGTTTTCCTGGTATCCTAGTGGGCCAGTCCGACACTGGATGTACCATTAAAGCATCTCTAGCAGGGGGAATAAGGTGTTTCTTTTAGTACAAGCCAAACCTCTTGCACCTTAGGGGGCACCTAACTGCCCTTACATTTAAAAATATAAATAAATGAAAGCACAAGCCCCTAGGGAGAAACTGTGCGTAGCTTTGATACATTTTGAGTTGTTTGGTTCATTTACCCTTGGAATAATTCCATGGCAGACACGAGCTTCCTTTCCAAAGACAATGTCATCGTATGGAACAATTTTGAATTCCTTTAGGATTTCCATTCTCATGTGCATTCCCTCAGGAACCAGAGTTCTCAGAATGGTGGAAGCCATTAACTTGCAATGAGAACTCAACTAGCATTGGGGGTTGTTTTTGTCTAGAATATTCCATTATTATCTAGGACTTGATAACATGAAGAGTTGGACAACATGACAAGTTTTCTGCATCAGACAGATAAGCAAGGAGATTCAGCCGTGGATAATCCCTTTGGGATAAAAAGTCATGATGCCAAGGCCTATGATGGAATGATAATGACTGTGTTACAGAGGGAAGAAAGAAAGTTCTGGGCAACACTAATGGAAGGGTCCAATTATAATTAATATATGGTGTTGGTTTCCCTTTGGGCTAAACATTAACCCTATCTGTAACAATGGCCCCTTTATTGGAGCTCCCTATAGATCCTCTCAGGTCCCTGTCTGTGTTTCAAATGAGGGGTGGGCGTGTCCTAACGGTCCCTGCCAGAAGCACAGTAGAAGGGGGAGAGCCAATCACAGCACTGCACTCACACAAGCACAGACAGGCTTCAGTTCCCTATCAGGTCAGCCTAGCTGCTGATTGGTTCCTATCCTACAGTGCCGCCGGCCCCCCTGCACAGCCTGGGAAAGGAGGCAGCAGGAAGTGGAACTGATGGGCGGGGCTAGTGTGGTTTTTGGAGAATTTTTCAATAAATCGACACAAACTGTTTAGAGCACGTTTCTTCTATAGTTAGGTGAGTACAATTCATTGGCACATTATTATTTTCCACAGAATATGTCTCCTTTAAACCTTTATAATGGAAGTCCACTCCACCTCCCTTCTGGATGTGTCTCTCAGAGCTGACAGTTTCACACAGCAGTCAATGTGATAATCAAAAGTGGATCTTCCATTTCTGCTGGATCTTTTGCTGTAAAATTCAGCGCCGGAGGGCTCAACCAATATCCCAATATTCCTAGAGACAACATGAAGTCCATGCCCCTGAACTGTGCCACTCCCATCAGTATCATCCATAATGAAGTGCTGTCTCCAACTATTTATTATCATCTCCAGTTCTTTTGATTAAACCCATTTTGCCAGACATATCCCTATCCAGTGTAGAGATCATAAGGAGGCCAACTTCTAGGTTAAATGGTTTGAATCCCCAGAAAGCCCTGCTTGCTTGAGATACCACAAGTATCTACCTGGCTATTCTGGTCTGCAATGGATGCATAGTAGCCATACATGGGGTCTTTCTGCTGCCCATATGCAGCTCTGCAATACTCTTCTTGGTAGTAGCCTCTTCCAGAGTCGGACTGGGACCTCAGGGACCCACCAGAAAACCTTAGACCCTAGGCCCACTCTCCAAATTATTTTTCCTCCTATTCTCACCCAAACTCTTTATTCCCCAAGTCTCTTTTATTTACGTGCTAGCATCTATCCTTCCATCTATTTCTCCTCTTTGTTCCCATTCAGAAATAGGGAATGACCATGAAACAGGCCAAATGGTCAGGAGTAAAAGGGCCCACTGACACCTGGATCCACTGGGAGTTTTCCTGGTATCCCTGTGGGCCTGTCCAACACTGGCCTCTTCCCAGATGCTGCCTAAACATTTTTTTGGATGTTCAGATTCTACCAACTGAAGAAACTCATGTCCCTACCAGATAAAAGACTCCTGAACTGTTAAGCCTAGAGTCATTGCCCGACAGAGACGTGCCCAAGGTTTTATGGACTAAAGCCTCACAATGGGATGGGACAATAATTGTACTTAGGTAACCAAGTGCCCTCCACCCTCTTCAGGTTCCAGAGGACAAGGCAGGGCAGCAACAATATTCCAAGTTTCATGCATGTTGCACAGGGTTGATGCCAGCTAGCATTTGCCAGGGCAAACTTGGCGTAAGAGTAAGGAGCGGAAAAAGTGAGCCGTTCCTAATAAAGAGAATTTCTGTGCCATGATACTGATCTCCTTTCTGACCAGAGAACCAGCTGTGTTCCGCGTCTGGCTGTGGAACGAGTTGGAATTCCGTTGCACTGGGTGACGGATTTATGCTCACAATGTATTGCCAGAGTTGCTCTCGTACATACAGGGAACTGGTTCTGACCTGATGGAGAATAACGTAATGGAAGATGCAGTTCCACCTCGGAGTTGCGGCTGCAATTTCTCTCTCTAATGTACCGGTAAAACTCAATGTTACGGGGCAACATATACTGAGTATAACACCTGGCTCCACACCCTCTAATGTCCCTTATAGGGCAAGAAATATTATTCTTAAAAGTATTTGCCCCCTCAGTGTTCTAGTTTGGGCCACTGCTTGGATTCAAGTCCCACTTTTGAGAGGCGGACATTCTGTCTCCACCATAAGTTGATTTCTGAGTATACTATGAGTATACATGAGGTTTTACCCCAACTGCCCTTATAGATGAGTATCCTGGTTTAAACTGTCAGTAGAATGTTATATTCCAGGCCATTTGAAGACTTCATTCCCTTCTAAGCAGTAAATAGAGTGATCTAATTTGATCCACTGCTTTGGTGAAAGGGGACATATTGTATGAAAAACAATATTGTGCCAATGAATTGTATTTATCTAAACAATGAAGGATTGTGCTTCAAGAAATAATGTTTTGGGATTATTTATTGAAAATCTCTCCAAAAACCCCACCAGCCCCGTCCATCTGTTCCTGCTGCCTCCTTTCCCAGGCTGTGCAGGGGGCCGGCGGCACTGTAGGATAGGAACCAATCAGCAGTTAGGCTGACCTGATAGGGAACTGAAGCCTGTCTTTGCTTGTGTGACTGCAGGGCTGTGATTGGCTCTCCCCCTCCTACTGTGCTTCTGGTTAGGACACACCCACCCCTCAACTGAAACACAGACAGGGACCTGAGAGGATCCATAGCAGTGGTTCTCAACCTTCCTAATGCCGCGACCCTTTTATACAGTTCCTCGTGTTGTGGTGACCCCCAACCATAAAATTAATCCTAAGACCATCGGAAATATGTGTTTTCCGATGATCTTAGGCGACCCCTGTGAAAGGGTCATTCAACCCCCAAAGGGGTCCCGACCCACAGGTTGAGAACCACTGATCTACCACTGTCTTTGCCTTTGAAGATCTCCTGATTGCCCCAGTAAGCTGCCATTAGAGAGTCCTTGTCCAATCCACCTGGAACTTGGGAACTGCTTTTTGGGAACTTGGAAATGACCCCCAGTCGGACTAGTGCCGGAGTGAAATGAAATAGGGGATGGTTTTGATTCTAGTAACTTGATTACAGGAGACCTATGTAGGGTAATAAGAAAGGTGGTTGCCAGCCAGACAGACGAAGGCTGCTTAGGCAAAGCTTCAACTGCAAGTTGAGTGTGTAGCACCCTAGTAGAAGCTTTAGCATCTTTATCCATATATCCAGATATAGTGAAGCTTGAATCAAACCCACATCTCCTAAGTGCATTTACTATTCTCACCATCAAGGCAATGGCCATAATTACAGGGCAAGGCCCACACAAGATGATGGGTGCCCACCACAATCATTCCCACTTAAGGCGTCACAGACTGGAATTGCCTTGCCCTGAAAATCGAGAGAATTCTGTGATATTTAAATGGAGAGGTTACAGTAATTTGTAAAAAGAAAATACATTTGACCAAGATACATGAAATGCTTTTGTCGTTGGGCTCCAGTTACTGGGAAACCCACACAAAGGGATGATAAAGAGATGCAGACAGTGACGCCCCCCACCCATGTGTGACCCGGCCAAACCACTTCAGAAAGCCCGAGCTGTGCCGACCTAAACATTTTGTTTCGTGACATTTATTCTGATAACCCTTATCGGATAAGGGTGTCTCATCATTCCCCCAATCCCATTGGATGAGAGGAAGTGAGCTGTACATCCAACAAGCAATACCATTGTCCGGCACAGGAAAAACAGACAATAAAATCACGTCTGCAGGCTCCACTTTCAACTCCCATCAAACAATGGGCTCGGCTGAGTTTACAGGACAGTGCCATTGTCAACCGTCAGCCAGGCCCTCTCTAAATCAACATATGGGATTTTAGATAATAGACGCTGGCTGTTGGGTCAAGGGAAATGGTCATTTAACTTTATTTTGCTTTGACATTGTGTTTGTATTATAACTACGCCACTCAGCATACAATAATGTGATATTATAGGTCTGGAGTCATGACATGCAAGGCTTTACATCTTTTTTGGGGTGAAGTAGTATAAGGCACTAAGATTTCCCAGGAGCAGTAAAGGTGGCCATAAACGTTAAGATCCGCTCACTTGGTGAGGTGGCCAAGCGAGCGGACCTTCTCCACCTACGGGTGGGTGATATCGGGAAAATGTAGGCTAAATGTTGGCCCTGGGGCAAAACGATCGAATTATAACAGCGGCAATGGGCGCAGTTGGTTCTGGGGACCGCATCAAAGAGCCGATGCAGCCCCCGATCCGACTAAATCTCATTTAACCAATTTTAGGCCAGATATTGGTTTTAGGCCAGATATCGGTATGCCCATCGTTCCTGCCCCTACACGGGCCCATAAACTGCCAAATCAGTCCAAGGAACTGATATCGGCAGCTACAATCAGCCCGTGTATGGCCACCTTAACTCATATCAACCAATCAGCAGGTAGAATATAGTGATCACCTGTTTAAAAGCAAACATTGTATTGGTTTACTGCCCCGAACAAACCTAGTGCCTTTTATTACATATAAGGATTAGAGTCTGGCCCTGCGATTTGTAAAAAAAATGTCAGTTTAAAGGAGAAGGAAAGGCATTTTGGGATTTTACTGCCAATAGATTAGCCACAATAGTGACACCTAGAATGCTATATTTATTCTGCAGAAAGCTTTATCAAATCTAAGTAAACAGCCCTAGAAGCTCCCTCTGTTTGTTTAAGATAGTAGCTGCCATTTTAGCTTGGTCTCAGTAGCTTCAGTGCTGCAGATCTGGCTGCTGGTAGCTCAGATTACACAGAGTTGGGAGGGGGAGAGAGCAGAGATGGGAGCGGGAGGAGGAGAAGGGAGGGGGAGAGAGGAGCAAACTGAGCAGACTCGTGCCATTCTCTGAAGGATTTTTCTGAGAGCAGGACATAGAAGACATAGAAGAACATATTTCCAAAAAACTAGAAACAAAATCCTGTTTTTCTTTTGATAGAGGACTCAGTGCAGTGTTTCTGTGAGTGCTTATGACCTTTCTGATAAAGCTTACTTAGTTTTTACCTTCCCTTCTCCTTTGTATTGCAACTATTTATGCCGGCAGTAAAAAGTTATGGGGTAAATTCCCTTTGTATACAATCCAACTCCATGAAGAAGCCAACAAGGACAATCCATTTCCACATCCTATTCAGACCAAGGGTAGAGTCAAAGTGGGCAACATCTGTCTCCTGTAACGTCTCAATAACCCCTGCTTATGTGACATCACTTCCTGCCCCACCCCATGTTTTTTTTTTCACAGTTTGCCAGAATATTAGTTTTTATCCCCAAAACCCACGTCGCAAGTAAGGAAACAACAAATGTCAATGAACTATGAAAGTCGCCAAATCGTATTGCTACTCTTCAGTCTCAGAGAAGAAGATGAAGAATGGGGTTTTGGTTGGTGAAAGATAAAATATTACCCCAAATCTTCAATATAAAAAGCAGCGTATCACAGCATCTCTATACTGATTACAGACGTCTGTTTGTAAAGTCTCTGCTGTAAAACATTAGGTAACATGATTTTTTTGGCAAAGAAGAGACTACACTGTGGAAAGTTACTGTGTGTGACTGTCTGCTGATAATGATTTGCTGTAGGAGCGACCCGAGGGCTCCAACCCATTGCCGTGCCCAGAACTCCACACACAGCTCTTTCATACCGCTTATGTTCTCTCTTTATATATATAACCCAAGAACAGATATTACATTCGATCTAAGCCAAAAAAGCCACCGACAGGAAGACCCATTGCTCTGATGACAAGTGGTCTATAATTTCCATTCTAGAAGGACAAAAATTTGCACCCAAGGGTGCAAGGTGCATTGTAATGGCAATTTAACCCATAATGGGGGTCATTTAACAACACTGGGCAAATTTGCCTGTGGGCAGTAACCCATGGCAACCAATCAAATTGTTGCATTGTTATACTTGCAGCTGGCTGAAGAAAGGCAGTCACTAACTGGTTGCTTTGGGTCACTAGCCTCGGCCAATTTGCCCAGGGTTGATAAATGAGACATAATGTCTCCAGAACATATTCCAGGATAAATACAGTGCCAAGTCTCCTTGTAGATTGTAAGCTCTTTTGGGCAGGGCCCTCTTCCCCTCCTGTATCGGTTACTGATTGCTTTATATGTTACTCCTTGTAGAGTGTAAGCTCTTTTGGGCAGGGCTCTCTTCACCTCCTGTATCGGTTACTGATTGCTGTATATGTTACTCCTTGTAGAGTGTAAGCTCTTTTGGGCAGGGCCCTCTTCCCCTCTTGTATCGGTTACTGATTGCTTTATATGTTACTCTGTATGTCCAATGTATGTAACCCACTTTATAAATAAATGTTAATAATAATAATAAAATAATAAAGTCCAGGTACAATTACCCAGAAAACATTTCAGTTTGTTGTAGGCTATTCATTTTTTTGTTCTTTGGTTTGGGGAGACGTAGCCTCTACTTAAATCCCCCAATGCTTATAATAGAAGAAGAACCAACCAATAAAGGATGTTGTTCCTAAGAAGCTTAAGCTTTTGTGAGCTTTCCCTTTACCCACCCTATAGAGCACCCAGATTTAAAGGAACAGTAAATTGTGCCACGTGTTTGCCTCAGTGGATGACGGCACGGCTGACAATAGCACATTCTTGGATTATGGTGACTTCCAGTGTTGGTCAGGTTTTGCAGACACTGCAGACCAGAATATGTTATTTGGTATAGTGTTCAATTTTTTTGTTCCTCAACAGCTGTGACTCATGTTGTGGTAACCGGTTGCCATTCATTTTTCGCATGACTAACCGTATCATTTTTCCATGCCTCGGTGGAGGACAGGAAGACACCTCCCAAGCATGAGCTGTCATCTTGGACAACCTTGCTACTCTTTCCTCTCTTCTGGCTAACAATTCCCTAAAATATCTTTCTGGAGCCACGTACACAGCTCTGTATACAACTGATATTCCCCCCCCCCCCCCAGCAGCCGATCAGCAGAACAATGGGAAGGGGGCAAGATAGCAGCTCCCAGTAGGTATCAAAATAGCACTCAATAGTAAGAAATCCAAGTCCGGCTTGGGACTCCTCCAGTTACATGGGAGTAGGAGAAACAATAGGTTAGCTGAAAGCAGTTCTAATGTGTAGCGCTGGCTGAAAGCTCAGACTCAGGCACACTTTACTGCTGCGCTGCAAGTTGGAGTGATATCCCCCCCTCACCTCCAGCAGCCGATCGGCAGAGCAATGGGAAGGGAGCAAGATAGCAGCTCCCAGTAGGTATCAGAATAGCACTCAATAGTAAGAAATCCAAGTCCGGCTTGGGACTCCTCCAGTTACATGGGAGTAGGAGAAACAATAGGTTAGCTAAAAGCAGTTCTAAAATGTAGCGCTGGCTCCTTCTGAAAGCTCAGACTCAGGCACACTTTACTGCTGCGCTGCAAGTTGGAGTGAACTCCCCCCCCTCACCCCCATCAGCCGATCAGCAGAACAATGGGAAGGGAGCAAGATAGCAGCTCCCAGTAGGTATCAGAATAGCACTCAATAGTAAGAAACCCAAGTCCGGCTTGGGACTCCTCCAGTTACATGGGAGTAGGAGAAACAATAGGTTAGCTAAAAACAGTTCTAATGTGTAGCGCTGGCTGAAAGCTCAGACTCAGGCACAAGGCACTGAGATGGCGCCTACACACCAATATTACAGCTACAAATACATTTGTTGGTACAAGAATAAAAGGTTAAATGGCAGAGGGAATTATTTGCTGTGTAAAAAGTGTAATTTAGGAATAAAAAATTACTCCATAAAAATCATGACTGTATCCAGTATACTTTCTGCACCGCTCATAGGGAAGGGAGTGATTTTTGGTCCAGGAATTTGGCCGTCACAAACTGTCATTTTTTCCTAAAAGCATGTAAAAAGAAAGGTTATGGGGCACGGTGTGGGTCTCATTCCGCAAAGACATCAAATTAGTTTAAATTAAACTTCCGTGACCTTCCTGTTATTCCTGGGACTGTTATTAATGAGCTTGTACGATTTTTATCACTTTTCCTTTACGGTGACTGTATATAGATTTGTGGTTTTTGTTGGCTGCGAGAAACATTTTCATGCTTCATTAATGAGACCTATGACTAAGTTACGTGGGACGGCCAGAATACACTGTGCTTTTGTGTAATATGCTGTTTTACTGATACACGTGCAATGGTTCAACCTCCCTGTTCCTTATTACTACTCAGAAATATGCAATATGGAGTCCACCATCCCTCCTGCTTTTACTGAACCTCAGGAGGATGGAGGAGGGAACAGGAGGATGCTGGGACTTAGACTTCAGCATCAGCTTGAGAGATGGAGATCCCTAGCAGGTATAAAGCTGCCCATACACAGTCCAATATCTGTAAGGTTGGTACCCAGGGCTTTCCATAAAAGGGTTATTCTTGTGTGAAGCACCAAGCCTTGAAGGAGACATATACCATAAACAAAAAACCCCTAACCCTGTAGGCAACTATAAATAATATTTGGTGCTGGTTTCCCTTTGGGCTAAACATTAATCCTATCTGTAACAATGGCCCCTTTATTGGAGCTCTCTATAGATCCTCTCAGGTCCCTGTCTGGGTTTCAAATTAGGGGTGGGCGTGTCCTAGCGGTCTCTGCCAGAAGCACAGTAGGAGGGGGAGAGCCAATCACAGCCCTGCAGTCAATAAAGCAAAGACAGGCTTCGGTTTCCTATCAGGTCAGCCTAGCTGCTGATTGGTTCCTATCCTACAGTGCCACCAGCTCCTCTGCACTTCCAGAGAATTCAGCCAGCAGGAAGTGGAACAGAAGGGCGGGACCAGTGGGGTTTTTGGAGAAATCTACTATAAATCAGCCGGAAAAACTACTTTTTAATAGCACATTCCTTCTATATTTAGATGAGTACAATTTATTGGCACAATATTGTCTACTAGTTTACATTTAAACATTAAAAAGGATTAATAGGATTGGTTTGCTTCAGCAAAGATTTATACTAGATTCATCTTATTTTTTTTGACAATAAGCTAGTTATTCAAAAATGATGAATTGTTTGATTAGCACTGCTGTATCTGGGAAATCAGATGCCTACAGTGTATTCCTACTGTTTATTAACAGATCAGATGGGGGGAACAAACATTGTAATAAATAAAACATAAACACAAATACCTACTGAGGTGCCACATGTTAATAGACACCAAAGAAAGGAGATGTCTGTCCAATAGAGCTTACAGTCTAAGGGTTTAACCTCCATAGCAGGGTCGGATTGGGGGGTGCAGGGCCCACTGGAGCTGCCGCCCCAGGGTCCCCCCACCCCCCAAGGTGCCCCGCCAGCCATGTCCCCCGCACCCCCGCAGGGGCCCCCTGGGGAGGACACCATTGGGTGGGGAAGTGGTAAGAGGGATCAGGTCTGGACCACCAGGGCCCACCAGGTTTTTTCCCTGGATCCTGGCGGCCCAGTCTAACTCTGCTCCATAGTTCATCAAGAGGCAGTATATATATATTTAGCTTTGAGAAAATTGAGGGAGAGTTCCTTATGGAGAAACTGAAGGATGAAGTTTTGGAAGAAAGGAGGAGCGAGGAAGAACTGGGAGATGGAAGTGGGCGTTGGGGTTGTGAGAAGGTGGCAGCTGTGAAAGGAGATAACTACAAAACAAGGGTTTTTATGCATTTAATATAATAAACTATTACCCTGCCCTTGTTAGAACTGTATATTTGCTTCAGAAGCTCAACTACTGTATATATTAATAAGCCACTGTGTAGCCACTCATATGAGTGTATGCTCATCACTAGGCCAGTAAAGCATAAACTGAAGTCATTCTTAGAAGTGGAGTGACCCCTCATCCCTACAGGCATTACACTGCAACTTCTAGAGATGATTAGAAAGAACATAATAAATGTACATACTCAGAAGCCTTCAGTTATGGACCTTTTAGCTGCCTTATTGCCTTCAGGGTGAAGTGTCTGGGACTAGGAGGCCTGTACACAGGTCCATCTCTTTCAAAAATGCCAGGACAAAGCTGGTGAGCCCCAAAGTTACTAGAGAATACTTCTTGTCTGGTTTCCCTCTACTTGTTTGACCTTTCTGACTCCATTCGGAGGATGATGTGCTTTTTCAGGAGCAGGGCTGGGAATTGTGAGTCACTGGGAGGTTGTATCTAGTGAAACCGTCCCAATGCAAGAGAGGGAGACTGAAGGCCACAGAGAGAAGAAAGTTTACTTTGTGGTTTTTCTAACTACTGCGGATGGAAAAATGCTACTTCTTCGAAAGAAAGGAGCAGGAATCAAAGAGGGTTCTCTCTGTTCTTGGGTTTGGCTATTGGCATGTGGATGAAGAAACTTTCATTGCAATAATTAAAAGCTGCATATTTGATACATTGGCCTCACAAAGGGGCCTTTATTTTTAACCGTTTTCCTATGGGCCCCCACCCCGTGCACATATTTCAGTCTGCCATTTTGGCCTCCCCCTCTGTATTAACACTGCACCCTGGTTCAGAGGGAGCCCCTGGTTGAGAGTAAGGGTGAGGGCCTAGACCTATCTTTGGTGTGGAGGGGGGGCAGGGGTACAAGGCCCCAAGGGTGTGGGTGGCAGAGGGCAAAATGAACCTCAGTTACAGCTCTATGCTGTTATATAAACCAAAGGTGGGAATAAGAAAGGATTGCTTGGAATTGTCCTTGGTTGGAGCCCGCTTGGAGATACTCTGGGGTTCTGAGAGGCCAGACCAAGCCAGTTAGCTTGCTATGCATGAGGCCAGTGTTGGACCAGGCTACCCAGAGCTAAGCAAGAGATGCCAACCTAAATCCAAAGGGATCAGGGTGCCTGACTACCCCACCTCTGGCTCCACCCCAGCCAGAACCCACCCCATGCCTGCTCTCTGTTCCACTGTTTTGCATATCAGATGAAAATGGGCGACAATTCTATACTTTTCAATAGAGTGGGTAAGATGGGTTTCAGATGCCAGTTACTGAGAGTGTATGACAGACCTATAGGTAACCAGGTGACTGAGTGAGCAGGGTGACAAAAAGTGAGTTGACTTCTACTAAACCCTGTGCACCTTGCAGCACCCCCCTACTCCATCAAGCCAGGGGTGGTACGGCCCACTTTGATTTTTCCTAGTGCCCCGGTGGCCAATGAGCTCCTAGGACTTAGCAGTTGTAGGACAACAAATCTCAGCATTTTACAGCAGACATTGTCAGTACAATGCTAAGAGTTGCAAACTGAATGCCCCTGATATAGTCATTGATACACAATATAATGCAGCTTTTGCTTCTTTATCAAAGATCTCTCCAGGGAATAGGGTTTACACCTTCTTTTAATGTTTTTTCCGGCCTTTGGGTTGGGGGAGCAGGCAGGGAATCACATGGGGTGGGGTAATGGGTGGAGTGGGTGGGGGAAATGGGCAGAGTGGGTTGGGTAATGGGCAGAGTGGGTTGGGTAATGGGCAGAGTGGGTGGGGGTAATGGGCGGAGTGGGTGGGGGTAATGGGCGGAGTGGGTGGGGGTAATGGGCGGAGTGGGTGGGGTAATGGGCAGAGTGGGTGGGGGTAATGGGGGGGGTAATGGGTGGAGTGGGTGGGGGTAATGGGCGGAGTGGGTGGGGTCATGGGCAGAGTGGGTGGGGGTCATGGGCGGAGTGGGTGGGGTAATAGGTGGAGTGGTTGGGGTAATGGGCACAGTGGGCAGGGAAATGGGTGGAGTTTAGGCAGATCTGGCCTTAAATGGGGTAATCTGTCACAAGAGAGGGTGAGGGGAGGGAGGGATTTCTAGGGGCCCCAGAATACTTGCTCTACTATAAAACAGACCCTGATTGCATTGTGTGAAGAAAACTAGCTATCTCTTATATGTCATCCCTGTTGGGCAGACTAGCAGAGGCCTCTATGCAGGAATAGTGTAAAGCCACCCCCAGCGCCACCACCAAACACGTAAATGCTTTACTAAAAATATGAAAAACATTATTATTTTATAAAAACAATAATATTGGCATGGGCAGCTAATGGTTCCTGTGCATCACCCCGATTCCTGCTGTATTCTACTGACGCTGCCAGACAGCCTAATTATAGATGGCCTAATATAGTGTTGGTAAACAGGAAGTGACATCTTTCTCCTTGTGCACTTCCTGTTTCTCCTCAGAGGAGCCCAAACTCACACAAACAACTCTTATTATTGTCTTTTTTCTTTTGTTCTGTGTGTCCTTGTGTTACCAGCACTGAAATGGGTGGGGTTGGAACAAACCTATAGCCAATTCGGGAATCAAAAAGTTAATAATTCCAGCTGCTTCGTTGCAAATCACAACAAATGTCTGTGAAACAGACCACTATATGTAACCAGCTTGAAGATAAATTAGTTAGTATATTAAGCACTCTAAAAAGTCTAGTAATCCATACAAACCAATCAAAAACTTACTTTCAAATGCAACTGGCCCACACCTATAATGCTAACTATGGATTTGTTGCTATGGGTTACTAGATCTCTGCCCTTTATATGATAAATGAATCAACAGTCTCCTGTCTGTGTGTGTGTGTATATATATATATATATATATATATACACACACAGGTATGGGATCCCTTATCCGGAAACCTGTTATCCAGAAAGCTCAGAATTACAGGAAACCAGTCTCCCATAGATTCCATTTTAATCAAATAATTAAGAATTTTAAAACTGATTTTTTCTCTGTAGTAATACAACAGTACCTTGTAACCAATCCAAACTAAGATATAATTAATCCTTATTGGATGCAAAACATTCCTATTGGGGTTGATTAATGTGTTATTGATTTTTTAGTAGACTTAAGGTATGGAAATTCAAACTAAGGAAAGACCCCTTGTCTAGAATACCCTTGGTCCCGAGCATTCTGGATAACGGGTCCCATACCTGTATATATATATACAGCAACAAGAGCCCCTCTGAACTTGACCACTATCAATATATATATAGGAGATTAGGACATTCTGGGCATTGCTTGGCAGCTTAATGCACAGAATGTCTTAATGTCCTATATATATTGATATTGATAGTGGGTGAGTGCAGAGGGGCTCTTGTTGCTGTTGGGGTCACAGCCTCATTGCACTTATGGCCTAATGGTTACAAATTTAGTTATAAACACAACTTTCCCTTGTTTGCTAAATAAATATATATATATATTTGCTCTTCTTTTCACCTGCGGAATCAGATTAATACACAGGGTATATACATTTGGCGGGTACAGTACCTTTCCACAAAGAAGAAAAACAGGTAGATGTGGGCCCCGTTACAGCATCCCCTGGGG
Source organism: Xenopus tropicalis (assembly GCF_000004195.4). Lineage (NCBI taxonomy): Eukaryota > Metazoa > Chordata > Amphibia > Anura > Pipidae > Xenopus > Xenopus tropicalis. The sequence continues at coordinate 9,510,816 of NC_030682.2, read as the reverse complement.
ACAAAAGATCTGTGAGACGGACTGTGATCTCTTCAGCTCTGAGGGAGAAGGAAGGGACACAATTTAGCATTTATCTCCTGCGCCCAGGCCTCCTCTCCCCACCAAGCACAATGCCCATCATGTCATGCTTCCCAGCCCTGAGTGTACCAGGGGAGCGCAGGGCTATGAATGGCCGGCTTTATAGAGGGCCCCGTGCAACAGCAGCCTGGGCAGATTGTCCCTGATCGACTTGGGCCTGGAGGGGACCATCAGGAACACAAAGCAGTGATTGAAAGCTTTGCAGTACAGAGCAGGCTGTTCCCTGGACTGAATCATTGTTTTTATAGTGATATCAGAGGCAAAGGCAATACTATTATTCTCCTCTGGTCATGTGCTAAACGGAGTAACTGGAAGCTCCTGGTCCCCACAGCAAAATCATTTTAGGGCCCCCTAAGTGTTCATAAGTGTACATATATTAAACCCCACTGGGCCCCCTATCCTTTACGGTTCTCCAGCTGTCATAGGGTCTCCCATTATAATTACGCCACTGGCCCTAAGCAAATCTTTTAGTGTTTTCTTATGTTCCTTATTTAGCCCAGTCCTGATGGCTACACCAGATATCGGTGCTCATTGGCACAGTGTGTGATTCCACATGCAAATTGTATTTTCCTACCAACAATTCAGCATTTTCCACACAATTCCAGCATCCCTATGACCAAGCACATTGTTGCTTTTGCCACAATTGTGTCTGGCACAACAAACTTAAGCAATTGTGGATGCGCCCAAAGTTTGTGGGGACTGCGTCCTTTCCACCAATTGCTATTATTATTACATAGGAACGTGCCTTACTAGGGGAAAGTCTGCTGCGCCTATTAACACTGCCCACAAAGGCAACCATGGAGTTACCATTAGCTTGAAGGTGGCAGTAGTTCCAGGGTTCCCCCGCAGCAACAGATGCTCTTGCATATAGTTTAGAAGAGGAGGCAGGACAGATACATTGGTGCTGATGCAACTATAAAAAAGTGCACCACTGTGGCTAAGGTAGTAAATCAGTCCTATGGACTACTCCACTACTGATTGCCAATACAAACAGTTAGACCCTGCAACTGGTGGCAAGCTCAAGAGGTATGGGGACCAGTGACATTTCCAATTGTTATATCCCCAAAGTTTTGGGGGGTCCCTCAAATTACTTTTATTGGGAGCCATGATATCTGGCAAGGGATGAGCCAGATATTTATATGGGGCTATTGATGTCGTCCTTGGTTCTCAGATCCAGTTACACCCTTATAAATATATATACTGTATATTATATAGGGCTGGATTTACATTTAGAGCACTCCAAGGCTGCATGCCAGGGTCGGACTGACCCCTAGCCCTTGTGGGCCCCACCGGCCCAGAACAGATCCCTGCTGGGCGTTCCAGGGCCTGCAGGTCCCCCTCTCCTGACACGCTAAGGGAAAAGGGTTGGGTGGGCAGTGGGGGCCGGTGGGGGACCACTACGGGGGTCCCTTGGGGGGGAATTGGCCCCCTGCGGTGGCAACCCTAGTTGGCCCTGCACCCCCCAGTCTGAATCTGCCGCTTGCACCTCTTCACTCACTGCAATCTCGCACCACCACCCCATGCAAGCTTGCTTTCCACCTCCCTCACTACCTTACTGATTGGCTGCACTGGGAGATTCAAACAGCTGTAAAAATCACTATCGTTACCATCTTAGGTCTGGGCCTTTGCGCCTGCCCACAAACCCGGGCCTGCCCTTATAATGAAAGATGGCCATGTCAAGCATAGATTCCCTAGTTTAACCACCTCAACCAAGTGTGGAGACCATTCGGCGTAAGGTAAACTTCAGACTGTAAGTTCTTGACAAATGATTATTGTATGAGCTCTGGGGCATGAACATCCTAGCCTGCTTTAATCATTTCTATAAAAATGTCAAATAAAAGTTAAAAGGGACCATAAATGAACCGTCTCTGAAACGAGAGTACGTACGAAACTAGTTTCCAGTAAAAAAGGGAACTGGCAGTTCCATTTATAGCTTGGGAAAAGCATTTATAAACATATTAATAAAGCAGATATCCATCTTGTGAGGCTTAACGATAATGAGTTGAACAGTTCCTCTCCAAGTCATTAAAGGGAGGTCAAACATACCAGGAAGGGCCTCACTAGGAAAGAAAATATGCATTTTGTAATTCCTTTTGTCTTTTGGGAGAACTTACAGTGTTTCCATCAGATGACCCCGCGGAGATCATTGTCTCAGCGATTAGCGATTGAGCGGATAAAGTGGGTGGGAGCCGGGGGCCATGAAGCAAAGTTGGAGGCCGGGGGAAGGCGGAGGGAATGGAACACTTGGAACTGGAATGGATTTGCTAACCTGCTAATAATGGATGGTATTTCTGTAGCTCAACGTTCCATAAATATTTGAATAAAAAGGAACATACGGAAGAATTTCCTTTCTTTTCACGCAAAATCAAAATGTCATTTTCTACAAAGTAAATGTTAAACTGGAGGAAATTTTCTCTGAAAGGGAAAGAGTTGTTTCTATGATATGTGGCTAGCTTCCAAAGTTGCCCTTGTCTGTGGCAAAACAGACTGATACGTAGGGGAACATTTCATAAAACTCTATCATTTCTCATTTTTTTAAATTTTCAAATTCGACTAAATTCATTTGCTCGGATCTCTAACATTTTCTAAAAAAGTCCGATAGGAAAAGTCGGTGCAAGAAAAAGTTGCAAAAAAATCCAATTATTTCAGTTGTCGTTCCGAAAACCCCGACTGTTTCAAATTGTCACACAAAAAACGGCGCCAAAAATCCGAAAAACTCTAAAGTTTCAAGGCAAAAGAAGGATCTTCCAGGAACGGGAAGGGAGATCTGCCATTGGCTTCTACATGATCTTTAGTGACATTTAGATCGCCAATACGATATTATCGTGACTGATACGATTTTTTTGTAAGCATTTTCATGATATTTGCGATCATCAGAAATTATCGCATCTAATCCGAGTTTTACCCATTTCGGGATTTGAATTCGTGCTTTGATGAATCAGGCCCTTGGTGTATATTGTTCAGAATGTGGCTTAACCCTGACTTGTTGCTTCTGGAAATGAAATTACCAGGGTTGGACTGGGTCGGCCCGACACAGGGAAAAAACCCAAAGGGCCCGGCCAACCAGAAACCATTCCAGCCAGGAAGCCCAGGTAAGTGTGAGCTCTGGGGTAGGGGGGATGGCCGTGGTCGGGCAGCAAGGGCCCCTGGGGGGTGTGGGAGGTCCCTGGGGTGGCAGCCTCGGTGGGCCCCTCACACCCCAGTCCGAACCTGGAAATTATGGTTGCTCAAGCAGTTTTAGCGTAATCCTAATATCTACCCCATGGGCACACTGGTCTCAGTCAGGCAAGTCCATGAAAAATAAATGTGGACTTTCCACGAAAAGGGCAACTTTAGTTAAACAATAACATTAAGCAAATATAGAATGACGGCAACCCTCACAGCTCACTGTATCTGCATTCCATAAACTGTCTTTATTATAAAATAAAATGTTAGTGTGTGATGTAGACATTGATATTCTGAGACAATTTGCAACTGGTCCTTTTAAAAAAAAAAAAAAATTGTGTTTGTTGTTTAGTTATTTAGCTTTCTGTTCAGCAGCTCTCCAGTTCGTTTTTTCAGAAGCTATCTGGTTGCTCGGGTTTTATTTACCCTAGCAACCAGGCAGTGGTTTAAATGAGAGACTGGAATATGAATAGATGAGGTACTGAATGGGCTAATAACAATGCCCCCCCCCCCTCTTTTTTAAAGCTGTAAAGAGTTGAAGAAGAAGACAATTCAAAAACTTGAAAATGAAGACCAATTGCAATGTTGCTAGGAATAGGACATGCTATAACATACTAAAAGTTAACATAAATGCGAACCGCCCCTTTATAATTAATGTTGTTGTGTAGCCATCATAATCGAATTAAAAAATGTTACATGGTTGCCAGGGGTAAATTTCCCTAACAACCATGGACCATTTTAGATTGAAAATGTAAGAAGATTAGGAGATGGACTGAAAAGAAAATTTAGCAATTCAATTTAGAATAGCAAACAAAATATTATGATAATACAGTGTCCCAGCATTTTAAGGCACAGTGGCCCCAGCAATACAAGACACAGTGGCCCCAGCAATACAAGACACAGTGGCCCCAGCAATACAAGGCACAGTGGCCCCAGCAATACAAGGCACAGTGGCCCCAGCAATACAAGGCACAGGGGCCCCAGCAATATAAGGCACAGTGGCCCCAGCAATACAAGGCACAGTGGCCCCAGCAATACAAGGCACAGTGGCCCCAGCAATACAAGGCACAGTGGCCCCAGCAATACAAGGCACAGGGGCCCCAGCAATATAAGGTACAGTGGCCCCAGCAATACAAGGCACAGTGACCCCAGCAATATAAGACACAGTGGCCCCAGCAATAAAAGGCACAGTGGCCCCAGCAATATAAGACACAGTGGCCCTAGCAATACAAGGCACAGTGGCCCCAGCAATATAAGACACAGTGGCCCCAGCAATACAAGGCACAGTGGCCCCAGCAATATAAGACACAGTGGCCCCAGCAATACAAGGCACAGTGGCCCCAGCAATATAAGACACAGTGGCCCCAGCAATACAAGGCACAGTGACCCCAGCAATAAAAGGCACAGTGGCCCCAGCAATACAAAGCACAGTGGCCCCAGCAACAAAAGGCACAGTGGCCCCAGCAATATAAGACACAGTGGCCCCAGCAATACAAGGCACAGTGACCCCAGCAATAAAAGGCACAGTGGCCCCAGCAATACAAAGCACAGTGACCCCAGCAATATAGGGCACAGTGGCCCCAGCAATAAAAGGCACAGTGGCCCCAGCAATATAAGACACAGTGGCCCCAGCAATACAAGGCACAGTGGCCCCAGCAATATAAGACACAGTGGCCCCAGCAATACAAGGCACAGTGACCCCAGCAATAAAAGGCACAGTGGCCCCAGCAATATAAGGCACAGTGGCCCCAGCAATACAAAGCACAGTGGCCCCAGCAATAAAAGGCACAGTGGCCCCAGCAATATAAGGCACAGTGGCCCCAGGAATATAAGGCACAGTGGCCCCAGCAATACAAAGCACAGTGGCCCCAGCAATAAAAGGCACAGTGGCCCCAGCAATATAAGGCACAGTGGCCCCAGGAATATAAGGCACAGTGGCCCCAGGAATATAAGACACAGTGACCCCAGCAATAAAAGGCACAGTGGCCCCAGCAATATAAGACACAGTGGCCCCAGCATTTCATTATAGATTTGGCTGATAAAGCTGCAGGATATTATTGGTTGAATTTTTCATTCTGCCTTATTAGACATTATGCAAATCTTTTTTTACATATACAGTTGCAGACCGTAGATAAGTAGGGATGCACTGAATCCACTTTTTTCAGATTTGGGAGAACCCCAAATCCCTTGTTACAGATTCGTTTGAATACCGAACCTAATCCGAACCCTAATTTGCATATGTAAATTTGGTTTCAAAGGGTTAAAGGTCAACTTCTGTGTTTACTTGACAAAAAGTCATGTGATTATAAGGATTTGGTTCGGCCAGGAGCGTGGATTTGGCCGAATCTGAATTCTGCCGAAAAAAGCAGAATCTTGTCCGTATACTGAACCCGATCCTGGATCCCTATAAATCCCTGTAAATGAGCCAACTCTCAATCCTGGCCAATGTACTTTGGGTGACTGCCCCAGTATTTCCTATTGTAGTCGGCCACTCTCTAGATACAATATGCATCTGTAAAAACTCATATAATTTATAGTCCATCATACACAAATAGTGATGAGCAAATTTGTACCGTTTCGCTTCTCCATAAAATTCGCAAAATGGCAAGAAAATCCGTGAAACGCATTTGTCACGCGATTTTTTTGTCGCCCACATCTTTTTTGTCGCCCGCGTCTATTTTCTGTCGCCTGCGGCTATTTTTCTTTGTCGTCCGCACTTTTTTGACGCAACAGCGCCTTTTTTGATGCAGCCATGCCCAATTTTGACACAGCCGTACCTTTTTTTGAAGCAACCGCGCCCGATTTGATGCGACCTCGGCCGAATTGACACGCCCATGCCCGAATTGAAGCGACCGCACCCGATTTGACACGCAATCAAAAAAATGTCTGTGCAACAAATTTTTCCACTGCAAATTTTCACGTGTTTATTTTCCATTGCCAGCGCCTATATTTTTTGTCGCCAGCATTTTTTTTGACGTGGCCGCGCCTTTTTTGACGCAACCGCGTCCAATTTTGACATGAGCACGCCTTTTTTTGATGCAACCGAGCCCAATTTGACGCGACCATGCCCAAATTGATGCAACTGCACCCAATTTGCGCGCGATAAAAAAAAAATTCCCGGGGGACCAAATTTTTCCACTGCAAATTTTCATGCGTCTATTTTTCCATTGCCAGCGGCTATATTTTTTGTCGCCTGCACTTTTTATGACGTGGCCGCGCCTTTTCTGACACAACTGCGCCCAATTTTGACACAAGCGCGCCTTTTTTTGATGCAGCCGCGCCCGATTTGACACGACCCTGCCCGAATTGACGCGACTGCACCCGATTTGCGCGCAACAAAAAAAATTCTCGGGGGACCAAATTTTTCCACTGCATATTTTTCCATTGCCAGCGGCTATATTTTTTGTCGCCCGCACTTTTTTTGACGTGGCCGCGCCCAATTTTGACACAAGCGCGCCTTTTTTGATGCAGCGTGCCCGATTCGACGCGACCACCCGATTTGCGCGCGACAGAAAAAATTCTCGGGGGACCAAATTTTCCACTGCAAATTTTCTCGCGTCTACTTTCTGTAGTCCGTGGCTATTTCTTTTTTGTCACCCGCACTTTTTTGGAGGTGGCCGTGCCTTTTTTGATGCAACCGCGCCCAATTGCGACACGAGCGCACCTTTTTTGACACGACCGCACCCAATTTGACGCGCAACAAAGAAAAATTTCTGCACAACATATTTTTCGCTGCGATTTTTCATGGAAGTTTCATGAAACAATTCGCCAATGGCAAAATGCAGAAATTCGCTGTGAATCCATGCCTGCCGAAAAAATTCATCACTATACACAAACGGAAACATTTGAAAGAATAAGTTGTTTACGCCACACAAGGGCTAACGCAAAGTTACTCCGTGTCTGTGCACCAGTGAAAACCACATAAAAGTCAATTTTCAAAGAATAAGGCGCCAGTTACATAGACAGCAACTGCCATCTGTTTGTGCACATCAAAAAAACAGGCAATTTTCAGCTAAAATGGAAACACTTGGCTATTAGCGACATATCTGAAATCAGTTAAAAGGCCGAGCTATCTCCTGGTGCATCTCATTTACCACACAAAGAAACAAAAAAGGACACAATGTGCCAATAAACATTCTTAGTTCGTTGCTATAAAATGGATTTTGATTCATTTTCCCTTCCTGAAGGAACTTCCCAAGTTGTTAATTATAAGGGATAAAGCTGTATTTAGCAAAAGAAAGGTTTTTTTTGGGATACACATCAAAAGGCCACAATCACTGGAGTTTTAATTTGCAACATATCCACCAAAATGTCAGTTCTGTGCGGAACATTTAGCTGCCACTTTTTCTTTCTAACGGTTATTTAGTAACGGGCGCGGGGAAATTCCATTGCAAAGGCAATGAGGCGACTTTTTGGGAAACAAGGAGACATGGTGCTCATTTGGGGCAACTGTAGAAAGGGATCCACAGGCTCATATTTGGCCTGTAGGCTTCAAATCCCACTGGTCTAAACAAAATTATTAATAACATTTATTTATAAAGCGCCAACATATTCCGCAGCGCTGTACAATAAGTGGGTTACATACATGGGACATACAGAGTAACATATAAAGCAACCAATAACCGATACAAGAGGGGAAGGGAGCCCTGCCCAAAAGAGCTTACACTCTACAGGGAGAAAGGGTTGAGACACAAATTGCTCCCCTTAGAACCCATTCACAGAACACTAACACCATTTTGCACCTTGAACTAGTACCCATTTCTTGCATTAAGCACTAGGCCAGCCTGGTGGGCCACTGGTTGGTGGTTGGTGGACCCAACTCATGTAGGAATGGCCCCCAGCTGAGTTTTTCCAGCACAATTTTTTTGGCTCAACTCTATAGACTTATAGACTGGTGCTTGGCCCGCCCCCTCCTGTGACATCAGAGATGGTTGGGTTTCGCATGGGTATATAATTCACACCAGTGCAGTGGTTGAGTTGGGTTTGCCTGTGATAGGGCTGGTTAGGGTCATTGGGGATCAGAGGCGGGCCCTAGGCAACCCGGCTGCCACCTTGCCCCCTATCTGAAGACCGGTAATTTCATGAATTACATTCACCTCTACCCACAACTGGTCTAAAGAACAAGGAATTTGGAAAATAAAAGTGTTTCCACTTTTTTTTTCCACATTTTGCCATACAAGAGATAATAAAAACACAGATTTTCTGTCTTATTCAATCATCTTATGCTAAACAAAGACATGTACTGTACCTTTAAAAAAAAAGGAACAGTTCAGGGTAAAACAGACAGTCTGCGCAAAATAAAAAATGTTTGTAATATATCAGTTAGGCAAAAATGTCATCTATTAAGGCTGGAGTGGGCAGATGTCTAACATAATAGCCAGAACACTACTTCCTGCTTTCAGCTCTCTAAGCTCTTAGTCAGTCAGTGACTTTAGGGGGGGCCACATGGGACATAATTGTTTAGTTAGTTTGCTTTTGAATCTAAGAGGTTAGAGAGCTAAAAACAGAAAGTAGTGTTCTGGCTATTATGTTAGACATCTGCTCACTCCAGCCTTTATAGATTACATTTCTGTCCAACTAACTATATTACAAACATTTTTTATTTTGCGCAGTCTGTCTGTTTTGCCCATTTTAATTTTTACACTGAACTGTGCCTTTAAAGCTGCACATGAATTCAGAATATTATCCCTTTATGAATTAATTTATTTATCTACAGATGATAAGTACTTTTTTTTCCTTTATGTTTTTTATTTGAGATTCTCTGGCATGTTGCCGAGATCCCGCGCTCATATAAACCAAAGGCGCTTGCAGCCCGCAGCTCTTTTATGTCTGCATCGAAAGTTCTATCTGCTAATTAGTGCCAGCATCGTTATATTCAGGAATCTGAAAGCATATGGGTCTGATAAGCAGAGATGGGATCACTGAATCTGCTGCGGGTTGGTCTGTGCCTGCCCAGGAATAATGCCGAACAGGCAGAATAGTGTACATTAACTCAGTTATGTAATATTAAATAAAATGGGATAGAGACATCACTTGATATACAGGTATGGGATAATGGTTAAATGATTCCCTTTTCTCTGTAATAATAAAACAGTACCTGTACTTGATCCCAACTAAGATATAATTACCCCTTATTGGGGGCAGAACAGCCCTATTGGGTTTATTTAATGGTTAAATGATTCCCTTTTCTCTGTAATAATAAAACAGTACCCGTACTTGATCCCAACTAAGATATAATTACCCCTTATTGGGGGCAGAACAGCCCTATTGGGTTTATTTAATGGTTAAATGATTCCCTTTTCTCTGTAATAATAAAACAGTACCTGTACTTGATCCCAACTAAGATATAATTACCCCTTATTGGGGCAGAACAGCCCTATTAGGTTTATTTCATGGTTAAATGATTCCCTTTTCTCTGTAATAATAAAACAGTACCTGTACTTGATCCCAACTAAGATATAATTACCCCTTATTGGGGCAGAACAGCCCTATTAGGTTTATTTCATGGTTAAATGATTCCCTTTTCTCTGTAATAATAAAACAGTACCTGTACTTGATCCCAACTAAGATATAATTACCCCTTATTGGGGGCAGAACAGCCCTATTGGGTTTATTTAATGGTTAAATGATTCCCTTTTCTCTGTAATAATAAAACAGTACCTGTACTTGATCCCAACTAAGATATAATTACCCCTTATTGGGGCAGAACAGCCCTATTGGGTTTATTTCATGGTTAAATGATTCCCTTTTCTCTGTAATAATAAAACAGTACCTGTACTTGATCCCAACTAAGATATAATTACCCCTTATTGGGGGCAGAACAGCCCTATTGGGTTTATTTAATGATTGATTAATCTATTAGAAGACTTATGTTATGGAGATCCAAATTACAAAAAGATCCCTTATCTGGAAAACCAGAGAGCTACTGAACTAAAAATAAAATAACTAAAAAACAAGTAATAAAAAAAATGAAGACCAATTGCAAATATTACTCTCTGCATTATACTAAAAGTTAACCCCCCCATGTGATGCCCATTTGGGGGTGACATTGAGTGTCACGGTTATGCTTAAATTCTGCATTTTGCAAAGTGCAAATTCCAAATTGCAATTACTTTTTTCCCCATTGTTTTAGCCCCAACATTCAGTTGGGAAGGTGAGGAGGGGCGGAGTTACTGCATTCGGAGGCTAATGAATCAGCCATCATGTTAGAGGTTATGAGTCCTGTTGGAGACAAGGTAAAATGTCAGGGAACTCCCATTACACCGGATCGGTCCAAACACCTGGAAGCATCTGGTATGAGAGAGGAATGTGGGTCACTGGCTGGAACCCTAGTTCCTCCCCTGGGGGCCCCCAGTCTGGGCCTGAAATGAGCAGCGGCCTCCAACCAGGAAGTTCACTCTTTCCTCCCCACTCAGTTACACATGGAAAATGGCTTTGTTACATTCACCCCTTCACTTCCAAACATTAACTGCTGCCGTTATCCCTGGGAATGCTGATACAGGTATAGGACTGCTTATCCAGAATGGGACCAAGGGTATTCCGGATAAGGGCTGGCTCTATCCATAATTTGGATCTCCATACCTTAAATCTGCTAAAAAATCAATAAAACATTAATTAAACCCAACAGGATTGTTTTGTATCCAATAAGGGGTAATTATATCTTAGTTGGGATCAAGTACAGGTACTGTTTTATTATTACAGAGAAAAGGGAATCATTTAACCATGAAATAAACCCAATAGGGCTGTTCTGCCCCCAATAAGGGGTAATTATATCTTAGTTGGGATCAAGTACAGGTACTGTTTTATTATTACAGAGAAAAGGGAATCATTTAACCATTAAATAAACCCAATAGGGCTGTTCTGCCCCCAATAAGGGGTAATTATATCTTAGTTGGGATCAAGTACAGGTACTGTTTTATTATTACAGAGAAAAGGGAATCATTTAACCATGAAATAAACCCAATAGGGCTGTTCTGCCCCAATAAGGGGTAATTATATCTTAGTTGGGATCAAGTACAGGTACTGTTTTATTATTACAGAGAAAAGGGAATCATTTAACCATTAAATAAACCCAATAGGGCTGTTCTGCCCCAATAAGGGGTAATTATATCTTAGTTGGGATCAAGTACAGGTACTGTTTTATTATTACAGAGAAAAGGGAATCTGATTTAATGGTTAAATGATTCCCTTTTCTCTGTAATAATAAAACAGTACCTGTACTTGATCCCAACTAAGATATAATTACCCATTATTGGGGGCAGAACAATCCTATTGGTTTTAATTAATGTTTTATTGATTTTTTAGTAGACTTAAGGTATGGAGATCCAAATTACGGAAAGACCCCCCGGTCCCGAGCATTCTGGATAACACGTCCTATACCTGTACTAAGGATATCCAACCTTCTGGCCAGCATCACCGACAGAAATTGAAAACTTATCTAATACAACAAGTCAACCAATCTACCCAGGGATGGGGGCTGAATTAGAAATAAATCAAAATTTAGAAATTCTTCTCATCCATGTTTTTCCAATTTTTTTTTTTTTTTTATAAAAAAGTCAGCCTGAAGAGAAAGGGTACTTACAGTGCTGTGCCAGCGAGGAGCCTACAGTGATCTGCGGACATGCCTCAGCCTCCGGCCGCTATATACGAGGGCACGGCTTGGATGCTTTCCACGTCCCACACCCCTTTTATTATCCTGTTTGTAGATCTAGACCCCATATCCCTGCACAGAGGCACAGACACCAGCCAAGCCTTCATTGTCAGAGAGCCGGTGCTGCCCGGAGATGCTTTTTCACACCATTAACAGGATAAAATCTGTGTGTTTTTCCTTTTGCCTCGGCTTGGAGGGCAGTAGAGCCAAATTAAACTGACTGGGAGAGGCTGAACAGTTATAGATTCTCTGGGACACAATGGCTGCTTTGGCCAACAATGGAATGTACAGTATGTAGAGTGTAACTGCAACAATGCTCTTCCATAACTTGTTGAGACACTCACTTATGATGGGTAAGTTCTGTATAAAGGGACACATAAAATCCCCCAGTGTTCCCTATAAAGACAACCCAAGGCAGGTGAGGTAGGAGATAAAGGTATATAAATACTATATATGCAAGGTATAAAGTAGAATATAAAAGTCAAATATACCATGTTATAAAATCACAAGGGCCTGACATGATAGTGCCGACTAGCTAAGCCCCTACGTGCACTTTGCTATTTGCACAGCTATAACCACAGAGCACACAGACAGTTGTAAAAGGGGCATCATATACTTTTTAGATAAGGTATGTCCTCCTCTATAAAAGGCTGAAACCTTCAAGGTCTCATTTGAAGCCGTTGGTGACAGTTATTGTTCTGTGTTGCTGAAAGCTTCCACAAGACTCTGTTTTTGATTAATGAATAAAGCATCAGTTATGCTGAGAACCTTGTCTCAGGGTCTTGTTCTTTAATAAAGTTCTGGTCGGTCAACATTACCAACAAACTTCTTTGCAACAGATGCAGCAGAGTTTCAAAGGGGACCAGAGCTATTTTTTCTAAATTTCTATGGTCTTAAGTGCTCGTTGATAGCTCTACGAAGCTCTAAGACCCCCTATATAATATTGCTTGTCCTACCAGCCAGGCTCCCCTTCTATATGTCATTCATCCTACATATATATATTTGCTGCCTCCAGTCCTAGTGGCCCCTCTGGCTTTGGTAGAACAGCTGAAGCAGTGGGTTTCTAAAATGTATCTTCCACTTCATGGCACTGATCATGGCTAAATAAATATGAACATGGCTCAAGGACTATGGGGTGGTAGACCAAAAAGTAGTCAAGTATAGCCTTATCCCTTGGTAGTCAGTGGTCTACAGCTTCTCATGAAGGTCTACAATCAAGAATACGGCTCAGTATTGTTATCCTCAACCCTCCCTCAGCTCTTGCCTTCGATCATGGCAGCCCCATGACACTTGTAGCACCAGTATGGTAATATGTAATAACAATTTTAAGACTACTGCTGGGCTGGCACCCATAACCCATTAGGAGAGTAGGGCAGTGACTCTAGTACAGAAAAAGTTGTACGTCTATCATTTAGTCATCATATATGTTCTACTTGCAACTGTTTCCAAAGCTTGCTTCCTGACTCCAAAGTGGGGGTTGGACCTGTCTATATCAACTTTGAACTACAGGCGTTAATACCATTAACCTAGTAAGTCTACTGCTATGCAGGTTGAGCAGCACAGGTCATAGTCACCATCTTGCCCTACTGTTGCTATCTTGCCCTACTATACTTTCTATTCCCACTCCTTTTCCCTTACAGTGGTTGCACAGCAGAGACCTATGTGTACAAGCACTAATTAAGCTTATCTGGACTAAAAAGGGCTACTTACCCTTCATCTGGACTAAAAAGAGCTCTGATAATGTACCTACCTTGCCTTCAGTTGCCTTCAGTTGGCTGCTTGTGAATCCCTGGAAAGCAGATCATTTCAACAGGCCACACAACCAGCCGTATCTCGCTGTACCCCTTGTGCCTAATGAGTGAGTAGCCTAAAACCTTCTGTGTATCCTTAGCAGGGCTGTGATGATCTGCCTGAGAAGACATAAGGCAGTGGATGATACTTACCGGTTAGATGCACAATGTGCAATGACAAGGAAACCTTGGCAGGCCTGAGGCTGGGTGTCCATTGGGCCATCTCTCATTCAATCACAACTTACCAGCAAGTGCCCGGCAGCCATTTTGTTCAGCCGAGTCCATTCCTATCCTTATCCTTAACTGTGTAAGGACAAGTCATTACGGGAAGAAAAACAGCTGCATTATTGGGAATGTCTGTAATTAAAGGTGCACTATATCTCCAGTATTTAAACTTGAAAAGATTATATTGGATATATTTTCCATTAGAAAGACATTAAAGTACAGATTTGGGGAATCAGATGCTCAGAACATGCTCAGGACCAGGGAAATGGAGGGGCTTACTGACAACGTTTCTGGAGGAGAATGAGAATGAGTAGCCTGTAGGGCTGTAGACGTGGCCTACAAGGTCCCAGTTTCTGGATACTAATGGTCTACTGACTAGTAGACGATTGGCACCCTTGACTGGGGCCCAGCCCTAGTGGGCCCCAGTGGCCCAGCCCCAACCATGTTGCCGCTTCTCCTGATGCATTTCACATACACGCATTCAGGGTGTGGGGTTAGGGGTGTGCGGTGGGGGCCCCTGCAGGGGATGCGTCAGCGGAGGAACCTTGGGGTGGGCGGGGCACAGAGGGTGGTAGCCCCAGTGGGCCCTTCACCCCCCAGTCCGATCCTGACCACTCCTGACCGGTAGCCTACTGGTACTATGGGCCCAAAACAATAACCCCCAACTTGAACTTGAACAGGGTAATATTCCCAACAATTCTGGAGAGAGAAGGCTGTCCACACCCTGTGGATTTACAATGGACCTCTGATTGGAGCAGCCCAGTCCAACCCACCACTCACTCATCAATTATATTATAATTCTATCTGAGTGCTTTTCTGCTAATAAGTGAGGCTCCCCCTCAACCTGTGTCCCAGGTGCCATCGTACTTATAGTTAGTTGAGACTGAAATAACAGGTCATGCTTATAAATCTGTTTTATTTGTTCAACTTCTGTTGCCAATTTTGCTGAAAAATCCCAATACATTTACAATGGACCCTTCGAGATGGAATTGCTTTTGTCAGGCTGTCAAGGCATGCTGGGAGATGTAGTTTTATATGGAATGCTTAGTTTATGACAGCCCAGAAGGTGAACTGAGAATGCCTGACTTGAGTTAAGTGACTGGTTGGCTCTTGGGAACTACAAATCCCAGAATCCTCCTGTTATAGTTTATAAGAGATAGAGCTCACCTGGACAGACCTGCTTGCCATTTGCTATAGGGCTTTCATATATGGATTAATGGCCTTAGATATGTAGGAAGGAAATAAAACGAAAGTTCCAATTTCAGTTTTTCATCACATTAGATGTATGTATCACCATCTGCTGGAAACCCTACATCACTACAACGATCATTTCTATTGCGTTTTCAAGAATTAGGGGAATTTGTAGTTTGTTGATGGGTAGTGTGGTCAAAAATGGGCCAAAGTAATGGCATTATATGGCTATGGGTACCCTGCTTTAGTCACTTTCCATAGCCCTTTCAAATATTCCCCCAGTAACCCATAGCAACCAATAAGATGTTTGCTTTTAACAGGTGACCAGTAAATGCTACATGCTGATTGGTAGCTATAGGCAATTAGACCAGTAGTGAACATGTTAGCAAATTAGAGGTTACGCATACAAAAAAAATGTATTGGTTACAGAAATTCATCAAACAAGGCAAAATTGTGTATTCCATACCAAACAACATATAGGTGCACATGGTCCCCATACTCCACCCTCCTATGTATTTCACACCAATAGAGCGCTTCCTGACACCCAATGGCATAAAACGCATAGGGAGGGCAGAGTATGGGGACCATGTGGTACTGGGATGCACCTGTATGTCATTTAATATGGCATTTCTGTAACCAATAAAGGTTTTTTTTTATATGTAACACTGCTAATTTGCTTGTATGGTTAATATTGTATATTCAGAGCCTTGGTGGCAATAAGCACATAATAGGTGGCTTTTGTCTTTCTTTAAAATGGTTATCTGGATTAGACCAGTAGTAACCCGGGCAGATGAGATTTAATGTGGATAAATGTAAGGTCATGCACCTGGGATGTTACAATATGCAGCCCCGTATAACCTTAATGGGACTGCACTAGGCAAATCCATAATGGAGAAGGACCTTGGAGTCCTTGTAGATAATAAACTTGGCTGTAGCAAGCAATGCCAGGCAGCAGCTGCAAGGGCAAACAAGGTTTTGAGCTGTATTAAAAGGGGTATAGATTCACGGGAGGAGGGGGTTATTCTTCCCCTTTACAGAGCGCTGGTAAGGCCCCATCTAGAATATGCTGCTCAGTTTTGGTCTCCAGTGCTCAAACGGGACATGATTGAGTTAGAGAGGGTCCAGAGAAGGGCAACTAAGCTGGTAAAGGGTATGGAAAGTCTCAGTTATGAAGAAAGACTGGCCAAGTTGGGTCTGTTTACACTGGAGAAGAGGCGCTTAAGAGGTGACATGATAACTATGTATAAATATATAAGGGGATCATATAATAACCTCTCTAATGCTTTATTTACCAGTAGGTCCTTCCAACGGACACGAGGGCACCCACTCCGTTTAGAAGAAGGGAGGTTCCATTTAAATATTGGGAAAGGGTTTGTTACTGTGAGAGCTGTGAAGTTGTGGGATTCCCTCCCCGAATCAGTGGTACTGGCTGATACATTAGATAGCTCTTAGTACAAGTTGATCCAAGGACTGGTCCGATTGCCATCTTGGAGTCGGGAAGGAATTTTTTCCCCTGCGGCAAATTAGAGAGGCTTCAGATGGGGTTTTTGCCTTCTGGATCAACTAGCAGTTAGGCAGGTTATATATAGGCATAATGGTTGAACCTGATGGACGCGTGTCTTTTTTCAACCTAACTTACTATGTTACTATGTAACCCATGCTCTTTTTATTAAATTTTATCAAAAGAATCCATTGAGGAGAAAGCCACACTTGCGTAGCTAAATGTAGCAGTTGGGCGGTTGAGGGGTGCCATGTTGAAAACGGGATCCCCAATGACATTCCAGAATTTGGCTGTAAAATCTGACCTCTGTAAAGATCTTGATTAGGTTCAACATATATATGAAACCACCGCTTAATGATTAGGAGTTCTTTATTAGAAAGATTCAGTGGTGCAATCAACATCAGGCTAAATGTTTATTTATTTATATAAAGTATAGAGAAATACAATTGCCTTCAGTAGCCAGAGAAGTCATATAATATTCTTAATTAGAACAATATCAAGTAACACAGTGGGAAATAATAAACTAAAAACATATATACAGTACGTTTTTCAGTCTTAAATTAACATTATTTTTAATTATTATTATTATTATTTAAGGTAATATTTCCTTACTAGTAATCTGCCTTGTCCTTATATTTCTTTCAGTCAAGTGGCTTTGAAGTCTTGGAGACTTTTTCTAGGAAAAACCTGTTGGGGAACCCGGAGCAGTGGCTGAGAAGGCCCATCATGAAGACCAGTTGGGTGAGGTTTAGGGGGAATAACTATTTGCTCTGCTATATGGTTCTGGAGACCCATTTAAGGTGAGACCTGGCCAGAAATGGTCATAGATAACTTCATCACGATGGCTGAATGACAGATACATACGAAATATTACCATCGACCTGTAACCCACGGGCCATAACTATTTAAATACTGGACCTTGAAGGGGAGCTTGAACAGACAAAGGCTGAAAACTACTGGACTAGGTTAAACACAAGACATGAGAATCTCCATGTATTGAAGATATTACTAAGCTGTTTATGAAAGGCTATGAAACACTGGGCAGTCATTTCTGTAATTGCCCCGAATGCATAGGCCTTATAGGATGTTGATGTTTTATAATGGAAATCAAATGGCTTTTATATTACAGGTATAGGACCCATTATCCAGAATGCTCAGGACCAAGGGTATTCCGAATAAGGTTCTTTCTGTAATTTGGATCTCCATACCTTAAGTCTACTAAAGAATCAATAAAACATTAATTAAACCCAATAGGATTGTTCTGTCCCCAATAAGGGGTAATTATATCTTAGTTGGGATCAAGTACAGGTACTGTTTTATTATTACAGAGAAAAGGGAATCATTTAACCATGAAATAAACCCAATAGGGCTGTTCTGCCCCCAATAAGGGGTAATTATATCTTAGTTGGGATCAAGTACAGGTACTGTTTTATTATTACAGAGAAAAGGGAATCATTTAACCATGAAATAAACCCAATAGGGCTGTTCTGCCCCCAATAAGGGGTAATTATATCTTAGTTGGGATCAAGTACAGGTACTGTTTTATTATTACAGAGAAAAGGGAATCATTTAACCATGAAATAAACCCAATAGGGCTGTTCTGCCCCCAATAAGGGGTAATTATATCTTAGTTGGGATCAAGTACAGGTACTGTTTTATTATTACAGAGAAAAGGGAATCATTTAACCATGAAATAAACCCAATAGGGCTGTTCTGCCCCCAATAAGGGGTAATTATATCTTAGTTGGGATCAAGTACAGGTACTGTTTTATTATTACAGAGAAAAGGGAATCATTTAACCATTAAATAAACCCAATAGGGCTGTTCTGCCCCCAATAAGGGGTAATTATATCTTAGTTGGGATCAAGTACAGGTACTGTTTTATTATTACAGAGAAAAGGGAATCATTTAACCATGAAATAAACCCAATAGGGCTGTTCTGCCCCAATAAGGGGTAATTATATCTTAGTTGGGATCAAGTACAGGTACTGCTTTGTTTCTACAGAGAAAAAGGAAATCAGTTTTAAAATTCAGAATTATTTGATTAAAATGGAATCTATGGGAGACGGGCTTTCCGTAATTCGGAGCTTACTGGATAACGGGTTTCCGGATAAGGGATCCCATACCTGTATTAGATTAAAAGCGGAGTCTGTACCTAAACTGGACATCATTATTTGGCTGCATAATACCAAAACCCCACCGGTTTGGATCAATACTTGGAATTTCCTCGTTGGGATTAACAAGCTCTAACTCAAAGTAGCTCAACATCAGAAACACAAACTGTTTCAGTTCATTGACAGCAAAGAAACGACCGGGGCATATGGAACCCCCGGCTCCCCAGGGCATGGTGTAATATTTCACCTTTTCTCCATTCTTGAAGAACGCTGTTTTTTTGGTGCCATCTTCATTCAGGAATCTGTCGTACTTAAACTTCTGAGGATCTGTGTGAATCTCCGGGTTCATCTGGACAGACACATAAGGGAAAAGGACAACCCTGTCTTCTCTCCTGATGGAAACATCCATCCCGCTTGCCATCTTGAATTTCACATTTTCTTTGGCAACTCTGGTGAGAACCGGAGCAGCTTTCAAGCGTAGGGTCTCTTCCATAGCGCTGTCCATGATGGGCACCTTCCGTAACATGTCTCTGGTGAGGTTAATAAGGGGACCTCCAGGCTTTATATCTTGACCAGTTCCTTTGAGTACCCCTTCCACCTCTGCCCTCACTGCTTTCATGGCTTCGGGGTATTTCATTAAATAGTAGAGGAACCAAAAACAAGCAGGACCTGTGTTACTTTGAGAAACCCACAGAAGCGAAAACAAAAACCTGTCTTGCATGTGTTCTGGCACCCCCATTTCAGTCCTCTTTCGAATCTGTTCAGTGATCCAACCATTGATATTTTCTTTTTGCAGAGTTTGCTTTACAGATAACCGATGCCAAAAGAACCTCTTTAGCCTCTCAGCTTCTATCTTGTCTTTTGGAGAAAGCGCCGAATAGATCAGACGTGGTACGAACTGGTCATACTTCACAAATTCTTGGAATAGCTTCTCAGAACGTTCCCAATCACAATCCTGGGCCCTTTTTTCACTTCCTTTACTCTTCACTGGCTCATTACCAAACAAGGAACAGTAACCTGCTTTAAAGATAATACTGTAAGTAAAGTTAAATAACCCACCCTGGAGCCATTTTCTGTCACCCTTAACCCTTCCCATGTTGTATAACATGAGGGTTTGAAGATTTTCCGTCATAGCCTGAGCCAGAACTACAAGGCCATCGCCCATGAGATGTTTGGTACTTGATTCTTTTAACATATGTAAATCATTTAGTGTTGAATGATATCCAAAGAGTTTAATTGCTGATTCTCTAGCAAATTCATTGAAGTCCAGCACTGAAGTGGCTTCCCTTATAACAGGCCCAAAAGACAGGGGATCCATTACAAATGTAAAGTAATGACCAGCAAGCTGAACTGTGAAAACGTCCCCGTGGTTTTTCAGCATCTCCTGCAGAAAAGCATGCCCATTATTTTTAAATTCGAGAACGTTTCCCAGCCACGGTATTGCGCCTTTGATCAGTGGAGGTTCTCCTGGTCTTCTCATACGCAACATTCCCAGCAGGTAGAGGCCACTGATGATGAAGACCGTTGCCAAAATTAAAATGGAGAAAGTCATGTTGAAGTCTAGAAAAAAATGGATAATTATTATTGTAAATGAGAAAAATAAAGATAATAAAGAAAACTGCTGTTTAGAAGTGAATTAGGGGATGGGTTCATATGAAACCCTGCAAACAGAGGCCTGAAAGGTGACAACACGTGGTCAGAATTGAACGGATCCAGAATGCACAAAAACTAAATGGAGGCCTTGGAACAGAATGTGATGCAGAAATATATCCCATAATCCTTTTCTATAAAGGTGGACATATACCTTCAGATCCGCTCGCATGGCAATGACGCCAAGCAAGCGTTTCTTCTCCTCATATCCCCCACCTACGGGTGGGCGATATCGGAAGAATCCAGGCTAATTCGGTCATTTGGCCCTGGGGTAGGCAAAGTCGGTTCAGAGACCGCATCAACAAGCCAATGCGGTCCCCGATCCGACTAGATTTTTTAACCTGCCTGATCGATATCTGGACGATTTCAGGCCAGATATCGGTCGGGCAGACCCGTCGGTAGTGCCCATAAACGGGCTGATTAGCTGCTGAATCGGTCTAAGAGACCCATATCGGCAGCTAGAATCGGCCCGTGTATGGGTACCTTAAGAGGCATGAGAAAAGGTCTAGGGTGTCTCTACATGCCTGGACACACATACACATCTTTAACCTACACACTTATCATATTTGTGGTTCTGTATCAAAGCCCACCACGTGTTGATGGACAAGGAAAGCCAAATTGAGTGAGGATGCCAAATTGTTAGGCCCCCCCCCAGCACTCATTTTTTTCCCTGGGTAGTGCTCCCTTTAGGAAAATGATGCCCCCAAGCTGGGCATCTTTCTAAAGAAACACCAAGTAGTAACTCCACAGCATTCACACCTGTGAGTTTCAGATGTCACCTCTCTGAAGAGTTACAGTGTGCCAATGTAATTGGATTAGTGGAAGAGTTACAAAGTGCCAATGTGATTGGATTAGTGGAAGAGTATATATGCTGAGGACTTCCCATACCAGTCAGTTGAACTGAAGAAGCTGCTCGGATGAGTAGTGAAACGTCTTCAATGATTACTTTAACAAGTCCAGTTGCCTTAGATTTATCTATACTAGATATACCATGACCTGGATGAATGAAAATCTGCATAGTCATATAGCCAAGAAGAGGAAAGTAACGCCTTTGGGTTGTACCACTTCATTCAGCCATGGTGGAACAAAACTCAATTCAGGGTTAAAATATAACCTTTATTATCACTTGCTACAATTAAAACTTTGAATTAAAAATCAAGACTAGGCACCAATATACGGGAATAAGTGCCGACAGGAGAGGGGAGTAGTTAGAAACCCAACAACTTCACTGGGGGATTTGTAACTTTGTAGGAATTAGACTCTCCTTGTCTTTTATGGTGGACCAAATTTATCTCAGTTCTACTGTCCACCTTCTTAACCAATTAGGACATTTGTCTTCCATGACACCAGCCTGTTACCTTTGATACTTTTCCCAAAACCTATTCATGTATATGATTTATCACTATTCCCTCAAATGTTTCCCCTTATATTTGCCAAATTAAAAAGCCTGATCTCACTAAGGTCTAAGGCAGTGATCCCCAACCAGTGGCTCAGGGCAACATGTTGCTCCCCAACCCCTTGGATGTTGCTCTCAGTGCCCCCAAACCAGGGAGTTACTTTTGAATTCCTGACTTTGGGGCAGGGCCGGGCCAAGGTATTTTGGCACCCTAGGCAAAGGCTTCAATCAGCGCCCACCCCCCAGTCAGAGCATAGTCACATGTTTTACCCCACGCGATGCCCAGTCAGACAGAACTAATAAATGCTGCTATCATCAAGCCACATAAAATTATCCCCCTCTATTGCGCCCATGTACCAATGCCAGCAGCCATCCTATTGCCCCCCATCTGTACCTGTGCCAGCAGCAGCCAATCCCTTATATTGCCCCCCCATCTGTACTGTACCTGAAGCAACCAATCACTTATATTGACCAATATGTCCCCAACCTGCACATAAAAATATCATATTCTGCCCCCAAACCATATGTACCTGTGCCATCAGCAGCCAAGAATTGCCCCTATCTGTTCCTTCCTGTGCCAGCATGTGTCAGAACTCAGCCGTTTCTCCTGCGCTGCTCAGGTACCTCTGCAACGCGCCAGCGCTCCCTGTACTTTGAGTGACGTAACGCGCAGGTGTATGGAGGGGCGCCTATGTGCGTGCGTACGCATACGTCACAGCAGGCATAGCGCTGGCTAAGGGAAGGGTGGGGAGTGCTCCCGGGTCCCAGGCCAGCTACCGATTACAGTAAGCAGTACACAACGTACACACATGCTAGAGGTGGGTTGGAGTGGGCTGCGGGCGGTTTATTAAAGGCCAAGGCTGCCAAGCAAACTAGTTTTAAAAATAAATAAAACTCCCCCTTAAAGTGCGCCCCTTAGTGATTGCGCCCCTAGGCAGGCGCCTAATCTGCCTACCCCTAGTTCCGGCCCTGCTTGGGGGCAAGTTTTGGTTGAATAAAAACAGGATTTACTACCAAATAAAGCCCCCTGTAAGCTGATAGGCTGCATAGAGGCCCCTAATAGCCAATCACAGCCCTTATTTGGCTCCTCCATGAACTTTTATGGTGCTTGTGTTGCTCCCCAAGTCTTTTTACATTTGACTGTGGCTCCCGAGTAAGAAAGGTTGGGGATCCCTGGTTTAAGGGGTGGGATGTAGGGTAGGAGCTTTACTCACACTTATTTTATCTAAGACACACAGAGCTACTTAGTAGCAGCTACTTGTCATGGCTACTAAACACCAGAAAATCCCCTGCCATAGACAAAACTGAGAATTGCCCCGCTAAAGAGACAAATATCAGTAAATGATCAGCATTGTCTGTTTTAGTAGCCTCAACAAGTAGCTGCTACTAGTAGCTCCGTGTGTCTTCACCCAAAGCTTGCTGCACACACAGATCCTATGACACCAGAGCACACAAAACATGGGGAAAGGCCAACTAGAAGGCACCAAACAGACTGGAAAGCTGCCGACTTGGTCGGGAAGTCTTCAGCTTTATCCATACCATGAATGACTAGAACTCCTGGGCTTACAGCTAGCCACTTGAAATGAGCCCAATAAAATCTGTGCAAATGCAAATATAAAGATCATAGTGGTCTCTCTCACCAAGTATCATTAAAAAATAATCTGATAAATGACCTCAAATGTCCTGTGAAACAATAACAATCTCTATACAAATGAAAGCATAAAGGTGACAATGATCTATCTCACTAAGTGTCATTAAAAAATATATCTGCAGTTTATGCACATACCAACTGCCGCTTGGAAAAGTTGCCACACGGAGGGTTCCAGGCTGCTGTGAAACTGTGCCGGACTGGCTTTCCTTTTATACAAAGGCTTCGTCACTGCTTACTAAGACCCTGAGGATCAGAATTCTGATGAATTTCATGGCATACCTAATGATTCAGATGACCTGTAATAACACTATAATTACCCACAGCAAGTTCTTCCGAATTCAGGGTCAACCTACCAACCAAAAAAGGCAGTTTGAATGCAATTTTATTGTTTTAAATGACAAATGTCCTACCTTGTCCTTTGTCTGCTTTCCCTCTTCCCTGTTGCCAGATATCTACAGGGCAAGAACTACATTGATGGGGAACTTTATGCAGAATGCTCTGGACCTGGGGTTTTCCGGATAAGGGATCTTTCTGTAATTTGGATCTCCATACCTTAAGTCTGCTAAAAATCATTTAACCATTAAATAGACCCAATAGGACTGGTCTGCCTCCAATAAGGGGTAATTATATCTTAGTTGGGATCAAGTACAGGTACTGTTTTATTATTACAGAGAAAAGGGAATCATTTAACCATTAAATAAACCCAATAGGGTTGTTCTGCCCCAATAAGGGGTAATTATATCTTAGTTGGGATCAAGTACAGGTACTGTTTTATTATTACAGAGAAAAGGGAATCATTTAACCATTAAATAAACCCAATAGGGCTGTTCTGCCCCCAATAAGGGGTAATTATATCTTAGTTGGGATCAAGTACAGGTACTGTTTTATTATTACAGAGAAAAGGGAATCATTTAACCATTAAATAAACCCAATAGGGCTGTTCTGCCCCCAATAAGGGGTAACTATATCTTAGTTGGGATCAAGTACAGGTACTGTTTTATTATTACAGAGAAAAGGGAATCATTTAACCATTAAATAAACCCAATAGGGCTGTTCTGCCCCAATAAGGGGTAATTATATCTTAGTTGGGATCAAGTACAGGTACTGTTTTATTATTACAGAGAAAAGGGAATCATTTAACCATTAAATAAACCCAATAGGGCTGTTCTGCCCCCAATAAGGGGTAATTATATCTTAGTTGGGATCAAGTACAGGTACTGTTTTATTATTACAGAGAAAAGGGAATCATTTAACCATTAAATAAACCCAATAGGGCTGTTCTGCCCCCAATAAGGGGTAATTATATCTTAGTTGGGATCAAGTACAGGTACTGTTTTATTATTACAGAGAAAAGGGAATCATTTAACCATTAAATAAACCCAATAGGGCTGTTCTGCCCCCAATAAGGGGTCATTATATCTTTTGCAAGCTGGAATGAGTCGGAAGACGAAGGCAAATAGTTGAAAAACTATAACAAATAAAAAATGAAGACCATTTGAAAAGTTGCTAAGAACTGGCCATTCTTTAACTTGAAGGTGAACCACCCCTTTAAGATCTCCTTGTTTGGTAACCTTACTTAAAGTGAACCAAGGACAATTACCATTGGTCCATTTTTATTTCCACCATCTATATGGCATCTATTATATTGAAGTGCTATATGGAGAGTGGGAGTGTGAGAGTGAGCCCTCCCTATTGGGCCCCAGGAGGCCCAGTCTGATAGGCTTGGAATTTATACAGCTATTTGGTTGCTAGGGCCAAATTACCCTAGTATCGGTCAGAATTTATTTTAGTTGCCCAACCAGAAAGCAGCCATTGGAAGGCTGGACATAGGCATAATGGGGTACTGTAATATTTAAAAAAAAACACACAAAATAAATAATGAAGACCAATGGAAAAGTTGCTTTGAAGAGACCTATGTAAAATGTGTAAAAACATTAAATCAAAGATGAACTTTAATAAACTGAGGGACATAACAGTGGTGACTTGTAATGTTTCTGCCCTCGGCAGTGTGCCGGGTTCATTGGCCTTATAATGGATTTATCATAGCCACAGACATACACCCAAATGGTTGCTGGGCAACACCTTTTTTAAAGGGAACACGTCACCCACACATAAAAGGCTGTATAACAAAAATCCTTCTTAAATTAAACTGGCTGTGACTCTGTAATTCCAAGCCTAAAGAAAACAAGATTTATATTATTTATACAGTGTAAGTGAAGTTGATTTTGCTTGACAAACACAATAGAAAAGAATTTGGAATTGTTTCTTACGGTGACAGGTCCCCTTGAACACATGGGATTTGTCATGTTGTATTTATAATCATTTTGTGATATTAAATGAGTATTTATTGCATAAAATGGTTATTTGTTGTTTTCTTTTTTTGCAGCATGACTTTTTTCACCTATAGATGTTTTTCATGGCTGTGGGATAGCAGGTATAGTAGGGAGAGATGGTGCCTATAGTAGCAGTGGGGTGATAATAGCCTCTGGGAAGGGACTGGGGCTGTGGGATAGCAGGTATAGTAGGGAGAGATGGTGCCTATAGTAGCAGTGGGGGGATAATAGTCTCTGGGAAGGGACTGGGGCTGTGGGATAGCAGGTATAGTAGGGAGAGATGGTGCCTATAGTAGCAGTGGGGGGATAATAGCCTCTGGGAAGGGACTGGGGCTGTGGGATAGCAGGTATAGTAGGGAGAGATGGTGCCTATAGTAGCAGTGGGGGGATAATAGCCTCTGGGAAGGGACTGGGGCTGTGGGATAGCAGGTATAGTAGGGAGAGATGGTGCCTATAGTAGCAGTGGGGGGATAATAGCCTCTGGGAAGGGACTGGGGCTGTGGGATAGCAGGTATAGTAGGGAGAGATGGTGCCTATAGTAGCAGTGGGATAATAGCCTCTGGGAAGGGACTGGGGCTGTGGGATAGCAGGTATAGTAGGGAGAGATGGTGCCTATAGTAGCAGTGGGGGGATAATAGCCTCTGGGAAGGGACTGGGGCTGTGGGATAGCAGGTATAGTAGGGAGAGATGGTGCCTATAGTAGCAGTGGGGGGATAATAGCCTCTGGGAAGGGACTGGGGCTGTGGGATAGCAGGTATAGTAGGGAGAGATGGTGCCTATAGTAGCAGTGGGGGGATAATAGCCTCTGGGAAGGGATTGGGGCTGTGGGATAGCAGGTATAGTAGGGAGAGATGGTGCCTATAGTAGCAGTGGGGGGATAATAGCCTCTGGGAAGGGATTGGGGCTGTGGGATAGCAGGTATAGTAGGGAGAGATGGTGCCTATAGTAGCAGTGGGGGGATAATAGCCTCTGGGAAGGGACTGGGGCTGTGGGATAGCAGGTATAGTAGGGAGAGATGGTGCCTATAGTAGCAGTGGGGGGATAATAGCCTCTGGGAAGGGACTGGGGCTGTGGGATAGCAGGTATAGTAGGGAGAGATGGTGCCTATAGTAGCAGTGGGGGGATAATAGCCTCTGGGAAGGGACTGGGGCTGTGGGATAGCAGGTATAGTAGGGAGAGATGGTGCCTATAGTAGCAGTGGGGGGATAATAGCCTCTGGGAAGGGACTGGGGCTGTGGGATAGCAGGTATAGTAGGGAGAGATGGTACCTATAGTAGCAGTGGGGGGATAATAGCCTCTGGGAAGGGACTGGGGCTGTGGGATAGCAGGTATAGTAGGGAGAGATGGTGCTTATAGTAGCAGTGGGGGGATAATAGCCTCTGGGAAGGGACTGGGGCTGTGGGATAGCAGGTATAGTAGGGAGAGATGGTGCCTATAGTAGCAGTGGGGGGATAATAGCCTCTGGGAAGGGACTGGGGCTGTGGGATAGCAGGTATAGTAGGGAGAGATGGTGCCTATAGTAGCAGTGGGGGGATAATAGCCTCTGGGAAGGGATTGGGGCTGTGGGATAGCAGGTATAGTAGGGAGAGATGGTGCCTATAGTAGCAGTGGGGGGATAATAGCCTCTGGGAAGGGATTGGGGCTGTGGGATAGCAGGTATAGTAGGGAGAGATGGTGCCTATAGTAGCAGTGGGGGGATAATAGCCTCTGGGAAGGGACTGGGGCTGTGGGATAGCAGGTATAGTAGGGAGAGATGGTGCCTATAGTAGCAGTGGGGGGATAATAGCCTCTGGGAAGGGACTGGGGCTGTGGGATAGCAGGTATAGTAGGGAGAGATGGTGCTTATAGTAGCAGTGGGGGGATAATAGCCTCTGGGAAGGGACTGGGGCTGTGGGATAGCAGGTATAGTAGGGAGAGATGGTGCCTATAGTAGCAGTGGGGGGATAATAGCCTCTGGGAAGGGACTGGGGCTGTGGGATAGCAGGTATAGTAGGGAGAGATGGTGCCTATAGTAGCAGTGGGGGGATAATAGCCTCTGGGAAGGGACTGGGGCTGTGGGATAGCAGGTATAGTAGGGAGAGATGGTGCCTATAGTAGCAGTGGGGGGATAATAGCCTCTGGGAAGGGACTGGGGCTGTGGGATAGCAGGTATAGTAGGGAGAGATGGTGCCTATAGTAGCAGTGGGGGGATAATAGCCTCTGGGAAGGGACTGGGGCTGTGGGATAGCAGGTATAGTAGGGAGAGATGGTGCCTATAGTAGCAGTGGGGGGATAATAGCCTCTGGGAAGGGACTGGGGCTGTGGGATAGCAGGTATAGTAGGGAGAGATGGTGCCTATAGTAGCAGTGGGGGGATAATAGCCTCTGGGAAGGGACTGGGGCTGTGGGATAGCAGGTATAGTAGGGAGAGATGGTGCCTATAGTAGCAGTGGGGGGATAATAGCCTCTGGGAAGGGACTGGGGCTGTGGGATAGCAGGTATAGTAGGGAGAGATGGTGCCTATAGTAGCAGTGGGATAATAGCCTCTGGGAAGGGACTGGGGCTGTGGGATAGCAGGTATAGTAGGGAGAGATGGTTCCTATAGTAGCAGTGGGGGGATAATAGCCTCTGGGAAGGGACTGGGGCTGTGGGATAGCAGGTATAGTAGTATAAGACACTAATATTATACTGTAGTCTTGCGCAACTATGGCCCTTGGGAGAGAAGCTTGCTCTAGTTGAAGTAGCCTAATATTACAGAGCCCTACTTGATATGTATAAGGGAACCTTTGAGTCTGTTTTGCCCCAGCCCCAATACCATTAAAGTTGGAACTTGCTACAGGAAACATGCATTTAGCTATAGAGAGGGTGTATTACTGGTGTACGACCCCACCCCTGACATAATGTCGCCATAGAATTCATAGTGAGTGCATTTCCACATAGGGGCAGACATGGCGGGACAGTAGCCAAGTACCAAGGCACTCACACTATTTATCTCATTAAATTCCAACGAATATTTAGTCATTTACAAAAATCCAAGGGCTCCGCAATCAGTCATCTTGATGGTTGGATTTCCCAAATCCATATGATTCATGAGGATGTCAAATCATGGGGTTGATATTCTAAGTTGCCCCTGTGGCCTTTGCTTACAATAGAGAAGCTCAGAGATTGGCCCTTGGGGAATGGGTTTGTATTGGGCCCCATATACAGTAACTACCCCGGTACAGCAATGTGTGAGCTTTAGTCATAAGGCTCCATCGCTAAGGCTGATGGGTAATGTGTGACCGATACGTGACTTGCAGCTCTGCAGGTACAGACACACATACTATAAACTATAGACAAGCGGCACCGCTGCCTAAATGGCGTCTCTTGCTTTTTAGACACTGGGGGGGGGCAGATTTAATAAAAATTGGATTTTTTTGATTTTAGAAACTCCCATAATTTCCCAAGAGTTTTTTGATTATACGAAAGTTTAAAATTTTGATGAAATTTATGAATGATTCAAGTATGGCTGTTTCTGGAGAAAATTGTGAAATTTAAACAGACACTCATTTCCATGACTCCTCTTTATTTTGTGAAATAGAAAACAATGATATGTTTAACTTGCCCCTGAAAGTGGGTGAAATAGAAAACAATGATGGGTTTAACTTTCCCTTGAAAGTGTGTGAAATAGAAAACAATAATGGGTTTAACTTCCCCTTGAAAGTGGGTGAAATACAAAACAATAATGGGTTTAACTTTCCCTTGAAAGTGTGTGAAATACAAAACAATGGATTTAACTTCCCCTTGAAAGTGTGCGTAATGGAAAAAAATAATGTGTTTAACTTCTCCTTAAAAGTGGGTGAAATAGAAAACAATAATGGGTTTAACTTCCCCCTGAAAGTGGGTGAAATAGAAAACAATAATGGGTTTAACTTCCCCCTGAAAGTGGGTGAAATAGAAAACAATAATGGGTTTAACTTCCCCCTGAAAGTGGGTGAAATAGAAAACAATAATGGGTTTAACTTCCCCCTGAAAGTGGGTGAAATAGAAAACAATAATGGGTTTAACTTTCCCTTGAAAGTGGGTGAAATAGAAAACAATAATGGGTTTAATTTCCCCTTGAAAGTGTGTGAAATAGAAAAACAATAATGGGTTTAACTTCCCCTTGAAAGTGGGTGAAATAGAAAACAATAATGTGTTTAACTTCCCCTTGAAAGTGGGTGAAATAGAAAACAATAATGGGTTTAACTTCCCCCTGAAAGTGGGTGAAATAGAAAACAATAATGGGTTTAATTTCCCCTTGAAAGTGTGTGAAATAGAAAAACAATAATGGGTTTAACTTCCCCTTGAAAGTGGGTGAAATAGAAAACAATAATGTGTTTAACTTCCCCTTGAAAGTGGGTGAAATAGAAAACAATAATGGGTTTAACTTCCCCCTGAAAGTGGGTGAAATAGAAAACAATAATGGGTTTAACTTCCCCCTGAAAGTGGGTGAAATAGAAAACAATAATGGGTTTAACTTCCCCCTGAAAGTGGGTGAAATAGAAAACAATAATGGGTTTAACTTTCCCTTGAAAGTGGGTGAAATAGAAAACAATAATGGGTTTAATTTCCCCTTGAAAGTGTGTGAAATAGAAAAACAATAATGGGTTTAACTTCCCCTTGAAAGTGGGTGAAATAGAAAACAATAATGTGTTTAACTTCCCCTTGAAAGTGGGTGAAATAGAAAACAATAATGGGTTTAACTTCCCCTGAAAGTGGGTGAAATAGAAAACAATAATGGGTTTAACTTCCCCCTGAAAGTGGGTGAAATAGAAAACAATAATGGGTTTAACTTCCCCCTGAAAGTGGGTGAAATAGAAAACAATAATGGGTTTAACTTTCCCTTGAAAGTGGGTGAAATAGAAAACAATAATGGGTTTAATTTCCCCTTGAAAGTGTGTGAAATAGAAAAACAATAATGGGTTTAACTTCCCCTTGAAAGTGGGTGAAATAGAAAACAATAATGTGTTTAACTTCCCCTTGAAAGTGGGTGAAATAGAAAACAATAATGGGTTTAACTTCCCCCTGAAAGTGGGTGAAATAGAAAACAATAATGGGTTTAACTTCCCCCTGAAAGTGGGTGAAATAGAAAACAATAATGGGTTTAACTTTCCCTTGAAAGTGGGTGAAATAGAAAACAATAATGGGTTTAACTTCCCCCTGAAAGTGGGTGAAATAGAAAACAATAATGGGTTTAACTTCCCCCTGAAAGTGGGTGAAATAGAAAACAATAATGGGTTTAACTTTCCCTTGAAAGTGGGTGAAATAGAAAACAATAATGGGTTTAACTTCCCCTTGAAAGTGTGTGAAATAGAAAAACAATAATGGGTTTAACTTCCCCCTGAAAGTGGGTGAAATAGAAAACAATAATGGGTTTAACTTCCCCTGAAAGTGGGTGAAATAGAAAACAATAATGGGTTTAACTTCCCCTGAAAGTGGGTGAAATAGAAAACAATAATGGGTTTAACTTCCCCTGAAAGTGGGTGAAATAGAAAACAATAATGGGTTTAACTTTCCCTTGAAAGTGGGTGAAATAGAAAACAATAATGGGTTTAACTTCCCCTTGAAAGTGTGTGAAATAGAAAAACAATAATGGGTTTAACTTCCCCCTGAAAGTGGGTGAAATAGAAAACAATAATGGGTTTAACTTCCCCCTGAAAGTGGGTGAAATAGAAAACAATAATGGGTTTAACTTTCCCTTGAAAGTGGGTGAAATAGAAAACAATAATGGGTTTAACTTTCCCTTGAAAGTGGGTGAAATAGAAAACAATAATGGGTTTAACTTTCCCTTGAAAGTGGGTGAAATAGAAAACAATAATGGGTTTAACTTCCCCTTGAAAGTGTGTGAAATAGAAAAACAATAATGGGTTTAACTTCCCCTTGAAAGTGGGTGAAATAGAAAACAATAATGGGTTTAACTTTCCCTTGAAAGTGGGTGAAATAGAAAACAATAATGGGTTTAACTTTCCCTTGAAAGTGGGTGAAATAGAAAACAATAATGGGTTTAACTTCCCCTTAAAAGTGTGTCACTGACTATTCTATTTCTTCATGTTTAGTTACAATAAAACTGGAAAAAAAACCCTCTAATATTTCAAATATCCATAGGACAAATATCCTGACGTACTTTTTGTCAGTCTAAAAAAGTCACATAAAGTTTTATAGATCTCGAACGTTCATGGTTTTTACAGAAATTATAAAAAATTTTCGAGAGAATAATTAAAATTTGAACTTTTCTCAAAAAACCCCCTAGTGTATGGGCCCCAGGACTGTATAAGTTACTACTGAGCGTCCGCCATTTCATATTGGGCAGTGGAAGAGATCTCTCTGTCAGATCTGGAGGCAGAAATGAAAGAGTAATTCAGGGGGTGAGCACACAACCCCCCAAGTCCGAAGCCATGATGTTTGCCCCATGTTGTTCTGGTACTTGGGGGCTGCAGGGGGCTACACAGGGAGCAACTAGTGATTAAATATGGGAGTCAAGTGGGGTCCCACCAAATGCAACTCCATCTCCCATCACTGTGTGACCCAGACTAAATAGCACCAGTCAGCTATAATGGCCACCTCTTACCAGTCAGGAAGGTTAGAAGCCATGAATGCGTTAATGGAACGGAGTGGGCTGGTTATTCTGTACCACAGGCTTGAAGGCCACATTGTATTAAACTGATGGTATCATGTAAAGCTGGGCGCATACATATAACCCGGAGGCCACTTTCAGAGATACAATGTGCAGTCAGGCAGCTTGAAGACCATGAAAGTGCTGTGACAATTTAATATTCTCTCCCCCACAACCAGTATCGGACTGGGACCCCAGGGGCCACCAGAAAACCTTAGACCCATTGGCCCACTCTCCAAACTATTTTTCCTCCTTTCCTCACCCAACCTCTTTATTCTCCCAGTCTCTTTTATTTACATGCTAGCATCTATCCTTCCATCTATTTCTCCTCTTTCTTCAGAAAATAGGGAATGGCCATGAAACAGGCCAAATGCTCAGGAGCAGGAGGGCCCACTGACCCCTGGGCCCACCGGGAGTTTTCCTGGTATCCTGGTGGGCCAATCCGACACTGCCCACAACCATTATTACATCCAGGGGTGTAACATCCCCAGCCCCCCAACAAAGTGTGAACAAGAGCTCAAACTGTGGCAAAACCTCTATTACAGCGCGTGTAACATGGCACCCAATTAAATTCATCGTTTGTTCAACTGAAACTGAAATGAACCCACTCTGGTTCAATAAAACAAGGAGACTTTTTAATCTAAAATAATTTTGAATGAAATCTTTATTTTTTTTTTTTTACAAAGAACCAACGGACATTGTTTCTGATATGTGTATAAAATACCCTGGTATTTAAAAGCCAGACAACAAATAATGTGTTAATATAATACATTTCCCAGAATCCTTTGCTTAAATTGAAGTTAAGAAAACGTATTATGCTTAAATAATATTTTATCACACCTATAAGAACTGATATATAGTTTCCTTATTCATTGACATTGTTCTTACTAGTCCCTATGTATGTTTTTAATTCAGTTTGTCATATCAGACATAACATTGGAAGCTATGGGATACAATATGGTCATTACGGCTTTGGTAGGATAGAAGTGATTGGAGAAATTGATTTTGCAGGAATAGAACAATACATACATCACCCAAGGATGGAGAAGTAATCTGGGTTATTAAGAAGAAGGAAGAAAGGACAAGATGATGCAGACAGAGAATAAAATAAGACAGGAGACATTATGACCTTGGCTAACATAGAACATTGAGCAGATGAAGGAAAAGCAAGAGAGGATGATGAAGCAGCAGGGATACAAGAAGTGGATAGGAAAGACAAGGCTAAGGCAGAAGAGCAAGACACGGTTATGAACCAGTTAGGTGTGAAGAAGTGGATAGGGAAGAGTGGGCTAACATGGAACATTGAGTGTGGGGAAGAAGACAAATAATTTGTTATAAACCAGCAGGTATGAAGTAGTGGATAGGGAAGTCTAAGCTAAGGAATAACAGCAAGAGCAGGTTATAAAGCATCAGGGGTGGAGAAGTTCATCCCTAGGCTTACACAGAACACTGAGTAACTAAGAAGAGAAAGAGTAGGTTATGAACCGGGGTGGGTGGAGAAGTGGATAGGGAAGACTAGGATAACACAGAACATTGAGCGTAAGGAAGAAGAGCAAGGGTAGGTTATGAACCAGTGGGGTGGAGAAATGGATAAGGAAGACTAAGCTTACACAGAACATTGAGCGTAAGGAAGAAGAGCAAGGGTAGGTTATGAACCAGTGGGGTGGAGAAATGGATAAGGAAGACTAAGCTTACACAGAACATTGAGCGTAAGGAAGAAGAGCAAGGGTAGGTTATGAACCAGTGGGGTGGAGAAATGGATAAGGAAGACTAAGCTTACACAGAACATTGAGCATGAGGAAGAAGAGCAAGGGTAGGTTATGAACCGGTAGGGTTGGAGAAACTGATATATAGTTTCCTTATTCATTGACATTGTTCTTACTAGTCCCTATGTATGTTTTTAATTCAGTTTGTCATATCAGACATAACATTGGAAGCTATGGGATACAATATGGTCATTACGGCTTTGGTAGGATAGAAGTGATTGGAGAAATTGATTTTGCAGGAATAGAACAATACATACATCACCCAAGGATGGAGAAGTAATCTGGGTTATTAAGAAGAAGGAAGAAAGGACAAGATGATGCAGACAGAGAATAAAATAAGACAGGAGACATTATGACCTTGGCTAACATAGAACATTGAGCAGATGAAGGAAAAGCAAGAGAGGATGATGAAGCAGCAGGGATACAAGAAGTGGATAGGAAAGACAAGGCTAAGGCAGAAGAGCAAGACACGGTTATGAACCAGTTAGGTGTGAAGAAGTGGATAGGGAAGAGTGGGCTAACATGGAACATTGAGTGTGGGGAAGAAGACAAATAATTTGTTATAAACCAGCAGGTATGAAGTAGTGGATAGGGAAGTCTAAGCTAAGGAATAACAGCAAGAGCAGGTTATAAAGCATCAGGGGTGGAGAAGTTCATCCCTAGGCTTACACAGAACACTGAGTAACTAAGAAGAGAAAGAGTAGGTTATGAACCGGGGTGGGTGGAGAAGTGGATAGGGAAGACTAGGATAACACAGAACATTGAGCGTAAGGAAGAAGAGCAAGGGTAGGTTATGAACCAGTGGGGTGGAGAAATGGATAAGGAAGACTAAGCTTACACAGAACATTGAGCGTAAGGAAGAAGAGCAAGGGTAGGTTATGAACCAGTGGGGTGGAGAAATGGATAAGGAAGACTAAGCTTACACAGAACATTGAGCGTAAGGAAGAAGAGCAAGGGTAGGTTATGAACCAGTGGGGTGGAGAAATGGATAAGGAAGACTAAGCTTACACAGAACATTGAGCATGAGGAAGAAGAGCAAGGGTAGGTTATGAACCGGTAGGGTTGGAGAAATGGATAAGGAAGAATAAGCTTACACAAAGTATTTGAGCATATAGAAGAAGCGCAAGGGTAGGTTATGAACCAGTGGGGTGGAGAAGTGGATAGGGAAGACTAGGCAAACACAGAACATTGAGGGTAAGGAAGAAGAGCAAGATTAGGTTATGAACCAGTAGGGTTGGAGAAGTGGATGAAGAACATGGGCAAAGGCTGGGAGACCGTTACATGTTACAGCACTATGTACATAAGACTCCTCTTTCGTAAACAACCATTTCACTCTTCACAAATTGGGTGCTTTTAATTAATAGCGGAGTCTGTACCTAAACTGAACATCACGAGTTGGCTGCATGGTGCCAAAACCCCACCGGTTTGGATCAATACTTGGAATTTCCTCGTTGGGATTAACAAGCTCAAACTCAAAGTATGTCAGCATCAGAAATGCAAACTGTTTCAGTTCATTGGTGGCAAAGAAACGCCCGGGGCATATGGTGCTCCCAGCTCCCCAGGGCATGGTGTAATATTTCACCTTCTTCCCATTCTTGAAGAATTCTGTCTTTTTTGTGCCGTCTTCATTCAGGAATCGGTTGTACTTAAACTTCTCAGGTTCGGCATGAATCTCTGGGTCCATTTGGACAGCAATATAAGGGAAAAGGGCAACCCTGTCTCCTTTCCTCATGGAAAAATCTTTCCCACTTGCCATCTTGATTTTCATATCCTGTTTCACTGCTCTGATAAGGACCGGAGCGGCTGTCAGCCGTAGGGTCTCTTCAACCGCACTGTCCATGACAGGGGTCTTCATCAGCATGTCTCTGGTGAGGTTAATAAGAGGACCACCAGGCTTTACTTCTTGACCAGTTTCCTTTAGAACTGCTTCCACCTCTTCCCTTACTGCTTTCAAGGCTTCGGGATGTTTCAGTAGATAAAGGAGAAACCAGAACGAGGCTGGACCAGTGTTACCCTGGGATGCCCACAGAAGCAAAAACATGAACCTATCTTGCATATATTCTGGCAACCCTTGCTCTGCCCTCTGCTGATGTTGTTCCCCGATCCAACCACTAATGTTTTCTTTTTGGAGGGTTTTCTTTACAGATAACATGTTCCAAAACAACCTCTTTAACCTCTCAGCTTCTATCTTGTCTTTGGGAGGCAAAACCGCGTAGGCCAGACGCGGGAATAACTGGTCGTACTTTCGGAACTCATAGAACAACTCATCGGAGTGCTTGCGATCAAACTCTTTGGCCTTTTCTTTACTCCCCTTATTCTTGGCTGGCTCGTTGCCATATAATGCAAGGTAGCCGGCACGGAAGACAATATTATAGCTGTAGTTGAACAACCCATCCTGCTGCCATTCTCTCTCCCCTTTACCACTGCCGATGTTGTGCACCATAAGGTTCTGCAGGTTTTCCATCATGGCTTGGGTCATCACTATCAGACCATCGCCCATCAGATGCTTTGTACTTGACTTTTCCAGCATTTTGTGATCGTTAGT
This sequence comes from Xenopus tropicalis, assembly GCF_000004195.4. Taxonomy (NCBI): domain Eukaryota; kingdom Metazoa; phylum Chordata; class Amphibia; order Anura; family Pipidae; genus Xenopus; species Xenopus tropicalis. The sequence continues at coordinate 9,474,149 of NC_030682.2, read as the reverse complement.
GAACGACTGGTATCCAAAGACTCTCAACACCAAATCTTTAGCAAATTCTTCAAAGTCCAAGTTTCCTTTGGATTCCTTGATAATGGGCCCAAAAGACAAAGGATCCATTACAAATGTGAAATAATAACCGGCAATCTGCACCGTGAAAATGTCTCCGTGCTTCTTGTGCATCTTCTGCAAAAACGTTGACGTGTTTTTTCTGAAATCTAGAGCGTATCCCAGCCACGGTATCGTGCCTTTGTCCAGCGGAGGCTCGTCTGGTCTCCTTTTACGGAACATTCCCAGCAGGTAGAGGCCACCGATAACCGAAACCAACAGAGCCAAAATGATTGGAAGAAACAGAGCCATTTTTGGAGACTAGAAGGGGGATACAAAAGAAAGGTTATTATTCAAAAAGAGGAAAATTTAAATCCAACATGCGAATATAGTGGCATCTTCCCCCCACCCCCCACCCCCCACACACCAGCTGTAGCCCAATTAGCTGTCTATAAATGTATGGCAGCAGCAAGGCTGGTCTTTTATTGACTCATATCTGGGTTTGCTTCACTCAAGGGGGGGCACAATTAAGCCTTGATTTTTAATGTAATAATATGGTTTGGAACAGTTCCCTAAGCCCCGCCCCCTGTTCCCTAAGCCCCACCCCATGTTCCCCTGCTGATCTGGCTGACTACTTTGTGACTCAAATAAAATGTAGTTGCCTGTCCTCAGCCTGCCTCCTCCCAATCCCACAATCCCCTGCTGCACAGGTGATGTCAAAAAGGAAAGGAACATCCCAGTGCAATGCATTGTGGGTGATGTAGTTCCTGCATGCTGTCTGTAAGCTGTGGGGAAGTTGTTACAATCTGTAACATCAGTGTTTTAGTCCCTCCTCCCCTGCCAGGATTTAGTTTTTAGTTTTATTTAGTTTTATCTATAATACCTCAGAACACATAATAAGATAAATATAGTGCCAAATTCAAGTATAATACTCCGAAAACTCATGGGAAGATAAATACAGTGCCAATTCCACGTATAATACCCCATAACCCACAGCAGGATAAATACAGTGCCAATTCCATGTATAATACCCCAGAACACACAGCAGGATAAATACAGTGCCAGTTTCATGTATAATACCCCAGAACACACAGCGGGATAAATACAGTGCCAATTCCATGTATAATACCCCAGAACCCACAGCAGGATAAATACAGTGCCAATTCCATTTATAATACCCCAGAACACACAGCAGGATAAATACAGTGCCAGTTCCACGTATAATACCCCAGAACCCACAGCAGGATAAATACAGTGCCAATTCCATGTATAATACCCCAGAACCCACAGCAGGATAAATACAGTGCCAATTCCATGTATAATACCCCAGAACCCACAGCAGGATAAATACAGTGCCAATTCCATGTATAATACCCCAGAACCCACAGCAGGATAAATACAGTGCCAATTCCATGTATAATACCCCAGAACACAAAGCAGGATAAATACAGTGCCAATTCCATGTATAATTCCCCAGAACACACCGTGGGATAAATACAGTGCCAATTCCATTTATAATACCCCAGAACCCACAGCAGGATAAATACAATGCCAATTCCATGTATAATACCCCAGAACCCACAGCAGGATAAATACAGTGCCAATTCCATGTATAATACCCCAGAACCCACAGCAGGATAAATACAGTGCCAATTCCATGTATAATACCCCAGAACCCACAGCAGGATAAATACAGTGCCAATTCCATGTATAATACCCCAGAACCCACAGCAGGATAAATACAGTGCCAATTCCATGTATAATACCCCAGAACACAAAGCAGGATAAATACAGTGCCAATTCCATGTATAATTCCCCAGAACACACCGTGGGATAAATACAGGGCCAATTCCATGTATAATACCCCAGAACCCACAGCAGGATAAATACAGTGCCAGTTTCATGTATAATACCCCAGAACACACAGCGGGATAAATACAGTGCCAATTCCATGTATAATGCCCCAGAACACACAGCAGGATAGATACAGCGCCAATTCCATGTATAATACCCCAGAACACACAGCAGGATAAATACAGAGCCAATTCCATGTATAATACCCCAGAACCCACAGCAGGATAAATACAGTGCCAATTCCATTTATAATACCCCAGAACCCACAGCAGGATAAATACAATGCCAATTCCATGTATAATACCCCAGAACCCACAGCAGGATAAATACAGTGCCAATACCCCAGAACCCACAGCAGGATAAATACAGTGCCAATTCCATGTATAATACCCCAGAACCCACAGCAGGATAAATACAGTGCCAATTCCATGTATAATACCCCAGAACCCACAGCAGGATAAATACAGTGCCAATTCCATGTATAATACCCCAGAACACAAAGCAGGATAAATACAGTGCCAATTCCATGTATAATTCCCCAGAACACACCGTGGGATAAATACAGTGCCAATTCCATTTATAATACCCCAGAACCCACAGCAGGATAAATACAATGCCAATTCCATGTATAATACCCCAGAACCCACAGCAGGATAAATACAGTGCCAATTCCATGTATAATACCCCAGAACCCACAGCAGGATAAATACAGTGCCAATTCCATGTATAATACCCCAGAACCCACAGCAGGATAAATACAGTGCCAATTCCATGTATAATACCCCAGAACCCACAGCAGGATAAATACAGTGCCAATTCCATGTATAATACCCCAGAACACAAAGCAGGATAAATACAGTGCCAATTCCATGTATAATTCCCCAGAACACACCGTGGGATAAATACAGGGCCAATTCCATGTATAATACCCCAGAACCCACAGCAGGATAAATACAGTGCCAGTTTCATGTATAATACCCCAGAACACACAGCGGGATAAATACAGTGCCAATTCCATGTATAATGCCCCAGAACACACAGCAGGATAGATACAGCGCCAATTCCATGTATAATACCCCAGAACACACAGCAGGATAAATACAGAGCCAATTCCATGTATAATACCCCAGAACCCACAGCAGGATAAATACAGTGCCAATTCCATTTATAATACCCCAGAACCCACAGCAGGATAAATACAATGCCAATTCCATGTATAATACCCCAGAACCCACAGCAGGATAAATACAGTGCCAGTTTCATGTATAATACCCCAGAACACACAGCGGGATAAATACAGTGCCAATTCCATGTATAATGCCCCAGAACACACAGCAGGATAGATACAGCGCCAATTCCATGTATAATACCCCAGAACACACAGCAGGATAAATACAGAGCCAATTCCATGTATAATACCCCAGAACCCACAGCAGGATAAATACAGTGCCAATTCCATTTATAATACCCCAGAACCCACAGCAGGATAAATACAATGCCAATTCCATGTATAATACCCCAGAACCCACAGCAGGATAAATACAGTGCCAATACCCCAGAACCCACAGCAGGATAAATACAGTGCCAATTCCATATATAATACCCCAGAACCCACAGCAGGATAAATACTGTGCCAATTCCATGTATAATACCCCAGAACCCACAGCAGGCTAAATACAGTGCCAATTCCATGAAACCAATGCAGTGTTTATATACTCACCGTACAGGCGGAAATGTCAGACAATGCCCTGCACTAAAATAACATTTACAGCTGGAAAATGCACTCTGCCCTTGCTCTGCTTGTTATCGGCTGTCTCTCTGGCTTCTCTATGAATATCACTGGCACCAGTACCCCCAATAATAGAAGCAATATTAGTGATTCAGCCTGGCATCTCCCTTAACTTACCCTTTAGCTGAGGTTGGCAGGCAGAGAGTTCCCAGCTCCTCTGAAGCTCTGCACCCCTGGCTTTCCTGTTATAGGGAGGTTTCCTTATCTGCCCCTAAGCCCACCCACTATTCTATTTAGCACCGAGGTTCCAGCCCCTGGGAAATACATGCCTATAAGCCTACATTTTTAACTAAACATTAACTAAGTGGGAGGCACCGGCAGAACCGATCCAAAAAGCCCTGCTAGTAACCCTACTACATACACTTTTATAACCTGATCTCCATGAGAATGTATCAGATTTGCACGCTAACACGCTGATTTTTGTATATACAACCTTGTATTTAATGTTTAGGGAATGCTTTGCTGATACTTTCAGATTGCTAGAACTAAATGCATCCCCCCCCCCCCCGAGAAGCTTGAAAGTTAAATGTGCAATTCACATATATATTACCCCAAATAAAAAGCTCACAGAACACATTGCAGGATATACACAGTGCCAATTCCATGTATAATACCCCAGAACACACAGCAGAATACAGTGCCAATTCCATGTATAATACCCCAGAACACACAGCAGGATAAATACAGTGCCAATTCCATGTATAATACCCCAGAACCCACAGCAGGATAAATACAGAGCCAATTCCATGTATAATACCCCAGAACACACAGCAGGATAAATACAGAGCCAATTCCATGTATAATACCCCAGAACACACGGCAGGATAAATACAGTGCCAATTCCATGTATAATACCCCAGAACCCACAGCAGGATAAATACAGTGCCAATTCCATGTATAATACCCCAGAACACACAGCAGGATAAATACAGAGCCAATTCCATGTATAATACCCCAGAACACACGGCAGGATAAATACAGTGCCAATTCCATGTATAATACCCCAGAACACACAGCAGGATAAATACAGAGCCAATTCCATTTATAATACCCCAGAACCCACAGCAGGATAAATACAGTGCCAATTCCATGTATAATACCCCAGAACCCACAGCAGGATAAATACAGTGCCAATTCCATGTATAATTCCCCAGAACCCACAGCAGGATAAATACAGAGCCAATTCCATTTATAATACCCCAGAACCCACAGCAGGATAAATACAGTGCCAATTCCATGTATAATACCCCAGAACCCACAGCAGGATAAATACAGTGCCAATTCCATGTATAATTCCCCAGAACCCACAGCAGGATAAATACAGTGCCAATTCCATGTATAATACCCCAGAACCCACAGCAGGATAAATACAGTGCCAATTCCATGTATAATACCCCAGAACCCACAGCAGGATAAATACAGTGCCAATTCCATGTATAATACCCCAGAACACACAGCAGGATAAATACAGAGCCAATTCCATGTATAATACCCCAGAACCCACAGCAGATAAATACAGTGCCAATTCCATGTATAATACCCCAGAACCCACAGCAGGATAAATACAGTGCCAATTCCATGTATAATACCCCAGAACCCACAGCAGGATAAATACAGTGCCAATTCCATGTATAATACCCCAGAACCCACAGCAGGATAAATACAGTGCCAATTCCATGTATAATACCCCAGAACCCACAGCAGGATAAATACAGTGCCAATTCCATGTATAATACCCCAGAACCCACAGCAGGATAAATACAGTGCCAATTCCATGTATAATACCCCAGAACCCACAGCAGGATAAATACAGTGCCAATTCCATGTATAATACCCCAGAACCCACAGCAGGATAAATACAGTGCCAATTCATGTATAATACCCCAGAACCCACAGCAGGATAAATACAGTGCCAATTCCATATATAATACCTGTGAAACCAGGTAATACATTTTAAATCCCAGTCCCACACACTTGCAATGCAGTCAGGTATTTAGCAGTTCTCTCTGTTGCTTTCTGCCCCCACTCTCTCTAGCAGACGCCAGTTCTCTTTCAGGTCTGTTAGTCAGCTGACTTCTGCTACATTGTGTCGGGAACCAGAACCAGCACTGCAGACTATAAATAGCCAAACAGAAGCCGCTTTCAATGGCAATTACTGTAACTTATTTTCATAAACCAGCCCTGATACATGAGAATGTATCAGATTTGCACGCTAACACGCTGATTTTTGTATATACAACCTTGTATTTAATGTTTAGGGAAAGCTTTGCTGATACTTTCAGATTGCTAGAACTAAATGCACCCCCCCCCCCCCCCCCCCCCCGAGAAGCTTGAAAGTTAAATGTGCAATTTACATATATATTACCCCAAATAAAAAGCTCACAGAACACATTGCAGGATATACACAGTGCCAATTCCATGTATAATACCCCAGAACACACAGCAGGATACAGTGCCAATTCCATGTATAATACCCCAGAACCCACAGCAGGATAAATACAGTGCCAATTCCATGTATAATACCCCAGAACCCACAGCAGGATAAATACAGAGCCAATTCCATGTATAATACCCCAGAACCCACAGCAGGATAAATACAGTGCCAATTCCATGTATAATACCCCAGAACCCACAGCAGGATAAATACAGTGCCAATTCCATGTATAATACCCCAGAACCCACAGCAGGATAAATACAGAGCCAATTCCATGTATAATACCCCAGAACCCACAGCAGGATAAATACAGTGCCAATTCCATGTATAATACCCCAGAACACACAGCAGGATAAATACAGAGCCAATTCCATGTATAATACCCCAAAACACACGGCAGGATAAATACAGTGCCAATTCCATGTATAATACCCCAGAACACACAGCAGGATAAATACAGAGCCAATTCCATGTATAATACCCCAGAACCCACAGCAGGATAAATACAGTGCCAATTCCATGTATAATACCCCAGAACCCACAGCAGGATAAATACAGTGCCAATTCCATGTATAATACCCCAGAACACACAGCAGGATAAATACAGTGCCAATTCCATGTATAATACCCCAGAACCCACAACAGGATAAATACAGTGCCAATTCCATGTATAATACCCCAGAACCCACAACAGGATAAATACAGTGCCAATTCCATGTATAATACCCCAGAACCCACAGCAGGATAAATACAGTGCCAATTCCATGTATAATACCCCAGAACCCACAGCAGGATAAATACCGTGCCAATTCCAAGTATAATACCCCAGAACCCACAGCAGGATAAATACAGTGCCAATTCCATGTATAATACCCCAGAACCCACAGCAGGATAAATACAGTGCCAATTCCAAGTATAATACCCCAGAACACACGGCAGGATAAATACAGTGCCAATTCCAAGTATAATACCCCAGAACCCACAGCAGGATAAATACAGTGCCAATTCCAAGTATAATACCCCAGAACCCACAGCAGGATAAATACAGTGCCAATTCCATGTATAATACCCCAGAACCCACAGCAGGATAAATACAGTGCCAATTCCATGTATAATACCCCAGAACCCACAACAGGATAAATACAGTGCCAATTCCATGTATAATACCCCAGAACCCACAACAGGATAAATACAGTGCCAATTCCATGTATAATACCCCAGAACCCACAGCAGGATAAATACAGTGCCAATTCCATGTATAATACCCCAGAACCCACAGCAGGATAAATACAGTGCCAATTCCATGTATAATACCCCAGAACCCACAGCAGGATAAATACAGTGCCAATTCCATGTATAATACCCCAGAACCCACAGCAGGATAAATACAGTGCCAATTCCATGCATGTTTTTTTTAATAAATTCCTAACGTACATCAGCATTTTTCAATGATATATATATATAATTAGTATATTATGGCTTTGTCTAAGGAGTGGAGTAATAAGAGCCCAGAGTTCTGCTGGCAGTGCCGCACTGATCCATAGTCCCCGACTAATCTGTGTCAATAGAGGCGGCCATTGGAGCAGAGAATGCCTGGCAGTGACCCTTATCCCATGAACCAATGTTACCTGCCGCTTTATCTCTGTCTCTAATAGCCTTGTCACCCAGTTCCCGTGCCTCTGCCGGTAGGCAGCACCGCATAAACCTTGCCCCATGATAACCAGCAAAACGGCTTCATCCAAAATGAGTTAATTATGGGGAAATTCGGATTTTCACTATATTTCTGTGGCCTATTGTATCTGCCAGGTTTATGGACTTCTGTGCTATTTGTTAAACTGGTACCCAGAATTCCTTGGTGTGGTTAAAGGGGAAGCATTCCCTTGTCCAATACCAGTGCAATGAATAGGGTTTGTGCTGAATATATGTGTTTTCCCATTGCATTAATCATGAAAAATCTATGGTTTTTGTTATTTCTTGAGCTAAACAGGGCAAACGGGGTAACTGAAGCTCCTCCTTCCAAAGTAGATATTTGATCCTTAGTGACCAGATAATCCCCCTGCATAATGGACACCTACTTATATGTAGGCCAAAACAGCAGTGGGGAAGGGAGGGGATTGTTTATACAGAGCTCAGTGCCTTCATTAAATTAACCCAGCTAATTAATGGAAATATAGTAAGTAAGATAGCAAATAATGCTCATTTACTGCTTTATAATAAGAAAATAACTAAGAAATATGTTTTTTTTTAATTAAAAGAACAGGTAAAATATATTTCAGCATAAATTCTATTTATTTTATATTCTGTTTTGTTAATGTGGAAAAGAGGTGTATCCACTTCCACTTTAATCCTGTACTCTGTCAGGATTAATTGACCTTAATCCCAAATTGGGGCGGGGGAGAGGGGGGGAAATACCTTATTGAGTTACAGAAGACCTACTGCTATATAGGATTAAGACAATTATTGGCAGGTTGTCTCTCACACCAGATTAATTCTTGCTCGTTTTATATTTAAAAAGCCTTAATGGCTGTATATTATATGGCTTGTAATACATACAGCTGCATTGTGACTGTCCCCTGTACTAAGCACAATTCAGCAGGAACAGCCCCCTAAGTTTGCCCATAGCCTGTACAGAGAGATACCATAAAACTATGGCACATAGGGATTCCCCTGTACTAAGCACAATTCAGCAGGAACAGCCCCCTAAGTTTGCTCATAGCCTGTACAGAGAGATACCATAAAACTATGGCACATAGGGATTCCCCTGTACTAAGCACAATTCAGCAGGAACAGCCCCCTAAGTTTGCTCATAGCCTGTACAGAGAGATACCATAACACTATGGCACATAGGGATTCCCCTGTACTAAGCACAATTCAGCAGCAACAGCCCCCTAAGTTTGCCCATAGCCTGTACAGAGAGATACCATAAAACTATGGCACATAGGGATTCCCCTGTACTAAGCACAATTCAGCAGGAACAGCCCCCTAAGTTTGCGCATAGCCTGTACAGAGAGATACCATAAAACTATGGCACATAGGGATTCCCCTGTACTAAGCACAATTCAGCAGGAACAGCCCCCTAAGTTTGCTCATAGCCTGTACAGAGAGATACCATAAAACTATGGCACATAGGGATTCCCCTGTACTAAGCACAATTCAGCAGGAACAGCCCCCTAAGTTTGCTCATAGCCTGTACAGAGAGATACCATAAAACTATGGCACATAGGGATTCCCCTGTACTAAGTACAATTCAGCAGGAACAGCCCCCTAAGTTTGCTCATAGCCTGTACAGAGAGATACCATAAAACTATGGCACATAGGGATTCCCCTGTACTAAGCACAATTCAGCAGGAACAGCCCCCTAAGTTTGCTCATAGCCTGTACAGAGAGATACCATAAAACTATGGCACATAGGGATTCCCCTGTACTAAGTACAATTCAGCAGGAACAGCCCCCTAAGTTTGCTCATAGCCTGTACAGAGAGATACCATAAAACTATGGCAGCATAGGGATTCCCCTGTACTAAGCACAATTCAGCAGGAACATCTATCTATATATATATAGTTAAACAATGGGGGACATTTATTTATTAAAGTGAATAGCTTGTCAGTGCCAATGAGCCTTCTGCCAATGTAACAAGAGCATTAATGCCCCTGCCAGCGCCACATTGAGAGACCAAAGTTCCCCAGTGTCATTGGCCTCCTACCAAGCGTCACTAGTGCAGGTCATCGCTGAAATTTGTATCTGTGCAGTTGGGTAGGATGAGCAGAAACAGCCTGTCAGTTTAATCATTAGCCATCGCCATATTGATCTCTCAAGGCTGCGTCCTTGGCTCTGGGTAGAGATTAGAGACTGACACTGAACCCTGAGCCGGACCTGCTTTGTTTCAAGGCTCTTGGTGCCTCATAGGTTACTCTGTGCCGCCCCTGCCCTGGGATAAATAATCATATAATATTTATAATACAGGTATGAGACCCATTATCCAGATAAGGGATCTTTCCGTAATTTGGATCTCCATACCTTAAGTCTATTAAAAGATCATTTAACCATTAAATAAACCCAATAGGGCTGTTCTGCCCCCAATAAGGGGTAATTATATCTTAGTTGGGATCAAGTACAGGTACTGTTTTATTATTACAGAGAAAAGGGAATCATTTAACCATTAAATAAACCCAATAGGGCTGTTCTGCCCCAATAAGGGGTAATTATATCTTAGTTGGGATCAAGTACAGGTACTGTTTTATTATTACAGAGAAAAGGGAATCATTTAACCATTAAATAAACCCAATAGGGCTGTTCTGCCCCCAATAAGGGGTAATTATATCTTAGTTGGGATCAAGTACAGGTACTGTTTTATTATTACAGAGAAAAGGGAATCATTTAACCATTAAATAAACCCAATAGGGCTGTTCTGCCCCCAATAAGGGGTAATTATATCTTAGTTGGGATCAAGTACTGGTACTGTTTTATTATTACAGAGAAAAGGGAATCATTTTTAAAAATTAGAATTATTTGCTTATAATGGAGTCTATGGGAGATTTCCTTCCCATAATTCGGAACTTTCTGGACCAGTAAGTCCCATGCCTGCTCTACCTGTAGCCCCTTCTGGGATTAGTACTGGTCTGTAGGATAGTTTGCCCATGCTAGTCCCCATTCATGCTAAAGCCTCTATGTATTCCTATCTACTTGTACATGTGTTGATATATTGGTTGCACTGCTTTGCAGAATATGGTGCAAAGTGCAAGATTTAGCCCCGGTGCAAGAAACCCCTGTATGTTAAATCTGCCTTCACCAGGGAGCAAGAATAGAAACCTATTTGTGTTTGGTATTATTGATCCCACATACAGGGCCGACATCAGAAACGTTGCTGTCCTGTATACCTTGGGACTCCTCCAGTTACATGGGAGTAGGAGAAACAATAGGTTAGCTGAAAGCAGTTCTAATGTGTAGCGCTGGCTGAAAGCTCAGACTCAGGCACACTTTACTGCTGCGCTGCAAGTTGGAGTGATATCCCCCCCCCTCACCCCTAGCAACCGATCAGCAGAACAATGGGAAGGGAGCAAGATAGCAGCTCCCAGTAGGTATCAGAATAGCACTCAATAGTAAGAAATCCAAGTCCGGCTTGGGACTCCTCCAGTTACATGGGAGTAGGAGAAACAATAGGTTAGCTGAAAGCAGGTCTAATGGGTAGCGCTGGCTGAAAGCTCAGACTCAGGCACAATGCACTGAGATGGCGCCTACACACCAATATTACAGCTACAAATACATTTGTTGGTTCAAGAATAATTTCTGTGCCTCCCCAGTTAATGGATGGGCCTGGTCAGTCTGCTCTATTAACCCCTGATTAACCCCCATATGTAATAAAAGGCGCTAAATTTTCCCAGGAGAAATAACCTATAGCAACCAATCTTTTAAACAGGTGACCAGTAGATGCTACCTGCTATGGGTTACTGCTCCTGGGTGAACTTGGTGGGGGTATTTTATCAACACAGGGCAAATTTGCCCATGGGCAATAACCCATGGCAACCAATCAAATTGTCCCATTCATTCTTCTACCTGCAGCTGGCTGAGAATAGCCACTGATTGGTTGCTATGGGTTACTGCCATGGGCAAATTTGCCCAGTTTTGATAAATGAGCCCCAGTGTCTTTTATTAAATAAACCACATAAATATCCTTTCCAACGCATGCTGAAGGCTGCACTGGATTTTATGCCCCCCTATGGAGTGTAGTTGGGGCTCTTTAACCCTTCTGTATCCTAATTTCAGCTTCCATGTTTATGCGACAAAAAGTCTGTTCAGTCGGGAGCGTGGATTCGGGCGAATCTGAATCCTGCTTAAAAAGGCAGAATGTTGGCCAAATCCCGTATTGAATCCTGGATGCAGTGCATCCCTAATACCTACCTAAGGCCACACATAAGGGATAATTACTAATTGACATCACGGTATAAGAGCAATGTAGGCTGCAGCATGGATCAGGGCTGGCTCTTAGGATGAGCGAATCTGTCCCAAAAAAGTCAAAACAGTCGCGCATGTTAAAAAAAGTCCAACGCTAGCTGCATTTAGCAAATGTTTCGCCATTTCGCAAATTTTCCGGTGAAGCGAAACGCTGAAAAAATTGTGAAGCGCAGCTACCGTGTGACTTTTTTAATGTGCACAACTTTTAACGCAACAACAACGTTTTTGACAGAACTGCAACTTTTTTTTGTCGTGAACGCAACTTTGTTGTTGCGCCCGTTTCACAAAAAAAGTCCACCAATGGCAAAATGCTGAATTTTGCTGCAAATCCAATCCAAACATTTCACTTATCACTACATGGTTCCCTTGTACCTTTGCGCACACTTGCAGAATGGGCGCATTGGCGCAGGGCGCTAAAGCTGGCCATACACGTGGCGATCCGACGATGTTTCGTACGACCATCGGTCGCACGAAACATCGTCAGATCCGCCACACACCATTCAGGGCTGAATCGGCAGGTAAGGAGGTAGAAACAATAGGATTTCTACCTCCTTCTGCCGATTCAGCTCTGAAGGGAGAATTTTGGTCAGGCGCCTTCTATGGCGCCCGATCAAAATTTTCTAACCTGGCCGATCGACGAGCCGACCGATTTCAGCAGCTTCCTGCGACATCGGTCGGCTCGCTGACATACCATACACGCACCGATTATCGTACGAAACGAGGTTTCGTACGATAATATCGGTGCGTGTATGGCCACCTTAAGGAGAATGCGTAGCCGCGCTTACAATGAACCCATATTTATCTGCATAGTAATAAGAATAATATGACAGGGATAATCTGGCCTACTCCCCAGTACAGCCCGGTGGCCTTGGAATGAGCAGTGAGTGCTGAGATGTAGAGTTCAGCGCTGGCATTATCTCAGATAGGAGCGATTTACTGCTCACGTCAGATAACAGTTCAAGGTAGAGAGAAACAGTTTATCTAGATCCCAGCGTGGCCTTTGGTCTCCTCTATGGAACTGCAATGGCTTCTGCCATAAAACATCTCAGCTGCAGAGAAGGGAAACATAAAGGGTAACTAACCCTGTTTTATAAATTGTACATGGGCCCCACCGGACTGGCAGTGTGCAGGTATCTCCAGCTACTTATAGACTGAGGCGCAGCCCTGTGCTGGAAGCCCACCCATTTATAAAATAGCTGCCACGGGGGGCCCCCAAACCCAGGCAGATGTGTTACTGATTTAATAATATAAAATACACATAATTATATGTAATGTCATCTAATTGCTCACAGTGATGAGGTTAATTGGGACAGAACCTGGGGGGCCAAGGAGGCCATAACCCCTCCCCCCCTCCGCGTAATTTTCCTACCTGGTTCTGAAAGTTAATGGGAGCGAAGGGTGGGCAGCTGGGAGGCAAGAAAAAGTCCCCCCCATCTGAAATGAGCACCGTAGTTACCCCCCCCTCCCCCCAATCTCTGTCATGGTCTATTTCTACTCTAGAACATATTCTTTAATGGAGGTCTTCTCTTACCCCTGGTTTCGGACATACATCCACCCCCTTGGGGGGGTCCAAAAGAAGGTGCTCAAGGTGCTAATTCTCTAAAGCATTTGCCAGCCCCCCCACCCATATTACTAGTTACCAACCTTTGCCTTCTTACCCTTTCTGGAGACTTTAATACAGCAGGGTTGGCCACTTAAAGGGGAACTGCACCCAAACACTACAACAGTAGTCGCCTGTCCTCAGCCTGCATCTCCCCAATCCCACAATTCCCTGCAGCTTACAGTTATGGGTATATTAGGGGGTTCTGTGTAGTGTGGAGTTCCCCTTTAATAACCACATGTGCTGAAAAGAGCTTGCACTCAACTGCTTTTTCTTTGTGTATTTTTCTGTAACAATCACTGGAACTTGCGTGAAAGTGTATATTTACCTGCACATAGTACAGCCCAACCTCAAGGCCACATATTCTGTGAAGAGAGCGACTGTCGGAGTACAGTAGCCAATGACGCGCCGGCTTTGTTTGCTTTATAATCAGGGTTTTTCATTGCCAGACAGGAGATATGAGCAGGCAAAGGATATATATATATATATAATATACAGTTGGGTCATTTCCCTATGGGACCAAACCATAAATGATATCCTTATAAACAGTGCTTAGTGATGTCATCAGTTATAATCTGAGCTCAGTGATGTCATTTCTGTCACATGACTCACTAAACTTGTATATTATAATAAATAAAGTACCCCCTGTTGTAAAATATAGGGATATTAGAAGTCACCTCGGTATTCCATGACCTGTATAAAAGCCCTCGGCCTTCAGTCTCGTCCCTTTATATGGCCATGGAATTTCTCATTGACTTATAATATCCCTATATGTTACAATAGGGGGCACTTTATTCACTATATATTATAAGGAACTCCTCGGGGACTTATAATATCCCTATATGTTACAATAGGGGGCACTTTATTCCCTATATATTATAAGGAACTCCTCGGGGACTTATAATATCCCTATATGTTACAATAGGGGGCACTTTATTCCCTATATATTATAAGGAACTCCTCGGGGGCTTATAATATCCCTATATGTTACAATAGGGGGCACTTTATTCACTATATATTATAAGGAACTCCTCGGGGACTTATAATATCCCTATATGTTACAATAGTGGGTACTTTATTCACTATATATTATAAGGAACTCCTCGGGGACTTATAATATCCCTATATGTTACAATAGGGGGTACTTTACTCACTATATATTATAAGGAACTCCTCAGGGACTTATAATATCCTTATATGTTACAATAGGGGGTACTTTATTCACTATATATTATAAGGAACTCCTCAGGGACTTATAATATCCTTATATGTTACAATAGGGGGTACTTTATTCACTATATATTATAAGGAACTCCTTTGTGACTTATAATATCCCTATATGTTACAATAGGGGGCACTTTATTCACTATATATTATAAGGAACTCCTTGGTGACTTATAATATCCCTATATGTTACAATAGGGGGCACTTTATTCACTATATATTATAAGGAACTCCCCGGTGACTTATAATATCCCTATATGTTACAATAGGGGGTACTTTATTCACTATATATTATAAGGAACTCCTCGGGGGCTTATAATATCCCTATATGTTACAATAGGGGGTACTTTATTCACTATATATTATAAGGAACTCCTCGGGGGCTTATAATATCCCTATATGTTACAATAGGGGGCACTTTATTCACTATATATTATAAGGAACTCCTCGGGGGGCTTATAATATCCCTATATGTTACAATAGGGGGCACTTTATTCACTATATATTATAAGGAACTCCTCGGGGACTTATAATATCCCTATATGTTACAATAGGGGGTACTTTATTCCCTATATATTATAAGGAACTCCTCGGGGGCTTATAATATCCCTATATGTTACAATAGGGGGTACATTATTCACTATATATACATATACAGCCCATACATAGGTACAGGTCCTTTATAATATGTATATATTTGGCCATTGATAGTGTTTGGGGTGACTCCCAAAGGAATTCAATGCCCCCTGTAGTGCCCCATATAGAATGACATTCTATCAGAACAGCAGAGCAGCAAAGCGAGTCACTTTGTGCCTGGTCACCTGATCAGTGCAGGGGGAGAGCTCGGTGCATATGGACGCTCTGAGGTTTGACAGATTTTACTGCTCATATCAAAAGGATGAAATGGCAGAACCCCATATCAGATACTCAGATTGTAAGCTCTACGGGGCAGGGACCTCCTTCCTACTGTGTCTCATACCACATGACACTTATATATATATATATTTATATATACATATATGTATTTATTGTATTTATTTATTATATCACTTGTCCTCCCTGTGTGTAATTGTGTATTCTGTAAGACTGTACAGCGCTGCGTACCCTTGTGGCGCTTTATAAATAAAGTTATACATACATACATACATATCCCCATATCTATTCCCCATAATACTGTAAATATGGTACAGTCAGGCTCAGGGCCGGATTTCTGTTTTGGGCGCCCCGAGGCCGCCCCTGTCGGTCGCCCCCTCCCCACCCATGCGCATGCGCGAAAGCGCCCCCAGTGCGCATGCGCGAAAGCGCGGCCCCCAGTGCGCATGCGCAAAAGCGCGCCCCCGTGCCCATGCGCGAAAGCGACCCCATCAGTGCGCATGCGTTCCTTCAAACGCCCATACGGAGCAGTGGGGAGAGGTCCCGACTGCTCCGTATGGGAGCCAAATTTACATTTTTTTTTGCGGCGGGGCGGCATGCCGCCCCTAAACTTCTGCCGCCCTAGGCCCGGGCCTTTGTGGCCTCTCCACAAATCCGGGCCTGGTCAGGCTCACATCCAACTGGGGCTGGGGGGCAAATTTTGGCCCCAAATTTGGCACCCAGCACCCATTGACACAGGACTATGAGTACAAATGAATGTAACCCTGCTCAGTCTGCCCTTCTGAGCACTTTTTTTTTTTTTGCTGGTTTAAGATATTATCAGCGCCACCTGCTGTCCATCAGAAGGTAAAACAGTGTATAGGCAACCTGGGGAGAAGAACAGCAGCACCCAGGGGAAACAGCAGGGGGGGATAGGGGGCATACCCTGAGGGGAGAGTAGAATGTTTGTAGAACAAGACAAGGGGAAAGTCTGGAGAAGAGGACTGTGAGAAATTAACAGAGGATCAAGTAATATCAAGTGTATCAAGTAAAAGCAATGACCCCCACCCCTCATTTCTTCCAAATTCTCATGGTTACACAGTCTCATTTCCACAAATAACTGTCAGCCAGCACTATATATATATATATAATTGTTATATTTTATATTTATATATATGCCAACTTGAGCTGCTGATTCAGACCCTTTAGACCAATTCAGAGAGAGGGTAATATATATATGTGTATATATAATGTATATATATATACATTGTGTTTGCCTGTACACATAATGTTTGGGTGAATTAGCTATGGTAGGCAGGTATGCAGAGGATTATAAGTTTATTGGGGAACACTTCCCCCAACACAAACATAACAGTTGACAGTAGCAAGCAATGCCAGGCAGCAGCTGCAAGGGCAAACAGGGTTTTGAGCTGTATTAAAAGGGGTATAGATTCACGGGAGGAGGGGGTTATTCTTCCCCTTTACAGAGCGCTGGTAAGGCCCCATCTAGAATATGCTGTTCAGTTTTGGTCTCCAGTGCTCAAACGGGACATGATTGAGTTAGAGAGGGTCCAGAGAAGGGCAACTAAGCTGGTAAAGGGTATGGGAAGTCTCAGCTATGGGGAAAGGCTGGCCCAGTTGGGTCTGTTTACACTGGAGAAGAGGTGCTTAAGAGGTGACATGATAACTATGTATAAATATATAAAGGGATCATATAATAACCTTTCTAATGTTTTATTTACCAGTAGGTCCTTCCAACGGACACGAGGGCACCCACTCCGTTTAGAAGAAGGGAGGTTCCATTTAAACATTCGGAAAGGGTTTGTTACAGTGAGAGCTGTGAAGTTCTGGAATTCCCTCCCCGAATCAGTCGTGCTGGCTGATACATTATATAACTTTAAGAAGGGGCTGGATGGATTCTTAGCAAGTGAGGGAATACAGGGTTATGGGAGATAGCTCTTAGTACTAGTTGATCCAGGGACTGGCCCGATTGCCATCTTGGAGTCAGGAAGGAATTTTTTCCCCTCTGTGGCAAATTAGAGAGGCTTCAGATGGGGTTTTTTTGCCTTCCTCTGGATCAACTAGTAGTTAGGCAGATTATATATAGGCATTATGGTTGAACTTGATGGACGTATGTCTTTTTTCAACCCAACTTACCATGTTACTATGTTACAGTTGATCAGCAAGCATGGTTATAATTTGTCCCTGCTTCAGGGCTCTGACCTTCCAGGCTAACTCTCACACACTGGAACCTTTTCCCGGGGCTTCTCACCATCCCCAATGACTTTCACACATCAGCCGGCATACGATAACTAGGTGCCAAGTTTGTAGGAAATCAATTTATTGCCCAGAAAGCCGCTCACAACTTACAAAATTGTGTAACAAGAGGGCGCTGTTTAAGCAGAGAATATAAATCATTTTAAACTCTCTCAATCAATTTTCTTGCCACGTGAACTTTATGAACACACCCCTAAATGCCACATCCATTTTACCAAAACATACTCCAAAAAACATGACAGTATATTTACTAAAGAGATTGGATAAAGAGCATATTAACCTCAGACGTGCCACTATAGTTACTACAGAGAATGGATAATGAGCATATTAAAGGAACAGTAACACCAAAAAATGAAAGAGCTTTAAAGTAATAAAAATATAATGCACTGTTGCCCTGCACTGGTAAAACTGGTGTGTTTGCTACAGTAACACTACTATAATTTATATAATAAGCTGCTGTGTAGCCCCGGGGGCAGCCATTCCTGCACTGGTACAGCTGGGGTGTTTGCTACAGAAACCCTACTATAGTTTATATAAATACCCCGCTGTGTAGCCCCGGGGGCAGCCGTTCCTGCACTGGTACAGCTGGGGTGTTTGCTACAGAAACCCTACTATAGTTTATATAAATACCCCGCTGTGTAGCCCCGGGGGCAGCCATTCCTGCACTGGTACAGCTGGGGTGTTTGCTACAGAAACCCTACTATAGTTTATATAAATACCCCGCTGTGTAGCCCCGGGGGCAGCCGTTCCTGCACTGGTACAGCTGGGGTGTTTGCTACAGAAACCCTACTATAGTTTATATAAATACCCCGCTGTGTAGCCCCGGGGGCAGCCATTCCTGCACTGGTACAGCTGGGGTGTTTTGCTACAGAAACCCTACTATAGTTTATATAAATACCCCGCTGTGTAGCCCCGGGGGCAGCCGTTCCTGCACTGGTACAGCTGGGGTGTTTGCTACAGAAACCCTACTATAGTTTATATAAATACCCCGCTGTGTAGCCCCGGGGGCAGCCATTCCTGCACTGGTACAGCTGGGGTGTTTGCTACAGAAACCCTACTATAGTTTATATAAATACCCCGCTGTGTAGCCCCGGGGGCAGCCATTCCTGCACTGGTACAGCTGGGGTGTTTGCTACAGAAACCCTACTATAGTTTATATAAATACCCCGCTGTGTAGCCCCGGGGGCAGCCATTCCTGCACTGGTACAGCTGGGGTGTTTGCTACAGAAACCCTACTATAGTTTATATAAATACCCCGCTGTGTAGCCCCGGGGGCAGCCATTCCTGCACTGGTACAGCTGGGGTGTTTGCTACAGAAACCCTACTATAGTTTATATAAATACCCCGCTGTGTAGCCCCGGGGGCAGCCATTCCTGCACTGGTACAGCTGGGGTGTTTGCTACAGAAACCCTACTATAGTTTATATAAATACCCCGCTGTGTAGCCCCGGGGGCAGCCATTCCTGCACCGGTACAGCTGGGGTGTTTGCTACAGAAACCCTACTAAAGTTTATATAAATACCCCGCTGTGTAGCCCCGGGGGCAGCCATTCAAGCTGGAAAAAAGGAGAAAAGGCACAGGTTACATAGCAGATAACAGATAAGTTCTGTAGAATACAATAGTGTTTATCTGTTACCTGCTATGTGCCCAGGGTCGGACTGGGGGGTGCAGGGCCCACCGGGGCTCCCGCCCCAGGAGCCCTGCAGGTGCCCCAGCCGCGTCCCCTAACCCCCCCAAGGGCCCCCCTAACCCCCCCCGAAGGGCCCCCGCCTGACGTCCTCCCCGAGCGCGTATAAATTGAACGCGTCGGGGAGGAACAGTCAGTAGCGGGGAGCGCCGGCAAAGGTCGGACTGGGCCGCTGGGGCCCACTAGGGCCGGGGCCCACCGGGATTTTTCCCGGTGTCCCGGCAGCCCAGTCCGACCCTGTATGTGCCTGTGCCTTTTCTCCTTTGAATGGCTGCCCCCATGGCTACACAGCAGCTTATTTATATAAATTATAGTAGACTTTCTGAAGTAAACACACAACTTTTACCAGTGCAGGGCAGCAGCACATTATATTTCAGTTACTTTTATACACTTTCATTTTTTGGTGTTACTGTTCCTTTAACCCCTGTAAATTTACTACAGAAAATGAATGATATGTGGGACTAGGAATGAAGGGAGAAGTCTATGGATTCTATTCCTTTACATTATACCTGCAAACAAGGCTTAGTGTTAGTGCCACCGGGCTGTTTGTTTTGGGGGGTCGATAGTAACAGCATTGGTGTAAATAAAGCAACGTATGGCCCCTTCAAGTGAGGTACAAGATGCAGGTATGGGATCTATTACTGGGAAACCCATTATCCATAAAGCTCCTAAATACGGGAATGTCATGGCCATTTTAAGACAATTTGAAGTAAATAACTGACAATACATAAAGAGCCCTTATATAGAATTACTGCCTATAAACGTAACTGCTGGTAAACTTATACTAACCTACAAATCCCTCCCTTCCCTGACCCTGTCCGCTAAAGGATTTCTCCTTATAAGTACAGACCCGCCTATACCCCGCCCATTTCCCTGCCCTCTCCACCCATTTTCCCACCATGGTGCATCATTGCTCCGCCCCATGTTACGCTCCTGTCTACTCCCCCAACGCAAGAAAAAAAAAGGCATCAACCCTAGGAAAACCCCATTTAAGATGTAACAGATATCCAAGGTGACGTCTAATATCCTTATATGTTTCAACAGGGGGTACATTATTTATTATAATACACAAGTTTCAGTGAGTCATGTGACAGAAATGACATCACTGAGCTCTGATTATAACTGATGACACCACTAAGCACTGTTTATAAGGATATAATTTCCAGGATATTCATGTCTTTTGTAGGGAATATCACTCCAACTTGCAGCGCAGCAGTAAAGTGTGCCTGAGTCTGAGCTTTCTGAAGTAGCCAGCGCTACATACTAGAACTGCTTTCAGCTAACCAATTGATTTTCCTACTCCCATGTAACTGGAGGAGTCCCAAGCCGGACTTGGATTTCTTACTATTGAGTGCTATTCTGATACCTACTGGGAGCTGCTATCTTGCTCCCTTCCCATTGTTCTGCTGATCGGCTGCTGGGGGTGAGGGGGGGGGATATCACTCCAACTTGCAGCGCAGCAGTAAAGTGTGCCTGAGTCTGAGCTTTCAGAAGGAGCCAGCGCTACACATTAGAACTGCTTTCAGCTAACCTATTGTTTCTCCTACTCCCATGTAACTGGAGGAGTCCCAAGCCGGACTTGGATTTCTTACTATTGAGTGCTATTCTCATACCTACTGGGAGCTGCTATCTTGCTCCCTTCCCATTGTTCTGCTGATCGGCTGCTGGGGGGGAGGGGAGGGGTATATCACTCCAACTTGCAGCGCAGCAGTAAAGTGTGCCTGAGTCTGAGCTTTCAGCCAGCGCTACACATTAGAACTGCTTTCAGCTAACCTATTGTTTCTCCTACTCCCATGTAACTGGAGGAGTCCCAAGCCGGACTTGGATTTCTTACTATTGAGTGCTATTCTGATACCTACTGGGAGCTGCTATCTTGCTCCCTTCCCATTGTTCTGCTGATCGGCTGCTGGGGGGGAGGGGAGGGGTATATCACTCCAACTTGCAGCGCAGCAGTAAAGTGTGCCTGAGTCTGAGCTTTCAGCCAGCGCTACACATTAGAACTGCTTTCAGCTAACCTATTGTTTCTCCTACTCCCATGTAACTGGAGGAGTCCCAAGCCGGACTTGGATTTCTTACTATTGAGTGCTATTCTGATACCTACTGGGAGCTGCTATCTTGCTCCCTTCCCATTGTTCTGCTGATCGGCTGCTGGGGGTGAGGGGGGGGGGATATCACTCCAACTTGCAGCGCAGCAGTAAAGTGTCACTGAAGTTTATCAGAGCACAGGTCACATGGCTGTGGCACCCTGGGAAATGAAGAATATGGCTAGCCCCATGGGAAAAACAGATTACAATGCAGGATTCTGCTGGAGAAGCTCTATTAACTGATGGGGTTTGTAACAAACAGGTTTTCCCCTGACAGTATTCACTTATGAGACTGAAGCTAAATACATACGTGGGGCCCCAGAATGACAGTCTGTATATAGTTAGCAGCGCAAGGCACTCAGGCATATATAGATGTATATATATAGATATATATAGGTATAGCACCTAACACAGAGATAAGGGTCAGGGCAGTTCATGGCCCTGTCAGGGAAATAATGAAATAGCAGCAGCTGCGGGATGGTTGTAGGTCAGACACAGAGGGGGCATCTCCTGGAATGTGGCAGTTACACATATCCTGATTAGGGCTATACCCGACTAACAGACACAAGTCCCATGTCTTGTTTATTTTGTCTTCCATTAGACTCTGAGACACCAGTGGAACAGCTGCTGAGCTTTGGCCAAACACATTGTATTTGGATATTTGGAATACACAGTATCACGCTTTACCCTGATCTCACCACTAGGTGTCGCTCATTTCTCTATATCTGGGCTGTAGCGTCGCTGCTCCCACCAGTTTTTCTGTAATTAGAGTTCCGTAATGAACTGGGAGCTTTTTAGTATGATTTAGAGCAGTGCTGTCCAACTGGCGGCCCGCGGGACCCCCCTCTGTGTGGCCCCCCCCTGTCTGGCTGCTTTGATGGCTTACTCTTGTGTAAGCTTTAAATGGTATCAGCACTGAGATTAACTGCCCCCCTGCATGGTTCTCACCTCAGATTCAGGCTGTAATCAGGCTGTATTGTTTAAATATGTAATCCCCTGTGTTGTTCACACCTTTTAATCTCTGCATTGTTCACCCCCTGCATTGTTCACACCTCAGGCTCAGGCTGTAATCACCCCCATTGTTCCCCTGTTCACACCTCAGGAGCAGTAGAAACCCACAAATAATCCCTGCACACTACAAAAAGAACATATACTGAGGTGGTACTGCAATTAAAAAGTTTTTTAATATATAGTTATTGTGCAGACTGTAGGAGCAGTGCCAGCATTGTGTCACTGTATGCTGCCTGTGTGTGCCATACACACAGGCATCATAGGGCAAGCAGAGTATGGCACACACAGGCAGGGTAGGGAAGGCAGAGTATGGCACACACAGGCAGAGTATGGCACAAACCAACCAAGAATGGCAAACACAGTGAAAGTATAGCCCACGCAGGCAAGGTAGGGAAGGCAGAGTATGGCACACACAGGCAGGGTAGGGAAGGCAGAGTATGGCACACACAGGCAGGGTAGGGAAGGCAGAGTATGGCACACACAGGCCAAGTATGGCACAAACCAGCCAAGTATGGCACACAGGCAGGGTAGGGAAGGCAGAGTATGGCACACACAGGCAGGGTAGGGAAGGCAGAGTATGGCACACACAGGCAGGGTAGGGCAGGCAGAGTATGGCACATACAGGCCAAGTATGGCACAAACCAGCCAAGTATGGCACACAGGCAGGGTAGGGAAGACAGAGTATGGCAGGTTTTTGCTGTACTACAACCATTAATATGGGTATGGTCATGTGATAACATGGGTGTGGTTTCAAGTGGGTGTGGTTTCAAAAAGGGGAGTGGTCAAAACTGGCTTCCATTATCGGCCCTCCACCACGTAGGTCGGAAAAATTCCGGCCCTCAGTACAACAGAAGTTGGACAGCACTGATCTAGAGCTTGATATTCTGAGACAATTTGCAATTGGTCTTCCTTTTTTTTATTTTCTGAGCTTTTTGAATTATTGCGCTTTTTGTTCAGCAGCTCTCCAGGTTGGAATTTCAGCAGCTATCTGGTTGCTGGGGTTCAAATTACCCTCGTCACCGGGCAGTGGTTTAAATAAGAACCTTATATAGGATAGGGGAAGGGCTGAATAGAAAGATAAGGAATAAAAATAACAATAACAATAAATCTGTAGCTTCACAGAGCAATAGGTTTTGGCTGTTGGGGTCAGTGACCCCCGTTTGAAAGCTGGAAAAAGTCAGAAGAAAAAGGCAAATACTTAAAAAAATAAGAAATAAAAAATGAAGACCAATTGAAAAGTTGCTAAGCATTGGCCAAACTATAAAGGTATTGAAATTGCAATAAACTCAACACATAAACCCCATATGTAATAAAATTATAAATACATAGTATAGTATATAATCCTCCTAATGTGACGCCACGATAACACCCATTTTGTAATTACTAATTAGACTAATTATGGGATTATATAAGGGGCCGTCTGGGGTCCTATAGAAGTCCCTTGTGTTTTTTTTATTTGGTGCATCCCCATTAACACTATGGGGCAGATTTATTAATCCACGAGTTCGAATCCCGAATGGGAAAAATTCGGATTGGAAGCGAAAATTTCTGCAGATCGCAAATATCCCGAAAATGCTTACGAAAAAAATCGTATTAATCACGATAATATCGTATTGGCGATCCGAAAGTCACAACATTTTCGTACCGAACCATTGTAAACAGCGCTAAAGCCTTTCCGATTATTTTGCTCAAGCGTATGAAAAAGTCGTGCGGCATACGAAAATGTTGTGTGGACGCCCGAAAAATTCGGCGAAAATACGCTTGGAGCGTTCTTGCTTGTAAACGTGCCCCTTAGTGTGGTCAGTATAACAGGTTTAATGTGCCCTAATGCATGGGGAGGGGGTAAGCAGGTAAGTACCAAGGCACCCCATCTGGGGGGGGGGAATTACACAGAAGGAAGTGTTCAGTAAAGCGCAGATTAGCATTTCGGGGCTGGGTTTCTTGCGCTGAGAGGACACAGTGTGCCGGCACAGAGACCCCAGCACAATTTAGTGTAAGTGGAATGTGCTGAGTCAGGGAGACTGGGCAGAATGGGGCAGACAATAAACAGCACGTACAGGGCGGAACATCTGCCTGAAGCTTCTACACTTTGTGTAGGGACAACAAGGTTCTGATCTATGGGAAATGGGCCGTGATGCAGAAGAATGCAGCTGAAAATAGATTTTTTCCCTATATCTCATGAGTACGTGCCACAGCGCCCATCCTCAACTTGTGGCTCTCCAGCACTGAGAGGTGTTATGTGGAGCAGAAAGACGCTGGGGGGTCTCAAACTTCAGACCCTGTAGGTTTATTACCGCAGTCCCAGCCACAGCCAGATTTATTCCCATGAAGAAGTCCCTACTGAGGCCTCCTTTGCTTTAGGCTCCAATACCATCCACCCTCCTCCATCAGAGACCAAATAGGCCCAACGTGACTGCACCCCTATCTTTTACAACTAAGGGGGAACCCACCTGACATTCCCTGGCCAATAGAAAATTTCCATCTGCCACAGGGCATGCCTAAACAGGATGGGGAACGCCTCCTACCACTCTTACCCCTACAGACCCAGCCCAATAGCTAAGGCTATGCCTGACGTAGTCCACTTTTCTCATGGTTATGCTGTGTGGGTAGGAGTTGCAGCATTAGGGCTGTGCGGAACCAATGCCATTGGGTTATACACCCTCTGGACAGGGAACTCTGGGCACCTTTTTGGAGTTACCCAAAGCTCCCAGTAGGTATCAGAATAGCACTCAATAGTAAGAAATCCAAGTTCGGCTTGGGACTCCTCCAGTTACATGGGAGTAGGAGAAACAATAGGTTAGCTGAAAGCAGTTCTAATGTGTAGCGCTGGCTCCTTCTGAAAGCTCAGACTCAGGCACACTTTACTGCTGCGCTGCAAGTTGGAGTGATATCCCCCCCCCCTCACCCCCAGCAGCCGATCAGCAGAACAATGGGAAGGGAGCAAGATAGCAGCTCCCAGTAGGTATCAGAATAGCACTCAATAGTAAGAAATCCAAGTCCGGCTTGGGACTCCTCCAGTTACATGGGAGTAGGAGAAACAATAGGTTAGCTGAAAGCAGGTCTAATGAGTAGCGCTGGCTGAAAGCTCAGACTCAGGCACAAGGCACTGAGATGGCGCCTACACACCAATATTACAGCTACAAATACATTTGTTGGTTCAAGAATAAAAGGTTAAATGGCAGAGGGAATTATTTGCTGTGTAACAGTGTCATTTAGAAATAAAAAGTGCCCCATAAATAACATGGCAGTGTCCCTTTAAAGAATGTGCTGAGCTGGGAGATGTGATTATAGAGAGTAACAGGGTGAAAGCGAAACACAAATATCACTATCCCTCCCTATTGGAATATGTTTATCTGAAATTCACTGGACAGATCACTGGCTTTCTATGTTTCATTCTGCAATTTATCGACCTTTTCCCTGCCTGACTGAGCTAACGAGCGAGGCTTCCCTTCAGCCTACTAATTATCTGTAATCAATAGCGGAGCCATACAGAGCAGGATGTACCTATAGAACAGGGCCCAGTACAGGATGAGCAGGTTGAACTGGGATTACAGTGAATAAATCAGGATATTACCAGCACAGGGGTTCAGAGAAGAGGATGACTATGCAGAAAAGTGTAACTAGACCCGAATTAACACACAATGGAGCATTATTAGATGTTTAGCAAACTACACCATATTATGATACCCCCCCCCCACACACTCACACACACACGCACACTCACACACACTCACACCAACACGTAGGGGCAGATTTATCAAAATGTGAGTATAGAGCATAAAGGAACAGTAACACCAAAAAATTAATGAAAATATAATGTACTGTTGCCCTGCACTGTTAAGGGTGAAGACACACAGAGCTACTAGTAGCAGCTACTTGTCATGGCTACAAAAATAGACAATGCTGATCAAATACTGATAATTGTCTCTATGTGTGTGTATTTGTCTATGGCAGGGTATATTCTGGCGTTTAGTAGCTGTGACAAGTAGCTGCTACTAAGTAGCTCTGTGTGTCTTCACCCTAAAACTGGTGTTTGCTTCAGAAACCCTACTATAGTTTATATAAATACACTGCTGTGTAGCCCCGGGGGCAGCCGTTCCTGCACTGGTACAGCTGGGGTGTTTGCTACAGAAACCCTACTATAGTTTATATAAATACCCCGCTGTGTAGCCCCGGGGGCAGCCGTTCCTGCACCGGTACAGCTGGGGTGTTTGCTACAGAAACCCTACTATAGTTTATATAAATACCCCGCTGTGTAGCCCCGGGGGCAGCCATTCCTGCACTGGTACAGCTGGGGTGTTTGCTACAGAAACCCTACTATAGTTTATATAAATACCCCGCTGTGTAGCCCCGGGGGCAGCCATTCCTGCACCGGTACAGCTGGGGTGTTTGCTACAGAAACCCTACTATAGTTTATATAAATACCCCGCTGTGTAGCCCCGGGGGCAGCCGTTTCTGCACCGGTACAGCTGGGGTGTTTGCTACAGAAACCCTACTATAGTTTATATAAATACCCCGCTGTGTAGCCCCGGGGGCAGCCGTTTCTGCACCAGTACAGCTGGGGTGTTTGCTACAGAAACCCTACTATAGTTTATATAAATACCCCGCTGTGTAGCCCCGGGGGCAGCCATTCCTGCACTGGTACAGCTGGGGTGTTTGCTACAGAAACCCTACTATAGTTTATATAAATACCCCGCTGTGTAGCCCCGGGGGCAGCCATTCCTGCACTGGTACAGCTGGGGTGTTTGCTACAGAAACCCTACTATAGTTTATATAAATACCCCGCTGTGTAGCCCCGGGGGCAGCCATTCCTGCACCGGTACAGCTGGGGTGTTTGCTACAGAAACCCTACTATAGTTTATATAAATACCCCGCTGTGTAGCCCCGGGGGCAGCCATTCCTGCACCGGTACAGCTGGGGTGTTTGCTACAGAAACCCTACTATAGTTTATATAAATACCCCGCTGTGTAGCCCCAGGGGCAGCCATTCCTGCACCGGTACAGCTGGGGTGTTTGCTACAGAAACCCTACTATAGTTTATATAAATACCCCGCTGTGTAGCCCCAGGGGCAGCCATTCCTGCACTGGTACAGCTGGGGTGTTTGCTACAGAAACCCTACTATAGTTTATATAAATACCCCGCTGTGTAGCCCCGGGGGCAGCCATTCCTGCACTGGTACAGCTGGGGTGTTTGCTACAGAAACCCTACTATAGTTTATATAAATACCCCGCTGTGTAGCCCCGGGGGCAGCCATTCCTGCACTGGTACAGCTGGGGTGTTTGCTACAGAAACCCTACTATAGTTTATATAAATACCCCGCTGTGTAGCCCCGGGGGCAGCCATTCCTGCACTGGTACAGCTGGGGTGTTTGCTACAGAAACCCTACTATAGTTTATATAAATACCCTGCTGTGTAGCCCCAGGGGCAGCCATTCCTGCACTGGTACAGCTGGGGTGTTTGCTACAGAAACCCTACTATAGTTTATATAAATACCCCGCTGTGTAGCCCCGGGGGCAGCCATTCCTGCACTGGTACAGCTGGGGTGTTTGCTACAGAAACCCTACTATAGTTTATATAAATACCCTGCTGTGTAGCCCCGGGGGCAGCCATTCCTGCACCGGTACAGCTGGGGTGTTTGCTACAGAAACCCTACTATAGTTTATATAAATACCCCGCTGTGTAGCCCCGGGGGCAGCCATTCCTGCACCGGTACAGCTGGGGTGTTTGCTACAGAAACCCTACTATAGTTTATATAAATACCCCGCTGTGTAGCCCCAGGGGCAGCCATTCCTGCACTGGTACAGCTGGGGTGTTTGCTACAGAAACCCTACTATAGTTTATATAAATACCCCGCTGTGTAGCCCCGGGGGCAGCCATTCCTGCACTGGTACAGCTGGGGTGTTTGCTACAGAAACCCTACTATAGTTTATATAAATACCCCGCTGTGTAGCCCCGGGGGTAGCCATTCCTGCACTGGTACAGCTGGGGTGTTTGCTACAGAAACCCTACTATAGTTTATATAAATACCCCGCTGTGTAGCCCCGGGGGCAGCCATTCCTGCACTGGTACAGCTGGGGTGTTTGCTACAGAAACCCTACTATAGTTTATATAAATACCCCGCTGTGTAGCCCCGGGGGCAGCCGTTCCTGCACCGGTACAGCTGGGGTGTTTGCTACAGAAACCCTACTATAGTTTATATAAATACCCCGCTGTGTAGCCCCGGGGGCAGCCATTCCTGCACCGGTACAGCTGGGGTGTTTGCTACAGAAACCCTACTATAGTTTATATAAATACCCCGCTGTGTAGCCCCGGGGGCAGCCATTCCTGCACCGGTACAGCTGGGGTGTTTGCTACAGAAACCCTACTATAGTTTATATAAATACACTGCTGTATATCCAAGGGGGCAGCCATTTAAACTGGAAAAAAGGGAAAAAAGGGGACAGGTTACATAGCAGATAACAGATAAGTTATGTCAAATACAATGGAAATCTACAGAGCTTATCTGTTAACTGCTATGTAACCTGTGCCCTTTTTCCTGGTTGAATACATAGTAGTATCCTGCAAACACAGCTTTTACCAGTGCAGGACAATAATACATAATATATTAATTACTTTGATACACTTTCATTTTTTGGTATTACTGTTCCTTTATAATACATAAAGACTCACCCACCTTCTGTTCATTCCTATGGGATATGAATAGAAAGTGGGTGAGTTTTTATGTAAACTCACATTTGGATAAATCTGTCCCTTAATAACAGAATATAGCTTTTGTTCACACTGATGTAACTAGATGTTACTGGGCCAAACAGCAAATTCAGTTTTGGGACCCTAAAGTTGACCTATTCTACCAAGATATATTGAAATTGCTCTATAACTAGGGTCTCACTTGTCCCCCTACACTCCTGGGCCCCTCCTGGGATAGTTCTGCCCCCAATAAGAGGTAATTATATCTTAGTTGGGATCAAGTACAGGTACTGTTTTATTATTACAGAGAAAAGGGAATCATTTAACCATGAAATAAACCCAATAGGGCTGTTCTGCCCCCAATAAGGGGTAATTATATCTTAGTTGGGATCATGTACAGGTACTGTTTTATTATTACAGAGAAAAGGGAATCATTTAACCATTAAATAAACCCAATAGGGCTGTTCTGCCCCCAATAAGGGGTAATTATATCTTAGTTGGGATCAAGTACAGGTACTGTTTTATTATTACAGAGAAAAGGGAATCATTTAACCATTAAATAAACCCAATAGGGCTGTTCTGCCCCAATAAGGGGTAATTATATCTTAGTTGGGATCAAGTACAGGTACTGTTTTATTATTCCAGAGAAAAGGGAATCATTTAACCAATAAATAAACCCAATAGGGCTGTTCTGCCCCCAATAAGGGGTAATTATATTTTAGTTGGGATCAAGTACAGGTACTGTTTTATTATTACAGAGAAAAGGGAATCATTTAACCAATAAATAAACCCAATAGGGCTGTTCTGTCCCCAATAAGGGGTAATTATATCTTAGTTGGGATCAAGTACAGGTACTGTTTTATTATTACAGAGAAAAGGGAATCATTTAACCATTAAATAAACCCAATAGGGCTGTTCTGCCCCAATAAGGGGTAATTATATCTTAGTTGGGATCAAGTACAGGTACTGTTTTATTATTACAGAGAAAAGGGAATCATTTAACCATTAAATAAACCCAATAGGGCTGTTCTGCCCCAATAAGGGGTAATTATATCTTAGTTGGGATCAAGTACAGGTACTGTTTTATTATTACAGAGAAAAGGGAATCATTTAACCATTAAATAAACCCAATAGGGCTGTTCTTCCCCCAATAAGGGGTAATTATATCTTAGTTGGGATCAAGTACAAGGTACAACAAAAAAGGAAATCATTTTTAAAAAATTGAATTATTCTCTTATAATGGAGTCTATTGGAGATGGCCTTCCCGTAATTTGGAACATACCTGTATTAGTAGAAAGGTATAAAAGTACATTTATTGCAGCATTTTGAAATCATCTATACAGAGTCTGTAATGGAGTGTGCCAGCCAATCAGCTTTGAAACTGGCTCAGAGTCTGCCATGTTGGGTTTATTGCCCAAGAGCAGTTTGTTTACATTTGAGCAATACAGGGAAGTCGCCTTTTTCTTGCTCTGCATTCAACAAAGATAAAGTAATAACAAGTCTTTGTGTGGATAAAAGGTAACCCTTTTCCTTAAGTGACCCTGGGGGGTAGATTGGATTGTTCCATAGCAAGCATACACACAGGCACACAAGATAATCTCCTTTTTGATAGCAACAAATGACAATAAAAATCCTTTTTTTAATGGAATTTATCTGGTGTTGTATCTCAGACACAGAATTATATCATTAAGGTCGTAAGGGAAAGGGATTGGTACACACTAGCAAGACGTTTATAGCGATAACAAGACAGAATGGTACTGTCCGGCACAGACCTCAAAGCGGGAAAATGCAGCATCTTCATAAATCAACAATAAAACCAACCACAGGGTGTAACAGCCACACGTATATAGTGTGTTGCACAATTTATTCACTGTAATTCGTGGTGCAATGAGGCCTAAACATCAACTTTTATGAGACAATAGACTTTACTTTGAAGCTTTGCTCCAGTCTGCAGTGTTACACAGGCATAGTGCATGTACTGACTGGTTCTACACCCCCCGACTCCCATAATATGGTTATGTACAGAGACAATGGAATGTACCTGGGTTTACAAGCAGCAATAATACTGCGGTCAGCACAGAGGTTTCCGCATTACAAGATCTTTGGAAGAAAGTTTCATGAGCATTAAATAGCTGCCCGGCCCTTCTCTCAATACAATATTATTTTCTTACATTTCACCTAAATTTGTGTACTCTGTCCTCTGCCCAAGTGCCCTCCCTCCCATCCGTGGCTCTGTACTCACCCCTCACCTTTCCCTTCATCTGATATATAGAAACATTGGGGTAACAGTCACCCTGCTATAGTTCCAGGGGTACCCAGGGCACAAATAAGCACTCATCCCCAAATCCCCCCCTAACTGGCCTTCAGGCTGGGCCCCCTTAGCCCATAACAAGGTTACACATATATAGAAACATTGGGGTAACAGTCACCCTGCTATAGTTCCAGGGGTACCCAGGGCACAAATAAGCACTCACCCCAAATCCCCCCCTAACTGGCCTTCAGGCTGGGCCCCCTTAGCCCATAACAAGGTTACACATATATAGAAACATTGGGGTAACAGTCACCCCGCTATAGTTCCAGGGGTACCCAGGGCACAAATAAGCACTCACCCCAAATCCCCCCTAACTGGCCTTCAGGCTGGGCCCCCTTAGCCCATAACAAGGTTACACATATATAGAAACATTGGGGTAACAGTCACCCCGCTATAGTTCCAGGGGTACCCAGGGCACAAATAAGCACTCACCCCAAATCCCCCCTAACTGGCCTTCAGGCTGGGCCCCCTTAGCCCATAACAAGGTTACACATATATAGAAACATTGGGGTAACAGTCACCCCGCTATAGTTCCAGGGGTACCCAGGGCACAAATAAGCACTCATCCCCAAATCCCCCCCTAACTGGCCTTCAGGCTGGGCCCCCTTAGCCCATAACAAGGTTACAGATATATAGAAACATTGGGGTAACAGTCACCCTGCTATAGTTCCAGGGGTACCCAGGGCACAAATAAGCACTCACCCCAAATCCCCCCCTAACTGGCCTTCAGGCTGGGCCCCCTTAGCCATAACAAGGTTACACATATATAGAAACATTGGGGTAACAGTCACCCCGCTATAGTTCCAGGGGTACCCAGGGCACAAATAAGCACTCACCCCAAATCCCCCCTAACTGGCCTTCAGGCTGGGCCCCCTTAGCCCATAACAAGGTTACAGATATATAGAAACATTGGGGTAACAGTCACCCCGCTATAGTTCCAGGGGTACCCAGGGCACAAATAAGCACTCACCCCAAATCCCCCCCTAACTGGCCTTCACGCTGGGCCCCCTTAGCCCATAACAAGGTTACAGATATATAGAAACATTGGGGTAACAGTCACCCTGCTATAGTCCCAGGGGTACCCAGGGCACAAATAAGCACTCACCCCAAATCCCCCCCTAACTGGCCTTCAGGCTGGGCCCCCTTAGCCCATAACAAGGTTACAGATATATAGAAACATTGGGGTAACAGTCACCCTGCTATAGTTCCAGGGGTACCCAGGGCACAAATAAGCACTCACCCCAAATCCCCCCCTAACTGGCCTTCAGGCTGGGCCCCCTTAGCCCATAACAAGGTTACAGATATATAGAAACATTGGGGTAACAGTCACCCTGCTATAGTTCCAGGGGTACCCAGGGCACAAATAAGCACTCACCCCAAATCCCCCCCTAACTGGCCTTCAGGCTGGGCCCCCTTAGCCCATAACAAGGTTACAGATATATAGAAACATTGGGGTAACAGTCACCCCGCTATAGTTCCAGGGGTACCCAGGGCACAAATAAGCACTCACCCCAAATCCCCCCCTAACTGGCCTTCAGGCTGGGCCCCCTTAGGCCATAACAAGGTGCAGTGAATGAGAAGAGAAAATACCATAAATGGAAAAGAGAAGCAGGAAGGCAGTCGGTATTTACTATTGGGCTATACAGGTCCCTTGGGTTGTATACAGCCAGTTGCACAACAAAAGGAGTCTGAGCTCTAGAATATCTAAAACGAGTTACCAGGCAGTCCCACTACAGATGCATCAGTCTTGGGGGCCAATACAGTACCTGCACCCACACTTAAGCTGCCCACAATTGACTGTGCATTCTTACCATAGCAACCAACACTCTGGGCATGTACGCCAGCACGGAGACCAGTTTCGATATCATCAAAGCACCTTGTCAGTAGTCAGCCAACGAGGGCTCCTCTTCACAGGGTCCCCATCAGTAATCACTGGGGTCTATACTACTGAGTTAGCAAAATTGGGGGCCCAGTTATCAATTAGCCCCCCTGGGTAGTGGGTCTGGCCATAGTTAGAATGGAGCTCCAATAAAACATACCATTCCCCATGCATACATGGTCCTACCCCTGATCAGCCATGCCCCCTATTATGCCATAAACCTGCCCATGATACCCCTCAAACTCCACAAGCCCTGCCCACTCCTCTGTATTCTCCACCCTTTCTAGACTTTACACTACATTACACTTTTGCATCACTTGCCCCCCCCCCCCCAGCAACAGTAGAGAACCCCATTACCCCCCAGATGGCAGCTCTGTCTCTTCCCATCCTGCAAGGCCAAACAAGAAAATAGCATTTGCCTATATCTATGTAGGGCCAATTGCCTGTCTAACATGTTGGCTAATTGGTCAGATTCATTTAAGGGTCAGGTGGGGGCCTTTGGCCGTCCCTTCAAATTGGTCACAGTAAAGCAAACCACCCGGGGCTGCACTGCCATAACTAACGTTTACCTTTGGTGGTCATTTATCAACATTGGGCAAATTTGCCCATGGGCAGTAACCCACGGCAACCAAACTGTTGTATTCATTGTTCTACCTGCAGCTGGCTGCAAAAAGCTAATCCCTGACTAGTTGCTATGGGTTACTAAATCCACAAGGAACAGCACCGGACAGGAGAATTTCTTCAGTAATAAAAGGCCTTTATTGCATTTCAGACAAATTCAGGACAGTACGGGCAATATCTCAGGCCCACAGGCCTTTTTTTCTGGTATGTGTTCCTGCCCATGGGCAAATTTGCCCAGTGTTAATAAATCAGCCCCTTTGGGTTTACTTGGCCTTTAAAACCCACACAGATAACAAGTTATGGGTGTCCAATTTTAATGAGATGGCAACCTAAGCGATAAAACTACACAAGCATGAATGCCATTGATGTGTATATACACACTAAGGGGGGATGAGAAGGAAGAAGCCGTTAGTACAGCTATGGGCGGGGCATTTGCAGCTGTACAGTCAGGATGACATGACAATATCACACAGAGGTGCGTGACGGCTAGCCAGTTGCCCGGGCAACCGCCTGGTTACGTCACGCCTCTTTCCCTCAGGCTATCAAGAAGCCATTGCGCCTCTCTACGTTGCACGTACTCTGCTTTCCCATAAAGCTCCTCCCACTCATTAGCTTCTCAACCCTGCATGGAGCGGTCTGTCGACGTCACCACCGCAAGGAATGCTGGTAGTTGTAGTTCCTCGAACGCCCAAAAAAAGTCTCGACTTTGGCCTTGCGTTATGTAACAGTGTTCTGCCCCTGTTTTAGGTGTATAAAGGCGATTAAACCGGTATTACGTTGTCGGAGTGTCATTTTTATGACTCTTTCTTTCTAACGTACAGTCCCCCGGCGAAGGTCATTGTGGGCCGCTGTGGTAACCTTGGTGACGCTCAAGTGCCCGCCCCGTGACGTCAGATGCCGGTAAATGAGTATTTGAGGCGCCAGTCGTGTGACATTGTGAGCAGTGTGACAACTCAGCGCATCGAGGGACCCCCGATACAGGTAAGGGGCCACTCAGGGGGAGGTCCTAGGGGATTTGGTTTGGGCCTTCAGCACCACAGGGGCATTCTGGGGGGGGAATGCTGATAAAATTACATATGGCGTAATATTGTTGGGTTTTTATATATATATATATATATATATATATATATATATATATATATAATGTATGTCCAACCCATGGCTCCTGGAAGCAGAGCCCCCTATTAACGTTGCTATTATCATCCTGTATAACTGTATAGGCATTACATGCAGTTCCCCTGGAACTACAACTCCCAAGCACCATTGCTGCCAGGCCTCTGGGAGTTGTAGTTTTGCTACAGGTTTAGGCCTAGGGTTGCCAGTGGGTCACTATTTTAGTAAGTATACAATTGCATTGTTTGGCAGAGGATGCTGGGAGGTGCTGGCATAGGGAAGGGGCAGGCAGTGGGGGTTGCAGGGCATCCTGTAGGGTAAGGGAGTTATAATATGGCCCCCCCAGGCAATTCTGATTCCTGCTGGTCCTTCCAATAGCCCCCGCTTCCATCTGGGCTAAGGGAGCCATAAGGCTGTGAGACTAGGGGATGCGCAGAATCCGGCATAAAGGATACACACAGGATTCAGCCCAATACTGACCCAAATTCTGCCCTAAATTTGCTATATCTGGGCTTTGGTTGCCAGCCTTATACACAGAATCTGATACAATTCAGTCCCCCCCCCCCCCCCCCCCCATCAAGTTCCTTGGATCCCCAGATGTTCCCAGACTGCAGCTCCCACCCAGGGCCGCTCTTATAAACAGCAGGACCCAATTGGGACCATTTTGGTGGGGGCCCCTACACAAGGTGTTGCCAGATGGCACAGGGTTCCAGGGCTGGGGGGCAAATAGTCCCTGCGTCTTGCTCTGTGACAGTGTAACCCCACCTTTTCCCCTCTCTTGTTCCATTGGCCCACAACATTTCATGGCACAATATGGCCCCCAAGCACTGGGCACTGACATACCAAGCATATTGTATACAGTGTGATTATTGGCCCCTCTGGCACACTATACACAGTGACATACAGTGCCCACTTTGTGTTTAATGTCCCAGAACTCATAGCAGCAATCTTTGGGGGTGGGCTGGACAGCTTTATGTGTTCCCCCCAGGTGTGAGGCCCAATTGGCCTAAGGCCAGCCCTGCTCCCACCTTTCTCTGACATGTAACCAGGGGTCAGATCATTCTGGGAGTCCTAGTCCAACGTCATCTGGGGACCCAGTTAGTTTCATCATCCACCCCTATGCAGTTTTGCTGTGACTTGGTTGGATCAGGTTCAGCATATCCTAAGTTCGCATTGTGCAAGCGCATCCTGTGCTGTGAGGCTGCATGTAGCGAGCTGCATCTCTGCTCTTACCTGTCGGGTTGCACTTACATTCATGAGATTGACTATAAAGCCTGTATGCATGGCAGGGCTGTGTATGGGGCATGATGCAACTCTGTAGGGCAGATATCGGCTCTGTGCATTGGACAGACGTACGGATATCTGTGGTTTAATGGCAGGACTGTAAAGTATATACAGGTATGGAATCCTTTATCCAGAAAGATCTGAACTACGATGAGCCCACCTCCCATAGACTCCTTTCTAATCAAATCATGTTTTTAAAAATGATTCCCTTTTCTCTGTAATAATAAAACAGTACCTGTACTTGATCCCAACTAAGATATAAATAATCCTTATTAGGGCAGAACAGCCCTATTGGGTTTATTTAATGGTTAAATGATTCCCTTTTCTCTGTAATAATAAAACAGTACCTGTACTTGATCCCAACTAAGATATAATTACCCCTTATTGGGGGCAGAACAGCCCTATTGGGTTTATTTCATGGTTAAATGATTCCCTTTTCTCTGTAATAATAAAACAGTACCTGTACTTGATCCCAACTATTGGGTTTATTTAATGTTCACGTGATTTTATAGTGGCAACTTATTGAAAGACCCTTTATCCGGTAAACCCCAGGTCCCGAGCATTCTGGGTCCCATACCTGTAACATCAGTGCGAGGGTTAATCTTGCATGGACCGTAACAAGTCTCTCTTTCAAGGGGAAACAAACATCCTCTTATTTCCTCTGGCACCATTCCCATACCATCCATTTTGTGTGACTGCACGCCGTAGCTAATGGAACAGAGCAGGGAATATGTGTGTGTTTCTAGGGTGTAGCATTTAAGTACAGGGCTTTATGTTAAATTTAAGAAAAAATATATACTATTAATTCCATTATGTAATATGAAATGTAATTGCTATTGAAACTGGTATCTGTCCCTTGCTGTTCTCTGGTTGTGACGCTCAAAGTACTGTAACAGAGGTCAGTTATTCAGCTGATTTGTGCTACTTTGTTTCAGGAGTCAGAACCAGCAGTCCAGAGATTATAAACAGGCAGATGCAACTTTAAATGGCAATTCTGTTTATACAGAAGTAACTTTTAACCCAGTGAAAGTGAGGCACAAATGGATATTGGGGAAACTGCTCAGAATTATTTTTTTTTTTTTATTAGGCAAAATCATATATATATTTTTTTTTTTTTAGATGAGTTCCCCTTTAATCTGCCGTGTTCTTAATGGTAATTGGACTCCTAATTCCAGCTGTTGGTATAATGACTATGGGAGTATAATTCCGGGCTGTGTCTGTGCAACCTTATAACTTAAGCTCAGACTCATAACCATTATGCAATTTGGGACTGTACCATTTCCTGCTTCCCCCCCTCGGGTGTGGGCATGGCGTAGCCAACAGACCATATACCTTAAAGCACTAGGCAGTTTGCATTTTTATTTCTAGGTTTTTTTGTTTGTTTGTTTTTTGTTATTTTATTTTCAGTTTAGGAGCTCTCCAGTTTGGAGTTTCAGCAGCTATTTGGTTGCTAGGGTCCAAGTTACTTTAGCAACCAGGGAGTGGTTTGAACGAAAGACTGATATATGAATAGTAGTGGGGCTGAATAGAAAAATAAATGATATAAAGTAACAATAAAACTGTAGGCTTGCAGAGCAATAGTTTTTTTGGCTGCTGGGATACTGGTACCGGCGCAAACCTGACCTGTAATTGCCCCGTTACTAGCCCCAGCCTGTTCTGCGTGTTTGCCCACTGGCCAGTTTAATGTGGTTACAGTTGGACTGGCTCCTTGCGGGGGTCCGCCCCACCCTACTAATTACATACTAATTACCTCTTTCTCCAATGAGGGAGAATCTGAGCACCATTAGGGTACACCAGCATTGGGGTACCGGGGGAAAAAAGCCCTGCACCCCCCAGTCCGACCCTGGGGTATGCTGCAACCTCACTTCCTTCCTGTACAGCAGCTGGCCCCCGTTAATAGCAGAGGATGCTGGGAGTTGCATAACATGGGATGTATGTAGAAGGCTCAGTGGATAGAGTTTGCTGGATTCCATCATTCCTGTTGTACAGAACCAACTGTTTTTTGACATTTGAAGTTTAAAAATAAGTAATAGAATCCATTGAAGAGCCTGGGTCACTGACCCTTGCTGAATTGCAACTCCCAGCCTCCTCTGTATAAATACCTTGAGCAATAGGATATTTTAGCCCCTTCTGGTGACCTTGCTCAGGGCAGATGGTGCCCTTCAGGCAGTTGCCCAAATGCACATCATTAGGGCCATAATGGAAGGAAAGGGCAGTGGGGGGGGGGGAGGTTCCAGAAGGTTCCAGATGGTTCCAGATGCAGTCAGGTAAAGATTAATATAGGAACATGAGCAGCTTGCTTTTTCCACTGTTCTATTCTCTTGTACGTTTCCATTATGAGCCCAGTGAGCACAGCATGTTCTGATCCGTTTCTCACTCCAGGACTAACTGTCCTGTTGCTCCCAGTTTGTTTTACACTTCACCCCCCTTTAAATCAAAAGCAATTGGCTGTGCCCTGTGTGAGAGTGCTTATATATTAGGAGCAGCCCATTCGGTGGGGGAGTCCCATTCCATGGGGCAGATTGTAGCCCGGGCTGTTCAGTCACTTGTTGCTATGATACAGGCACCCCGGCTATTGCTGTTCCTGAAATCCTACACCCTTACTGCACCACAGGCGTGTATCTGATCCGTTCTAATTACCCAATTCATTTCATCATCTATATGTAGCCTTTAAAGGGGTGGTTTGCCATTAAGATTGCTATGTTATAGAATGTACTATTCCTAGCAACTTTGCAATTGGTCTTCATTATATATATATATATATATATATATATATATATATATATATATATATATATATATATAATACAATTTTTTGTTTTTGAGTTATTTGCTGTCTACATCTTTCCAGCTGTCAAATGGGGGTCACTGACCCCATGAAGCCAAATAACTATTGTTCTTTCAGGCTACAATTTTTATTTTGTTACTTTTTATTCCTTGTCTTTCTATTTAGTCCCTCTTCTATAATAATAATAATAATAATAAATTATTATTATTACTACCATGTATTTATAAAGCACCAACATATTCCGCAGTGCTGTACAATTTTCATACATGCTAATTTGTATTTGGTTCGTTATTCGGCCGAAGCTTTCACGGAGGGTTTGGCACAATCTGAAAAAAGTGGATTTGGTGCATCCCTAATTTAAAGCAACCAATAACCGATACAAGAGGTGAAGTCAGTCGCTCATTCACACCACTGCTTAGTTGCCAAGGCAAACAAGACCCTAGCAACCATATATCCACTGAAATTCCAAAATGGGGAGCTGCTCAACAAATAGCGAAATAACAGAAAAAATAAAAAAAAGACCAGCTGCAAATGGTCTCAATAGCAATGTGTACGTCGTACTAAAAGTTAATTTCAAGGTGAACACCCCCTGTATAAAGGAGCTGATTTTTTGTGGGTGAATAATGATCACTATGGGGCAATATGTATAGGAGCAGTCATATGAACCCTATGCTGCAGAGGCTAGGTATAAACAGCACTGGTCTGACTTTCCCACTAATGGAATTACAGCTTCCCCATTGTATTCTATTGTAATTAAGTCTGGTTGTGGTGCTACTGATGGGGCTGTAACCGGCTGAACAGGATCGTAGTAACCGCTGCTCTCTGCCCATTCTACTATTGCATTTTATTGCTGGAAAAGCAGCAATTAGGGCAGATATAGTACCATTAGGAACTGGCTTTTATTCTGTTGGGGATTTCTAATGGAAAGATGGCTGAATTTATAAATATATTTAATATGGTTTAGCTGTTATAACTACCCTTTATATCTAAACATGGATTTCATTATTTCTCTTTTTAGATACTTCTTCTGTAAACCATGGCTCAGACCTCCGGAGATGCCCTGCCAACCTATGACATCGATAATTCCCAGACATCAAAGCTGATAAGGAAGTCAAAGGAGTCTCCGTTTGTGCCAATAGGTATGATTCTCTGTGCTGTGAGAGAGTAGTATGGAATAAAGTGTAAGAATATAAAATTATATTCTTATAAAATGCGAGTAGTGATGTCATCAGTTATAATCGGAGCTAAGTGATGTCATTTCTGTCACATGACATGTTATAATAAATAAAGTACCCCCTGTTGTAAAATATGAGAAGTCACCTCAGAGTTCCATGACCTCGGCCTCGTGCCTTTATGGTCATGCAACTCCTCTGTGACTTATAATATCCTTATATTTTACAATAGGGGGCACTTTATTCACTTTATAATATTAGTTTCTCTATGATTAGTTTTCTGCTATGATAAAGTGATTTTAAAAGCAAAAAAGGAACGCTGGCAAATCACTTCTAAACCACATGGCTACCTTCTCTCTCTGTAGGAATGGCCGGATTTGCTGCAGTGGTAGCCTATGGGCTATTCAAACTGAAGAGCAGAGGGAACACAAAGATGTCCGTCCATCTGATTCACATGCGTGTTGCAGCCCAGGGATTCGTTGTAGGAGCCATGACTTGCGGTAGGTACCAGTATTAGCCGGCACGCTCCCTTATCTGGGCCTATCCTTGTTCTGGGCCATAAATCTGCCAGTTGGCAAGCTTCACCAGGAAGCACGAGAGAATGATTCAGCAGCTTCTCATTCAGATATTTTGCCCTTGCACAGGGTTCTGTGCATAGAGGTTACACGGAACCAGGCAGTATGTGCCCTTTGCTTGGCATTGCACCCCCTAGTTAGGAGAACAGCGAATGATTGGCCCTGGATTAAATCTAGATTTCTGACTCTTTCCAGCTGTCAGATGGGGGGTCACTGACTCCGGCAGCCAAATACCATTGCTTTGTGAGGCTACAATTCTACTGTTATGGCTACTTTTTAATCACTTATCTTTCAATGTAGGCCCTCTTTTATTCATATTCTTGTCTTCTGCCTGGTTGCCAGGTTAAATTGGACCCTAGCAACCAGATAGCTCCTGAAATTCCAACCTGGAGAGCGGCTGAATAATTCAAAACCTTTTAAAAATGAAAGACAATTGCTAATTGTCTCTAAATAGCACTCTCTAGTCTACATCATACTAAAAGTTAATGTAAAGGTGAACTTCCCCTTTAAAGTGCTTCTACTTTTCTCTTTCCAGGTGTCATTTACTCCATGTACAAGGAGTACCTCGCCAAGCCATCCGACCACTGAGGAAGCTGCCAGTCTGGACTCCATGATGACATATCAGATAAACCCCATATTGGGGCTGTGCTTTTATTCTCTTCACATATCGCACCTTCTCTGGGGGCCCGCAGGGGATTGTGGGACCCCCAGAGCTCAACCATAAGATTTCTCTTCTTTATATTTTATTTTTTTAATTTAATCCAGTTCTGTAGGACATAGAGTGAGAAGACCAACACCACGGACTTTCTGGAATTTCTATGTACTGTTTAGAAACCATATTTATTTTTTTAAGTGTATATAAATACAATTTTAGGATGATGTTATTACAGTAATACGGTTGGTTGTTAGTAGAGATGCACCGAATCCAGGATTTGTTGCAGGATTCGGACTCAGCCGAACCGAATCCTTAATCATGTGACTTTTTGTCTCTTTAACCCTTTCGGCCAAACCTTTCGAAAAAGGGTTCGGCCGGATCTGAAAATAGTGGAACCGGTGCATCCCTAGTTGTTGGATCATCCAATCCTTTTCCTGATATAATATTATTTATCAGTTGTGTTCTGTTGGAGCAGAACTCATCCACATACAATCCACCCGGAAATCCTATGTTAGCCCACCCATGTTGTTGTTCTGTCAAATAATAGTACAGGAATGTGGGTGCTGTTACAAAATGTGTGATATTAAAAATAACATATCTATTCTGCTAAATGGTTTGTATTTCTTTCCGAGGAAGTGATGGCGATGGCACCCATGACTGGTGCTTAAAGTGCCATAGGACTTTTGTGAGCAGTAAATGAAGGTGCTGGGTGACCTGTGGCACTTCCCATTAAAGTGAATGGGAGACATTGTGGTGGGGGGAAGGTAGTGAAAAAGCACTTTTATAGGGATCAGCAGGGGACCTTGTACCCTTATAAATCTGGAAGAAAGCCTACAGGGATACATTGACTGGGAAATCATTCTCAGATATGTTTCTCTTATGAAAGTATCATATCTCAGACTTATCCACATTATATTAAACTGTGAGTAAGCGGTGGGTTTGTACAGGATGAATGTGTCTGTACTGGTATTCAAAGTACACAGAAGTCCAAACGGTCCTCCAGAAGCCCAATAAATAGTGACGGTCTATGGCAGTGATCCCCAACCAGTGACTTGGGGGTAACATGTTGCTCCCCAACCCCTTGGATGTTGCTCCCAGTGCCCCCAAACCAGGTAGTTATGTTTGAATTCCTGACTTGGGGGCAAGTTTTGGTTGAATAAAAACAAGATTTCCTACCAAATAAAGCCCCCTGTAAGTTGATAGGGTGCATAGAGGCTGCCTAATCGCCAATCACAGCCCTTATTTGGCACCCCCATTAACTTTTATGGTGCTTGTGTTATTACTGTTATTAACATT
Organism: Xenopus tropicalis; assembly: GCF_000004195.4. Taxonomy (NCBI): domain Eukaryota; kingdom Metazoa; phylum Chordata; class Amphibia; order Anura; family Pipidae; genus Xenopus; species Xenopus tropicalis. The sequence continues at coordinate 9,430,969 of NC_030682.2, read as the reverse complement.
TATTTATAAAGCGCCAACATATTCTGCAGCGTTGTATAATAAGTGGGTGACATACAGAGTAACATATAAAGCAATCAATAACCGATACAGGAGGTGAAGAGGGCCCTGCCCAAAAGAGCTTACAATCTACAAGGAGAAAGGGTTGAGACACAAGATGTGGGAACGGGCAATAGCACTTTTATTTAGTGATTATGCTGGCTCATCTGGGGTTAATATGCTCATTATCTATCTTCATAGTATATATACTGGCACATCTGAGGTATAATACTCTCTACTTAAACAGCGCCCCCATTCCTTGTACTAAATATGCGATGGGGCTTCATAATAGTCTGTATACTTATTTATTCAGTATATGCTTGTGTGCTGATGATAAGATTGGGTTCTCTACTGAGTTCCCTTATAAGTGATGCTTCTTTTAAATATGCTACTGTAGGTTACCTGGCTCCTAATTAGCCTGCCCGTAATGTGAATGTGTTTGTAACCTGCACTGGGGCAGGGACTGATAAGTAATCTCAGCACTGCGGAATATGTCAGTGCTATAGGAATATAACATAATAGGAAGAAATATGTGTGTGTGTTCAGTACCCTGCAACTGTCACTGTTCTGTTAGTAAGCTGTCACTGTGCAGAGGAGTAGTAGCGCCACCTACTGGTAAAGACAGCATTGCACACCAAAAGGGGCATGTAGCCAAGCCCATGTTGCCTTTGTACTATTCTTAAATGTAGCTCCTGCCCCAATCCTACCTTTTCCTTTACCCAATCCCCCCTTGATTCACCCTCTTGCACCCCGTTGTGTCAGAACCCTGCGCCTTTTGACATCATCCACCTTATTGTCACACCACCATTACATCCTAGCCCATCCCCCTTTGTCACCCCCCGGCCAGCTAGTAAAGCAATTTTTAAAAGGTGGCAGCCCTATTTCTACCCCAAATACTCTTTCCTTCACCATGAGAGACATGGAGTGTAGACATGGTGCTAATTCCAGGGTCCCCTTCCTACCAACGCCATGTATTGTGCCAAAATGGATGCCAGCACTTTCGCTAAACTCGCTCCCTAATTATTATCGCACGCATTGTTGCAAGTTGTCACAAATACAAGCCCACTCTTAGCCTTTAAAGGAGAAGGAAAGTGGGGTGCTAAATGTTAGGCACCCCCCAGCAGAGTCCTGCGTGAAACCAATGTTAGGAACCCCGACTCACAGCCCACAACTCACATTTCTACCAGCTTGGGCCTACTAACTAACCTGCAACTGCCTTATCCACAACCCACTGACCACCATTAAAGGAGACATAATTAACTAGGCTGACCTGATAGGGAACTGAAGCCTATCTGTGTGTGTGTGTGTGTGTGTGTGAGTGCAGGGCTGTGATTGGCTCTCCCCCTCCTACTGTGCTTCTGGCAGGACTGTTAGGACACGCCCATCCCTCATTTCAAGTAGGGGCAAGTGGGGCAGAGTGAAAGGGACAGCCTTTTTCTTAAAGAAAAAGTAACACTAAAATTTTTTACGTAAAAAAGCTATTCTACCCTGCACCAATAACTGCCCTATCCTGCAAACCCCTTAGTATTTTGAATGCACTGTGCTCTCTTATGGATGCACCGACATGCTGGCAGGGGTACAGGACAGTGAGACTGCTGCCACATATGAGACTGCTCAGAGTTCCATCTCCTGCAGTACAGGACAGTGAGACTGCTGTCACATATGAGACTGCTCAGAGTTTTATCTCCTGCAGTACAGGACAGTGAGACTGCTGTCACATATGAGACTGCTCAGAGTTCAATCTCCTGCAGTACAGGACAGTGAGACTGCTGTCACATATGAGACTGCTCAGAGTTTTATCTCCTGCAGTACAGGACAGTGAGACTGCTGCCACATATGAGACTGCTCAGAGTTCCATCTCCTGCAGTACAGGACAGTGAGACTGCTGCCACATATGAGACTGCTCAGAGTTCCATCTCCTGCAGTACAGGACAGTGAGACTGCTGCCACATATGAGACTGCTCAGAGTTTTATCTCCTGCAGTACAGGACAGTGAGACTGCTGTCACATATGAGACTGCTCAGAGTTTTATCTCCTGCAGTACAGGACAGTGAGACTGCTGCCACATATGAGACTGCTCAGAGTTCCATCTCCTGCAGTACAGGACAGTGAGACTGCTGCCACATATGAGACTGCTCAGAGTTCCATCTCCTGCAGTACAGGACAGTGAGACTGCTGCCACATATGAGACTGCTCAGAGTTCCATCTCCTGCAGTACAGGACAGTGAGACTGCTGCCACATATGAGACTGCTCAGAGATTTATCTCCTGCAGTACAGGACAGTGAGACTGCTGTCACATATGAGACTGCTCAGAGTTTTATCTCCTGCAGTACAGGACAGTGAGACTGCTGCCACATATGAGACTGCTCAGAGTTCCATCTCCTGCAGTACAGGACAGTGAGACTGCTGCCACATATGAGACTGCTCAGAGTTCCATCTCCTGCAGTACAGGACAGTGAGACTGCTGCCACATATGAGACTGCTCAGAGTTCCATCTCCTGCAGTACAGGACAGTGAGACTGCTGCCACATATGAGACTGCTCAGAGTTTTATCTCCTGCAGTACAGGACAGTGAGACTGCTGCCACATATGAGACTGCTCAGAGTTTTATCTCCTGCAGTACAGGACAGTGAGACTGCTGCCACATATGAGACTGCTCAGAGTTTTATCTCCTGCAGTACAGGACAGTGAGACTGCTGTCACATATGAGACTGCTCAGAGTTTTATCTCCTGCAGTACAGGACAGTGAGACTGCTGTCACATATGAGACTGCTCAGAGTTTTATCTCCTGCAGTACAGGACAGTGAGACTGCTGCCACATATGAGACTGCTCAGAGTTTTATCTCCTGCAGTACAGGACAGTGAGACTGTTGCCACATATGAGACTGCTCAGAGGTTTATCTCCTGCAGTACAGGACAGTGAGACTGCTGTCACATATGAGACTGCTCAGAGTTCCATCTCCTGCAGTACAGGACAGTGAGACTGCTGTCACATATGAGACTGCTCAGAGTTCCATCTCCTGCAGTACAGGACAGTGAGACTGCTGTCACATATGAGACTGCTCAGAGTTCCATCTCCTGCAGTACAGGACAGTGAGACTGCTGTCACATATGAGACTGCTCAGAGTTCCATCTCCTGCAGTACAGGACAGTGAGACTGCTGCCACATATGAGACTGCTCAGAGTTCCATCTCCTGCAGTACAGGACAGTGAGACTGCTGCCACATATGAGACTGCTCAGAGTTTTATCTCCTGCAGTACAGGACAGTGAGACTGCTGCCACATATGAGACTGCTCAGAGTTCCATCTCCTGCAGTACAGGACAGTGAGACTGCTGTCACATATGAGACTGCTCAGAGTTTTATCTCCTGCAGTACAGGACAGTGAGACTGCTGTCACATATGAGACTGCTCAGAGTTCAATCTCCTGCAGTACAGGACAGTGAGACTGCTGTCACATATGAGACTGCTCAGAGTTCCATCTCCTGCAGTACAGGACAGTGAGACTGCTGTCACATATGAGACTGCTCAGAGTTCCATCTCCTGCAGTACAGGACAGTGAGACTGCTGCCACATATGAGACTGCTCAGAGTTTTATCTCCTGCAGTACAGGACAGTGAGACTGCTGCCACATATGAGACTGCTCAGAGTTTTATCTCCTGCAGCACAGGACAGTGAGACTGCTGTCACATATGAGACTGCTCAGAGTTCCATCTCCTGCAGCACAGGACAGTGAGACTGCTGTCACATATGAGACTGCTCAGAGTTTTATCTCCTGCAGTACAGGACAGTGAGACTGCTGTCACATATGAGACTGCTCAGAGTTCCATCTCCTGCAGTACAGGACAGTGAGACTGCTGTCACATATGAGACTGCTCAGAGTTCCATCTCCTGCAGTACAGGACAGTGAGACTGCTGTCACATATGAGACTGCTCAGAATTCCATCTCCTGCAGTACAGGACAGTGAGACTGCTGTCACATATGAGACTGCTCAGAGTTTTATCTCCTGCAGTACAGGACAGTGAGACTGCTGTCACATATGAGACTGCTCAGAGTTTTATCTCCTGCAGTACAGGACAGTGAGACTGCTGTCACATATGAGACTGCTCAGAGTTCCATCTCCTGCAGTACAGGACAGTGAGACTGCTGTCACATACGAGACTGCTCAGAGTTCCATCTCCTGCAGTACAGGACAGTGAGACTGCTGCCACATATGAGACTGCTCAGAATTCCATCTCCTGCAGTACAGGACAGTGAGACTGCTGTCACATATGAGACTGCTCAGAGTTCCATCTCCTGCAGTACAGGACAGTGAGACTGCTGCCACATATGAGACTGCTCAGAGTTTTATCTCCTGCAGTACAGGACAGTGAGACTGCTGCCACATATGAGACTGCTCAGAGGTTTATATCCTGCAGTACAGGACAGTGAAACTGCTGTCACATACGAGACTGCTCAGAGTTCCATCTCCTGCAGTACAGGACAGTGAGACTGCTGTCACATATGAGACTGCTCAGAATTCCATCTCCTGCAGTACAGGACAGTGAGACTGCTGTCACATATGAGACTGCTCAGAGTTTTATCTCCTGCAGTACAGGACAGTGAGACTGCTGCCACATATGAGACTGCTCAGAGTTCCATCTCCTGCAGTACAGGACAGTGAGACTGCTGCCACATATGAGACTGCTCAGAGTTTTATCTCCTGCAGTACAGGACAGTGAGACTGCTGTCACATATGAGACTGCTCAGAGTTTTATCTCCTGCAGTACAGGACAGTGAGACTGCTGTCACATATGAGACTGCTCAGAGTTCCATCTCCTGCAGTACAGGACAGTGAGACTGCTGTCACATATGAGACTGCTCAGAGTTTTATCTCCTGCAGTACAGGACAGTGAGACTGCTGTCACATATGAGACTGCTCAGAGTTCCATCTCCTGCAGTACAGGACAGTGAGACTGCTGTCACATATGAGACTGCTCAGAGTTCCATCTCCTGCAGTACAGGACAGTGAGACTGCTGTCACATATGAGACTGCTCAGAATTCCATCTCCTGCAGTACAGGACAGTGAGACTGCTGTCACATATGAGACTGCTCAGAGTTCCATCTCCTGCAGTACAGGACAGTGAGACTGCTGTCACATATGAGACTGCTCAGAGTTCCATCTCCTGCAGTACAGGACAGTGAGACTGCTGTCACATATGAGACTGCTCAGAGTTCCATCTCCTGCAGTACAGGACAGTGAGACTGCTGTCACATATGAGACTGCTCAGAGTTCCATCTCCTGCAGTACAGGACAGTGAGACTGCTGTCACATATGAGACTGCTCAGAGTTCCATCTCCTGCAGTACAGGACAGTGAGACTGCTGCCACATATGAGACTGCTCAGAGGTTCATCTCCTGCAGTACAGGACAGTGAGACTGCTGCCACATATGAGACTGCTCAGAGTTTTATCTCCTGCAGTACAGGACAGTGAGACTGCTGCCACATATGAGACTGCTCAGAGTTCCATCTCCTGCAGTACAGGACAGTGAGACTGCTGTCACATATGAGACTGCTCAGAGTTCCATCTCCTGCAGTACAGGACAGTGAGACTGCTGCCACATATGAGAACTGCTCAGAGGTTCATCTCCTGCAGTACAGGACAGTGAGACTGCTGCCACATATGAGACTGCTCAGAGTTTTATCTCCTGCAGTACAGGACAGTGAGACTGCTGCCACATATGAGACTGCTCAGAATTCCATCTCCTGCAGTACAGGACAGTGAGACTGCTGCCACATATGAGACTGCTCAGAGTTCCATCTCCTGCAGTACAGGACAGTGAGACTGCTGTCACATATGAGACTGCTCAGAGTTCCATCTCCTGCAGTACAGGACAGTGAGACTGCTGTCACATTATGAGACTGCTCAAAGTTCCATCTCCTGCAGTACAGGACAGTGAGACTGCTGCCACATATGAGACTGCTCAGAGTTTTATCTCCTGCAGTACAGGACAGTGAGACTGCTGCCACATATGAGACTGCTCAGAGTTCCATCTCCTGCAGTACAGGACAGTGAGACTGCTGCCACATATGAGACTGCTCAGAGTTCCATCTCCTGCAGTACAGGACAAGTGAGACTGCTGCCACAATATGAGACTGCTCAGAGTTCCATCTCCTGCAGTACAGGACAGTGAGACTGCTGCCACATATGAGACTGCTCAGAGTTCCATCTCCTGCAGTACAGGACAGTGAGACTGCTGTCACATATGAGACTGCTCAGAGTTCCATCTCCTGCAGTACAAGGACAGTGAAGACTGCTGTCACATATGAGACTGCTCAGAGTTTTATCTCCTGCAGTACAGGACAGTGAGACTGCTGTCACATATGAGACTGCTCAGAGTTCAATCTCCCTGCAGTACAGGACAGTGAGACTGCTGTCACATATGAGACTGCTCAGAGTTTTATCTCCTGCAGTACAGGACAGTGAGACTGCTGCCACATATGAGACTGCTCAGAGTTCCATCTCCTGCAGTACAGGACAGTGAGACTGCTGCCACATATGAGACTGCTCAGAGTCCATCTCCTGCAGTACAGGACGTGAGACTGCTGCCACATATGAGACTGCTCAGAGTTTTATCTCCTGCCAGTACAGGACAGTGAGCTGCTGCCACATATGAGACTGCTCAGAGTTTTATTCTCCTGCAGTACAGGGACAGTGAGACTGCTGCCACATATGAGACTGCTCAGAGTTCCAATCTCCTGCAGTACAGGACAGTGAGACTGCTGCCACATATGAGACTGCTCAGAGTTCCATCTCCTGCAGTACAGGACAGTGAGACTGCTGCCACATATGAGACTGCTCAGAGTTCCATCTCCTGCAGTACAGGACAGTGGACTGCTGCCACATATGAGACTGCCTCAGAGTTTATCTCCTGCAGTACAGGACAGTGAGACTGCTGCCACATATGAGACTGCTCAGAGTTTTATCTCCTGCAGTACAGGACAGTGAGACTGCTGCCACATATGAGACTGCTCAGAGTTTTATCTCCTGCAGTACAGGACAGTGAGACTGCCTGTCACATATGAGACTGCCTCAGAGTTTTATCTCCTGCAGTACAGGACAGTGAGACTGCTGTCACATATGAGACTGCTCAGAGTTTTATCTCCTGCAGTACAGGACAGTGAGACTGCTGCCACATATGAGACTGCTCAGAGTTTTATCTCCTGCAGTACAGGACAGTGAGGACTGCTGTCACATATGAGACTGCTCAGAGTTCCATCTCCTGCAGTACAGGACAGTGAGACTGCTGGCCACATAGAGACTGCTCAGAGTTTATCTCCTGCAGTACAGGACAGTGAGACTGCTGCCATGATGCTCAGTTTCCTGCAGTACAGCCAGGGCTGCCACATATGAGACTGCTCAGAGGTTTTATCTCCTGCAGTACAGGACAGTGGAGACTGCTGTCACATATGAGACTGCTCAGAGTTCCATCTCCTGCAGTACAGGACAGTGAGACTGCTGCACATATGAGACTGCTCAGAGTTTCCATCTCCTGCAGTACAGGACAGTGAGACTGCTGTCACATATGAGACTGCTCAGAGTTCCATCTCCTGCAGTACAGGACAGTGAGACTGCTGTCACATATGAGACTGCTCAGAGTTCCATCTCCTGCAGTACAGGACAGTGAGACTGCTGCCACATATGAGACTGCTCAGAGTTCCATCTCCTGCAGTACAGGACAGTGAGGACTGCTGCCACATATGAGACTGCTCAGAGTTCCATCTCCTGCAGTACAGGACAGTGAGACTGCTGTCACATATGAGACTGCTCAGAGTTTCCATCTCCTGCAGTACAGGACAGTGAGGACTGCTGTCACATATGAGACTGCTCAGAGTTCAATCTCCTGCAGTACAGGACAGTGAGACTGCTGTCACATAATGAGACTGCTCAGAGTTCCATCTCCTGCAGTACAGGACAGTGAGACTGCTGTCACATATGAGACTGCTCCAGAGTTCCATCTCCTGCAGTACAGGACAGTGAGACTGCTGCACATATGAGACTGCTCAGAGTTTTCCATCTCCTGCAGTAACAGGACAGTGAGACTGGCTGTCACATATGAGACTGCTCAGAGTTTCCATCTCCTGCAGTACAAGGACAGTGAGACTGCTGTCACATATGAGACTGCTCAGAAGTTCCATCTCCTGCAGTACAGGACAGTGAGACTGCTGTCACATATGAGACTGCTCAGAGTTCCATCTCCTGGCAGTACAGGACAGTGAGACTGCTGTCACATATGAGACTGCTGCAGAGTTCCATCTCCTGCAGTACAGGACAGTGAGACTGCTGTCACATATGAGACTGCTCAGAGTTCATCTCCTGCAGTACAGGACAGTGAGACTGCTGTCACATATGAGACTGCTCAGAGTTCCATCTCCTGCAGTACAGGACAGTGAGACTGCTGTCACATATGAGACTGCTCAGAGTTCCATCTCCTGCAGTACAGGACAGTGAGACTGCTGCCACATATGAGACTGCTCAGAGTTTTATCTCCTGCAGTACAGGACAGTGAGACTGCTGCCACATATGAGACTGCTCAGAGTTTTATCTCCTGCAGTACAGGACAGTGAGACTGCTGCCACATATGAGACTGCTCAGAAGTTTTATCTCCTGCAGTACAGGACAGTGAGACTGCTGTCCACATATGAGACTGCTCAGAGTTTTATCTCCTGCAGTACAGGACAGTGAGACTGCTGTCACATATGAGACTGCTCAGAGTTTTATCTCCTGCAGTACAGGACAGTGAGACTGCTGCCACATATGAGACTGCTCAGAGTTTATCTCCTGCAGTACAGGACAGTGAGACTGCTGCCACATATGAGACTGCTCAGAGGTTTATCTCCTGCAGTACAGGACAGTGAGACTGCTGTCACATATGAGACTGCTCAGAGTTCCATCTCCTGCAGTACAGGACAGTGAGACTGCTGTCACATATGAGACTGCTCAGAGTTCCATCTCCTGCAGTACAGGACAGTGAGACTGCTGTCACATATGAGACTGCTCAGAGTTCCATCTCCTGCAGTACAGGACAGTGAGACTGCTGTCACATATGAGACTGCTCAGAGTTCCATCTCCTGCAGTACAGGACAGTGAGACTGCTGTCACATATGAGACTGCTCAGAGTTCCATCTCCTGCAGTACAGGACAGTGAGACTGCTGTCACATATGAGACTGCTCAGAGTTTTATCTCCTGCAGTACAGGACAGTGAGACTGCTGTCACATATGAGACTGCTCAGAGTTCAATCTCCTGCAGTACAGGACAGTGAGACTGCTGTCACATATGAGACTGCTCAGAGTTCCATCTCCTGCAGTACAGGACAGTGAGACTGCTGTCACATATGAGACTGCTCAGAGTTCCATCTCCTGCAGTACAGGACAGTGAGACTGCTGTCACATATGAGACTGCTCAGAGTTCCATCTCCTGCAGTACAGGACAGTGAGACTGCTGCCACATATGAGACTGCTCAGAGTTCCATCTCCTGCAGTACAGGACAGTGAGACTGCTGCCACATATGAGACTGCTCAGAGTTCCATCTCCTGCAGTACAGGACAGTGAGACTGCTGCCACATATGAGACTGCTCAGAGTTTTATCTCCTGCAGTACAGGACAGTGAGACTGCTGTCACATATGAGACTGCTCAGAGTTCCATCTCCTGCAGTACAGGACAGTGAGACTGCTGTCACATATGAGACTGCTCAGAGTTCCATCTCCTGCAGTACAGGACAGTGAGACTGCTGTCACATATGAGACTGCTCAGAGTTTTATCTCCTGCAGTACAGGACAGTGAGACTGCTGTCACATATGAGACTGCTCAGAGTTTTATCTCCTGCAGTACAGGACAGTGAGACTGCTGTCACATATGAGACTGCTCAGAGTTTTATCTCCTGCAGTACAGGACAGTGAGACTGCTGTCACATATGAGACTGCTCAGAGTTCCATCTCCTGCAGTACAGGACAGTGAGACTGCTGTCACATACGAGACTGCTCAGAGTTCCATCTCCTGCAGTACAGGACAGTGAGACTGCTGCCACATATGAGACTGCTCAGAATTCCATCTCCTGCAGTACAGGACAGTGAGACTGCTGTCACATATGAGACTGCTCAGAGTTCCATCTCCTGCAGTACAGGACAGTGAGACTGCTGCCACATATGAGACTGCTCAGAGTTTTATCTCCTGCAGTACAGGACAGTGAGACTGCTGCCACATATGAGACTGCTCAGAGGTTTATATCCTGCAGTACAGGACAGTGAAACTGCTGTCACATACGAGACTGCTCAGAGTTCCATCTCCTGCAGTACAGGACAGTGAGACTGCTGTCACATATGAGACTGCTCAGAATTCCATCTCCTGCAGTACAGGACAGTGAGACTGCTGTCACATATGAGACTGCTCAGAGTTCCATCTCCTGCAGTACAGGACAGTGAGACTGCTGCCACATATGAGACTGCTCAGAGTTTTATCTCCTGCAGTACAGGACAGTGAGACTGCTGCCACATATGAGACTGCTCAGAGTTTTATCTCCTGCAGTACAGGACAGTGAGACTGCTGCCACATATGAGACTGCTCAGAGGTTTATCTCCTGCAGTACAGGACAGTGAGACTGCTGCCACATATGAGACTGCTCAGAGTTTTATCTCCTGCAGTACAGGACAGTGAGACTGCTGCCACATATGAGACTGCTCAGAGGTTTATATCCTGCAGTACAGGACAGTGAGACTGCTGCCACATATGAGACTGCTCAGAGTTTTATCTCCTGCAGTACAGGACAGTGAGACTGCTGTCACATATGAGACTGCTCAGAGTTCCATCTCCTGCAGTACAGGACAGTGAGACTGCTGTCACATATGAGACTGCTCAGAGTTCCATCTCCTGCAGTACAGGACAGTGAGACTGCTGTCACATATGAGACTGCTCAGAGTTTTATCTCCTGCAGTACAGGACAGTGAGACTGCTGTCACATATGAGACTGCTCAGAGTTTTATCTCCTGCAGTACAGGACAGTGAGACTGCTGTCACATATGAGACTGCTCAGAGTTCCATCTCCTGCAGTACAGGACAGTGAGACTGCTGTCACATACGAGACTGCTCAGAGTTCCCATCTCCTGCAGTACAGGACAGTGAGACTGCTGCCACATATGAGACTGCTCAGAATTCCATCTCCTGCAGTACAGGACAGTGAGACTGCTGTCACATATGAGACTGCTCAGAGTTCCATCTCCTGCAGTACAGGACAGTGAGACTGCTGCCACATATGAGACTGCTCAGAGTTTTATCTCCTGCAGTACAGGACAGTGAGACTGCTGCCACATATGAGACTGCTCAGAGGTTTATATCCTGCAGTACAGGACAGTGAGACTGCTGTCACATACGAGACTGCTCAGAGTTCCATCTCCTGCAGTACAGGACAGTGAGACTGCTGTCACATATGAGACTGCTCAGAATTCCATCTCCTGCAGTACAGGACAGTGAGACTGCTGTCACATATGAGACTGCTCAGAGTTCCATCTCCTGCAGTACAGGACAGTGAGACTGCTGCCACATATGAGACTGCTCAGAGTTTTATCTCCTGCAGTACAGGACAGTGAGACTGCTGCCACATATGAGACTGCTCAGAGTTTTATCTCCTGCAGTACAGGACAGTGAGACTGCTGCCACATATGAGACTGCTCAGAGGTTTATATCCTGCAGTACAGGACAGTGAGACTGCTGCCACATATGAGACTGCTCAGAGTTTTATCTCCTGCAGTACAGGACAGTGAGACTGCTGTCACATATGAGACTGCTCAGAGTTCCATCTCCTGCAGTACAGGACAGTGAGACTGCTGTCACATATGAGACTGCTCAGAGTTCCATCTCCTGCAGTACAGGACAGTGAGACTGCTGTCACATATGAGACTGCTCAGAGTTCCATCTCCTGCAGTACAGGACAGTGAGACTGCTGTCACATATGAGACTGCTCAGAGTTCCATCTCCTGCAGTACAGGACAGTGAGACTGCTGTCACATATGAGACTGCTCAGAGTTTTATCTCCTGCAGTACAGGACAGTGAGACTGCTGTCACATATGAGACTGCTCAGAGTTCCATCTCCTGCAGTACAGGACAGTGAGACTGCTGCCACATATGAGACTGCTCAGAGTTTTATCTCCTGCAGTACAGGACAGTGAGACTGCTGTCACATATGAGACTGCTCAGAGTTCCATCTCCTGCAGTACAGGACAGTGAGACTGCTGCCACATATGAGACTGCTCAGAGTTTTATCTCCTGCAGTACAGGACAGTGAGACTGCTGTCACATATGAGACTGCTCAGAGGTTTATCTCCTGCAGTACAGGACAGTGAGACTGCTGTCACATATGAGACTGCTCAGAGTTCCATCTCCTGCAGTACAGGACAGTGAGACTGCTGTCACATATGAGACTGCTCAGAGTTCCATCTCCTGCAGTACAGGACAGTGAGACTGCTGTCACATATGAGACTGCTCAGAGTTTTATCTCCTGCAGTACAGGACAGTGAGACTGCTGTCACATATGAGACTGCTCAGAGTTCCATCTCCTGCAGTACAGGACAGTGAGACTGCTGCCACATATGAGACTGCTCAGAGTTTTATCTCCTGCAGTACAGGACAGTGAGACTGCTGTCACATATGAGACTGCTCAGAGTTTTATCTCCTGCAGTACAGGACAGTGAGACTGCTGTCACATATGAGACTGCTCAGAGTTCCATCTCCTGCAGTACAGGACAGTGAGACTGCTGTCACATATGAGACTGCTCAGAGTTTTATCTCCTGCAGTACAGGACAGTGAGACTGCTGTCACATATGAGACTGCTCAGAGTTCCATCTCCTGCAGTACAGGACAGTGAGACTGCTGTCACATATGAGACTGCTCAGAGTTCCATCTCCTGCAGTACAGGACAGTGAGACTGCTGCCACATATGAGACTGCTCAGAGTTTTATCTCCTGCAGTACAGGACAGTGAGACTGCTGCCACATATGAGACTGCTCAGAGTTTTATCTCCTGCAGTACAGGACAGTGAGACTGCTGCCACATATGAGACTGCTCAGAGTTTTATCTCCTGCAGTACAGGACAGTGAGACTGCTGTCACATATGAGACTGCTCAGAGTTCCATCTCCTGCAGTACAGGACAGTGAGACTGCGGTCACATATGAGACTGCTCAGAGTTCCATCTCCTGCAGTACAGGACAGTGAGACTGCTGTCACATATGAGACTGCTCAGAGTTCCATCTCCTGCAGTACAGGACAGTGAGACTGCTGTCACATATGAGACTGCTCAGAGTTCCATCTCCTGCAGTACAGGACAGTGAGACTGCTGTCACATATGAGACTGCTCAGAGTTCCATCTCCTGCAGTACAGGACAGTGAGACTGCTGTCACATATGAGACTGCTCAGAGTTCCATCTCCTGCAGTACAGGACAGTGAGACTGCTGTCACATATGAGACTGCTCAGAGTTCCATCTCCTGCAGTACAGGACAGTGAGACTGCTGTCACATATGAGACTGCTCAGAGTTCCATCTCCTGCAGTACAGGACAGTGAGACTGCTGTCACATATGAGACTGCTCAGAGTTTTATCTCCTGCAGTACAGGACAGTGAGACTGCTGTCACATATGAGACTGCTCAGAGTTCCATCTCCTGCAGTACAGGACAGTGAGACTGCTGCCACATATGAGACTGCTCAGAGTTTTATCTCCTGCAGTACAGGACAGTGAGACTGCTGTCACATATGAGACTGCTCAGAGTTCCATCTCCTGCAGTACAGGACAGTGAGACTGCTGCCACATATGAGACTGCTCAGAGTTTTATCTCCTGCAGTACAGGACAGTGAGACTGCTGTCACATATGAGACTGCTCAGAGGTTTATCTCCTGCAGTACAGGACAGTGAGACTGCTGTCACATATGAGACTGCTCAGAGTTCCATCTCCTGCAGTACAGGACAGTGAGACTGCTGTCACATATGAGACTGCTCAGAGTTCCATCTCCTGCAGTACAGGACAGTGAGACTGCTGTCACATATGAGACTGCTCAGAGTTTTATCTCCTGCAGTACAGGACAGTGAGACTGCTGTCACATATGAGACTGCTCAGAGTTCCATCTCCTGCAGTACAGGACAGTGAGACTGCTGCCACATATGAGACTGCTCAGAGTTTTATCTCCTGCAGTACAGGACAGTGAGACTGCTGTCACATATGAGACTGCTCAGAGTTTTATCTCCTGCAGTACAGGACAGTGAGACTGCTGTCACATATGAGACTGCTCAGAGTTCCATCTCCTGCAGTACAGGACAGTGAGACTGCTGTCACATATGAGACTGCTCAGAGTTTTATCTCCTGCAGTACAGGACAGTGAGACTGCTGTCACATATGAGACTGCTCAGAGTTCCATCTCCTGCAGTACAGGACAGTGAGACTGCTGTCACATATGAGACTGCTCAGAGTTCCATCTCCTGCAGTACAGGACAGTGAGACTGCTGTCACATATGAGACTGCTCAGAATTCCATCTCCTGCAGTACAGGACAGTGAGACTGCTGTCACATATGAGACTGCTCAGAGTTCCATCTCCTGCAGTACAGGACAGTGAGACTGCTGTCACATATGAGACTGCTCAGAGTTCCATCTCCTGCAGTACAGGACAGTGAGACTGCTGTCACATATGAGACTGCTCAGAGTTCCATCTCCTGCAGTACAGGACAGTGAGACTGCTGTCACATATGAGACTGCTCAGAGTTTTATCTCCTGCAGTACAGGACAGTGAGACTGCTGTCACATATGAGACTGCTCAGAGTTTTATCTCCTGCAGTACAGGACAGTGAGACTGCTGCCACATATGAGACTGCTCAGAGTTTTATCTCCTGCAGTACAGGACAGTGAGACTGCTGTCACATATGAGACTGCTCAGAGTTCCATCTCCTGCAGTACAGGACAGTGAGACTGCTGCCACATATGAGACTGCTCAGAGTTTTATCTCCTGCAGTACAGGACAGTGAGACTGCTGTCACATATGAGACTGCTCAGAGGTTTATCTCCTGCAGTACAGGACAGTGAGACTGCTGTCACATATGAGACTGCTCAGAGTTCCATCTCCTGCAGTACAGGACAGTGAGACTGCTGTCACATATGAGACTGCTCAGAGTTCCATCTCCTGCAGTACAGGACAGTGAGACTGCTGTCACATATGAGACTGCTCAGAGTTTTATCTCCTGCAGTACAGGACAGTGAGACTGCTGTCACATATGAGACTGCTCAGAGTTCCATCTCCTGCAGTACAGGACAGTGAGACTGCTGCCACATATGAGACTGCTCAGAGTTTTATCTCCTGCAGTACAGGACAGTGAGACTGCTGTCACATATGAGACTGCTCAGAGTTTTATCTCCTGCAGTACAGGACAGTGAGACTGCTGTCACATATGAGACTGCTCAGAGTTCCATCTCCTGCAGTACAGGACAGTGAGACTGCTGTCACATATGAGACTGCTCAGAGTTTTATCTCCTGCAGTACAGGACAGTGAGACTGCTGTCACATATGAGACTGCTCAGAGTTCCATCTCCTGCAGTACAGGGACAGTGAGACTGCTGTCACATATGAGACTGCTCAGAGTTCCATCTCCTGCAGTACAGGACAGTGAGACTGCTGTCACATATGAGACTGCTCAGAATTCCATCTCCTGCAGTACAGGACAGTGAGACTGCTGTCACATATGAGACTGCTCAGAGTTCCATCTCCTGCAGTACAGGACAGTGAGACTGCTGTCACATATGAGACTGCTCAGAGTTCCATCTCCTGCAGTACAGGACAGTGAGACTGCTGTCACATATGAGACTGCTCAGAGTTCCATCTCCTGCAGTACAGGACAGTGAGACTGCTGTCACATATGAGACTGCTCAGAGTTCCATCTCCTGCAGTACAGGACAGTGAGACTGCTGCCACATATGAGACTGCTCAGAGGTTCATCTCCTGCAGTACAGGACAGTGAGACTGCTGCCACATATGAGACTGCTCAGAGTTTTATCTCCTGCAGTACAGGACAGTGAGACTGCTGCCACATATGAGACTGCTCAGAATTCCATCTCCTGCAGTACAGGACAGTGAGACTGCTGCCACATATGAGACTGCTCAGAGTTCCATCTCCTGCAGTACAGGACAGTGAGACTGCTGCCACATATGAGACTGCTCAGAGTTCCATCTCCTGCAGTACAGGACAGTGAGACTGCTGCCACATATGAGACTGCTCAGAGTTTTATCTCCTGCAGTACAGGACAGTGAGACTGCTGTCACATATGAGACTGCTCAGAGTTCCATCTCCTGCAGTACAGGACAGTGAGACTGCTGCCACATATGAGACTGCTCAGAGTTTTATCTCCTGCAGTACAGGACAGTGAGACTGCTGCCACATATGAGACTGCTCAGAATTCCATCTCCTGCAGTACAGGACAGTGAGACTGCTGCCACATATGAGACTGCTCAGAGTTCCATCTCCTGCAGTACAGGACAGTGAGACTGCTGCCACATATGAGACTGCTCAGAGTTCCATCTCCTGCAGTACAGGACAGTGAGACTGCTGCCACATATGAGACTGCTCAGAGTTTTATCTCCTGCAGTACAGGACAGTGAGACTGCTGCCACATATGAGACTGCTCAGAGTTTTATCTCCTGCAGTACAGGACAGTGAGACTGCTGTCACATATGAGACTGCTCAGAGTTTTATCTCCTGCAGTACAGGACAGTGAGACTGCTGTCACATATGAGACTGCTCAGAGTTCCATCTCCTGCAGTACAGGACAGTGAGACTGCTGCCACATATGAGACTGCTCAGAGTTTTATCTCCTGCAGTACAGGACAGTGAGACTGCTGTCACATATGAGACTGCTCAGAGTTCCATCTCCTGCAGTACAGGACAGTGAGACTGCTGTCACATATGAGACTGCTCAGAGTTCCATCTCCTGCAGTACAGGACAGTGAGACTGCTGCCACATATGAGACTGCTCAGAGTTCCATCTCCTGCAGTACAGGACAGTGAGACTGCTGCCACATATGAGACTGCTCAGAGTTTTATCTCCTGCAGTACAGGACAGTGAGACTGCTGTCACATATGAGACTGCTCAGAGTTCCATCTCCTGCAGTACAGGACAGTGAGACTGCTGTCACATATGAGACTGCTCAGAGTTCCATCTCCTGCAGTACAGGACAGTGAGACTGCTGTCACATATGAGACTGCTCAGAGTTCCATCTCCTGCAGTACAGGACAGTGAGACTGCTGCCACATATGAGACTGCTCAGAGTTTTATCTCCTGCAGTACAGGACAGTGAGACTGCTGCCACATATGAGACTGCTCAGAATTCCATCTCCTGCAGTACAGGACAGTGAGACTGCTGCCACATATGAGACTGCTCAGAGGTTCATCTCCTGCAGTACAGGACAGTGAGACTGCTGCCACATATGAGACTGCTCAGAGTTTTATCTCCTGCAGTACAGGACAGTGAGACTGCTGCCACATATGAGACTGCTCAGAGTTCCATCTCCTGCAGTACAGGACAGTGAGACTGCTGCCACATATGAGACTGCTCAGAGTTCCATCTCCTGCAGTACAGGACAGTGAGACTGCTGCCACATATGAGACTGCTCAGAGTTCCATCTCCTGCAGTACAGGACAGTGAGACTGCTGCCACATATGAGACTGCTCAGAGTTCCATCTCCTGCAGTACAGGACAGTGAGACTGCTGCCACATATGAGACTGCTCAGAGTTCCATCTCCTGCAGTACAGAAGCAGAGGGGCAGCCTGACAGTATGGGAACACTGTATAAGTGAGGGCCCCGCAGCTGCCAGCAGAAGGGAAAACCCTAGACGCGGCGCAGTTTTATGACGTCACGGGGAGCCGACATTGCTGACAGGCATGGAGACCGTTGCCAGGGTGACGCGTCCCTCCCCCTCCCATCCATCAAGTAGAACTGCGGGCAGAGCGCAGGAAGCCGGGACCAAGGGGTGAGTGGGATTGGGGGGCACCAAGGGGTGAGTGGGATTGGGGGGCACCAAGGGGTGAGTGGGATTGGGGGGGACGGATATTTTGTGGGAGCGGCTCTCCTCAATTCTTATTCATTATACAGCGAATACTAGGGCTCCTTGCCTTGGGGCCCCACTATCTCAGGGGCCACAAGGGAGACAATGTGTAATTGTAACAAGTGTTATGGTTTTTGCTATAAACATAAATGATGTCCAACCTGTCTCCCAACTGTTCATAAACTACAACTCCCAACATCCCCCTTTGGGTGGCAGAATAATAGGTTGGACGTCACTTAATAGTTCCTGTATAATTTCTATTCAGGGCAGGGCCCAAGCCTTCCTGCAGTGCCTGGGGGGGGGGGGGGCAAGCCTTCCTGCAGTGCCTGGGGGGGCTCAAGCCTTCCTGCAGTGCCTGGGGGGGCCCAAGCCTTCCTGCAGTGCCTGGGGGGGCCCAAGCCTTCCTGCAGTGCCTGGGGGGGCCCAAGCCTTCCTGCAGTGCCTGGGGGGGGCAAGCCTTCCTGCAGTGCCTGGGGGGGGCCAAGCCTTCCTGCAGTGCCTGGGGGGGGGGGGGGCAAGCCTTCCTGCAGTGCCTGGGGGGGGGCAAGCCTTCCTGCAGTGCCTGGGGGGGGCCAAGCCTTCCTGCAGTGCCTGGGGGGGGGCCCAAGCCTTCCTGCAGTGCCTGGGGGGGCCCAAGCCTTCCTGCAGTGCCTGGGGGGGCCCAAGCCTTCCTGCAGTGCCTGGGGGGGGGGGGCAAGCCTTCCTGCAGTGCCTGGGGGGGGGCAAGCCTTCCTGCAGTGCCTGGGGCGGGGCCAAGCCTTCCTGCAGTGCCTGGGGCGGGGCCAAGCCTTCCTGCAGTGCCTGGGGGGGGGCAAGCCTTCCTGCAGTGCCTGGGGCGGGGCCAAGCCTTCCTGCAGTGCCTGGGGGGCCCAAGACTTCCTGCAGTGCCTGGGGGGGGCAAGCCTTCCTGCAGTGCCTGGGGGGGGGCAAGCCTTCCTGCAGTGCCTGGGGCGGGGCCAAGCCTTCCTGCAGTGCCTGGGGGGGGGGGGGCAAGCCTTCCTGCAGTGCCTGGGGCGGGGCCAAGCCTTCCTGCAGTGCCTGGGGGGGGGGGGGCCCAAGCCTTCCTGCAGTGCCTGGGGGGGCAAGCCTTTCTGCAGTGCCTGGGGCGGGGCCAAGCCTTCCTGCAGTGCCTGGGGGGGGGCCCAAGCCTTCCTGCAGTGCCTGGGGGGGCCCAAGCCTTCCTGCAGTGCCTGGGGGGGCCCCAAGCCTTCCTGCAGTGCCTGGGGGGGGGGGCAAGCCTTCCTGCAGTGCCTGGGGGGGGCAAGCCTTCCTGCAGTGCCTGGGGGGGCCCAAGCCTTCCTGCAGTGCCTGGGGGGGCCCCAAGCCTTCCTGCAGTGCCTGGGGGGGGCCCAAGCCTTCCTGCAGTGCCTGGGGGGGGGGGCAAGCCTTCCTGCAGTGCCTGGGGGGGCCCAAGCCTTCCTGCAGTGCCTGGGGGGGCCCAAGCCTTCCTGCAGTGCCTGGGGGGGGGGCAAGCCTTCCTGCAGTGCCTGGGGGGGGCAAGCCTTCCTCCAGTGCCTGGGGGGGCCCAAGCCTTCCTGCAGTGCCTGGGGGGGCCCAAGCCTTCCTGCAGTGCCTGGGGGCCCCTTGATCTGTAATATTAGCCCCATTGGGCTCCTGCTCCTCAGTTGCTGCAGAGCCTCTTACACCGCAGCCCTAGCTCTGTGGCCCTGGGGCTTTATGGCAGGCCCCATACGGGGCCCTATTTCTTCTCTATATAATACAGGATCGTTGCCCATCCCCTGGCTTTTCAGCCGCTACTACTACAGCAGCCTTCAGCTGGGAGTTACAGTTCAGCAGTAGCAGCTGAAGGGCCATAGGTTGGGCAACCCAGTTAAATGGGGGTCACTGACCCCAGCAGCCAACAACTATTGCTCTTTGAGGCTCCAGTTTTATTGTTACTTTTTATTACTTTATCTTATTATTTGGGCCCTCCTTTATTCATATTTCCAACTCTTGTTCAAAACAGCTGCATGGTTGCTGGGGTAAATTGCACCATGGCAACCAGATAGCTTGTAAAATACCAAATGGGAGAGCTGCTGAACAAAACTCTTAATAACTGAAAAAACATAAAAAAATAAAGACCAATGGCAAATTGTCTTAGAATACCGATGTCTGCATCATATTAAAAGTTAATTCAAAGGTCATGGAACACCGAGGTGACTTCTAATATCCTCACATTTTACAACAGGGGGTACTTTATTTATTATAATATACAAGTTTCAGTGAGTCATGTGACAGAAATGACATCACTAAGCTCCGATTATAACTGATGACATCACTAAGCACCGTTTATAAGGATATAATTTACAGTTTGGTCCCATAGGGAAATGGCCAGACTGTATATATTATAACATTATTACATAGAGATACCAATTGTCCCCTGGGCAGGGTAACATGGAGTCTGATGAACGTGTGAATGAAAACCTAAGGCTGCAGTTCAAGGCCCTGCAGGAGCAGCAGCACAAACGGCTACAGAGGCTGATGGAGAGGAAGAAAGAGAAAGAAGAGGAGCAGCCGCAGCAGCAGGAGAGAAGCAGAAGCAGCGAGGCATTCGGTGTGCAGGATCAGCTCCATCTGCTGAGACCAGGCGGCAGCTCCACCAGTGACATCGGCAAAAGGTACTGTAGGTGCCACCAAACCCTAAAAATAAATAGGGCTAGAAATGCTATATTCTGTATATTGAACTAAATGTATCAGCCTATAGGTTCAGCATCTCTATAACAGCAATGATCCAATGATCAAAGTTGTCACTGTCTCCCCATCTTGGATTTTATTAGAAGTGTCAGTGGCACTGCACATGCTCAGTGGGCTCTGGGCAGCTGCTGCGAAGCTGAGCTCAGGGGTCGTCACAAATGATCAAACAGAAAATAAGCTTTCATAATTTCTGATGCTAATTGGACTGGTTTTATAGCTGCCATGTAGTAACTGTATTAATTACTAATCAGTGTTATATCTTGACATTTATATTCTGTATATATGGTGTATTATGCATAGGCCCCTAATCTGGAGTAAGTGACAGCAGCCCAGACCAGCAGAAAACAAGATGGGAGGTTACTGGGGGCATCATCAGGGGCACAGATCCCCACTGGGTAAAGACACACGGAGCTACTAGTAGCAGCTACCTGTTGTGGCTACTAAAATAGACAATGCTGATCATTTACTGATGATTGTCTCTCTGTGTGTTTTAGCAGATACAATTCTTAGTATTGCTTATGGCAGGGGATTTTCTAGTGTTTAATAGCTGTGAAAAAGTAGCTGCTACTAGAATCTCTGTGTGTCTTCACCCTACAGGTGAAGACAGATGGAGCTACTTTAGCGCCCCTAAAATTCTGGAGGCCCAACTCAAATGCCTTCCCTAATGCCCAACCCTAAAATCAACCCTACATCACAGACAGGGATGTCTATATCCTTTATGTAACTCACCTTTCTCTTACGTCCTGGGGGACACAGGCACCATGGGGTTAATCTCCTCCCACCAGGAGGCAGGACACTTTTAACTTAAACTTTCTCCACCCTCTATAACCCTCTGCCCACTCCCAGGCAACTCAGTTTTTTAAGTGTCCTCGCAAAAGGAGGTTGGACAAAGGGTCTCTAGGAGACAACTTCAAGGATCCTTCGGTTGGGGCCTAGCCCTAACACCAGGGGTGGTACCTGAGACAGCTGGTCTGTACTCGTTGCGTCAGCCCCCAACGCTGGATAGCCGCGATGAGGCCCCTTACCAAGAGGTAGATACCTCCGGGCGGGCCACAGGTGATGCCACGGCGCACACCTAGGAGCACGGGGCCACCCTCCCCCCCCTAGCCTCCTACCACCAACGGCATACCCGCCGCGGCGGGTATATGGGCCACAACTCCCCCTCCCCTCGGGCACAAGAGGGGAGATAAAGGCCATCGCAGACCCACACCTATTCTCCCCAGTCGGCGCACAGCACCAGGCACGAGCGGGGAGAAAGAGGTTGGCGGGTGAGTTAACCGCGCGGCCGGCTGGCCGACCGCGCACTGCACAGCGCACACTTCCGGCGAGAGCGGAGAGCTTCCGCTATAGGTCACTGACCTCTCCTTCGCGCCCTCACTTGGCCCTCCCCTTCCGGCAGGCCACAAGTGCACAGACAGAGCGCGTACAACGCCACACCACGCTAGCCACAAGCTGTCGCCAGCGCCAGGCAGGACAC
Organism: Xenopus tropicalis; assembly: GCF_000004195.4. Classification (NCBI taxonomy): domain Eukaryota; kingdom Metazoa; phylum Chordata; class Amphibia; order Anura; family Pipidae; genus Xenopus; species Xenopus tropicalis. Next base: position 9,408,642 of record NC_030682.2, on the reverse strand, counting down.
CTACCTAACGCGCCAATACTCTCTCCCACCTTCCTGACACTCTCTGCCTACCACCAGACTGCGTCACGGTTAAGGTAGGATCTAAGCCACAGAAAAAGCATGGCTGAGGGATCAGGCGATACTCTCTTCCTCAGGGGGGGGAAACAAACGCCCAAGGTATCCTTTTTTGCCTGTGCTCAGTGCAAAACCAAATTTAAGACAGCACAGAAGGACCCAGTTTGCAAAATCTGCACAACTGCTACCTCAGAGCCTGAGCGCACTACACCCCAGGCCCCTCCGGGTACATTGGGATCAGGGTTGGGGGAGAATGTACAGGCAACACTACCCTCACCCTCGGGCAATGTGGCTGCGGGGGCACCAGAGGCCGCAGCTTGGGCAATATCACTGTCTAACTCCCTAAACAGCCTACAGGGAATCCCCATGCTAGCATCCTCTCTGGACAAAATATTAGAGAAGCTAACAACACCCACTACACCTAAGGTCACAAACAAACGTAAGTCCCCCATGCCCAAGGACACAACTGCTCCTTCCTCACCCGAGTCCCACTCCGATCAGGAAGGGCTTAGCGAAGGGGAGCTGTCACCATCAGTATCAGACGAGGAATCATCCTCGACTGCCCCAGATCCCATTAGGTCACCTAACGACCTCATCATAGCAGTACTCCAAGCCCTCAAGATTGAGGACCCCGACATGGGAGCCAAATCCGCTAAAGGACTATTTGGCAGAACTACCTCACACGAGGTTAATTTCCCAGCGCATGACCAGCTGCAGGCCATTATCCAGGAGGAATGGAACCTCCCGGAACACAAGTTTCAGGTCACTAGAAAATTCTCCAAACTCTATCCCTTCCCTAAAGACGCACTAGGGAAATGGAGCAACCCACCTCTGGTGGATGCCCCAGTATCGCGCCTCTCTAAGGCCACTGCCCTTCCCGTCCCAGACGCATCTGCCTTTAAGGACTCTACCGACAAAAAGCTCGAGGGATTCCTTAAAGCTATCTTTACTTCCGCAGGCACAGCCTTCAGACCTATCCTTGCAATGGCGTGGGTAAGCCGAGCCCTGGAAGCCTGGTCAGACACCATTATCACAAGTATCCAGAGAGAGGACTCGGTGGAGGACATCGAATCAGTTGCCATGCACATACAAGAGGCCAGCGCATTCCTAAGTGAAGCCTCACTGGACGCCTTGAAGGTTCTAGCTCGCACATCTGCTCTCTCAGTAGCGGCCCGACGATCCTTGTGGCTTCGCCTGTGGTCCGCGGACCTCAGCTCCAAAAAGTCCCTCACCTCCCTCCCCTTCAAGGGCTCCCGCCTCTTTGGGGAAGAGCTGGAAAAGATAATTTCACAAGCCACAGGAGGTAAGAGCACATTCCTACCACAGAACAAGCCCAAGAGCAGACCATCGTCGTCTTCCTCTTCCTCTGCCTCCTTCAAGAGACAGCGCTTTTTTCGCGGGCAAGGGTCCCGCTTCTCGAAGGGATCGTCCCCGCCAAGATCCTCCTTCCCCTCCAGAGGAGGCTCCACTTCCAGAGGAAGAGCTTCATGGCAGCCCCGCAAATCCTTCCCCAAGAACTCAAACGAGAAGAATTCCTCCGCATGACTGGCCGACCACCACAACGACAGACACGCAGGTCGGGGGAAGGTTAAAACGCTTCGCCAGTACCTGGGCAAGCCACATAGAGGACTCCTGGATCGTAGACATAGTCACCTTCGGCTACAAGATAGAACTCCATCGAACACCTCCACAGAGGTTCTTTCTATCCCGAGTCCCAATGGAATCGCAAAAACACGCAGCCTTCTTGTCCATCATAGACAACCTTATTCGGACCGGGGTTGTGACCCCAGTCCCTCCATCCCAAAAATTCCAGGGGTTCTACTCAAATCTCTTCGTGGTCCCCAAGAAGGACGGCTCCTTCCGCCCGATACTGGACCTAAAACTTCTCAACAAATGGGTTTACTACCGACGCTTCAAGATGGAATCCTTAAGATCTGTCATAAGAGCACTGGAACCCCAGGAATTCCTGACATCATTAGACATGAAGGATGCCTACCTTCATGTCCCAATCTACCCCCCTCACCAAAAATTTCTGCGCTTTGCTTATCACAACCACCACTACCAATTTGTGGCCCTCCCCTTCGGCCTGTCCTCGGCCCCGCGTATCTTTACGAAGATCATGGCAACCATGGCTGCCCTTCTTCGAGCCCATGGAGTGTATATTACTCCATATTTAGACGACCTTCTGATCAAGGCACACTCATCACATCAGGCAAGGGAGAACCTGGATCTAACCATCCGAACCCTACAGAGCTTCGGATGGACAATCAACATGAACAAATCGTGCCTGTACCCGTCGCAGAAAATACAATTCCTGGGCCTACTCCTCGACACTCACCAAGGAAAGATTCTCCTTCCGGAGGAAAAGGTCCACAAAATTCGCCTACTGGTCCGCCAGCTCAAATCTATCCCAAGACCATCCATCAGATTCTGCATGAAGGTGCTGGGGGTCATGGTTGCCTCCACGGAGGCAGTACCTTTCGCTCAATTCCACCTCAGGCCTCTCCAACGAGTCATTCTCTCGACCTGGCGACGACACCAGTCCCTCAACCAGAGGATATCCCTCCCGACACAGACAATCGATTCCCTGGACTGGTGGTTAACACCAGCCCACCTAACAAAGGGGAAATCCTTTGTAGACCCGGACTGGCAGATCCTCACAACGGACGCCAGTCTGTCAGGATGGGGAGCTACATTCCAAAACCTTTCGGCACAAGGCCTATGGTCAGCGACAGAGACGAGACTCCCAATAAACATATTGGAGATCAGGGCCATTTACAAAGCCTTGATTCACTGGGAACCACAACTGACCGGACTACCCATCAGGATCCAGTCCGACAACGCCACAGCTGTGGCGTACCTCAACCGCCAGGGGGGTACCAAAAGCGTGGCCGCAGCGAGCGAGATCAGCAAGATCTTGCGCTGGGCGGAGGACAAGGTCCCGCAGATTTCCGCAATCCACATCCCAGGACTCCTGAACTGGGAAGCGGATTATCTCAGCCGGCACCAAATAGACCCCACGGAGTGGGAACTGAATACCGAAGTCTTCAACTTCATAGTGTCCCAATGGGGCAATCCGAACCTCGACCTCATGGCGTCTCGCCACAATCGGAAAACACTACGATTCATATCCAAGGTAAGAGATCATCTTGCTGTAGGAGTAGATGCCATGACAGCTCCTTGGGGAGTTCCACTAGCCTACGCCTTCCCTCCAATAGCCATGCTTCCACGTCTTATCAATAGGATACGAAAAGAACAGGGCATCTTCATTATAATCGCCCCAAACTGGCCTCGGAGGGCATGGTTCACAGACCTGGTGAACCTCTCAATCGACCCTCCAATCCCACTTCCCAGCCGACCAGACTTGCTCCACCAAGGACCAATACTGCACCACAATCCAGCCATGTTCAATTTGATGGCGTGGCACTTGAAACCAACATTTTAACCAGCAAAGGGTTCTCGGCAGTGGTGGCCCAGACCATGATCAGGGCTAGGAAGGCAATATCCTCCAAGGCTTATCACAGAATATGGAAGATCTTCATGCGGTGGTGCTCAGAAAGAAACACTCCTTACGAAGGTGCAAGGGTACCTGTTATCCTTCAATTCCTTCAAGATGGTCTGGACAAGGGTTTGAGTTTGGGATCCCTCAAAGTCCAGATATCCGCTCTATCCATTCTTCTACAGCGAAAACTAGCTCTGCAAGACGACGTAAGGGTATTCCTACGGGGAGTAGCTCACGTCTCCCCACCCTGGCGGCCTCCAGTCCCACCATGGGACCTTAACCTTGTCTTGTCAGCACTTTTGGAAGCCCCCTTTGAGCCTATCCAAACCATTGAACTTCCCTGGCTGACCTGGAAGGTAGTATTCCTTACGGCCATTTCTTCGATAAGGCGAGTGTCTGAACTAAGTGCACTGTCCTGCGACCCTCCTTACCTGATCTTCCACGAGGAAAAGGCGGTACTACGTACAGTACCGACTTTCCTCCCAAAGGTGGTATCGTCCTTTCACCTAAACGAAGAGATAGTACTTCCATCATTTTGTAGCACCCCCAAAAATCCAAAAGAGACCAAACTACACAAGTTAGACGTAGTTAGATCCCTGAGGGTCTACGTGGAAAGAACAGCTCATTTTAGGAAGACTAGAACACTATTTGTGATTCCTTCGGGCAGCAGAAAGGGTAATGCAGCCTCAAAAGCTACTATTGCTTGCTGGATCAGGGAAACTGTTCGCCAGACATACATTTCCCTCGGAAAAACACCACCATTCGCGATAAAAGCTCACTCTACCAGAGCATTGGGTGCTTCATGGGCGTGTAGGAACTTAGCCTCAGCGGAGCAGCTGTGCAAAGCAGCAACCTGGTCCTCTGCTCATACATTCGCAAAATTTTATCGCTTTGATACTTTTGCCTCAGCAGAGGCAGCATTCGGGCGGAAAGTTCTGCAGTCAGTAGTTAAAATTTAGACTGCACACACATTCCTACGAGTTACGAGTTATGTTTCCTCCCTCCCAGTTGGGGACGGCTTTGGTATGTCCCCATGGTGCCTGTGTCCCCCAGGACGTAAGAGAAAAGGGGATTTATTACTTACCGTTACATCCTTTTCTCTTAAGTCCTATGGGGGACACAGGCCAACCCTCCCTGGAAACTGGGGAGATCAGTCATCCCTTCTCACTCAGCCGTGTTATAGTTACCATGTTTAGAACTAAGTTTGCTCGGTTTCTTGTTACAATAACTGAGTTGCCTGGGAGTGGGCAGAGGGTTATAGAGGGTGGAGAAAGTTTAAGTTAAAAGTGTCCTGCCTCCTGGTGGGAGGAGATTAACCCCATGGTGCCTGTGTCCCCCATAGGACTAAAGAGAAAAGGATGTAACGGTAAGTAATAAATCCCCTTATCTTATCTACACAATCCGCCTGACCTGCAGATGGCCCAACCTGTTTATAACATGTACAGAGTAATATAATATATAACAGATTCCATTAAAGGGGAACTCTGCCTTTTGACAAAAATTTGTTAAAAAAGCCCCACACAACCCAGAAACCCCTAATACCCCTATCCCTGTAATCTGTTCCGTCAAACAGTAGGAATAAATCCCATTTTTATATGCTGAAATCCAGCTGCAAAACTGTTTTTCTCTTTCTGCATCATTGGAAATCCTGGCAGGGGAGGAGGGACTAAAACACTGATGTTATAGATTGTAACAACTTCCCCACAGCTTACAGACAGCATGCAGGAACTACATAACCCACAATGCATTGCACTGGGATGTTCCTTTCCTTATTGACATCACATGTGCAGCAGGGGATTGTGGGATTGGGAGGAGGCAGGCTGAGGACAGGCGGCTACTGTTGCATTTTATTTGAGTCACAAAGTAGTCAGCCAGATCAGCAGGGGAACAGGGGTGGGGCTTAGGGAACAAGGGCGGGGCTTAGGGAACTGTTCCAAACCATATTATTACATTAAACATAAAAAGGCTGCACATTGTTTAACTGATGTATATTGCAAAGTTACTTAAAATTATGTTTTTCAACTTTCAAACTTTTCAAAAAGCTTAAGTTGTGTTTGGGTGGAGTTTAAATAAAGTCCCCTCCGTTGCAGGCTTCTGGAAGATGAGAATGATCAGCTGCAGGATCAGATCCGGGAACTGAAGGATGAAAATGGCCGACTGCATAAACTGGTGCAGGAGAAAGAGTTTGAGATCCGACATCTCAGGAAGAAACTCGAAGAAGGAAAACTTGCCTTAGCGGGTACATATTATTTATCCAATCTGTATAACGTATATATATATATGTGCAGCACTCTCACACTACACAATAACCCAGCTGGGTGAGGGGCGTGTAAGCTAGCTGTATGGGAAATACTCCCTGCATTCGACAGGAGTGCCTTCTTTATCATATGCCAGAGAAATCACATATTGCTGGTTTGAACTGAAGCCTCTGTGCCGACCATTCACCTATTGTATAGTTTACTTAATCACCATTTTGTCCTCTCAGTTACTGAGCAATATATCAGCCCACAATTGTACTCTCTAGAATGGCCTAGGTGACCACAGGCGGCAGCTGACTGGCACATCTGACCATTATGGGACAACACAAACCATACATTTATAGCGAGGGAACATTGTGCCCCCATTGGATTGTTACATAATGTCGGTATTGCCGTATCTGTGTTGCTATGGATGCTTAAAGCTGCAGCTCAGTTGGTTTTGGTTTCAGGAACGGCTGGTTTGGCCGGGGACGTCGCAGCTACTAAAATTGTTGAGTTGTCCAAGAAAAATCGGGAACTGACTGCTGAACTGGAGAGTGAAAGAACCAAAGTGAAACAGCTGAACAACAGGGTGAAAGGTGTGGAAAAGGAGGTCAGTATCTGCTCATGAAAATTACACAGTAGGTAAAACACATACGATAGATAAACGGCCATTCCCCAGTCAGTTATTGTTCTAGCAGGCCATCTGTTTGAATCCATATATAGGCCAATAAGCTACTGATTCGGTCCAAAGGGTCCTTAGTCACTTAGTTGCACTGTGTATGAGTCTGTACGTGTATTTGCAGCAGGACAAAAAATGTTGGGAAGTGGGGGCATTGGTTTAGAGAGATTTCATACCTAAAATCAAGAATTGTTTTCCCCTGGTAAGAAAAAGTGAAGCCGGCTGAGACATTTTCCCCCTAATTTCTAGGTAAGTTTATTTATATCCTCCACTTTATATATATACGCCAGTATCCCTTTAACGTCAAAACTTGTACTTGTATTGCAGCTGCAGAACCTGGCAGTGAATTATACAGGGAAGGAGTCTGGCAATGGGCACTCCAGGACCCAAATAGCTGACGGCACTCCGGTAAGCCTGAAAAATTGTTGTTACTACTGTAAACCCACTCAATTAATTTGCGTCTCCATGGAAACTCTTATTGATTGACATCTGCATTAGAAGAAGGATTCTTGCCTTCTTTGCTGACACTTCATGCTGATCTGTTGAATGATACAGTGAGCCCCGGGCCTGACCATGTCTTCATTTTGACCCTCAGGCTGAGAGTCCGGAGCTGAAAGCTTTGCAGGAGAAACTTGCTGCCACAAATTTAAAAATGATTGAATATCGTAACCAAATCCAGTCCATGAAGCAAGAGCTGAAAGTCGCCCACAAGGTACCCAAGCAGTAAAGCGTCTGCGTTATTCAGCACAGTATCTGGGATTCAGTTATTCTCAGCCTTATTACACCAGATATCCTCACGTGCCTCTGGAACCATTTTGTTCTGCCATCTGTGAGCGTTCTGTTGCTGAGAGTTTTGTCTTATCCATCAATCTGCTCACCCACAGGTACTGGTCAGTGAAGTTGGGGAAGAAGTGAACATTAGCCAATTGGCAGCCTCGTCTGGAAGTTGGCGGGGACGGGCACAGCAGATTCTCGCCTTGCAAGGGAGGGTGAGTATTTAACATTTACACCTGGAACAATGTAGTTTCTGTGATTCATAATGAAAATGTTTTTATTTATAATCCCGTAGGTCCGTGAGCTGGAAAACCAGCTGGGGCAAGGTAGGAGCCCTGTCTCAGAGCTGAGTTTGGAAGAGGAGCTGTCGGGAGTGACCGTGCCAAAGAGAGTCGCTGCTCAGGAGAAGAACCTGTTCCGGATCCGCACCTTGGAGAAAGAGAGGAAGGAAGCATTGGAGGTAGTTACATTTATCACTTTTATTTTTTAATAAAAAAGGTTCACTGTGCCTTTAAAGTTCTTTTGTTGGGGATATGGAGTCCAATAACTGTTGCAGAACTACAACACCTAGAGTCTCCGGTAGGCTGGGAGTTGTAGTGGAAAGGCCACAAGTTGGACATGCCAGCTATAGACTATCATTTAATACAACAACATACATTTGTTTTCTTTCCTGATTGCAGAAGATCACAGCAGAATACGAGGCCTTCAAGAAAGACAACGAGGATTTGAAGAAAAAGCTGGAGGCTTCGAAAGCCAGAAACACGGTGCTGTCCAATGAAGTGAAGATGCTGAAGATGCAAATGGCCACCATTCTAGAAAAGGGGAAGCACGACAATGAGCTCATAGATGCCTTGCTGGTAATAATGTCTTCATGTAAAAAATAGTCATTTTTTTTGCAGCAGATTTATACCACCTATATCTGCATTCAGCTGCACTGTATATATATATATATATGTATCTGCGGTCAGCTACCCAGAAGTATAACATGGAATTAGCAATTGCTCCGTAATGACTAACCTTGCAACAACACATCCCTGAAACAAACCCATTCTTATGTGTAACAGAGCCAGCAGAAGAACATGCAGGAGGTTCTGACCCGTCTCAGCCAGCAAGAGCAGAAAAATAAAGATTCCCAGCAGAACCTGAACATGCAGTGTAACAGCGAGGCGCAGAAACAGAGCTCCCTGGTCTCTCAGCTCAAGTACATGGTGGCAGAACGGGAGGCCAAGGTGAAGGAGCTGGAGGATGAAATCAAACAGTTGACTCTTAAGGTAAAAATTACAATTTGAATTACTTTCCTTTTTTTCTATTTCCCCATGAATAGACTTTGCCTTTATCGAACTCTTAAATAGTTAGTGTAACCTCCCTAAACAGACTCATGTCTTCCTCAGTGACAAATAACCAATGCACACACCAGTTCCTTCATATACCCAGGTGAGCTCTTATTGTGCCTTTCTGTGTCACTGTGTGGGATCCCATTCTCCCTATGGCTTTAAATAACCCTAGCTGAGGGTAGGAAACCAAACAGCTGACTGGGGAATTAGATACAGACCCCAGCAGCTGTAGGGGGGGGGCTAGTGATGTCACTTTGAATGGTGCTCATGTGACCACAGCTCAGGTCAAATTGGCTCCAAGCCTCCGTTTCACACACAGCACATGACACACAGTGGGGCTCATTTATAAACACTTTTGCCAAACACTTTTATAAACAAATTTGCCCCTGGGCAGTAACCTATGGCAACCAATCCGATGTTTGCTTTTGTTGTTCAACATGCAACAATCACTGATTGGTTGCTATGGGTTTCTACCCATGTGGAAATTTGCCCGGTGTTTTAAAATGAGCCCCAGTGAGTGCAGCTTTTGACTTGCACTACTCACAAGGTATAAATGTGTTTAAAGTCATGGGAATGATAAGGAAGTGAAGGAAGCCAATTCTAAGCAACTTATCAGTATTTATTTTTTATAGTTTTTAAATTATTTGCCTTCTACTTAGAACTCTTTACAACTTTTAAACTATTGCTCTGCGAGCCTACAATTTTATTGTTATTGATACTTTTAATGACATATTTTTCTATTCAGGCCCTCTCCTATTCATATACCGGTCTATCATTCAAACCACTCCCTGGTTACTAAGGTAACTTAAACCCTAGCAACCAGATAACTGCTGCAATTCCAAACTGGAGATTTGCCGAAGTGAAATAATCAAAATACCCCAAATAATAAAAAATGAAGACCAATTGCAGTCTCAGAATATTATCTCTCCACATTATACTAAAACTTAACTCAAATGTGAACAACCCCTTTGAATTATATGAAACATTTATTGTACTCTACAGAACCATCACAGGAAAGAGAGCAGTGGCAAAATCTTGGATGTTCAAGAATTTCCTTCAGTGGCAAAATCAGAAAAACTGTCGCCTATCAGGTCACTGTCGGACAGCGGAGACCAACCTTGGTCAGGCAGGTAAGAGCTTCCTATGTTAAGGGGGGATACAGAACTGGTAAGGAAATGGTAGTGTCTACCCCCATTGTATTATTTTCCATCATTATTGCCTTGGTGGCTCTTTGTGGCTCAGTTTATCTGCCTGTGAGATACAGCCATTAGATAGTTATTAGCCTGGCACTGGTGAAAATAGCATAGAATTTGCCTCCAGCTTGTGGTTGGATGACAGAAGGAAGCCCCCTGTCCTTCTGGGAATTCTAGCCCAGATATGGAGAGGAACCACCTTCTGCTGGGCTCTATCCAGTTGGTAACATCCTATCCGTCATGTAGCTTTTGTGGCTATTCCCCTGTCTATTTTCTAATGCAGCTTCCAGTCCCTAGAACTATGGCTGCAGCACAGGAGGGAAAGTCCACTTCTACTGGTGGGCCTCACTGGGTCACATTGATTCAAGTAGTCACCTTGTAAATGATTTTAAATCTTATAATAAAGGTCTCAGCTATAAAATAGAAACTGTTGAGAATGTTTGTTTATTATTGTTTTTCTGATTCCTTCATTTTATCAAGCAGGACAGTCTCGAAGCTGGGGCATGAACTGATACAGGCTCAGTCTCCCAATGGAAATATCAGCGCTTCCCCTCGAAGGTAAAGAATCTGCAGTGACTTAATCATTAAAGGATAAGTAAGCCTTTGTAAAATCCCCTAAAATTACTCTAAAGAGCCCCCAGAATAACATACCTTTCTCCCATGCAGATGTATTTTATTTCTCTATTACAGCAGTTCTTTTACTGACTTCCTTCTCTAGCATGAAGCCCCGCCCCCTTTAGCTTCTTGAGCCCTCCTTCTCTCTCCAGCTATGATGACCTCAAACAGGAGCCTACTGGGCATGCTCACTGCTCACTCCACCTCTTCATGGTTTGAGAGAGAATAAGGGCTCAGAAAGCAGGAAGTCAGTAAAAGAGCTGCAGTTAAACTTGCTGCAATAGAGTAACAAAAATTCTGTATGCATGGAGAACGTTATGTTATTCTGGGGGATGTACAGAGTAATTTTAGAGATTTAAAAAAAGGTTTACTTATTCTTTAATGGCTTGCAGCCATGGCCTGTGCTATCATCTTTACTCTTACACAAAAAGTTGGGGATTTTCAGTTGCAAGTAGTTCCTAATCTATAAAGCTTATAATTCAGGGAGATGATGTGACTAGGCAAGGGACACAATGAGGTCGTACAGGAATGTGGCACACCATATAAGAGACTGCAGATAGGAGGAGCAACTATTTGTTACAGGCCACGCCCACTTGCCTATTATCCTTCCCCAATGGGAGCTCCTTCCCCACAAGAAAAAGTATCCCATGGTACATGGATACAGTATATGCAGATGCAAAGATGCTGCCCATAGCTGTAAGGTTTATGCCTGCCTGCATGTATGTATAGAGATCCAGATGTAAATGGGTCTAATTGCCTTTATTTGAAGAGACCTGTGAGTTGCGCTGACTGCTATAAATCACCAGCTTCTCTGGTTTCCTAGTTCAGAGGTGCGGGTGCTGCAGGCGCAGGTCACAGAGTACAGAACCCTATGCCAGGCTGCCGAGGTGGAGAGGGACAGACTGATGGAGCTGGTCTCTGTTCTGCAGAAGAGGTAAAGCCCATTTATGCTCATTTACACACTGCATTCTCGTTATGTTCGGATATATTGCTTATAACCCCTCTTTCTATTGAACTTTGTACCTTTCCCCCAGGGTAGAGGAAAGCAATGAGAAGCTGCTGGGCGCAGAGAAGAGGCTGCAGGAGGAAAGGAGGCGCTGTGTCCTGCTAGAGCAGCAGGCAGAAAGGCTAAAGATGGATACGGCAAAGAACGTGGGCACACAGAAACTGTCAGCCCGGGGTAAGGCCGGTACGTTCAGCTCAGTGCCTGTCTGTATGATGGATTTTCCACCAACAAGAATGTGTATGAACCAAAGTTCCACATGTGCCCACACAAGCAGGGTGTGGGGGCTGGGTAGCACCTTGGCCAAGTTTGTCCAAAGCAGCCAATAAACAATAAGCATTTACATGTGTAGTGTAGTTGGAATAAAGAAAGCAAATGTGATTGGTTCATACAGGATACCTTACCAGAGCAGTGCTTTACTGTTATATATTTGCCATTAAGTGTCAAAATAATGATATTTATTTCCTATTCCTGTTATTTATATAGTGCTGACACATTACTCCAGATTATACGTCATTCCCTTTTGTCTTTGCCCCAGAGGAGCTTACAATCAAAGGTCCCTATCACATTCACACACAGTAGGGGTAGTCTTATGACTTGCCTGTAAGTTATTGGAGGGGGGGAGGATATAACTGTACCTGCAGGAAACCCATACAGACACAAACTCTTTGCTTTTAGTGCCCTGGCTGGGATTGAACTCAAGGCCTTAGCAATGCAAGGCAAAATTCTAGAGAGAGCTGTACAGACAGAATGGACCATATAGAGTTATTTTAAATCAATATATTATAATATATTATATTCCAAATATTCCTAATATTAAACAAGTGCAGACAGTGTCAGTGCAGTACCTACATCTGTCCACTAGATGTCCCTCTGTTGTTACTAACATATTCACCATGATCCAGGGATACAGTATTTACAGTAAGTGTCCTCAGTGTCGGCCCAGACTGTCAGGCAATTCCATTCAGGGGTGAAAATCACATTTATCTATACAAATACAGCAGTTCCTGTGGTTTCGATTTCAGATCGGTGGATCAGGACTTCACTTGAATGACAGCTGTCCTTGTGTACTCAATAGAAAGGCTGCACCCACCCACCTGACATGTTTGATTGGCTTGTGATATCAATGAATAAAATCAAGGAGGGTACTTATATAAGGGGGCAATAAAGAATATACAGTGGTCATATCTAGTGTTTGTTATACCCCCCCACCCCCAGGGCCATCCTTGTCTATCTCAAGGCACTCAGTGAACTTCAACGGAAAAACGGAAGTTTCCTTTGCTCCAGCAGACTTGCCCTTGGAGACACAGATAGAGGAGCTCCGCACACAGTAAGTTGTTGCCTCTTGTGTCCTGGGGGCTATTTCATGGGATCAGTTGGGGAGTGTGCTCTGTGCCTATTGGATAGACAGTTATAGGACCAGGTCGGCCATCAGAAATCACAGGCCCCTCCCCTAGTGACCCCTCCCATCAGTACAAAGGACACACAGACATTGATAGCCAGGGCCCCCCTAAAACATTGGTAGCCAGGAGTTAAATTTTGCAGTGGTGCCAGGGCAGGGACCCCCTAAAACATTGCTAGCCAGCCCAGGGCCCCCTAAAACATTGCTGGTCCTCCCCCAGTGTCCTCATACTGTGGCCCGCTCCACGCTGCTTCCTGCTCCCCCACTCCCCCCTACTTCCTCCAGCTCCACCCAGCATCCTCCAGCTCCCCCCCCCCAGCATCCTCCAACTCCCCTGATGGCGGCCCTGTATAGGACAGACATTTTGGACTATTGGACAGACATATAAATAATCACCAACCTGCTGAATATAGCCAAGGGGCCACTCAGTAAGGTTCTGGTTCACCCGATGAGGCTAATATGGCCGACCTGGGTTCCATTCACTGTATGTAGCATATATACTATGATACTTTCTCCCGGTTACAATGGCAGGCTGGCCATACAGATGGACGAGAACGAAGCCATAAAAACGTCCCTGAAGAGCACGCTGAAGACCAAAGAGGACGACCTCAAGCTCTACCACGAGATGATGGGCGAGGTGAAGCAGATCTTCATACAAGCTTTGCGGCAGCACAAGCAGGAGCGCAATGGGCGCTAGTCTGACATCAGCTGACCTCCTCCTGTCCAATCAGAATCTTAAATAAGATTCCAAAGGTGGTATCCGCAGAATAACATCAAGATGGCGGCCAGATGTGTGTTTCAGGAGGAGTAAACCCCCATTTATTTCAGCCTATTTGCCCAGTGCAGCGTGGGCGGAAGGGCTACCACCGGGGGCAAGTCCACCAAAGCAAAGACTTGCAATGAATCCTAGCACTTTATATAGCTATGAACTCCCAGTCTGTACTGTAGGTATTACTGTATGTGGGATAGTACACTGATCTCTCCGCCATGATGCTGGGGGGGGGGCCTTCAGCGCATTTGGAGACATTGGAAGCCATATTTTACCTAAAAAAAAGGATAAAACCATGGCACCTACATCTCAAGTCTGGAAATGTCTTTGCAACACATTGGCAGATAGATCCATTATCAACATGGGGCCCATATTGTTATAGATGCACTAGTGTGTGTATGATGGAACATAACCCAACACCCATGAGTAGCCACACCTCCCCTCAAAGACACGCCCTTTCATGAGATCACCCCCCCTCTGTTCCTACTGCCTGTCCCTTTAGGTGTGTGTTCTATAATGTATGTAACTGAACCATTCTGCCCCTGTGTGTGTTTTGTATATACAGGATAAGGATCATATCTGTGTTGTAGAGCTTTAATTATTTTGTTATACAAAATAAAAAAAGTGCTTGAGTGCAGCCTGGTCTGGACTGGGATTCAAAATTGACCCTGACATTTAAAGAACAAAGAAGCCCAAACTGCCCCCCCAGCAGCCCAATAAATAGTGACTGTCTATGGCAGGGGTGGGCAAACTACGGCCCACGGGCCACGTCCAGCCTGTTGGTCTTTTTAATCCAGCCAGCCCGCTCCGCAAGTCTCATCACGCGAGACTTGGACTGACGAGCGGAGACAGCGTAACACTGGCCCGGCCCATCTGTTAGCCCCTGAGCCAAAGAGTTTGCCCATCCCTGGGCATCTTACAGCAGCCCCTCTGGCATTTACCCCAACCCACAGTCTGGGCCTGAGTGCAGCAAGGGGGCATGAATCTTGTTCCTGATGCTTTATAGCAGTGCTGTCCAACTTCTGCGGTGCCGAGGGCCGGAATTTCTCTGGCATACATGGTGGAGGGCCGCTAAAGGAAGCCAATTTTGGCCACTCCCCTTTTTTGAACCACACCCACTTCAAACCACACCCATTTTATCATAATGGTGGTAGTGCAGCAAAATCCCAAATGCTTGGTCCTCACTGCGGGGATATCAACAGTTATTCATATATGAAAGAATTATATTATGGCATATTAAGACACACCCTTAAATCCAAATGCCTCCTCCTCCCCTGTGGATAGCACAGCAACCCCCAGCAACATAACTACACACCTTAGGGACCATTTAATGGCTTTTTCCAACAAACTCCCAGAACACACCCCTGCCAGGTTCACCTCTCACAGGCAGCATAGGGCAGGCAGAGTATGGCACACACAGGCAGCACTCTGCCTCCCTTATGCTGCCTGTGTGTGCCATACTCTACCTGCCCTATGCTGCCTGTGTGTGCCATACTCTGCCTACCCTATGCGGACTGTGTGTTCCATACCTTCCCTGCCCTATACTGCCTATGTGCCATACTTTGCCTCCCCTATGCTGTCTGTGTGTGCTATATACAATGTCTGAGGTGTGAACAGTTGAACAATGTGGGTGATTACAGCCTGAGCCTGAGGTGTGAACACTGCAGGGGGTGAACAATGCAGAAACTAAAAGGTGTGAAAAACACATTGTTTACATGTTTAAACAATACAGGGGGATTACAGCCTGAATCTGAGGTGTGAGCCATGCAGGGGGCCAGTTAATCTCAGTACTGATACCATTTAATGCTTACTCAAAGGTAAGCCATCAAAGCAGCCAGACAGGTGGGGGGCCACACAGAGGGGGGTCGGCCCACGGGCCGCCAGTTGGACAGCACTGCTTTATAACATCCCAATAAATTCCTCCACTACTTCGTGTTCGGAAAGTGCCCAGCAGGTGGCGCTGTTGTAGCAAATTGCATTCATTTTAATAGTACTTTTAACCGTTAATATCCTGGAATAAAAAAAAATAACGAATGAGAAAAACGTGCTTAGAATCGCACTTTCACTGGCTTTACAGGAACTTATTTTAAATGTTGGACTGCCAATCCCACGGTGGGAGCTGTAGTCCAGCAACACCAGGGTTTTATTGTTTGGCCTGGTGCTGCTAGGTTGCCAGGGTCTTGTTTACTTTGGCAACCAGGCCGTGGTTTGAACGAGAGACTGGAATGTGGGTAGGCGAGGGCCTGAAAAAAAAGATGGGGAATAAAAAGTAATAATAATATAGGGGTCAGTGACCCCCTATTTAATAGCTGGAAAGATGTAGAAGAGAAAGGCAAATAATTCAAAAACCATAAAAATAAATAATGAAGACCAATTGAAAAGTTGCTTAGAATTGAAAGTGGCAAGCTGAGTGGAAGAATGGAAGTTTGTAGTTTTTTATTTATTTCAATGTTTTGTTCTGCATCTCTCCAGTTTGGAGAAAGTATTTAGTTGCTAGGGTCCAAATTACCTTAGCAACGGAGGAGTAGTTTCAACGAGAGACTGATATATGAATAGGGGAGGGGCTGAATAGAAAGATAAGGAATAAAAAGTAACAATAACAATAAAACTGGAGCCTCACAGAGCAATAGGGTTTGGCTGCCGGGGTCAGTGACCCCCATTTGAAAGCTGCAAAGAGAAAACTATAAATAATGAAGACCAATTGAAAAGTTGCTTAGAACTGGCCATTGTGTAACATACAAATTAAGACCAACTGAAAAGCTGCTAGGAACAGGCCCATCTCTGACAAACTAATATTTGTGAATGTCCCCTTTAAGTGTGTGAGTTCAGCCCGCAGCCCCCCCCCCCCGTGTGAGAGGGAAAGGGGCGCAGCGCTGAATACTAATTTAGCCGTGTAACTGATCCCGGCTCTAAATGCGGCCACCAGGCGGCCGGGCGGGTGTTGGGTGTCGGGCGGGGGGTCTGCCTTACAGCAGCGCATTCTACTTGCACCTGCTCTCTAGGGATTGGGGCAATTACATGCACTTTGGGGGTCACAGGTGCCTCCTTTCCACTTAGTCCCGCCCCCTATTTACTGCAGTCTGTGCCCAAGGTCACCTACATACGGGCACGGGGCACATAGCAATGTCTTGGTGGGGGCCACCTCTGCCTGTTCCATCTTCCATCTTCTGTCAGGAAAAGAATTGAAATTTTTAAAAAAGTTTGTTGTAAAGGGGAACGAACACAGCTGAAGCTTTTTAAAAAGTAAACTTTAAGCCACTTTGCAATGAACATCAGTTACAAAGTATTTAATATTAATGTAATAATATGGGTAGGAACAGTTCCCTAAGCCCCACCCCCTGTTCCCTAAGCCCCACCCCCTGTTCCCTAAGCCCCGCCCCCTGTTCCCCTGCTGATCTGGCTGACTACTTTGTGACCTAAATAATTGTAACAGTAGTCACCTGTCCTCAGCCTGCCTTCAGCCTGCCTCCTCCCAATCCCACAATCCCCTGCTGCACACGTGATGTCAATAAGGAAAGGAACATCCCAGTGCAATGCATTGTGGGTTATGTAGTTCCTGCATGCTGTCTGTAAGCTGTGGGGAAGTGGTTACAATCTGTAACATCAGTGTTTTAGTCCCTCCTCCCCTGCCAGGATTTCCAATGATGCAGAAAGAGTAGAACAGTTTTGCAGCTGGATTTCAGCATATAAAATGGTATTTATTCCTACTGTTTGAAGGAACAGGTTACAGGGATAGGGATATTAGGGGTTTCTGGGTTGTGTGGGGCTCTTTAAAGGGAAACTAAACCCCCAGAATGAATACGTAACCAACAGACAGTTTATATTATGTTAAGTGGGCGATTAAAGAATCTCCCCAAACTGGAATATATATATCAGTAAATATTGCCCTTTTACATCCTTTCCCTTGAGCCGCCATTTAGTGATGGGCTGTGTGCTCCCTCAGAGATCAGCTGACAGGAAGTGATGCAGCTCTAACTGTAACAGGAAGAAGTGTGGGAGCAAAAGGCAGAACTCTGCCCATTCATTGGCTGATGGGGCCTAGCATGTATGTGTGCCTTGGCTTGTTTGTGTGCACTGTGACTCCTATGATCCCAGGGGGCGGCCCTTAGTACCTAAAATGGCAGTTTCCTATTTAGGATTACCCAATGGCACATACTGCTAAAGTATATTTATATGAAAATGGTTTATTTAGATGAAGCAGGGTTTTACATATGAGCTGTTTATGTGATATATTTTTATAGAGACCCACATTGTTTGGGGGTGTAGTTTCCCTTTAACAAATTTTGGTTTGGAAGATGAAGTTCCCTTTAAGTGTAAAACACTATGTTGTATTTACCCTCTTACAGGAACCTACATGTGCAGTGACTAAATGGCCAAGATGGAGGTGCATGGGGCTTATTCCACTGTGGCGCATTCAGTCTCGATTATCTGCCCGCCCAATGCCCCTACAGGTACCAGCTGCCAGCACGGAGGGGTCGAGGAGGAACAGAGACAGTGAGTATGTGTGTGAGACTGCCCGGGGCCCTGTATCTCCGTGCCTCCTGTACTTATATAGAAAGGGGGGGGGGGGCACAGTCCCCACAATGCCTACAGAAAGGCCAATCAGAAGAGGCGAGCGACTCTCCTGGGGGTAAAGCAGCGGCCACCAAGGGTATTTACCATCATCTGCAACTGGGAACCATCCCCGACTCCTGGGCTCCTGTGCAGGTCAGTCTCTCTCTCCTCTCTCTCTCTGTGTCTCTCTTTCTGTCTCTCTCTATCTCTCTATCTCTCTCTCTCTGTCTCTGTCCCTCTCTCTCTCTGTGTCTCTCTTTCTGTCTCTCTCTATCTCTCTCTCTCTCTCTCTCTGTCTCTGTCCCTCTCTCTCTGTGTCTCTCTCTCCCTCTCTCTCTCTCTCCCTCTCTCTATCTATCTATCTATCTATCTATCTATCTATCTATCTATCTCTCTCTCTCTGTCTCTGTCCCTCTCTCTCTGTGTCTCTCTCTCCCTTTCTCTCTCTCTCTCCCTCTCTCTATCTATCTATCTATCTATCTATCTATCTATCTATCTATCTATCTATCTATCTATCTATCTCTCACTCTCTCTCTCTCTCTCTCTCTCTCTCTCTCTCTCTGTCTCTGTCCCTCTCTCTCTCTGTCTCTCTCTCCCTCTCTCTCTCTCTCTCTCTCTCTCTCTCTCTCTCTCTCTCTGTGTCTCTGTCCCTCTCTCTCTGTGTCTCTCTCTCCCTCTCTCTCTCTCTCTCTCTCTATCTATCTATCTATCTATCTATCTATCTATCTATCTATCTATCTATCTATCTATCTCTCTCCCTCTCTCTCTGTGTCTCTCTCTCCCTCTCTCTCTCTCTCTCCCTCTCTCTATCTATCTATCTATCTATCTATCTATCTATCTATCATCTATCTATCTATCTCTCTCTCTCTCTCTCTCTCTCTGTCTCTGTCCCTCTCTCTCTGTGTCTCTCTCTCCCTCTCTCTCTCTCTCTCTCTTTCTCTCGGCTTTGACAGTTAAATTAGGATAAAACATTTCAGGGTAATGAGAAGGGTAAAGTCTATCCGGATCTAATAACCCATAGCAACCAATTAGATGTTTGCTTTCCAGTAAATGCTGCCTGCTGATTGGTTTTTATTGGTTCCTAGACCTCTAGGCCTTCACGCACTAAAGCAGGGGTGGGCAAACTTTTTGGCTCAGAGGCCATATTGACTTACAGCCGGGCCGGGCCAGCGTTACACCCTGGGCTGCCATTAGAAATTACGGGGCCTCTCAACTCCCCCCCAGCATCCCACCCAGCATCCTGCAGCTCCCCACCCCAGCTTCCTCCAGCTCCCCCCTCAACATCCCACCCAGCTTCCTGCAGCTCCGCTCCCCAGCATCTTCCCCAACATCCTCCAGCTCCCCCCTCAACTTCCCACCCAGCATCCTGCTGCTCCCCCCCAGCATCCTCCAGCTCCCCCCAGCGTCCTTCCCAGCATCCTCCTCAACATCCTCCCACCAGCATTCTCCCTCCAGCTCCTCCCCAGCAACCTCCACTTCCCCCTCCAGCGACCTACAGCTTCCTGCACCTCCCCCCAGCTCCATCCTCCAGCGACCTCCTGCTTCGGCCTGCTTCCTCCATCCTCCAGCTGCACCTGTCCCCGGCTCCCTGCTGCATCAGCACACTTTTATACTGTTGCACCCTGGGCATACTGATGTCACGCGCGCGCATGGGGCGCAACCAATCAGGAGTCGGCGGGCCGGATTAAAAAGGCGGGCCGTAGTTTGCCCACCCCTGCACTAAAGTATGGAAAGGGGGATGTAATAAAAGGTGCACAGTTTGCTCCCCGTTTCTATTTCCTTACAGTAGATTTACTGGGCCATTTTATTCAGCTCCTCAATGTTCTGTTACAAATCCGGGGTCTGACTGAGCCGGGGGGGGGGCACCGGGGGGGCCGGGGGGGCACTGGGGAAAAACTCGCTGGGTCCTGGGCTTTGTGGGCCCCTCCGGCACAGGCCCAATCCCCACCATCCCTCCCTCCCCCGATCATGTCAATGTAAGTATTAGGTACCAGAAACATGGCCGCTCTCCAACTGGGGCCCCAGACTGCCGGCCATTAGCGCCTGGCAGTGAGTGTGTCGTGCTTCCAGCCGCAGAGGTCACTTTCAGGACTGAGAAGCAAATGTTTGGAAGCCGTCGGCACTTTACAGTCACTTGGCAAATCAGTACGTGGGTTATATTTAAGGGCGCGACGTTATTCCTTTAATTCTCTCTCTGAATCACTGATGTTTCTGCAGTTAAAGGGGAAGTGAACCTGTCGGCAGATTAAAAAGTGTTTAACTACAAACAGTGTAAAATCATTTGTAAAGTTGTGTCCATTTGGGAAAAAGTTTGCCCATAGCCTGTACAGAGAGATACCATAAAACTATGGCACATAGGGATTCCCCTGTACTAAGCACAATTCAGCAGGAACAGCCCCCTAAGTTTGCTCATAGCCTGTACAGAGAGATACCATAAAACTATGGCACATAGGGATTCCCCTGTACTAAGCACAATTCAGCAGGAACAGCCCCCTAAGTTTGCTCATAGCCTGTACAGAGAGATACCATAAAACTATGGCACATAGGGATTCCCCTGTACTAAGCACAATTCAGCAGGAACAGCCCCCTAAGTTTGCTCATAGCCTGTACAGAGAGATACCATAAAACTATGGCACATAGGGATTCCCCTGTACTAAGCACAATTCAGCAGGAACAGCCCCCTAAGTTTGCTCATAGCCTGTACAGAGAGATACCATAAAACTATGGCACATAGGGATTCCCCTGTACTAAGCACAATTCAGCAGGAACAGCCCCCTAAGTTTGCTCATAGCCTGTACAGAGAGATACCATAAAACTATGGCAGCATAGGGATTCCCCTGTACTAAGCACAATTCAGCAGGAACAGCCCCCTAAGTTTGCTCATAGCCTGTACAGAGAGATACCATAAAACTATGGCACATAGGGATTCCCCTGTACTAAGCACAATTCAGCAGGAACAGCCCCCTAAGTTTGCTCATAGCCTGTACAGAGAGATACCATAAAGCTATGGCACATAGGGATTCCCCTGTACTAAGCACAATTCAGCAGGAACAGCCCCCTAAGTTTGCTCATAGCCTGTACAGAGAGATACCATAAAGCTATGGCAGCATAGGGATTCCCCTGTACTAAGCACAATTCAGCAGGAACAGCCCCCTAAGTTTGCTCATAGCCTGTACAGAGAGATACCATAAAACTATGGCACATAGGGATTCCCTGTACTAAGCACAATTCAGCAGGAACAGCCCCCTAAGTTTGCTCATAGCCTGTACAGAGAGATACCATAAAGCTATGGCAGCATAGGGATTCCCCTGTACTAAGCACAATTCAGCAGGAACAGCCCCCTAAGTTTGCTCATAGCCTGTACAGAGAGATACCATAAAACTATGGCACATAGGGATTCCCTGTACTAAGCACAATTCAGCAGGAACAGCCCCCTAAGTTTGCTCATAGCCTGTACAGAGAGATACCATAAAGCTATGGCAGCATAGGGATTCCCCTGTACTAAGCACAATTCAGCAGGAACAGCCCCCTAAGTTTGCTCATAGCCTGTACAGAGAGATACCATAAAACTATGGCACATATGGATTTAATTTCCCATCATTCCCCAGTTCATGGCTACATAATCCCAATAGTCCCCTTTCCCGCACTAACAGGCTGGTTTGAGTAGCACCTGATCAGAATGGGATGGGGCCCAGGCCGGCACAGTGTGGCTCTGTTTATTCCTGACCATAACCTTTCTCGGGGCCCGGCCAGCATGACAATAAGTAGCCTTGGCTTTTGTCTCCGGGAAACTCAAGATGCAGCGCTCAGCGGCACATCCGGAGTCAGTAACATGGCTGCCCGCCTGCCGCACAATATCCCCCCTGTTTGCCCACGTCGGCTTATGCCAAGAGGGAAACCAAGAGCGTTTGTGGCTCAAAAGGGTGAATAACGGGGCACCTAAGGGGGTGCGGAATGAGCAGGTAACTTACACCTGAGTGTGGGGGAGTCTGGCCTGTGGGATTGTGTGCAGGAAGCAAAGCCTTCATTGTGTGGGATGGGAGGGTGGGGGGCTGAATGGGACTATGGTATCTCTCTGTACAGGCTATGAGCAAACTTAGAGGGCTGTTCCTGCTGAATTGTGCTTAGTACAGGGGAATCCCTATGTGCCATAGTTTTATGGTATCTCTCTGTACAGGCTATGAGCAAACTTAGGGGGCTGTTCCTGCTGAATTGTGCTTAGTACAGGGGAATCCCTATGCTGCCATAGTTTTATGGTATCTCTCTGTACAGGCTATGAGCAAACTTAGGGGGCTGTTCCTGCTGAATTGTGCTTAGTACAGGGGAATCCCTATGTGCCATAGTTTTATGGTATCTCTCTGTACAGGCTATGAGCAAACTTAGGGGGCTGTTCCTGCTGAATTGTGCTTAGTACAGGGGAATCCCTATGTGCCATAGTTTTATGGTATCTCTCTGTACAGGCTATGAGCAAACTTAGGGGGCTGTTCCTGCTGAATTGTGCTTAGTACAGGGGAATCCCTATGTGCCATAGTTTTATGGTATCTCTCTGTACAGGCTATGAGCAAACTTAGGGGGCTGTTCCTGCTGAATTGTGCTTAGTACAGGGGAATCCCTATGTGCCATAGTTTTATGGTATCTCTCTGTACAGGCTATGGGCAAACTTAGGGGGCTGTTCCTGCTGAATTGTGCTTAGTACAGGGGAATCCCTATGGGCCATAGTTTTATGGTATCTCTCTGTACAGGCTATGGGCAAACTTAGGGGGCTGTTCCTGCTGAATTGTGCTTAGTACAGGGGAATCCCTATGTGCCATAGTTTTATGGTATCTCTCTGTACAGGCTATGGGCAAACTTAGGGGGCTGTTCCTGCTGAATTGTGCTTAGTACAGGGGAATCCCTATGCTGCCATAGTTTTATGGTATCTCTCTGTACAGGCTATGAGCAAACTTAGGGGGCTGTTCCTGCTGAATTGTGCTTAGTACAGGGGAATGCCTATGTGCCATAGTTTTATGGTATCTCTCTGTACAGGCTATGAGCAAACTTAGGGGGCTGTTCCTGCTGAATTGTGCTTAGTACAGGGGAATCCCTATGTGCCATAGTTTTATGGTATCTCTCTGTACAGGCTATGGGCAAACTTAGGGGGCTGTTCCTGCTGAATTGTGCTTAGTACAGGGGAATCCCTATGTGCCATAGTTTTATGGTATCTCTCTGTACAGGCTATGAGCAAACTTAGGGGGCTGTTCCTGCTGAATTGTGCTTAGTACAGGGGAATCCCTATGGGCCATAGTTTTATGGTATCTCTCTGGCTATGAGCAAACTTGGGGTATTTTCTCCTACACGGTGAGATAATGGATTGCTGTGCCCGATATTTATAGTGCATAGATATAGATAACAGACCCCCAGGAAGAGTGAGTGTGAGTATAAGGAGATCTCAGACAGGGAATGGGAGTCCCAATCAGAATGAAATGTTTGCCAAATACATGAAGTGCCAGTTCTAAACCTTATTCCATTTTTGTCTCCCACTCACCCATCATTTTGTTTGTATGTGTCACATGGTGCAACTGAATCAGTGAAGGCAAAACTGTATATAAGGACCACCTCCCACAGACTCCCCCTGTGCATCCCTACCCCTGTGCCCCCAGCCTGGGCACATCCCCTGTGCATCCCTACCCCTGTGCCCCCAGCCTGGGCACATCCCCTGTGCCCCTACCCCTGTGCCCCCAGCCTGGGCACATCCCCTGTGCATCCCTACCCCTGTGCCCCCAGCCTGGGCACATCCCCTGTGCATCCCAACCCCTGTGCCCCCAGCCTGGGCACATCCCCTGTGCATCCCTACCCCTGTGCCCCCAGCCTGGGCACATCCCCTGTGCATCCCTACCCCTGTGCCCCCAGCCTGGACACATCCCCTGTGCATCCCAACCCCTGTGCCCCCAGCCTGGGCACATCCCCTGTGCATCCCTACCCCTGTGCCCCCAGCCTGGACACATCCCCTGTGCATCCCTACCCCTGTGCCCCCAGCCTGGACACATCCCCTGTGCATCCCTACCCCTGTGCCCCCAGCCTGGACACATCCCCTGTGCATCCCAACCCCTGTGCCCCCAGCCTGGACACATCCCCTGTGCATCCCTACCCCTGTGCCCCCAGCCTGGGCACATCCCCTGTGCCCCCTACCCCGTGCCCCCAGCCTGGACACATCCCCTGTGCATCCCTACCCCTGTGCCCCCAGCCTGGACACATCCCCTGTGCATCCCAACCCCTGTGCCCCCAGCCTGGACACATCCCCTGTGCATCCCTACCCCTGTGCCCCCAGCCTGGGCACATCCCCTGTGCCCCCTACCCCGTGCCCCCAGCCTGGGCACATCCCCTGTGCATCCCTACCCCCGTGCCCCCAGCCTGGGCACATCCCCTGTGCATCCCTACCCCTGTGTCCCCAGCCTGGGCACATCCCCTGTGCATCCCAACCCTGTGCCCCCAGCCTGGGCACATCCCCTGTGTGCATTCCAACCCTTGTGCCCCCAGCCTGGGTACATCCCCTGTGCATCCCAACCCCTGTGCCCCCAGCCTGGGCACATCCCCTGTGCCCCCTACCCCGTGCCCCCAGCCTGGGCACATCCCCTGTGCATCCCTACCCCCGTGCCCCCAGCCTGGGCACATCCCCTGTGCATCCCTACCCCTGTGTCCCCAGCCTGGGCACATCCCCTGTGCATCCCAACCCTGTGCCCCCAGCCTGGGCACATCCCCTGTGCATCCCAACCCCTGTGCCCCCAGCCTGGGCACATCCCCTGTGCCCCCTACCCCTGTGCCTCCAGCCTGGGCACATCCCCTGTGCCCCTACCCCTGTGCCCCCAGCCTGGGCACATCCCCTGTGCCCCTACCCCTGTGCCCCCAGCCTGGGAACATCCCCTGTGCATCCCAACCCCTGTGCCTCCAGCCTGGGCACATCCCCTGTGCATCCCAACCCCTGTGCCCCCAGCCTGGGCACATCTCCTGTGCATCCCAACCCCTGTGCCCCCAGCCTGGGCACATCCCCTGTGCATCCCAACCCCTGTGCCCCCAGCCTGGGCACATCCCCTGTGCATCCCAACCCTGTGCCCCCAGCCTGGGCACATCCCCTGTGCATCCCAACCCCTGTGCCCCCAGCCTGGGCACATCCCCTGTGCATCCCTACCCCTGTGCCCCCAGCCTGGGCACATCCCCTGTGCATCCCAACCCCTGTGCCCCCAGCCTGGACACATCCCCTGTGCATCCCTACCCCTGTGCCCCCAGCCTGGGCACATCCCCTGTGCATCCCAACCCCTGTGCCCCCAGCCTGGGCACATCCCCTGTGCATCCCTACCCCTGTGCCCCCAGCCTGGGCACATCCCCTGTGCATCCCAACCCCTGTGCCCCCAGCCTGGGCACATCCCCTGTGCATCCCTACCCCTGTGCCCCCAGCCTGGGCACATCCCCTGTGCATCCCTACCCCTGTGCCCCCAGCCTGGGCACATCCCCTGTGCATCCCTACCCCTGTGCCCCCAGCCTGGGCACATCCCCTGTGCATCCCAACCCCTGTGCCCCCAGCCTGGGCACATCCCCTGTGCATCCCAACCCCTGTGCCCCCAGCCTGGGCACATCCCCTGTGCCCCTACCCCTGTGCCCCCAGCCTGGGCACATCCCCTGTGCATCCCAACCCTGTGCCCCCAGCCTGGGCACATCCCCTGTGCATCCCTACCCCTGTGTCCCCAGCCTGGGCACATCCCCTGTGCATCCCTACCCCTGTGTCCCCAGCCTGGGAACATCCCCTGTGCATCCCAACCCCTGTGCCTCCAGCCTGGGCACATCCCCTGTGCATCCCTACCCCTGTGCCCCCAGCCTGGGCAGACCCCAGTACACACCCCCAGTAAAGCTGATCTGTGCAGCCCCCCTTTGCCCCACAGGCCCAGCCCCCATTGCACCTGTGCATATCAGTTGTACTGGATCCCAGCTCCCTGTCACTGGCAGTTCCGACAGCTCCCACCCATCCCTGCAGTGCCGGCTGCTCATCCCACCCCACAAACTTACTTCAGCCAGTGCCTCGGTGCCTACATGGATCCCTGGGGCTGCCCTGTCCCATTAGCCCTCTGTGCCCGACACTGATCTCCTGCCCGACTCCTGCCCAGCTCCTGCCCGACTCCTGTCCGACTCCTGCCCGGGCTCCTACACAGCATTCCAAGGTCAGTGACAGGGGCTGAGTGGGTGCCAGGCAGAGCCACAAATCACTGGCAGGACTGTGGGGCCATTTGCATTGCAATGAGTGGAGGGAGTGGGGAGGGTGAATGCACTGCAGGGAGCTCCTTCCTAGAGCTCCGGCCGGGGGGGTCTCACTGCAATGGGAGGGGAGGCTATTGCTGGGCATTAACTGCTCTATAGGGGCTCTGTTAGTGTCTCTTGTTAGTAATATTACTGATTGTACTAATGATCCAGTCAGCAACTGTTATCAACTGCAATATACAGCATTGGCCAAAGGCTATTGGGGAATTCTGGGACTTGTAGTTCATATTAGTTACACTGTTTCATGTAAGCACTTTGGGGTTGCATCTCTTTGACTACAGATCTGCACTTGTTCATAGGAACCGTGGGGTGGCAAAGAATGGGAATCTGTTAACAACAGACTATAAAAGTAGGGTGACAGAAGGGCAAGGTGGCAATAGTGGCAAGATGGCAGCAGTACAACAAGGTGGTATGGTAGCATAAGTTTAAGACAGTTGGCCAATTTAGAGACAGCAGGGTAAGATGGAGACAGTAGGGTAAGATGGAGACAGTAGGGTAAGATGGAGATAGCAGGGTAAGATGGAGACAGTAGAGTAAGATGGAGACAGTAGGGCAAGATGGAGACAGTAGGGCAAGATGAAGACAGTAGGGCAAAATGGAGACAGTAGGGCAAGATGAAGACAGTAGGGTAAATTGGGGATGGTAGGGTAAGATGGAGATAGTAGGGCAAGATGAAGACAGATGAACAAGATGGAGACAGTAGGGCAAGATGGAGACAGTAGGGCAAGATGGAGACAGTAGGGTAAGATGAAGACAGTAGGGCAAGATGGAGACAGTAGGGCAAGATGAAGACAGATGAACAAGAAGGAGACAGTAGGGCAAGATGAATACAGTAGGGTAAGATAGAGGCAGTAGGGCAAGATGAATACAGATGAACAAGATGGAGACAGTAGGGCAAGATGGAGACAGTAGGGTAAGATGGAGACAGTAGGGTAAGATGGAGACAGTAGGGCAAGATCAAGACAGATCGGCAAGATGGAGACAGTAGAGGAAGCAGGGTAAGCTGTAGATAGTAGGGCAAGATGGAGGCACTGGGTTAAGATGGACAATAGTACAAAATAGATATGATGGAACAATATGTAAACAGCAGGGCAAGAAGGCGAGAGAAGGGCAAGATGGCAAATCCAGGGCAAGATGTTGGCTACAGGGTTAGATGCCAACAGTAGGGTGAGATGGGGACAGTAGGGCAAGATGGGGATAGTAGAGCAAGATGGGGATAGTTGGGCAAGATGGGGATAGTAGGGCAAGATGGGGATAGTTGGGCAAGATGGAGACATTAGGGCAAGATGGGGATAGTAGAGCAAGATGGGGATAGTTGGGCAAGATGGGGATAGTAGGGCAAGATGGGGATAGTTGGGCAAGATGGAGACATTAGGGCAAGATGGGGACAGTAGGGCAAGATGGGGATAGTAGGGCAAGATGGGGATAGTAGGGCAAGATGGGGATAGTAGGGCAAGATGGGGACAGTAGGGCAAGATGGGGATAGTAGAGCAAGATGGGGATAGTTGGGCAAGATGGGGATAGTAGGGCAAGATGGGGATAGTTGGGCAAGATGGAGACATTAGGGCAAGATGGGGATAGTAGAGCAAGATGGGGATAGTTGGGCAAGATGGGGATAGTAGGGCAAGATGGGGATAGTTGGGCAAGATGGAGACATTAGGGCAAGATGGGGATAGTAGAGCAAGATGGGGATAGTTGGGCAAGATGGGGATAGTAGGGCAAGATGGGGATAGTTGGGCAAGATGGAGACATTAGGGCAAGATGGGGACAGTAGGGCAAGATGGGGATAGTAGGGCAAGATGGGGATAGTAGGGCAAGATGGGGATAGTTGGGCAAGATGGAGACATTAGGGCAAGATGGGGACAGTAGGGCAAGATGGAGACAGTAGGGCAAGATGGAGACAGTAGGGCAAGATGGGGATAGTTGGGCAAGATGGAGACATTAGGGCAAGATGGGGACAGTAGGGCAAGATGGAGACAGTAGGGCAAGATGGGGATAGTAGGGCAAGATGGGGACAGTAGACCAATGGGGACAGTAGGGCAAGATGCTGCCAGTAGACCAATGGAGACAGTAGGGCAGGGTAGTGCCAGTAGTACAAACAGAGTCAGCACAGTGCCAGATGCCAACAGTAGCACAAAATGTGACAATGGGGCAAGATAAAGCATTATATCCGTGTTGCCCAACCAGTGGCCAACTTGCTGGAGGCTCCTCGGTTCCACCATCTTCCAGGACCAAGTCCATCTCACACTACGGTTGTATTAACTAGACTTTTTTAACTGTAAGCTCTTTGGCACAGGGATCTCCTCCTTCCCTTCCTACCGGCATTGTTAGACTGTATCCATGCCCAGCCTAGGATTCTGGGAGTTGTATTACCTCCTCCTTCCCTTCCTACCGGCATTGTTAGACTGTATCCATGCCCAGCCTAGGATTCTGGGAGTTGTATTACCTCCTTCCCTTCC
The DNA here is from genome assembly GCF_000004195.4 of Xenopus tropicalis. Lineage (NCBI taxonomy): Eukaryota > Metazoa > Chordata > Amphibia > Anura > Pipidae > Xenopus > Xenopus tropicalis. The sequence continues at coordinate 9,379,778 of NC_030682.2, read as the reverse complement.
TACCGGCATTGCTAGACTGTATCCATGCCCAGCCTAGGATTCTGGGAGTTGTATTACCTCCTCCTTCCCTTCCTACCGGCATTGCTAGACTGTATCCATGCCCAGCCTAGGATTCTGGGAGTTGTATTACATTAAAACCTCCTCCTTTCCTTCCTACCCCCCCCCCTCCACAGTAAGACAATAACCCCTTTGTGCCAATGTACAATAGCTGTAGGGGGATTTATCTCTATAATATCTCAGTGAGATGCTAAAGGATAAAGATTTGCCCCAATATTATCCCAGTATTGCCCCTGCTCCCCCCGGGGGTATGTGCCCGGCCATATTGCTCTGCAGTGCTGCAGCGGAGCTACTGTAATTACACCCTGCTGCACACACAGCACTGCGGAGGAACAGCCCCACCACTCAGCTATTATTGGAAAGAGATGCTGAATTGGCGCCCCCTCCCTCCCGAGTGCTTGCACTGCGCTCCTCTGAGCACAATATACGAGGGTCACAGTCAGTAACATGGCACAGCGGGGGCATCGTGTAGGGGGCATCGTGCTGTACCCCAGCGGGGCATCTGGCTCCAATAGAAGAAATAATGGTGCAGAATACAATATACTGCTATAGATAAGTAGGGCTCATTATACAGGTAGGTTATCCAGGGGGGAGATTTTGGGGGTCAGTTACTGAGACCCCAGATGCAAGGGGAGCAAAAGCCCCCCCTTAGTGTTTATTAAAGAAACAATTGCATCGGGGGTCTGGCTGGAAATCCAGTGTAAGGTGCAGAGCACAATATAGAGTGTAAGCTCTTTGGGCAGGGCTCCCTTCACCTCTTGTATCGGTTACTGATTGCTTTATATGTTACTCCTTGTAGAGTGTAAGCTCTTTGGGCAGGGCTCCCTTCCCCTCCTGTATCGGTTACTGATTGCTTTATATGTTACTCCTTGTAGAGTGTAAGCTCTTTTGGGCAGGGCTCTCTTCCCCTCCTGTATCGGTTACTGATTGCTTTATATGTTACTCTGTATGCCCAATGTATGAAACCCACTTATTGTACAGCGCTGCGGGATATGTTGGCGCTTTATAAATAAATGTTAATAATGATAAATAATAGTGCCAGGGGGTGCAATAGGGTGGGACTGGGCCGGTGGGACACTGTGGGAAAAACCCTGGTGGGCACCGCCGACCCAGACCCGATCCCCACCTTCCGCTTTCAATCACAGCAAAGTATATGGCGCGGCGGTGGGTGAGTGGGCAGGTGGGGGCCCCTGAGGGGGTGTGGGGGCCACTGAGGTAACAGCCCTGGTGGAATTTGGAATTATTTCTTAAGGTGACAGGTCCCCTTTAATATAGTATAAGATACAAGGGTCAAGGTGCCACTTACACCCTCAATGGGACTAATCAGGAGAGTAAGTCTTAGATGGAGACGGTGTGAGTGCAACTTACTAGCTCCCTAAAGATGTCCCCTAAGATGGCTTGTTATAAAATTACACATCACAGACCCTCTGTGACGCTTCTGGACCCTCCACCAGCCCCTGTTTCCCTTATTGGGCAAAGAAGTAGGATTATATAAGCATAATGGTCTACAGGACCCCCACCATGGGGCAGCCGGGGTCATAGACTCACAGGTTAATAGCATCATCCCACCTCTCTAGAAAGCATTAGTAAGGTATCAGGTGTGGTCGAGTTTATGGAACTCGAGAGTACAGAGAGAAACAACTAAATTAATAAGGGTCAAGGCAGGTTTCTTTAATGACAATAAGTTTGTATTCAGTGGAGTGTTTCTGGGTGGATATTAAAATACATATAGGGGCCACACAAACATTTACCAACAGACATTGCCATACTTATAATATTTAGATGGTTGGATGACACATTTGAGTGCCTACAAGTCGGGTAGGGTAGACAAGTATCTGATAAACTCGAGACGTAGCGCTACCACACCCTGAGCAAGGACTTATCAGAGCGCTGCAGGCCTCGGCACGACACAGTTCCCAAATAAAATAAATGAAGGCTGCGAAACAGAAGATATCATTGATGGGAAGCCACATGGTAGGGCAGAAGGTCTGGACCTGCAACTGCAGCCCTGTCTGTATCCACCCCAAGCTCAACAGAGATCTACAGCAGAATGGGCTGGTACATTCGTTTTTGCACCTTTATATTGCCGCTACAAGTTGGTTCTGTTAACTATTGGTTTATGAACAAGTAGGAGCATATTGTCCTGGTTCTGTGGACTTTAGAATGTTCTAGATGGCCGCAGGCTGGTGTAGACCTCTGATTATTCTAATGCTCCCATATGAGTTGCTTTTGTCTGTTAATTTACTAACGCTATGGCTGGCTATAGGTTGGTCTATGCCTGAGAACTAATGCTCTGATTGGTTGCAGGTTGCTCAAGCCCAATGGAAATTCTAGAGTTCTAATTGGCTATGGGGTGGACTATGTTTAGCCATCCACTAGCTGAGAGAAGCCTCAGTCATGAAGAACAGTGGACGCCGAGCGAGATACACCAGGGCCTTGGGCCCCCCTGTAACCCACACCTGCAGGCCCCATTATAGGCAATAATGGGAGTTGGGGGGGGCAGATCAGATTCGACCTACACCTTCTGTCTTTGTGCTCCCCCCCTGCCCCACTCCATGGCCACAGGGGGCTACTCTGCCCTAGTAATTCCACTTAGACACGCAGCACCTAGCTTCCATAATCAGAAAAGAGCTTTATACTCTTGATAGTAGCTCTTGGGGGCGTGGCTGGTGGAAAGGCGCTAACTGCCGTTAGTGAGATTAAAATAGCTCCAAGCGGAAATGAACGAGAGGATAGAAATTAGAGAAGACAGATATTTTTAGCCTATAAATGCTACAACGTGCGTAAAGCAGCAATCAAGGTGGCAAATATAGAGAATAAGGAACTAATTGATTTACTTGCAAAGACTAATTCCCAAAAAAAGTAGATATATTACCAGTATAAAGATGCACCGGGCCCCGGCTCTAGTGGATATTGTTAATTTTACGTCTGGCAGGGGGCCCTGCAAGGGGGGTTAGGGGGGCACCTGGGGGGGGTTAGGGGGGCACCTGGGGGGGGGTTAGGGGACGCGGCTGGCGGGGGCACCTACAGGGCCCCTGGGGCGGGAGCCCCGATGGGCCCTTCACCCCCCCAGTCCAACCCTGCCAGTGAATTAGAGGAAAGCGGATATAATCTTGTTATTTAATAAGGAATTATGATCTCAGTCTGGCAATTACAAGCCGGTAAGTGTGACATTTGTTGTGGGCATTTGTTTTTGAAGGTTTGTTGAGAGACCACATTCAAGAATATGTTCTGGAGAATGGCAGTATAACTAGTAATCCGTGTTGCTTTATGAGGGACATACTTGCTTTTTGGACAGTAGAATGTTGGACCGTGGGGTGGCAGTGGATGTGATCGAGTTGGACTTTGCCATAGCTTTTTACATGGTGCTGCATAAATGACACCTTTCTATCGGGTTATTAGTACACGGATACAGGACTGCTTAAAACATGGCGAACAGTGATCAGTGGCAGATTCTCCGATTGGACTAAGGTTCTTAGTAATGTGCAGGTTCTGTGTTGGGTCCACTTTTATTGAATCTGTTAATAAAGGACTATAAGGGGACAATGAAACAAAGTGAAGGTTCAACAGAAGGAGGGGACTCTCCAGTGTTTAAATGGGATATGAATGAAATAGACAGAGTACAGAGAAGGCTTGGACTTGAGGTAGGAGTGTCCTTTTGTCAACCTCATCTACTATGTAACAACACTTGTATATACCAAGCCTCGCAACTGTACCCTCAGAGCTTCAAGCTGATTTACAGCTGAGAATAAATAGAGAGAATATGAATTTGTGCTATTTGGTATCTGCTGATGATCAGTTTAAAGCCAGAAATATCCCCCAAGCCCACCCGGCCGGGTCCTGTTTCCGTCCCTGTAGTGCTGAGCTGGCAATGCACTAAACTGCCTCCTCGGGGCACAAACAGCTTCACTGCTATCTATATATAGGAATATATATATCAGTAAATATTGCCCTTTTACATCCTTTCCCTTGAGCCGCCATTTAGTGATGGGCTGTGTGCTCCCTCAGAGATCAGCTGACAGGAAGTGATGCAGCTCTAACTGTAACAGGAAGTAGTGTGGGAGCAAAAGGCAGAACTCTGCCCATTCATTGGCTGATGGGGCCTAGCATGTATGTGTGCCTTGGCTTGTTTGTGTGCACTGTGACTCCTATAATCCCAGGGGGCGGCCCTTAGTACCTAAAATGGCAGTTTCCTATTTAGGATTACCCAATGGCACATACTGCTAAAGTATATTTATATGAAAATGGTTTATTAAAGGAGACATATTGGATAAATGAAACCCCTAACCCTGTAGGCAATTATGAATAATATCCGGTGCTGGTTTCCCTTTGGGCTAAACATTAACCCTATCTGTAACAATGGCCCCTTTATTGGATCCCTATAGATCCTCTCAGGTCCCTGTCTGGGTTTCACATGAGGGGTGGGCGTGTCCTAACGGTCCCTGCCAGAAGCACAGTAGGAGGGGGGAGAGCCAATCACAGCCCTGCTGTCACACAAGCACAGACAGGCTTCAGTTCCCTATCAGGTCAGCCTAGCTGCTGATTGGTTCCTATCCTACAGTGCAGGGTACAGAGCTCTTGGGCCCAGTAAAGGTAGGATTCTAGCTGCCGATATGGGTCCCTTAGACCGATTCAGAAGCTTTTCAGCCTGTGTAGGGTCACATGACGGGCCTGCCCGACCAATATCTGGCCTGAAATCGGGCAGATCTCGATCGAGCAGGTTTAAAAATTTAGTCGGATTGGGAACTGCATCGGCTCGTTGATCCGGTCCCCGAACCAACTGCGTCTATTTTGCTGTTCTAATTCGATCGTTTGGCCCCAGGGCCAAACGATCGAATTAGCCTAAATTCTCCCAATATCGCCCACCCTCTAGTGGGGGCCTCCAGCCAGACAGCCTGGCCATAAAGCATCACCTAAACCATTTCTACAAAAACTGCATACTCATGATTTCTGTAAATGTTTTCCTTCCCCTTTAGAATTGGATCTCTGAGCCGTCTGTGCCGCTAAAGCCGCACCATGGGAATCAAAACGGCGCTGCCGCACTACGAGCTGGGCTTCTATGCCCTCGTGGTGACTTGTGCCTTGGTCTACTCCCTCAATGGAATAATCGAAGCCTCCAGGGGTAAGCGCGACCTTCTTCTTCTTCTTGGGCTCAAAGGATTGTGGGGTTTTATCAAGGTAAGGAAAGCTTGGTGGGTCAGTTGGTGACCCATAAAGGAACCAAGTTGGGTCTGGTTTTGGCTAATCACATTAGGCACAGTGGAACCAGGAATTGAACTGCTAGATCAGTGCTTTGGGGGCCACACAATATGCCAACGTCAATACCATCAACATTTGATCAATTTTTTTTTCATCAAAACAACTTCATGTGAAATAGCTTAGAACTCAGGGTCGGACTGGGGGGTGAAGGGCCCACCGGGGCTCCCACCCCAGGGGCCCTGCAGGTGCCCCCGCCGGCCGCGTCCCCTAACCCCCCTCCGCAGGGGCCCCCCTAACCCCCCTCGCAGGGCCCCCCACCCAACGTCCTCCCCCGAGCGCGTAAATTTAACGTGTCAGGGGAGGAGCGTTTGGGCAGGGGGAGCACCGGCAAGGGTCGCCGGGGCCACCAGGATTTCTCTCGGTATCTGACCCAGTCTCTCGGTATCCGACCCCGGCTCCATCTGTTGTTCCTTATAGTTCGCTTGATACAATCCCTCAGTAAGATGAGTAAAAGTTTTGTGATTTCGCTCAGAAAGTGGAGTCAGTGAGGAGAGAAGAGTCATCTCTGGTTTCTCCGGTCAGTTCTAAGCAGTCACAAGACTTTCCTCCTCTCACTAACTTCATTTTCTACCGACCGTGTCCATGAAAACCATAAAAAATAAAGGACTTTGTATCCAGGGTTTACATTTCCTTTAATGAAGATTTTTTTTTTTCTGAGTGGATGGGAGTTGGGGATACATAGCCTATTACCAGCCAGGGAGGGTCCACAAGGGGGCGGGTCTGTGACATTGGGGCAGGGTTGTGACATAAGTGGGGGCGGGGCATGGCATGATGTCTGTGGCCTGTATTCAAGGGGAGATAGGGAGCAAGGTTAGAAAGGGAGCTGGGAGAGGGGATAGGAGGAGGGACGGGGGCAGTTTGGGGGGGCAGAGGGCAAGTTTTGTAATACTGACCCCGGCCCTGGCTGGTATTATACCAACTAGGGCCGGTGAAATACTGGTCAGGTGGCAACCCAGATTTACTAAAACTCCATAATTTCCCATTTTTGTTTTATTTTTAAATTTGACTTAATTCGTTTTCCCAAATGTCTAATATTTACTAAAAAAGAGTCGCAAGGAAAAGTCTCTGTGAGAAAAGTCATAAAAAAACTGGACTTTTTTTAATTGTCGCCATGAAAATCCTGACGAATTGTTGCTACAACAATTCAAAAAATTCAGGATTTTTGGACAAAACCCAGTGAAATCTCGAAAGTTTCGAGACAAAAGAAAGAACCTCAAGGAAAGGGGAGGGGCCTCTGCCAGTGACTTCTACATTACGGGGAACATTGCGGGGAACATTACGGGGTCTGTATTTTTTTAATATGAATTATTTTTTTAAAAATATTGAGTTTGGGATACGTTAATAATATGGTTTGTAGATTTACCCTTTAACCTGGGGGCGGTATCGTATTAACTCCCGTTTTGACCGGCCATTTATGACCTCTATTTTCAATGCATTGTGGATTTTCTACACAAACTCGGCGAGTTTAATTGTCAAATTCGAAATTTTTAGCCGTTCGACTTTTTCTAAAAAATCCAAATCAAGTTTGAAATAGAAAATCGATGGTTAGTAAATGAGCCCCTCAGTGTTGCTGCTTTGTAAATATCTTTAGTAAATAACAAACCTTTCCATCTTTATTTTCCTTATTCTGTCTTGTTGGGCAGATGGAATGAATCGGAAGTCATTTCGGGAGAACATAAAGGAGGGCTGGCATTACTTCGGGAGGAAAATGGTGAGAGAGAAACCCAACGGGCGAGGGCATCAAAGAGCTCAGCAAACTGCCATTATTTATATTTAACAAAAATAAATCCATTATTTAGTATCTGTGAATCAGAACACATCCCCTTTATGTCTACAATGTGTGGCCCTCTGGTATATACAGGTATGGGACCTGTTATCCGGAATGCTTGGGACCTTTCTGGATAAAAAATCTTTCTGTAATTTGAATCTCCAGACCTAAAGGCTTTTAAAAATAATTTTACCATTAAATAAACCCAATAGGGCTGTTCTGCCCCCAATAAGGGGTAATTATATCTTAGTTGGGATCAAGTACAGGTACTGTTTTATTATTACAGAGAAAAGGGAATCATTTAACCATGAAATAAACCCAATAGGGCTGTTCTGCCCCAATAAGGGGTAATTATATCTTAGTTGGGATCAAGTACAGGTACTGTTTTATTATTACAGAGAAAAGGGAATCATTTAACCATTAAATAAACCCAATAGGGCTGTTCTGCCCCCAATAAGGGGTAATTATATCTTAGTTGGGATCAAGTACAGGTACTGTTTTATTATTACAGAGAAAAGGGAATCATTTAACCATTAAATAAACCCAATAGGGCTGTTCTGCCCCCAATAAGGGGTAATTATATCTTAGTTGGGATCAAGTACAGGTACTGTTTTATTATTACAGAGAAAAGGGAATCATTTAACCATTAAATAAACCCAATAGGGCTGTTCTGCCCCAATAAGGGGTAATTATATCTTAGTTGGGATCAAGTACAGGTACTGTTTTATTATTACAGAGAAAAGGGAATCATTTAACCATTAAATAAACCCAATAGGGCTGTTCTGCCCCCAATAAGGGGTAATTATATCTTAGTTGGGATCAAGTACAGGTACTGTTTTATTATTACAGAGAAAAGGGAATCATTTAACCATTAAATAAACCCAATAGGGCTGTTCTGCCCCCAATAAGGGGTAATTATATCTTAGTTGGGATCAAGTACAGGTACTGTTTTATTATTACAGAGAAAAGGGAATCATTTAACCATTAAATAAACCCAATAGGGCTGTTCTGCCCCAATAAGGGGTAATTATATCTTAGTTGGGATCAAGTACAGGTACTGTTTTATTATTACAGAGAAAAGGGAATCATTTAACCATTAAATAAACCAATAGGATTGTATTGGAATCATTTATAGATTCATGCCGCTTGGTTCCTATCAAATACAAGGTGCTGTTATTACCGTATATACTCGAGTATAAGCCGATCCGAATATAAGCCGAGGTACCTAATTTTACCTAAGAAAACTGGAAAAACTTATTGACTCGAGTATAAGCCTAGGGTGGGAAATGCAGCCGCTACTGCTAAGTTTCAATAATAAAAATAAATACCATTACAATTACATTAAATGAGGCATCAGTGCGGTATATGTTTTTAAATATTTATTTCAAAGGAAAACAGTAAATTAGTTCTGTAAGTGGAGAAGAGGGTCAACAAAAACAATATGGTATCAATAATGATACCTTAAGAGTACTACCCCCTTAGCTCAAACAGCAACCCAGATAAAACACAAAGAGTTAAAATCATTCAAAACTATATATAGTTTATATAGAATATAAATTGCAATGTCTAGTGCAGAATGGGACAAGTGAGGTTGGTAGATGAAGATAAATTTGGGAGTGGGCCAGGGCACTGGAGGGTCTGGTTGCGGGGGGCCTAATTTGCACACAAAGGACAGAGGGTGCTAGTATGGAGGGACCCATGGCACCCGACTCGAGTATAAGCCGAGGGTGACTTTTTCAGCACATTTTGGGTGCTGAAAAACTAGGCTTATACTCGAGTATATACAGTATTTGCTTAAACTGGACTGTAGGGGAGGCGGCCTTCCCATAATCTGGAGTTTTCTGAATAACAGGGATCCCATACCTGTTTATATATTTCTCTTCATTACTTTGTACCAATGTTTCGCCGTTTCCCCGCAGGACGTTGCCGACTTCGAATGGGCCATGTGGTTCAACACATTCAGGAACTACATTATCTTTGCCCTTTCGGGACACGTCATCTTTGCCAAGTTCTTTTCGCTAATGGTTCCTCAGGTGGGTCTTCTTATTCAGCGCCTTCAAAATAGGCCGCTCCCCCTTTGTAGAAATTGTTCCTAGGGTTGCCACCTTTTCAGAATAAAAGGAGACGGGGGATGGTGACAAAAGGGGCGGTCCATGACATAATATGGGCAGGGAGATGATCAAAGGGGGGGCGGGGCAATGATGTCCAGGTCCTGGGTGGATCATGGGCTTTAGGGTAAACTTTACCAACTACTTCGCTAGGTCAGTAAAATTCTGACCTAGTGGCAACCTTACTTAGGCCCCAATGGCCTCAAATTAAAGGGCAAGTACACCTTTATTTTAGTTAGCATTCGCTTTATTTCTCCAAAAACTCTCTGAAGGTTTTACGGCCGAGTCTGCAGTTTCCCACACAGCCATTGCCTCTCCGTCAGGCTGGCTTGTATACTCAGTCTAGTTTGAAGTCACAAAGTGCTAGATATTAAGAAAATGTTGCTGGGTGTGTGTCTTTTATCAGGCTCAGTGACTATGTTGCCATGTTAACACGCGTTTCTACACAGTACAGATCATACGTTTACATGCTGTACGGGATCCTGACGGTACTGGCGATCATGGGAACCAACTACCTGATGCTCATCTTGTCCCACTGTTTCTTCCTCTACACCATTTCGCTGGTTAAAAGCAAGTGGCTGTGCTTTGCTGCAGGCCTCTGTAGCCTGGCCACCTTCAAAATGGAACCGTTCAACACTTGGCAAGTATGTTTTATGTTTAAGTGATCATGTTTTTTATTTTTCACTCCTCTTCATCTCGTTCTTTCTTCCCACAATCATCTGATATGAATGGAAGTGAGAGGGACATCTCCAGAAGTCCCACCCATGGGCTGACAAATTGCGTAGATGAAATTTTACGCGGATGATCAGTGGTTCCAAACGTGTGGGGTTGGAGATGTGGCGGGGGCTTAACGTGAAGACCATTTATGGTTAGAATTGGGTAGAATGGCCATTTGCTGTCCTAGATACACTGGAAAAGCCATCTAGAAGATCAGTTAGGGTGAGCATTGAGGACAATGCCCATTTGCTCTTCGAGATACACCTGAAACCCCATCTAGAAGATCAATTAGGGTGAGAATTGTGGACAGTGCCCATTTTTTACACATAAAAAATCAAGCTAGAAGATTAGTTGGGGTTAGAATTGTGTACAGTGCTCATTTGCTCTTCTAGATACACCTGAACCCCCATCTAGAAGATCAATTAGGGTGAGAATTGTGTAGAGTGCCCATTTGCTCTTCTAGATACACCTGAACCCCCATCTAGAAGATCAATTAGGGTGAGAATTGTGTAGAGTGCCCATTTGCTCTTCTAGATACACCTGAAACCCCATCTAGAAGATCAGTTGGGGTTAGAATTGTGTACAATGCCCATTTGCTCGTCTTGATACACCCAAAGACCAAGTTAGAAGATCAGTTAGGATGAGAATTGTGTAAAATGCCCATTTGCTCTTCTAGATACACCCAAAGACCAAGTTAGAAGATCAGTTAGGATGAGAATTGTGTACAATGCCCATTTGCTCTTCTAGATACACCCAAAGACCAAGTTAGAAGATCAGTTAGGATGAGAATTGTGTACAATGCCCATTTGCTCTTCTAGATACACCCAAAGACCAAGTTAGAAGATCAGTTAGGATGAGAATTGTGTACAATGCCTATTTGCTCTTCTAGATACACCCAAAGACCAAGTTAGAAGATCAGTTAGGATGAGAATTGTGTACAATGCCCATTTGCTCTTCTAGATATACCTGAAACCCCATCTAGAAGGTCAGTTAGGGCGAGGTTTGTGTTAAATATGTGTTTGCTGTATTCATTCCATTAACTAAGGGGGACTCTGGCCAAAGGTTGGAACTTCAAATGGGGCTTGAACTGAAACCAATAGCTTTATAACCACTGGTCTGTACAGACCAATTACTATACAATAGCATTAGAGACCTGTCTTGGTTGAATCTGCCCCTTTGTGGTGGGTATATATGAACTAATGGATGGGCAAAAAAGGCAAAACTGAGTGATAAAAACATCAGTTTTACCTATTAACTGTCCATTTCATTTTTCACTAGTGTATTTCCTATAACCATCCTGGGTGGGAGGAGCTAAATCCATGCTGTTGTTTGGTTCCAGAGTGGCTTTGTCACGGGGACGTTTAGCCTCCAAGACATTCTCTTTTACGGAGGCAGTGGATTTTCCATATTGCGCTGCATGAGCTTCGCTCTGGAGACCTGCGAGAGGAAACAAGGGTTCTACTCCCCGATGGAACTTCTCAAATACAATTTCTACCTCCCTTTCTTTTTCTTTGGCCCTATTATGACTTTTGACCAGTTTCACGTGCAGGTAAGTGGGTACATGGAGTGTGGAATCGAGGGGGCTGGTTATATGTGCTAGTGTTTTTGATAAATAAACACTTTATATGGATGGGACTGGAAGGGAATATGCGATGCAATAGAGGGCTATAAGGGGTGCAAATCCAGGTACAAATCCAGAATCCAGAAATTTTATAGTCCAGTGGAACCAATACTGTGGGGGTGGGAGATGTGGCAGGGTTTTGTGTGAAGTGTGAAGGCCATTTAGGGTTATAATCCAAAGACCCATCTAGAAGATCAGTTAGGGTGAGAATTGTGGACAATATCCATTTGCTCTTCTAAATACCCCCAAAGACCCAGCTAGAAGATCAGTTAGGGTGAGAATTGTGGACAAAGCCCTTTTGCTCTTCTAGATACACCTGAAAACCCATCTAGAACATAAGTTAGGGTTAGGATTGTGTACAATGCCCATTTGCTCTTCAACATACACCTGAAAACCCATCTAGAACATAAGTTAGGGTTAGAATTGTGGACAGTGCCCATTTGCTCTTCTAGATACATATGAAAACCCATCTAGAATATACGTTAGGGTTAGAATTGTGTACAATGCGCATTTGCTCTTCTAGATACATCTGAAAACCCATCTAGAACATAAGTTAGGGTTAGGATTGTGTACAATGCCCATTTGCTCTTCAACATACACCTGAAAACCCATCTAGAACATAAGTTAGGGTTAGAATTGTGGACAGTGCCCATTTGCTCTTCTAGATACATATGAAAACCCATCTAGAATATACGTTAGGGTTAGAATTGTGTACAATGCGCATTTGCTCTTCTAGATACATCTGAAAACCCATCTAGAACATAAGTTAGGGTTAGAATTGTGTACAATGCCCATTTGCTCTTCTAGATACATCTGAAAACCCATCTATACTGGTTATATGTGCTAGTGTGGTTTGATAAATAAACTCCATGTTGCAGGTGAACACAAGAGTCCTGACTCGGAGGGAGAATGAGATGTGGAACATCCGAGTCAATGCTCTGACGCAGATCCTAGTCATTCTATTGGTGGACGTGTTCTTCCATTACCTGTACATCCTGACCATCCCCTCGGACCTGAAGTTTACCAACCGCCTTTCTGACTGGTCACTGGGTGTGTAAAACGCTTGATGTTCTGGGGTTAGCAGGGCACCGGGCCTTTTGACCACTGGGGGCTAATGTATAGTCAAAGTTCAATGCAGATCCAGAACTAGGGGGAGGCAGAAGAGGGCGCTAGGCACATACCTCCTTTGTCTGCCTACCCCTAGTTCTGGGTAGTCTTCAGATGCCGGAATGATGAGCGAGGGCTAAGGCTTTTGTCACCCCAGTCCCCGCTCATCACTCCCCCACCGTGCCTTGGGTACTGGTCAATCCTGTCCCGGCACTGGTTCTAGACCTGGTGGGAATCTTATTACATTACCCCCTGTATTCTGCTAAACTGTCATCCTTCTCCCTATCTGCCGACAGCGGGCTTGGCCTACTCCAACTTGGTGTACGACTGGGTGAAAGCCGCCGTGATGTTCGGAGTTATAAACACCATCTCCAGGCTGGACCACCTCGACCCCCCACAGCCGCCCAAGTGTATCACCATGCTTTATGTCTTCGCGGAAACGTAAGAGGCATTCCCAGGGTGGGAGTGTCGGACAGGGGGTATAAATAGAGGGGAGAAGCCGGGTCCAAATGGGGAGCAAACGGGTTAGGGTTGGGCACATCACTACTAGCCGCCTCCCTCTTCCACCCGTTAGTATTCCAGCATTGCGCTACCCACAATTCATTTCTCCCTGTCTGTTCTATTGCAGGCACTTCGACCGTGGGATCAATGACTGGCTCTGCAAGTACGTACCGGCAGCACGGCTAATAACAGCAGACATTGCACTCTATCACACAGGAAGTGCTACCATGACAGTATCTAACAGCAGATATTGTACTCTATCACACGGGAAGTGCTACCATGACAGTATCTAACAGCAGATATTGTACTCTATCACACAGGAAGTGCTACCATGACTGTATCTAACAGCAGATATTGTACTCTATCACACAGGAAGTGCTACCATGACTGTATCTAACAGCAGATATTGTACTCTATCACACAGGAAGTGCTACCATGACAGTATTCAACAGCAGACATTGCACTCTATCACACAGGAAGTGCTACCATGACAGCCTCTCCCAGCAGACATTGTACTCTATCACACAGGAAGTGCTACCATGACAGTATCTAACAGCAGACACTGCACTCTATCACACAGGAAGTGCTACCATGACAGCCTCTCCCAGCAGACATTGTACTCTATCACACAGGAAGTGCTACCATTACAGTCTCTCCCAGGAGACACTGTACTCTATCACACAGGAAGTGCTACCATGACTGTATCTAACAGCAGATATTGTACTCTATCACACAGGAAGTGCTACCATGACTGTATCTAACAGCAGATATTGTACTCTATCACACAGGAAGTGCTATCATGACAGTATCTAACAGCAGACATTGCACTCTATCACACAGGAAGTGCTACCATTACAGTCTCTCCCAGCAGACACTGTACTCTATCACACAGGAAGTGCTATCATGACAGTATCTAACAGCAGACACTGCACTCTATCACACAGGAAGTGCTACCATTACAGTCTCTCCCAGCAGACACTGCACTCTATAACACAGGAAGTGCTACCATTACAGTCTCTCCCAGCAGACACTGCACTCTATAACACAGGAAGTGCTACCATGACAGTATCTAACAGTAGACACTGCACTCTATAACACAGGAAGTGCTCCAATGACGGTATCTAACAGCAGACATTCAGAGACTTAAACCGACCCCATGTCATGAGGGTGATAATGAGCAACTCGTGAATTTTTTAAGCTTATCTTTTTCACACACTTCATAGTAATTTGAAATAAGGCCTGGAGTTAATTATTATCACTCTCATGACACGTTTCTGGACACTGTATTACATCACACAGGAAGTGCTATCATAGTCTCTCATAAGAGACACAGGAAGTGCTATCATGACAGTCTCTCACAGCAGTCACCGTCACACAGGAAGTACCAAACGGCAGTGACTTGATATAGATGGGTCCTGAATATTATTATCTAAGTCCTATATGGGGCAAGGGGTCTTGAAACGGGGCCTGTCCCCGTCAAACGGGGACAAATGTTAAGCTTATGATACTAACTCAGTAAGACGGCATACTGATACACATACAGTAATCATGTAGGCTTTGCTGGTAATGTATAATCCATTGTCTATCAGATACGTCTATGACTACATCGGGGAAGGCCACGATAACATAAAGAGGGAGTTAATAGCCACCGTGGCTACTTTCCTCGTCACTACTTTATGGCTCGGCCCGTGTGAAATCGTTTATATCTGGTCCGTCTGCAACTGCTTCGGCCTGAACTTTGAACTCTGGGTGCAGAAATTCTTCCAGCTGGGACCCTTTGCAAGATTTGAGGTTTGTTTATTGGGTGGTGTGACGGGTAAAGCGCAAGGTCCCGCCCTTCATTTGCCAACATTCACCCAAACAGTGACATAGCACCCTATTGTCTCTACAATACTCATCTAAGCTGACTGGTGATTGGTTACTTCATTGGATCAGTATCCCACTTAGGGTGAAGACACATGGAGCTACTAGTAGCAGCTTCTTGTTGCGGCTACTAGAACAGACAATGCTGATCATTTACTGATAATTGTCCCTACGTGTGTTTTAGCAGAGGCAATTCTCAGTATTGTCTATGGCAGGGGATTTTCTGGCGTTTAGTAGCCGTGACAAGTAGTTGCTACTAAGTAGCTCCGTGTGTCTTACACTGAGCGAATACAGTGGCGGATACAGGTGAGATTGCTGGTACAGGACGATGCATATACAGGTATGGGACCTGTTATCCAGATTGCTTGGAACCTGGGGTATTCCGGATAAGGGATCTTTCTGTAATATGGATCTTTATACCATAAGTCTATAGTTATTTTACTCATTTTTTACTCCGTAGAAATGTAACTAGACTAGTAGCAAACACTGCGCCTTTGAATGCAATGAAATGAAATAAAAGTAGTTATTTTGGGTATTGGAGTTTGAAGAAGTGCTTCCCTGATGTTGCACTTTACATTTAATTTAATTTAATTACAGGCCATGTTGCCAGAGTCCATGTCCAGGAGAATCAGAGGGGTTTTCGGTGCAGCCAACTTCTGGGCAATTATTTTCTATAACATATTGGCCCTAAACAGCCTGGACTTTGCTCTGCTGGTAGCCAAGAGGCTTCTAATTACAGGTAAGAACCCAATAGGGCTGTTCTGCCCCAATAAGGGGTAATTATATCTTAGTTGGGATCAAGTACAGGTACTGTTTTATTATTACAGAGAAAAGGGAATCATTTAACCATTAAATAAACCCAATAGGGCTGTTCTGCCCCCAATAAGGGGTAATTATATCTTAGTTGGGATCAAGTACAGGTACTGTTTTATTATTACAGAGAAAAGGGAATCATTTAACCATGAAATAAACCCAATAGGGCTGTTCTGCCCCCAATAAGGGGTAATTATATCTTAGTTGGGATCAAGTACAGGTACTGTTTTATTATTACAGAGAAAAGGGAATCATTTAACCATGAAATAAACCCAATAGGGCTGTTCTGCCCCAATAAGGGGTAATTATATCTTAGTTGGGATCAAGTACAGGTACTGTTTTATTATTACAGAGAAAAGGGAATCATTTAACCATTAAATAAACCCAATAGGGCTGTTCTGCCCCCAATAAGGGGTAATTATATCTTAGTTGGGATCAAGTACAGGTACTGTTTTATTATTACAGAGAAAAGGGAATCATTTAACCATTAAATAAACCCAATAGGGCTGTTCTGCCCCAATAAGGGGTAATTATATCTTAGTTGGGATCATATGTAGCTCCCCAAATCCTTACTAAACCCTATTTATAATGGGGACTGCCTCACCTTTACTTATTGTACGGTGCTGCTGTGTAGCTGCCTATGGGAAAGCCCTACAGGTGAGAGGCGGTACTACAAGTGGTACAAGTAGAAGAACTTATACTTACATTCGTTTCTGTTGAGCTGATATTATTATTAATAACACATATTTATAAAGCTGAAGCACATTTGCCAGTCACACACTCGCTGACATGAATTTTCCCTGTTCCTTCCCCCCCAGGTTTCCCAGAAAGCACCCTGTCCATCTGGCTTGTTACGTACTGCGGGGTGCAGCTGATAAAGGAGCGAGAGCGGCTAATGGCCATCGAGCAAGAGAGGCTTGAGAAGCAGAAAGTCGCCTAGTCGCCGCGTTTGTTCGTAGAAACCAATGAAACGCAAAAGAGCAGCGTCCTCTGTGCTGGGGATATCAGCGCTTAGCTACACGGGAAGCTGAGAGTTGTAGTTCAGCCGGCACCGGAGGGCAGGCAGGTTCCAAACAATCTGCCACCAGCCCTTACATTTGTCTGTATAGGAACCGATGTGCCACAGGGAAAGTAGCTTTAATAAATATTTTACTATTATAAGTACAAGCTTTGTGTTGTGATGTTGTGCAACTACTACTAACACCTCTGCCTGCCCAGGGGAAGTTATGCAGGGAAATACATTTAATTTATTAGTACATTATATACAATACACTGATTTGCTTGCACCAGTGTCCCCCCAGCTTGTGGGCTGCTCTCCTCCCATTGTCAGGCAAGGAGGCGGAGCTTGGAATTGAGACAGAAGCAGAGGGATGGATTTCCAATCACAGGATGTTTATGGACTCTAGGGGGAGCTCTCGCTCAATCAAACAGCCATTTTCCTTTTCCCTGCAGCTGCCAAGCCCCACCCACCCCATGATTCAGGCCAATAACAGACGGTGTAAGGAACGAGAGCTCTATATCAGGGCAGAAATGTAAAAAGGGGGTTTGATTTTGTTGCTTGGAAAAAGCAAATTGCCCAGGATTTTATCCTAAGTGAACTTACCCTTTAAATTGAACTTCTACTTTTTAAAGGACAACTAGACCTCCCAATCTGGCTACTTTAACTGCACAGTCCTGCCGTGCCCTTTGTCATATACAACAGCCAGAATGCAGTAGAACTGCCCACCCCACTGACACGGTACCTAATGCCCCGGGAAGGGCAGTGTTCAGAATTACCCCCCTGGCTCTAGGGTTGCCCCCTGGCTGCTGTAGCCGGTAAATCACCTGCTGGGGCCAGAGCCAGTTTTACAGATTTACCGGCAATAGAAATCTGGTAAGTTTGTAATTCCCCCTATTTCCTATTCTGCCCCTGCTGTAGTTTTAGCTCCTCCCACCAGTGTCAGACTGGGGTGTCAGGGGACCACCTGGAAAGCCCCCACCCCAATCACAAGCTCCTGCTCCACCCCCAGTGCTGCATACCACACCCCCCTCTGCAATCAGGGTGCCCAGTCCCAGCTCTGACCCAATCATTATGAGCAGGACCTCCCAACACCTCCCCCAACACGCCCACTCCCCCACCCCTGAAACTCCCACTCCCCACCCCCTATGACATCACCACCACCCCTCCCTCTACACAGGCAAGAAAACAAGGGTGAAAAAGGTGGCAACCCTATCTGGTCCCCAATAACTCCTGGAATTTTAACTCCCAAGCCCAGAAATATCTCCCAGAATCCCTTATGATTCTGATTTAGTGGGAAATGCTATCAAACCCATAATAACCACCACCCATAGGGCCTTAGGGTGTCTAGCAACAGAGGGAACCCCCTAAGGATTTGTCCCTGATCAAACTGCCTCCCTAAAGCAGCATTAGTAACTGGAATGAACAGCAGGTGGCGCTGTTGTTTCACATTCATTATATTAAAATCCTATAAAAAATAGAAAAAAACAAAAGTAATATCAATTCTTCTTCTAACATTTCCCTTTATTAAAGGGGATGTCGACCCAAATAACAAAAACAGTAGCCAAGACTCTGTTTCCCACAATGCCTTGCAAGTTCTGCGATGAACAGACACAAGAAGAAGGAGAATCACAGAAACAGGCAAGGCATTGTGGGAATGAGAGTCCTGCCTGATGTTCTGCTACATTGTTTCTGCAGTCAGACAAGCAGTGAAGTGAACATACATAAAATAATGTATATTAGAATGACTTTTTGCTGCTATGCCACCTTTTGACCAGCAGATGGCAGATGACGGGCACTTTCCCTTTGCTTCTCAGTCAATCTGCTCTTTGTAGGCTGTTCCTGGGCAGCTCTGCTGATTATTGGGCCTATCCCAGTTCTGTGAGTGACTTCAACTAAAAACTGTGTTTCTTTCGAGTGTGAAACTTGGGATAAAATATTTATTCCTGCCTGTATATAGCAAGGCAAGGAGACGGGGGCTGCCCAATGTGCACTCAGCAGCTGCAGTTCAGTTATAACCCCCCAATGGTGGGAATCACAGTTCAACGACAGCTGAAGAGCCGCAGGGAACTATAAATACCCCCCACCCTGTTACAGCCCCGCTGGGTTTGACACCTCATCCCCTTACAAACAAAACACAGAGAGCCACGTCCTGCGCTGCCAATTAGCAATGGAATGTGATGCCCCCTGCAGGCCGCACCGGTTTCTATGCAGCACCCATTTCCATTCATTCACTGCACTTTATACACTGGAAACTCATTGAGGGCTGAACCATATACCGTGGCAGCACCCATGGCATTTTGGGACTTTTTTTTCTGCTCTACCCCTTAAATATTTCTCACCTTTGGGGGCAATTTATAGTGCGAATGGCCATAAACCCTACACGTGCTACTTATGCAAGTGACCCAGCCAATCCCAGGGAAAGGCTTTTATACTGGGGCAGAGAGTATATCTGTAGGAATGCCCCCATTAATAATTTCATTGGCAGATTCCCCCCCCCCCAGGGAGTAAGAACAGCCTTTCCACTACTGCAGGGGGTATAGCACCGGCACCCAATATCCTTCCACTGTATAAGGAGCCATCACTTTCCCTGGTCTGAGGCCTGTCAGAGGGGTGAGGGAGCCATGGTCACAGCTGCCGGGGCCCCCAGGTATAGCGCAGACCCCCAGGAATAGCACAGGCCCCCCAGGAATAGCACAGGCCCCCCAGGAATAGCACAGGCCCCCCAGGAATAGCACAGGCCCCCCAGGAATAGCACAGGCCCCCCAGGAATAGCACAGCCCCCCCAGGAATAGCAAAGGCCCCCCAGGGATAGCACAGGCCCCCCAGGAATAGCACAGGCCCCCCAGGAATAGCACAGGCCCCCCAGGAATAGCACAGGCCCCCCAGGAATAGCACAGGCCCCCCAGGAATAGCACAGGCCCCCCAGGAATAGCACAGGCCCCCCAGGGATAGCACAGGCCCCCCAGGAATAGCACAGCCCCCCCAGGAATAGCAAAGGCCCCCCAGGGATAGCACAGGCCCCCCAGGAATAGCACAGCCCCCCCAGGAATAGCACAGGCCCCCCAGGAATAGCACAGGCCCCCAGGAATAGCACAGACCCCCCAGGAATAGCATGGAACCCCAGGACCAACCTGTATCCAATCAGAGCATTAGAATGATCCCAGGGCTAGACCAACCTGTATCCAATCAGAGCATTAGAATGATCCCAGGGCTAGTCCAACCTGTATCCAATCAGAGCATTAGAATGATCCCAGGGCTAGACCAACCTGTATCCAATCAGAGCATTAGAATGATCCCAGGGCTAGACCAACCTGTATCCAATCAGAGCATTAGAATGATCCCAGGGCTAGTCCAACCTGTATCCAATCAGAACATTAGAATGATCACAGGGCTAGTCCAACCTGTATCCAATCAGAGCTTTAGAATGATCCCAGGGCTAGACCAACCTGTATCCAATCAGAGCATTAGAATGATCCCAGGGCTAGTCCAACCTGTATCCAATCAGAGCATTAGAATGATCCCAGGGCTAGACCAACCTGTATCCAATCAGAGCATTAGAATGATCACAGGGCTAGACCAACCTGTATCCAATCAGAGCATTAGAATGATCACAGGGCTAGACCAACCTGTATCCAATCAGAGCATTAGAATGATCCCAGGGCTAGACCAACCTGTATCCAATCAGAGCATTAGAATGATCCCAGGGCTAGACCAACCTGTATCCAATCAGAGCATTAGAATGATCCCAGGGCTAGACCAACCTGTATCCAATCAGAGCGTTAGAATGATTACAGGGCTAGACCAACCTGTATCCAATCAGAGCATTAGAATGATCACAGGGCTAGACCAACCTGTATCCAATCAGAGCATTAGAATGATCTCAGGGCTAGACCAACCTGTACCCAATCAGAGCATTAGAATGATCCCAGGGCTAGACCAACCTGTATCCAATCAGAGCATTAGAATGATCCCAGGGCTAGACCAACCTGTATCCAATCAGAGCATTAGAATGATCCCAGGGCTAGACCAACCTGTATCCAATCAGAGCATTAGAATGATCACAGGGCTAGACCAACCTGTATCCAATCAGAGCATTAGAATGATCCCAGGGCTAGACCAACCTGTATCCAATCAGAGCATTAGAATGATCCCAGGGCTAGACCAACCTGTATCCAATCAGAGCGTTAGAATGATTACAGGGCTAGACCAACCTGTATCCAATCAGAGCATTAGAATGATCACAGGGCTAGACCAACCTGTATCCAATCAGAGCATTAGAATGATCACAAGGCTAGACAGACCTGTATCCAATCAGAGCATTAGAATGATCCCAGGGCTAGACCAACCTGTATCCAATCAGAGCATTAGAATGATCCCAGGGCTAGACCAACCTGTATCCAATCAGAGCATTAGAATGATCACAAGGCTAGACCAACCTGTATCCAATCAGAGCATTAGAATGATCACAGGGCTAGACCAACCTGTATCCAATCAGAGCATTAGAATGATCCCAGGGCTAGACCAACCTGTATCCAATCAGAGCGTTAGAATGATCCCAGGGCTAGACCAACCTGTATCCAATCAGAGCGTTAGAATGATTACAGGGCCGGAAGGGCCCCGCCCTGGGGTAGTTTGATTCATGGCAAGAATTTTAAACTGCAGGGCCCTTACTGAGCTCCTATTTTTAGCCAGCAGCTGTACATACCGACGGCCATAGCCGGCATTAATTATAGCCCCCACATCACTGCCTCACTATCTGCCAGCGCTCTAACAGGACTCTAACTCCCAGCCGGATTAGCAGCACTCACACAATTGGTACAGAGAGTCCTGATACAGGAGCCCCGCCCCCTCTGCTATCTCTAAATGACACTGTTACACAGCAAATAATTCCCTCTGCCATTTAACCTTTTATTCTTCAACCAATAAATGTATTTGTAGCTGTAATATTGGTGTGTAGGCGCCATCTCAGTGCCTTGTGCCTGAGTCTGAGCTTTCAGCCAGCGCTACCCATTAGAACTGCTTTCAGCTAACCTATTGTTTCTCCTACTCCCATGTAACTGGAGGAGTCCCAAGCCGGACTTGGATTTCTTACTATTGAGTGCTATTCTGATACCTACTGGGAGCTGCTATCTTGCCCCCTTCCCATTGTTCTGCTGATCGGCTGCTGGGGGTGAGGGGGGGGGGATATCACTCCAACTTGCAGCGCAGCAGTAAAGTGTGCCTGAGTCTGAGCTTTCAGAAGGAGCCAGCGCTACACATTAGAACTGCTTTCAGCTAACCTATTGTTTCTCCTACTCCCGTGTAACTGGAGGAGTCCCAAGCCGGACTTGGATTTCTTACTATTGAGTGCTATTCTGATACCTACTGGGAGCTGCTATCTTGCTCCCTTCCCATTGTTCTGCTGATCGGCTGCTGGGGGTGAGGGGGGGGGGATATCACTCCAACTTGCAGCGCAAGGTGACAGTATGCCTATTTCTGTCAATGTGGCCATCATGGGCAGTTTTTGGCTCATTACATTGGTCCGAATGCTGTGAATCGTTTCCCTGGAAAAGCCGTCAGAGGCTTCTCTGTAACGAGGAGACAGAAAAAAAAGGTCCATGGGGGTGATGAGTCACGATCCGGCGCAAATTCCTGGTGCTTCTAGTCGGCCCGGGGCAGCTGTCCCACCAGGGAGCTCAATGTGTCAGAGAGTGATCGTCTTACAGGGGCTTTGTAATGGGGCTGTTCTATATAAAGACTCGCAGCTGAAGAGCAAAGTCAGCTGGATAAGCAGGAGGCTTCCAACAGGAAAAGAAATTCCTCCTTCCCTTCTGATTCATTCACTCTTTGCTGTAACTCCGACGCTGCCCGAGCTCTGAGGGCAAAGGAGAACCAAGCCATGGCCTTACCGACCCAGCAGGCTGATGAGTTGCGCCTCTACCAGCAAACTCTGCTCCAAGATGGACTCAAGGACATGCTGGACCACGACAACTTTATAGACTGTGTTCTAAAGATCCAGGGCAAGGAGTTTCCCTGCCACCGCCTGGTGCTGGCCGCCTGTAGCCCTTACTTCCGAGCCATGTTCCTTTCCAACCTGGAGGAGGGCAAGAAGAAGGAAATTGACCTAGAAGATGTCGATCCAGACGTGATGGGGAAGATCCTCCATTATATCTACACTTCTGAGATCGAGATCACAGAGAAGAACGTCCAGGACATATTCTCGGTGGCCAACATGTTCCAGATCCCCTCGATATTCACAGTGTGTGTGTCTTTCCTCCAGAAGAAGCTCTGCCTTAGCAACTGTCTGGCCATATTCCGCCTGGGCTTGCTGTTGGATTGTCCCCGTCTGGCCGTCTCCGCCAGGGACTTTGTATGCGACCGATTCCACCTGATTGCCAGAGACGAAGAGTTCTACGACCTTTCCCCCGATGAGCTGATTGCCGTTATCTCCAGCGACTCCCTCAACATTGAGAAGGAAGAAGAAGTCTTTGAGGTGGTCCTGAAATGGGCGTTGAAAGAGAAAGAAAAACGCGCCAAGGCGTTGCCCATCATCTTTGAGAGCATTCGCTTCCGCCTTATACCCCAAGACTATATAAAGAACAAGGTGGAGAAGCACGAGTTGGTCAAGTCCGACAAGGAACTCTTGAAGAAACTCCAGATGGTCAAAGACGCCCAAGAAGGAAAATTACCTGCGGCCGTAAAGAAAACCCCTTCAAAAGCGAGTGAGGGCAAAGATGGGGAAGGCGTAGTCAACGGGGACTTGGAGGAAGAGGAAGAAGCCCTTCCTGGAATTCTGAACGACACGCTCAGGTTCGGCATGTTTCTAAAGGATATGATATTCATGATCAGCGACACTGGGGCGGTGGCCTACGACCCAAGCGCTAACGAATGCTTCTTCGCCTCACTCTCCGCCCAGATCCCCAAAAACCACGTCAGCCTGGCCACTAAGGAGAACCAACTCTTTGTAGCTGGCGGCCTTTATTATAATGAGGAAAACAAGGACGACCCACTGAGCTCTTACTTCCTGCAGGTATGGTCTTTAGTCATTTGTGTTGATTGGGGGAGAGTATTGTGTATATATTTACCCCCCCCCAGTATAATCATGGGGTAGAGGGAAGGGGGGTCACTGCCTGCGCTTTGTCTCCTGGTGAAACAGTAATGTGGTTTCTACCAAATATAGGGTTACTATAAGTAGGGGTAAGTAGAAGAGGTATGTGCCTAGGTGCAACGGTTGAGGGAGGTGTAGGGACATACTGTACCTCTTTTCCCTATCCCTAGTTCCACCCCCCCCCCATTGCCTACAGCATTACCTCCCGCTTTGGGTGCTGGGCAGACTTCCCAGAGGCTATTATCCCCCCACTGCTACTATAGGCACCATCTCTCCCTACTATACCTGCTATCCCACAGTCCCAGTCCCTTCCCAGAGGCTATTATCCCCCCACTGCTACTATAGGCACCATCTCTCCCTACTATACCTGCTATCCCACAGCCCCAGTCCCTTCCCCAGAGGCTATTATCCCCCCACTGTTACTATAGGCACCATCTCTCCCTACTATACCTGCTATCCCACAGCCCCAGTCCCTTCCCCAGAGGCTATTATCCCCCCACTGTTACTATAGGCACCATCTCTCCCTACTATACCTGCTATCCCACAGCCCCAGTCCCTTCCCAGAGGCTATTATCCCCCCCACTGCTACTATAGGCACCATCTCTCCCTACTATACCTGCTATCCCACAGCCCCAGTCCCTTCCCAGAGGCTATTATCCCCCCACTGCTACTATAGGCACCATCTCTCCCTACTATACCTGCTATCCCACAGCCCCAGTCCCTTCCCAGAGGCTATTATCCCCCCACTGCTACTATAGGCACCATCTTTCCCTACTATACCTGCTATCCCACAGCCCCAGTCCCTTCCCAGAGGCTATTATCCCCCACTGCTACTATAGGCACCATCTCTCCCTACTATACCTGCTATCCCACAGCCCCAGTCCCTTCCCAGAGGCTATTATCCCCCCACTGCTACTATAGGCACCATCTCTCCTTACTATACCTGCTATCCCACAGCCCCAGTCCCTTCCCAGAGGCTATTATCCCCCCACTGCTACTATGGGCACCATCTCTCCCTACTATACCTGCTATCCCACAGCCCCAGTCCCTTCCCAGAGGCTATTATCCCCCACTGCTACTATAGGCACCATCTCTCCCTACTATACCTGCTATCCCACAGCCCCAGTCCCTTCCCAGAAGCTATTATCCCCCCCACTGCTACTATAGGCACCATCTCTCCCTACTATACCTGCTATCCCACAGCCCCAGTCCCTTCCCAGAGGCTATTATCCCCCCACTGCTACTATAGGCACCATCTCTCCCTACTATACCTGCTATCCCACAGCCCCAGTCCCTTCCCAGAGGCTATTATCCCCCCACTGCTACTATAGGCACCATCTCTCCCTACTATACCTGCTATCCCACAGCCCCAGTCCCTTCCCAGAGGCTATTATCCCCCCACTGCTACTATAGGCACCATCTCTCCCTACTATACCAGAACAGACTATACCTACTATACTAGACACCTAGTATCTAAAGAAGTGTTCCATTTTGCACCACCAATATCAGATAAATGATCAGAGAAGTGGGGAAAGGGGGAGTTTGTAAATTAGATGGGGGCCAACAGTGACCCTTTGCCATTAGACAGATTTAAATCATTGGTGCTATACAACGCCATACCCAGGTCTTGGAGAAGGGATAAAATTACTGATTAGCCCCCGAAGCCCACCGCCCAGTAATTTCACCCCCAGGCCAAGGAGCTAGAGGAACAGATCTGACTTATGAATGAAAGCAGCCATACACAGGCCTGACCATGTACCCTTTCTGCCAAGTTGGCCTAGGGACTGGGCTGCAGATTGTATGGCTACTTTCATGTTGTTCAGAGGGATTGTGCAAAGCTCCACCCAGTTCTTCTGGGAAACAAGTATGGAGCCCAATGCCAGAAATATGTCATTTCCTTGACAGTCCTTGAACAATCATTGGCCTTAGCCCCATGGCTCTTCTTGGGTTTCTTGCAACTCATTACTAATGCACTTCCACTGGGCTGCACTGATTCCACTATGTTGGCATTTTGTAGTTCGATCACCTGGATTCTGATTGGCTGGGAATGCCCCCTGTCCCCTCAGCACGGTGCCTGTTTGGTCTCGGGGAGTCGGACAATTCCATATACCTGATTGGTGGAAAGGAACTAAAAGAAGGAGAACAGACGCTGGACACTGTTCTATGCTACGACCGTCCGTGAGTATGAAATATCTTCTCAAATCAATGGAAGATACTGATATGATCCAGTAGTTGCTACTAGTAGCTGGCGAGAACTTGGTTCCTATGTATTGAACCAACTTCCCGTCATGTTATGTTTCCGACTTTCAGAATAATCTTTGCTTGTTCTTTGTAGGTCATTTAAATGGGGAGAGTCGGACCCGCTACCCTATCAAGTGTACGGTCACACCGTGGTGTCCCATGATAATCTGGTCTACGTTCTTGGAGGCAAAGGAAATGAAAAGTAAGTCAAGGAAAATCCCATAGAATTCAAGAATTCTAGAATTCAAGTCTACTTGGTGGAAAGAGTGTATGACCTTCATTACCCAACAGGCACTACTGATTCTATATGAAAAGTCCCTCTTGTATTTCCCCTACAGGAAATGTTTAAAAAGAGTTTGTGTCTACAACCCCAAGAAGTTTGAATGGAAGGACCTAGCACCAATGAAAACCGCTCGGTCGCTATTCGGAAGCACTGTCCACAAGGGAAAGATCTTAATCGCCGCCGGAGTTACAGACACGGGTTTAACCAACACCATCGAAGCGTATGATGTCAAGACCAATAAGTAAGTCAAAGCTTTTGAAAAAGCTACAATGGTACCTACAATTCTACAGACATTTATCTGTATTTATCCAAATGTTCTCAAGTTGCGTTGAAGACTTCCTCAACGGAGGTCTTCTCCATTACAAGCAGCACCACAGTCCCCCAAGCAGTCCTATAGAGAAGGTGCTAAAGAAACAATATATTATGACCAAAAGTGTGTGGACGCGACTGTTAAGGATATTGATATAAAGTTGATCCTCCCTTTGCTACTAAAACAGCCTTTATACCCTCTACTCTTCTGGGAAGGCTTCCACTAGGTTTTGGAACATTGTTGGTGGGATTTGCTCTTCTGGGAAGGCTTCCACTAGGTTTTGGAACATTGTTGGTGGGATTTGCTCTTCTGGGAAGGCTTCCACTAGGTTTTGGAACATTGTTGGTGGGATTTGCTCTTCTGGGAAGGCTTCCACTAGGTTTTGGAACATTGTTGGTGGGATGTGCTCTTCTGGTATGGCTTCCACTAGGTTTTGGAACATTGTTGGTGGGATGTGCTCTTCTGGGAAGGCTTCCACTAGGTTTTGGAACATTGTTGGTGGGATTTGCTCTTCTGGGAAGGTTTTCACTAGGTTTTGGAACATTGTTGGTGGGATTTGCTTCAAAAGGCCTGGCTCACACTTGAGGTATTCAGTTGGGCTGAGGTCAGGGCCAGTCAAGTTCTTCCACTACCAACTTAGCATCTCCCATAGGGTGCTGAAATACGAAAGAGCCTTCTCTAAACTAAAAGTAGGGAGCCCGGAAGTGTCAAGAACTTGATAGTGTATGACTTAATGGCACCCAGGTCTGCAATGGTGGGTTCATGGCCAATTCCAAGAGGTGTCTGATAGGGCATCTTAATATTAGAAGTGGAAAGTTTAACTATTAATATTGCAATCACATAATTCCTCAACAGATGAAGGACCAAACTTTGGCTTGAGCAGCTGATACCGAGGTTTCCTTTTTCTGCCCTAATGTTTCCAGCTGAATAGATTTCCCCTTATGGTATATTGTTTCTTTATTCCCCAGGTGGGAGGAGTTCACAGAGTTCCCCCAGGAACGTAGCTCCCTCAGCCTCGTCAGCATGAACGGGACCCTTTATGCTATTGGGGGATTTGCCACCACGGAGAACGAATCGGGGGAGTTTGTTCCGACAGAACTGAACGACATATGGAGGTAACACCGACCAGATCATTCTTATAAAGAGAACGTTGTTTGTAGGACAGCAGTGTCTTCAATAGGCTACCCACAAGTGGAGCAACAGAAGTAATATGGAGACTAGTAATTGTTTAGTTGTTCAAATTTGTTTCAATGCAGCCATTTTATTTCACTCTTGATGCCTATAGGTTCAACGAAGAGGAGAAGAAATGGGAAGGAATTCTTAGAGAGATTCGATATGCGTCTGGAGCGACCTTCGTTGCAGCGCGGCTCAATATCCTGCGACTAACGAAGATGTAACGACGCGCCAGGCAATGGAAGCTTAGGCCAAGGATATAGAGAACATGAACGAACTATGGGGCTTACTGATGGTGGGACATGTTGCTGGGTCAAAATATTCCTAAGGCCCCACCCCTGAGGAGCAAAAGGCATTCCTGCCTAACATTTTCCTGTGCTCTAGAAAGGCACAACCTCGGCCCAGGAGCTGACAATTCCTTACACAGTTTGTAGCTATCAACTCCCTGTCATTTCTACGTGTGCGGCCACAATGCCCAACAGTAGCCATCCTAGCCACAGAGGCAGTTCAAGCTGATATTATGGTACATATACCCACAGATTATATCATTGGTAGGGATGCACTGAATCCAGGATCAGGTTCAGCAGGATTTGGCCAAATCCAAGTGTCTGGCCGATTTGGGTTCAGTTCAGTATTCGGATGAATCTTTCACAAAGAATTTGTTGTTCGGTCAAACCCCAAAATAATGGATTTGGTGCATCCCTATTTGTAGGAAACCAAAGCCCCATCTCAACATATGCAACCATTCCTCACCTGAGGCAGCATTTTACCCCCAAAAAATCCTTACAACCCCAATCGGAGCTCTCCTAGACTGGTCTGAATCACACCCAGTTGCTAAATGATTTTCAAAAAATTGCCTGCAGTCCAGTAAACTGGTCTGGTACAATTCCAGCAATGAAAATGAGCAATTGGTTGCCATGGGTTACTGGACCAGGGCAGGTACCTAAATTCCCCGATACCTATCAAAGTAAGGATCTTCGGTTCCTTATCTATAGCTATACTAAAACTCCCAGAATTCCCAGCCAGCACGGACTTCCTGCAATAAAGGTCAGCCGCTAATGCTTTTAATTGGCTGTCGGGGCAACACCGGTATCCCCATAGGCCTCTGTTTGTACAGGAAACAATATATTTATGGTTGCACAAGGATTTTTATATTTGAATCTTCAAACTCAACGTACAAAATCAGTGCTAATTCTACTGAGATTTTTACATGATAAAGGAAAATAAAGATACAAAAATCTGCTTTCTGGGAGTATTATGGTCATTTCTCATGTCTCAGCCTCTGTGCTCTTGATAGGGAGAGGTGGGCCCTTAGCGGGGAGGCGGGGCGAGGCCGGAATGGTGGGCCCCACCTTCCCCAGTCCGACACTGCTGATTGGTTACAATGAACCCTATTCTACTGGAAACAATGTTCATCAGTAGGTGGGGGGGGGGTCTGGGATTACTTGGTTTTACCGCACCCAAGCTTGTTGAACCCCCAACTAAATGAGTAACATTTACAACACGTATTTCCCAACATTAAATTCCATAGCAATATATGATACAGTGGTCCCCATCAAAACAAAAAAAGGGGTGTTTGTTTTAATGATCCAACATGTTGGGTAACCTTTTCAGTTGATAACCCTGGGGCAGTGCTCTCCAACTTCTGTGGTACTGATAATGGAAGCCAGTTTTGGCCACTCCGCTTTTTTAAACCACACCTACTTCAAACCACTCCCCTATTAACACATTTTTTAAAGACCATACCCACATAACTCCTCACTTACCCCCATGTGGCTTAAATACGATAAAAAAAAAACCCAAAATGACGATCTTAACGAAATTTCCATTTTATATAAAAAATAAAATCATCGAAAATTGCTCAAATGTATTTTTTTTATTTTCTCAAAGAATTTTTTTGTTTTTTTACTATTTAAAAAGGAAAGAACATGTTGTTTATTTGTCAGATTGGCAATAGGCAAGTGGTTGAGATTTTTTTCCCCCGATTCGGAATCGCCGCACACATCTTCGTCTAAATTGTGCTCCGGACGTTTCCTCGCTAAATAAAAAAAGTTGTATTTTTTTTTTTATTCCTTTTCTACGACTACGTTTATTATGATCTCCTATCCCTTCTAACCACGCCCCTTTTTCCACTTGAAAGCACTAGAGACATGAAAAACGGTTAACGGGCAATACTACGGTGAGACAGCGGGGGGGGGGGGGGGAGCTGTATAGGAAAGCATACGATATAGTGAAAAAAAGGGGGATATTGACGATTTTGTTTCCTTTTCCGACAGAGTCTAGTGTTTTTGACCATTTTTCTTTTCTATCTACAAAAAGAAAGAAAATTAAAAAAAAAAAAAACGGAAATGAAAAGACGGGAAGAAGTTGAAAGCCGAATACTGAACATTTTGTAGAGCGTCTTCCGCTCCTTCTCCCAGAATGCTTTGCATTCATTATGCCGCCCAGTGTCCAATCAGCAGACTAGTTTTTTTAATAAAATCAAAAAAAGCTCCTCCTGGTAGCCGGCGGACTTAAAGGCAAAGTTCAGCTTTTATACACTGGAGACAAGGGGGGGAGGGGGGAAACTTTGGCGGATATTTAACGACCCAAGAACAGTCCATTCTAAAAAGTTCAACGGTCCGGTAGATAGCAGGACTCCCCCCAGGGCTGATATTGGTTCGGTCCGGTGGTGCCAAGGTAAAGCCATACACATAAACACATCCCTACCGCCCAATACTATAGCTCCGTGGAGCCTTTTACTGTTTAAAGGGGAAGTAAAGATGTTCACAACAAGTTGAAACCTGCTGCCGTTTCCATACATAAAGCAATGTATCTAACTGGGATTAAAGCTCATATTCTGACCAGAGAAACATTTAAAGGGGATATAAACCTTCAATAGAAGTCTAGCCTTTAATATTGGAGCACGAAGAGAACCCCATCCCCATCTTGCTCCACTCTGACATAGGGAGATCACTATAGGAGCTGATAAACTGTCGTTTAGGGGGCTAGAAAACGGTTTCATGCTGGACTACAGTTCCCAGTATCCTCAGTGTGCTTCAAAGGCTGTAACACTGATGGACGGTGTACGTCCCCCTCTGAAGGTTCTATGGAACATCTATCCATAATATAAGATATCTTCTGCAACTGTCTAGACCAAGCCCAAGACCAAGACCAAGACCAAGACCAAGAAGACCATCTTCCTGCTCTGGGAACTAAATCCTTATTCATTAGTTCATTACCAGGGGGTTGCCAAGCTCTGCGACCAATGAACAAGCTCCTTGGGATCATGGGGGGCTGGTCTTAAGAAGCCAATTGGTTGAACCTAGAGCTTGGCTCAATGGGTTGCATTGAGAGAATGATCTATCCCTTTAAAGCGAAACTACCCCCTACTAGTTACCTCGGATCTGTCCAAGGGCCTCGTGTATCTTAATACAGTCCTGGAGCTCCTCCTCGTGACTTAATATCCTTATATATTCCAGTAGGGGGTACATAATCCCTAATTAAAAAGCTTTAGAACAAAACCACAAGGTTTCGGCAAAGTGCTGCAATACACAGTATCCGGATAAAAGGGGCGTGACAACATCTGACTATATACACGTTATATATAGATTTATAGGGGGGGGACAGAAACACTGAGCTGGTCACAATATGGGCCCCGCTAGACCCCCCAACTCCAGCCTCGGACCCTATTGCTGAAAGACAAACTTTACCAACCCCTTATTGCCAATGAATAAACGGAGGCTGCTGGGAGTAGTAGTTTAGGCGGATAACTGAGACCCATTTACCTCTACAAATTACCACTACTCATCACATTAAAGGGGTGGTTCACCTTTGAATTAACTTTAATACGTTATAGAATGAGCGATTAATAGCAACTTTTCAATTGGTCTTTGTTTATTTAATTTTTTTTAATACTTATACTTTTTGAATTATTTGCCTTCTTCCAACTCATTCCTATTCATATGCCCATGTCTCACTCCTACCACAGCCTGGTCGCTATAGTAATTTGGACCCTAGCAACCGCATACCTGCTCCAAAAGAATTCGAGAGCTGCCGAACAAAAAGTTAAATAATTCAGAGGCCACGCCTAATAAAAAAACGAAGACCAATTGCAAATTGTCTCAGAATATGACTCTCTAAAGGTGAACAACCCCTTTGAGATACGGTGATATAAAACAATCCCCCTGGGGTGAACGTTGGCATGGACTAACTAGAACCCGGGGGTGAAATGTACGGACATATGAAGGAGGAGGACGAGGGGCGTATTGAGCCCCGAGTAAAGCAAACGGGGAGGGGGGGGCAGCCGGAGAGAATTCCTTGTTCTGCCGACAGAAGGGGGATCCGGTCAAGCAGAGGAGACCAACCACAGTTGCTAAGCAACCATACCCTGCCCGAGACTGGCAGCCGCTTTGCACAAATATCCATCATTTGAGAGCGTTCCCCTGGACGTCACTTAAGTCTCCAAAATGCCCCCCCCCCCCCACCTCCAGCGCGAAAGCCCCAAAACGCTCGAGATTACAAAATAATAACATTATAAATTTTTTCCTTAAAAAAAACAGGGGGGGGTGGTGCATTAGGAATGTGTGCAAATAAATCGTTACAAAGGAAGGAAATGGAAACCGAGAAATCTCGCCGGGATTTGGCGTGACGCTATAACGCACACGCGTGGAGCGAATCACTAGTAGCCCTTTCCGGTCTCGCCAAGCAACGGCGTCACGGCTAGGTGTATACTGAGCGGCTACTGGTGCAAGGTGCTATTAAAAGGACAACAAGATGGTTTCTCCCTCCCTTATACCCCCCCCATTTACGTGTGGGGGTGGGATCTAAAGGGAAGGGAGGCAAAGTCATAGACAACCGTATCAGTTGTACTGAGGGGCACTTTGAAGTCTTAACTTGGCCTTTAGTTATTGTTGGTGTTGACCCGTCCGGCAGGAAACAGTGGCGGGGGCGGGGGAAGGTGGTGAGTGGGAGGAGCCATGCTGTGGGCGAGCGAGTGGAGAAGCGGCAAACCCATCGAGTGCTGTTGGAGGGTCGGGGAGAGACCAGGGCTGGTCTGGCCAGGCGAGTTGCCGCTCTGGGACGAGGCGGAGAGACTGGCGGCCGTGCCCGGGCTGCCCGGAGTCAGAGGATTGCCCCCCTGGAAGCACTTTTCCCTGTGGGCTTTCAGCATGTTGGAGAAACGGAAGCGCTGGCCGCACACGTTGCAGGGGTAGGGCTTCTCGCCGGTGTGCGTCCGCCGGTGCCGCTTCATGTTGGGCCGGCTGGTGAAGCTCTTGCCGCAGATCTCGCAGATGAACGGCTTCTCTCCTGCAGGAACAGGGAAAGAGAGAGAATAGGGATGGGGCAGAGAGCGGTCACTGGCGAGACTTGCACATCGCTGCTCACAGCTATCAGCCACTAGCCCCGGGGGCTCCTGGGAGATCCCCCCCGGGAGCATCATGGCCTCTTCCTGTGGCTGGGACATAACAAAAAAACCTGAACATGTTTAATAGAAAGAAAGAAATGGCAGGTTTTTTATAACGGGGCAACTATATGACTGGGCCGACCGTGGGCTGACCACACAGATGCTTATTAAAGGGGAAGGAAAGGTACAAACTCAGTAAGAAAGGTAAATACAGCCATAAGCACTCACAGAAACACTGCAGAGTCCTCTATCAAAAGAAACACAGGATTTCTTGTCTCCTTTTGTGTAAACATGTTCTTCTGTGTCAGACTTCCTCTCTCCTTCAGGGCACGGGCACGAGTCTGCTCAGTTTGCTCCTCTCTCCATCCCAACAGTGCTGTAATCTGAGCTACCAGCAGCCAGAGCTGCAGCAGGGAAGCTACTGAGAACAAGCTAAAATGGCGGCTGTACAGTAATGGTTTCTGCAGAATAAATATAAGGTTCTAGGTGGCACTAATGTGGCGAATCTATTGGCAGTAAAATGCCTTTCCTTCCCCTTTAAGAACAAATGAACTAGTGAGCTGCGTCTTATTGGCAGCTGCCCGAGTTCATTCATTTGCATGATAACGTGCCAGGAGGATGAATGAGGACGGAAAAGGCAATAGATTTTTATGGGACCCTATAGAACAAAAGATTGAAAGGGTTAATGCACTGGGGAGGAACTCTAGGTCTATTTCTATCCAGAGCCCTACTAGGAACCCTGGGTAATTAATATCCAGCTGCCCAGGTACACTCTGATTCTCTGATTGTACTTCCTGCTCAAGGGCTGTCCTCTTTCCAAAGAGCAAAGGGGCGGAGCTTGGACTTAAACAAGGGTCTACTTAGGAAAGCCCGCATTCTCCACCATGCCAACTGGCAACTCCCTTCACGTGCATGGCCGGTATATAGATAATATACTGGGGTTGGTGGGTCACTGCATAATAAATATGGCTTCTTTGGTAGGAGGAGCTGATCTCTGTGTGTACAAAAACAAAAAAGTCCACTCTACAGGCCAAAACTGTATGCCTGACCATGGGAAGGAGAGCAGCCCAGGAGCAGGAAGTACAGAGAATGGGTGCAGGGTAGTTACAGTTAGGGCTAGAGCAAATTGGCCAGGGTTACCCCTTTAGAGACTGGAGGAATGATATAAGGAGAGAAAACGAGAGTGCGCTACGGACGTATAACGAGTGCTGGAAGTGACGGGGGGAGAAGAGCCGCTTTGGTGCTGGGGGGTGGGGTATAAACAATATTAAATGATTGTCCTTACTTTCCTTACCGGTATGGGTCTTCATGTGTTCGTCAAAATACTGCTTCATGTTAAAGTCCTTGCCGCACCACTGACACATGAACTGCTTGTGCCCGATGTGGATGCTCATGTGGGAGCGCAGCTGGTACTTGTACTGAAAGCGCTCGTGGCAGTTCTGCGGGAAGGAACGACCATGTTTCAGGTCACGCAGGAAACCATGCCGGCAGCAGCAACACCGCGCAATTAACACTTGGCCTGAGAAGGGTCTACTTGGGAAAACCCGCATTCTCCACCAAGCAAACTGGCAACTCCCTGGTATAGATAATATACTAAGGTTGGTGGGTTACTGCATAATAAATATGGCTTCCTTGGTAGGAGGAGCCTCTCAACATCACTAGGGCGGGGCCAAGGGATACCATAGCCATAGCAATGGCTCCTCATACTGCTCTATGGCAATAAAAGATTAAAGGGTAACTCCTATGTGAGTGACTGAAATAACGCCTAAGGATCTTACCTCACACTTGAATGGTTTCTCCCCAGAGTGCTGGAGTGAGTGGACCTTGAGGGACATGCTGCGCTTGAACGACTTGCCGCAGGTCTCGCAGGTGAAAGGCATATCCTTTGTGTGCGCTGCGGGGACAGGAACAGAGTTAGTCTCGGCACAGAGACCCCCATACCTTGAGAATGTGATCTCTAAAAGCTGTATGTGTCTCTCTGTTTATATATCTGTCTCTCTGCTGTTCTGACTTCTGAAACAATGTAGCACAGGAAAAAGTTTATATTTGGATTGACATTGCTCTTAAAGGGGCGGTTCACCATTTAGTATGTCACAAAATGCCCTACTCCTAGCAACTTTGCAACTGGTCTTCATTATATACATATATATATATATTTTTTTTTTTTAAATAGTTTTTGAATTATTTGCCTTCTTCTTCTGACTCTTTCCAGTGGGGGTCACTGACCCCGGCAGCAAAACCTATTGCTCTGTGAGGCTCCAGTGTCATTGTTATTGTTACTTTTTATTCCTTATCTTTCTATTCAGCCCCTCCTACTCATATTCCCATCTCTAGTTTAAACAACTGCATGGTTGCTAGGGTAAATAAGGCCATAGCAACCAGAGAGCTGCTACAATACCAAATGGAGGGCCGCTGAACAAAAAGCTAAATAACTAAAAAACCATAAACTAGGTTCGGGGGTTCGGCAGAATCCATCAGGGTGGGTTCGGGGGTTCGGCAGAATCCATCAGGGTGGGTTCGGGGGTTCGGCAGAATCCATCAGGGTGGGTTCGGGGGTTCGGCAGAATCCATCAGGGTGGGTTCGGGGGTTCGGCAGAATCCATCAGGGTGGGTTCGGGGGTTTACATGACAAAAAGTCCCATGATTTTTAGGATTTGGATTCGGTTCGACCCAGAGCGTGGATCTGGCTGAATCCCAAACCCAAACCTGCGTCCCTACGATAAAAAATGACCAATTGCAAATTGTCTCAAATTATTAATGTCTGCATAATATCAAAAGTCAATTTAAAGGTGACCCACCCCTTTAAGAAAAGCCTTCGGCATCCCACCTGCAACTCCCGGCCAGCTCAAGGTGCCACTCACCGACCAGATGCTTTCGGACGTGGGCCATGGTGTAGAACTTCTTCTCGCAGATGTCGCAGGAGAACTTCTTCTCGGCGTAGCCGTGCACTATCTTGTTATGCTCGTGCAGCGACCACAGCTTCTTGAAGGTCTTCCCGCACGTTAAGCACTGAAAGCAGAGATGCGGTTGGTCAGCGCCACAGCTTGTGCTTTATGGAGTTTATCGTTGCAGTTACCTCCTCCACCACCAGGTGGCATTACTCTTATAAATATAATTATATTCTTTAATATAAATGTGCGACAGCGACAGGTGACAGTTGCTGCAGGATTACAGGGGGTTGCCCTAGGGCCGTGATCCCCAACCAGTGGCTCAGGGGCAACATGTTGCTCCCCAACCCCTTGGATGTTGCTCCCAGTGCCCCCAAACCAGGGAGTTATTTTTGAATTCCTGACTTGGGGGCAAGTTTTGGTTGAATAAAAACAAGATTTCCTACCAAATAAAGCCCCTGTAAGCTGATAGGGTGCATAGAGGCCCCTAATAGCCAATCACAGCCCTTATTTGGCTCCTCCATGAACTATTATGGTGCTTGTGTTGCTGCCCAAGTCTTTTTACATTTGACTGTGGGGTTGGGGGCCCCTGCCCTACGGCATGAAGGCACAAACATTTCCGCAGGGTTAAAGCACACAGGCGTTCTGCTCGATGGCTCAGGCCTGCAGTCTGCCATTTGGAACAGAATGTCACCGGTGCGATAGTGACCTTGGTGCATAACAAACAGCAAAACAACCCGTGGGTAGGAACGTGCCACTAAATGTCCCTAAGTACTGCCTGTATCCTGGGAACTGCTCTGGGTACTCACCTGGGGCCTTCTCTGTATATATCATACGTTCCTGCTGAATTGGGCTTAGTACAGGGGAATCCCTATGTGCCATAGTTTTATGGTATCTCTCTGTACAGGCTATGGGCAAACTTAGGGGGCTGTTCCTGCTGAATTGTGCTTAGTACAGGGGAATCCCTATGCTGCCATAGTGTTATGGTATCTCTCTGTACAGGCTATGAGCAAACTTAGGGGGCTGTTCCTGTTGAATTGTGCTTAGTACAGGGGAATCACTATGCTGCCATAGTTTTATAGTATCTCTCTGTACAGGCTATGAGCAAACTTAGGGGGCAGTTCCAACTGAATTGTGCTTAGTACAGGGGAATCCCTATGCTGCCATAGTTTTATGGTATCTCTCTGTACAGGCTATGGACAAATTAGGGGGCTGTTCCTGCTGAATTGTGCTTAGTACAGGGGAATCCCTATGTGTCATAGTGTTATGGTATCTCTCTGTACAGGCTATGAGCACCTATTTCAGTCATAGCGGCTTTCCCAGGAATCCCTTGCGACCAGGACCGGCACCATTTGCACTTAGTAAAAACAGAAATTTCACTCCAGTGTGCATGTCTTGGGGCCACAGGGGAACCCTGGGAAAGTCACCAAGATGGCCCAATCACTATCGGAGTCAGAGGGCTTGTAATATAGGGGCATCTATATAGACATGGGGGGCAGGATATAGAAAGCAGTGGCACTAAAGAGAACAATGAAGGCTCTGGGCAAAGCTGAAGCTGCACAATCCCACTCCTGCCCTTGCTACAATGACAGTCACAGCTGGGGGGCTCCAGAGATGTGCCCTGCATGGGGGTCACCGACAGCCCCCCTGTATAGTGAAGGGAACTCAGGCAGAAAGGTCAGCGGCAGCGGCACGGCGGCTCCTAATGAGAAACGGCACGGCATGCTGGGAATTCACTGGCACCGCCGCTGTCAACTGATCCATCCTTTGTTGCCATAGCTACCAGGCATGGGGGTCACACACGCTCACAAGGCATGTATTGTTACCAGTCAGCTGTCACTGATCTTGTATTCGGAATAATGAAAGCGCATTGCTGATTGGTTGTTATGGTGCCGGGCAGAACCTCAGCTCCTGTTACTGCGTATAACCGCTAAGCACTCTAAAAATATTTTATATACCCCCTACTGTAAATGATAAGGATATTAGCAGTCACTGAGGGGTTCTGTGCCCATATAAAGGCACAAGGCTGCAGGCTGAGTTATACAGGGAACTCTGAGTATCACTCATGTATTATAAGGGATAATGTACCCCCTACTGTAAATGATAAGGATATTAGCAGTCACTGAGGGGTTCTGTGCCCCCCATATAAAGGCACAAGGCTGCAGGCTGAGTTATACAGGGAACTCTGAGTATCACTCATGTATTATAAGGGATAATGTACCCCCTACTGTAAATGATAAGGATATTAGCAGTCACTGAGGGGTTCTGTGCCCCCCATATAAAGGCACAAGGCTGCAGGCTGAGTTATACAGGGAACTCTGAGTATCACTCATGTATTATAAGGGATAATGTACCCCCTACTGTAAATGATAAGGATATTAGCAGTCACTGAGGGGTTCTGTGCCCATATAAAGGCACAAGGCTGCAGGGAACCCTTATGATAAAGGGTAGGAATGGGGCAGGAGGTTCCTACCTGAATGTTCTTTTCACAGTCCGTCTGGTGATGCAGCATCAATTCACTCTCCAGCAGGAACCGTTTGCCACATTTATCACAAATCCGCATCCGGCTGTGGGTGACGTTCATGTGCTTCTCCAGGTACCACCTATTGTTGAACACCCTAGGGCACTTCTTACACGGGAAGTTCTGCTTCTCTTCAAATTTGCCTTTCTGGCCCACCCCATCCTGTCCTCCTTTCTTTTTCCTCCTCCCACTGCCTCCTGCTCCCCTTTGATTTCGAGTTCCTTTGGAACCTTTCGTCAGCTTGGTGGCCTTGTCGTCGCTAGGGGATGGGCTTTCCTCCTCAGCGGAGTTTTCATCCTTGGCAATCTCCTCCGTCTCATCATTGTCCCTGTCCTCCTCCCGCGATTCCTCGTTGTCATCATCGCTCTGCATGCCTTCGTCTTCTTCATCCTCCAACATGTCTAAAAAGTCATCTTCTTCCTCCAGCCCACCTTCCTCCTCCTCGTTCTCATCGTCTCCATCCTCCTCAGAGCCTCGGTCGTCTCCATCCGATCGATCTAGGACCGTTACCGGCTCTGAGGAACCTTTTCCGTCTGTCCCCTTGGAGACATTTAGTGTCTGGTTATTCAAATTGACCTCTACTATTATCTGCTCCCTGTTGAAGGACTCTTGGCTTTCAATGTCCTCTTCAGAGTCTCCTCCTTCGATTTTACAAACCCTCTGTCCACTCCTCTCCTCATCTTTGAAATACTGCTTGGGTGACGATGTGTTGGGAAGATGCCCTTTGGTTACACTGTCCTCTACTCTGACCGAGTAAGGGTCATTCCCTTCCCGTGCATAAATTTTAGTTGGAGGTGCATCCACCTCCTGCTTGATCTCCCTGTAGAACTGCGGTGGCATTACAGTGGGAGTATCATTCCTAGTGTCCTCTGCTTCTAGAATATCATTGGCCATGGACAGGTTTAAGGACCTGCTGTGGATCAACTCCTGACATGACGTAACGATTTCGTTCATTTGCAGCACCGCCGCCGCGTTGAGGACGTCCTGCACGTTGCAGCCGTTGACCAACAGCTTGGAGGTGTAGATGAAGTTGAGGATCTGCTGGAAGCCTCGAGACGTCAGGGCTTCCAAGGACAGTTCCACTCTTTGGAGCTGCTTGTTCTGGGTGAAGAGGGAGTGGAAGAACTGACTGTAGGCAGCGAGGACCCCTTTATGAGCGGGGAAAGTGCTCTTCTGCTGGACCAGGACAATGTCAACATCGCAGAGGTCGGGCTGAAACAGGCGCTGCTCGTTGAGTCTGTCCATGAGACATGTGAAGTGGAGAGCCACATCTTCCACTAGAGAGTACTCCGTGGAAGGGTAGTCTGTTGTCTTCTCAACTATCAACTGTGGGAGAGAGAAGAGGTCATTAATGGCATGGAATTAATAGTAATTGGCTGCAGGCTGAGTTATACAGGGAACTTACTGTATTATAAGGGATATGTACCCCCTACTGTAAATAATAAGGATATTAGCAGTCACTGAGGGGTTCTGTGCCCCCCATATAAAGGCACAAGGCTGCAGGCTGAGTTATACAGGGAACTCTGAGTATCACTCATGTATTATAAGGGATAATGTACCCCCTACTGTAAATGATAAGGATATTAGCAGTCACTGAGGGGTTCTGTGCCCCCCATATAAAGGCACAAGGCTGCAGGCTGAGTTATACAGGGAACTCTGAGTATCACTCATGTATTATAAGGGATAATGTACCCCCTACTGTAAATGATAAGGATATTAGCAGTCACTGAGGGGTTCTGTGGCCCCCATATAAAGGCACAAGGCTGCAGGCTGAGTTATACAGGGAACTCTGAGTATCACTCATGTATTATAAGGGATAATGTACCCCCTACTGTAAATGATAAGGATATTAGCAGTCACTGAGGGGTTCTGTGCCCATATAAAGGCACAAGGCTGCAGGCTGAGTTATACAGGGAACTCTGAGTATCACTCATGTATTATAAGGGATAATGTACCCCCTACTGTAAATGATAAGGATATTAGCAGTCACTGAGGTATTAAAGACATTAAACAGCTGACAGAGAGCTTTAAACAAATCACTTTTTATATAATATTGAAATAGGGACTCAATACCAATTAGAAAGGATATAACTGATGGTTTCTCCATTGTACATGTGCAGGAAACCTGTTATCCAGAAAACTCCTAATTACGGGAAGGACATTCTCCCATAGACTCCATTTGGGGTATTTTCTAGTGAGGCACAGAAAGGGAAAGCTCCCAATCCCTCACTGCTGATCCCAACCCACCCCCGGCTGCACCTCAGTAAGTGCCCCCAATGGTCAATATGGGTCATGTTAAAGGGCAAATAAATTAATTTTACCTACTCCTATGGAAAATGTGCAATTCCCAGTGGCTTGCAGTCCTATCCCAGTTGGCCAAGGGTCTAGAATTGCCAGTCCTATCCCAGTTGGCCATGGGTCTATAATTCCCAGTCCTATCCCAGTTGGCCAAGTGTCTATAATTCCCAGTCCTATCCCAGTTGGCCACATTTCCATAATTCCCAGTCTTATCCCAGTTGGCCACAGTTCCATAATTCTCAGTCCTATCCCAGTTGGCCAAGTGTCTATAATTCCCAGTCCTATCCCAGTTGGCCACATTTCCATAATTCTCAGTCCTATCCCAGTTGGCCAAGGGGGGTCTATAATTTCTAGTCCTACCCCAGTTGGCCAAGGGTCTACAATTCCCAGTCCTATCCCAGTTGGCCAAAGGTCTATAATTCCCAGTCCTATTCCAGTTGGCCAAGGGTCTACAATTCCCAGTCCTATCCCAGTTGGCCAAGGGTCTATAATTCCCAGTCCTATCCTAGTTGGCCATGGGTCTATAATTCCCAGTCCTATTCCAGTTGGCCATGGGTCTATAATTTTTAGTCCTATCCTAGTGGGCCAAGGGTCTATAATTCCCAGTCCTATTCCAGTTGGCCAAGGGTCTACAATTCCCAGTCCTATCCCAGTTGGCCATGGGTCTATAATTCCCAGTCCTATTCCAGTTGGCCATGGGTCTATAATTCCTAGTCCTATCCTAGTGGGCCATGGGTCTATAATTCCTAGTCCTATCCTAGTGGGCCAAGGGTCTATAATTCTCAGTCCTATCCCACTTGGCCATGGGTCTATAATTCCCAGTCCTATTCCAGTTGGCCATGGGTCTATAATTCCCAGTCCTATTCCAGTTGGACATGGGTCTATAATTCCCAGTTCCGTTGCCATGCCCCTCCTTCTCCAAGTACAGAACTTGCTGCCCCAGAGCAACGGATTCTCAATAGGTACTCGCACCTTTACCCTGACACAGGGGGAGAACATTCCTTCCCTGCCCACAGGTTTGAGTTTGGCCATATTGGCCAAGGCCGTCTCCAGTTTGATGCAAGGAAGGATCTGCCAGTACCAGCATTACCATGGCATTGGTAAAATGAACACCCCTCTGTGCCACCCATGAGATAGAGGAGAGTACTAGGGGCAGTGGGACAATTCTATCTCAGTTAACCCCTGTAGGCCCAGGATACAGGGTGTTTTCTGCAGGCAGAGCAATCAAACTGGACCAGTACAGGCAGTACCTGTGTGTGTGAGCCGGCACCCAGAGCAGCAGAACCCCCCACCCCAGACGCAGACAGCAGGTCGGAAGGCAAACAATAGGCGCCATTCATTGGCCGCCGGCATCAGCACAAGGATTCATGGCTCAGCCAAACATAGCCATTTTATTATCTGTCGGCCAAGCAGGGTTTTATATGCACGTAATTCAGAGTTTTAACCTCCCTACGATAGAACCCAGGGGGCTATAAGGTATCAGTAAGCGGCCTCGGCTGAAATTTCGCCAGACTGCACGGGGTAACAGTTGCTATGGTGCCAATTCAGACCGATGCTGTTGAAAGAAGGACAATACTCCAGCTAGGGTCACTGTGATTGGCTGCTGCAGTGTCAGATGGGTGCAGCCAATGGGGAAGCTCCTCAGGGGCAGGTACAGAGCACTAAGGGTGAAGACACACAGAGCTACTAGTAGCAGCTACTTGTTACTGATAATTGTCTCTACGTGTGTTTTAGCAGAGGCAATTCCCAGTACTGTCTATGGCAGGGGATTTTCTGGAGTTAGTAGCTGTGACAAGTAGCTGCTTCAAAGTAGCCCTGTGTGTCTTCCCCCTTAATCACACTTGCCCCTGCTCTTTTGGTCTTCATTATTGATTTGTTTTGGTTTTTAAATGATTTGCCTTCTTCCAACTCTTTAACGTTTTCAAATGGGGGTCACTGACCCCGGCAGCCAAAACACTATTGCTCTGTGAGGCTCCAGTTTTATTGTTATTGTTACTTTTTGTAACTTCCGTTTCAATTCAGCCCCTCCCCTATTCATATAACGGTCTCTCATCCAAACCGCTTACTGGTTGCTAAGATAACTTGGAC
This sequence comes from Xenopus tropicalis, assembly GCF_000004195.4. Taxonomy (NCBI): domain Eukaryota; kingdom Metazoa; phylum Chordata; class Amphibia; order Anura; family Pipidae; genus Xenopus; species Xenopus tropicalis. Next base: position 9,336,689 of record NC_030682.2, on the reverse strand, counting down.
CCTAGCAACCATATTGCTGGAGAGCTGCTGAACTGAAAATGAAATAACTAAAAAACTACAAATAATAAAAAATAAAGACCAATTGCAAATTGTCTCAGAATACTGCTCACTACATCATACTAAAAGCATAAAGCTGGTAAAAGACATTTCCTTAACTTCCCCTTTAAACAAAATATATATAAGTTGTAAGTCAGGTCATGGGCCAGAAGGAAAGAGGAGGTGGCCGACAGGAAGGGGGTAGCTGGGCAGAAACTCAGAATCCCTTGCAGGCCCGGGGCCGCTCGGCGGGAAGATAAACAGCAAAATTCCGAAGAAAGAGTCAGTTTGGGTCACTGAGTTTCTGCAGCTTGGTGGGAGGATGAGGGACAGAATCTGTGGCTCTTAAGGGGGGGGGGGGGGGGGGCGCTAAAGCTCCAGTAAAGTGTGTGCAAATGGAATTGCTATTGAAAGCAGCCTCTGCCTGGCCCTTTATATTCACTGCTGGCTGAATGGGTATTGGGGAGTTGTATCAGGAGTCAGAACCAGCAGTGCAGGGAAGGGAAAGGGACAGACACAGTGACAGTTACACATAACTATAAACCCAGTGAGAATGAGGAATGAATGGATATTGGGGAGTTGTATCAGGAGTCAGAACCAGCAGTGCAGAGAAGGGAAAGGGACAGACACAGTGACAGTTACACATAACTATAAACCCAGTGAGAATGAGGAATGAATGGATATTGGGGAGTTGTATCAGGAGTCAGAACCAGCAGTGCAGGGAAGGGAAAGGGACAGACACAGTGACAGTTACACATAACTATAAACCCAGTGAGAATGAGGAATGAATGGATATTGGGGAGTTGTATCAGGAGTCAGAACCAGCAGTGCAGGGAAGGGAAAGGGACAGACACAGTGACAGTTACACATAACTATAAACCCAGTGAGAATGAGGAATGAATGGATATTGGGGAGTTGTATCAGGAGTCAGAACCAGCAGTGCAGAGAAGGGAAAGGGACAGACACAGTGACAGTTACACATAATTATAAACCCAGTGAGAATGAGGAATGAATGGATATTGGGGAGTTGTATCAGGAGTCAGAACCAGCAGTGCAGGGAAGGGAAAGGGACAGACACAGTGACAGTTACACATAACTATAAACCCAGTGAGAATGAGGAATGAATGGATATTGGGGAGTTGTATCAGGAGTCAGAACCAGCAGTGCAGGGAAGGGAAAGGGACAGACACAGTGACAGTTACACATAACTATAAACCCAGTGAGAATGAGGGATGAATGGGTATTGGGGAGTTGTATCAGGAGTCAGAACCAGCAGTGCAGAGAAGGGAAAGGGACAGACACAGTGACAGTTACACATAACTATAAACCCAGTGAGAATGAGGGATGAATGGATATTGGGGAGTTGTATCAGGAGTCAGAACCAGCAGTGCAGGGAAGGGAAAGGGACAGACACAGTGACAGTTACACATAACTATAAACCCAGTGAGAATGAGGAATGAATGGATATTGGGGAGTTGTATCAGGAGTCAGAACCAGCAGTGCAGAGAAGGGAAAGGGACAGACACAGTGACAGTTACACATAACTATAAACCCAAGAATGAGGGATGAAGGCCCTAAAATAACCAACATTTATTTAAATGAGCGCATTAACAGGTTATTACAGAAAGGTGGCGCTATGGCCTAAAAATCCTGCCCAGCACCAATCAGCCACTGCCCAAGTTACTAACATGCATTGGTCACAGGTAAGGCCATACAGCCATAAAGCAGGGCAGGACTGCTGCTTACAATGGGGGGATCAGATAGGATCTGTGCCACTGTGACAGAATGCTCTGTTATACAGATAGCTAGAATCTCAGCCATAAAGCAGGGCAGGACTGCTGCTTACAATGGGGGGATCAGATAGGATCTGTGCCACTGTGACAGAATGTTCTGTTATACAGATAGCTAGAATCTCAGCCATAAAGCAGGGCAGGACTGCTGCTTACAATGGGGGATCAGATAGGATCTGTGCCACTGTGACAGAATGCTCTGTTATACAGATAGCTAGAATCTCAGCCATAAAGCAGGGCAGGACTGCTGCTTACAATGGGGGGATCAGATAGGATCTGTGCCACTGTGACAGAATGCTCTGTTATACAGATAGCTAGAATCTCAGCCATAAAGCAGGGCAGGACTGCTGCTTACAATGGGGGGATCAGATAGGATCTGTGCCACTGTGACAGAATGCTCTGTTATACAGATACTAGTTACTATGGGGGTAATGAACCTTACAAAATTTGTAACCCACCCCAGCAACCCAGTAGCATTTGACTGTAACCTGGTTGCTAGGGGTTACTAGGCCGGACTAAACCAATTTACCCTAGCAAGCAGTAGTCAAAATGAGAGACTTGTGCACGATAGAAGAAAGGAATAATAAAATTTAAGAAAGGCAATAAAATTGCAGCCTCACATAGATATTGCTTATTGGCTGCCGGGGTCAGCAACCTCCATTTAAAAGCTGGAAAGAGAAAGAAGAGGAAAGGGAAAACAAAATAGGGGAAGTTATGAACAGAATAAAAACAACAAAATATTGCTTTCTGGCAGTCAGAACTATGGAACCACTACGTCGCATTTACTTAAATATTTTGTGCCTTTCCTGAGCAACTTTGCAGTTAGTCTTGGTTTGCAGATTCTAAAACATATTATTCTCTGTCTCCCTGGCCTGCAACTGAAAGTGCTGATCTCACCCATTTATCTTCCATTTTGTCTTGTTACTAGGGTAATTATGCCCTAGCAACCAGGCATCAGTTAAAGGACAAGTCAACCCAAAATTTTATTTTTTGCCTATAATTCTAAGCAATTTTGCAATTGTTTTTTGACTTATTTGTAGCAGCCTGACAGACCTGACTCGCTGGGGGAGACTGACCCCTGAAACAGTGTAACACAAGGCAGCAGCCTGACAGACCTGACTCGCTGGGGGAGACTGACCCCTGAAACACTGTAACACAAGGCAGCAGCCTGACAGACCTGACTCGCTGGGGGAGACTGACCCCTGAAACACTGTAACACAAGGCAGCAGCCTGACAGACCTGACTCGCTGGGGGAGACTGACCCCTGAAACAGTGTAACACAAGGCAGCAGCCTGACAGACCTGACTCGCTGGGGGAGACTGACCCCTGAAACACTGTAACACAAGGCAGCAGCCTGACAGACCTGACTCGCTGGGGGAGACTGACCCCTGAAACAGTGTAACACAAGGCAGCAGCCTGACAGACCTGACTCGCTGGGGGAGACTGACCCCTGAAACAGTGTAACACAAGGCAGCAGCCTGACAGACCTGACTCGCTGGGGGAGACTGACCCCTGAAACAGTGTAACACAAGGCAGCAGCCTGACAGACCTGACTCGCTGGGGGAGACTGACCCCTGAAACAGTGTAACACAAGGCAGCAGCCTGACAGACCTGACTCGCTGGGGGAGACTGACCCCTGAAGCAATGTTTTCTTTTATTAGGCAAAAATTATTTTGGGGTTGACTTGCCCTTTTAAATCTTAAGTCTAACAGCTGCACAACAACAACAACAATGAATAAAAAAGCCAAACCATTCAAACAGAAAAATGAAGCCCAAATGCTGATCATCCCAGAACACCACTGTCTACTCTACGTCATAGTAAAAATGTATTTTGAGGCTAACTTCCCCTTTAAAAGGTGTTCTGTTGTGTGGAAATGTTGAACACATTGATATCCAATGAAACGGCTATGAATAACCATGAAGCCCCAGTTCCGCGGGTGCATTAATGGCACTTACAGGGTTAAGGCTACTGTTCTGCAGAAGGGAAGCTGCAATGAGTCACAGGCGACTCATACACCCGGCCCCGGCTATGCCCCTGTTCATGAGTCGCAACACACCCTGACCCTAACCCACCATGGTTGTCTGTCATAATTTATATGCCGGTGCCCAACTCGGCCATCTTTGATGTCATCTGAGGAGGCGGAGCACAAGTGAGTATATAAATAAGCCAATGGGCAACAACTGCCAGATAACTGGGGGGGCACAAACATCACAGACGGAGGGCTGCAGACAGAGTTCAGGCCACTACCTGCCTGTGACCCAGTAAAGCTGTGCCTTGCCGGCCAAATCCTGCCCGAGCTTCAGGTTTTGGGCCAGCCCACAAATCACTACTGCTCATATTAAAGGGGTTGTACCCCTTTAAATTAACTGTTACTACGTTGTAGGGAGCGCTATTCTGAAACAATTTGCAATTGTTCTTTACCATTTATTATTCATGGATCTCGTATTTTTAACTTTTTTGTTTTGTTTAGCGACTCTCCAGTTTGGAAGTTCAGCAGCTCTATGGTTGCTAGGCTCCCTACCCTAGCAACCAGGCAGTGGTTTGAATGCGTCAACTGGAATATAAATAGGAGAGGGTCTCAAGAAAAAAGATACATAATAAAAAGTAACAATGAAATTGTAGCCTCACAAGAGCAAAGTTTTTTTTGGCTGCCGGGGTCAGTGACCCCCATTTGAAACCTGGAAATATTTTATATTATATATATATATATATATATATATAAATATAATGATAATGAAGACCAATTGAAAAGTTTCTAGGAAATACACATAATATATTTACACACACATTATTATATATATACCCTTACTTGGCCCACGTTGCCCCCCACCTCGGGCAGCAGCGATATAAACAATAGAAACACATAATAAAGCAGTTCCCTATCACTATAATGTACTCTGGCAGCAGTGTGCCTTTAATTGCTGTACATCAGGAAGTCAGTAGCAGCCGGAGGGCCATTATTAGCCCCTCGTTAGTGCGAGACCACCAAACAGTGATTAGCGTGGGAGCTCGTTATGCGGCTAATGATCAGGCAAGCACTAAAGACCATATAAAGGAAGCCTGGAATGATTGGCGCCACAGACACTCGCGCCAGCACATCCCTTTAATGATGCACGTGGGCCAAGGCTGGCATGAAAGTTACAGATTGTGACTAACGGGGAACACGTGGCGGCTCTGTGCCTGGGTACTGGGAAGATTTATAGGGGGGGTGCAACAAGCAGGTACCAGGAGCACCGGCACATAAGCAGGAGGAACCCCCTGCCCTCCAGCCACAAATACAAACAATAATGACAAGAGCTGCTGCGACACAGCAATAACACAACGTGGGGGGTGGCACGTTCCAATGGGGGGGGCACAGAAAGGGCATGGAAAGGTTACTATGTTTGAGCGAGGGCACTGGGGACATCATCATTATAGGCGAATGGGAACGCACACTGTCACCCCCCCAGCAGCGCAACAAGTACAGGTTGTACCCAGGTATGGCATATACACACATATATATCCCTCCCATGGGCACAGAAATGCCACACACTCCAAGCATGAGCACAAGCATGGCACACACATCCCAATGGCACAGACATGCCACACATATCCCATTGGCACAGACATGCCACACACATCCCATTGGCACAGACATGCCACACATTTCCCATTGGCACAGACATGCCACACATTTCCCATTGGCACAGACATGCCACACATATCCCATTGGCACAGACATGCCACACATATCCCATTGGCACAGACATGCCACACATATCCCATTGGCACAGACATGCCACACATATCCCATTGGCACAGCTATACCACACATATCCCATTGGCACAGCTATACCACACATATCCCATTGGCACAGCTATACCACACATATCCCACTGGCACAGACATACCCCACATATCCCACTGGCACAGAAATACCCCACATATCCCATTGGCACAGACATACCACACATATCCCATTGGCACAGAAATACCCCACATATCCCATTGGCACAGACATACCACACATATCCCATTGGCACAGAAATACCCCACATATCCATTGGCACAGACATACCACATAAATCTCATTGGCACAGATATACCCCACATATCCCATTGGCACAGACATGCCACACATATCCCATTGGCACAGACATGCCACACATATCCCATTGGCACAGACATGCCACACATATCCCATTGGCACAGCTATATACACATATCCCATTGGCACAGACATGCCACACATATCCCATTGGACAGCTATATACACATATCCCATTGGCACAGACATGCCACACATATCCCATTGGCACAGACATACCACACATATCCCACTGGCACAGACATGCCACACATATCCCATTGGCACAGACATGCCACACATATCCCATTGGCACAGACATGCCACACATATCCCATTGGCACAGCTATATACACATATCCCATTGGCACAGACATGCCACACATATCCCATTGGCACAGACATGCCACACATATCCCATAGGCACAGACATGCCACACATATCCCATTGGCACAGACATGCCACACATATCCCATTGGCACAGCTATATACACATATCCCATTGGCACAGACATGCCACACATATCCCATTGGCACAGACATGCCACACATATCCCATTGGCACAGACATGCCACACATATCCCATTGGCACAGACATGCCACACATATCCCATTGGCACAGACATGCCACACATATCCCATTGGCACAGACATGCCACACATATCCCATTGGCACAGACATGCCACACATATCCCATTGGCACAGACATGCCACACATATCCCATTGGCACAGACATGCCACACATATCCCATTGGCATAGACATACCCCACATATCCCATTGGCACAGCTATATACACATATCCCATTGGCACAGCTATATACACATATCCCATTGGCACAGCTATATACACATATCCCATTGGCACAGCTATATACACATATCCCATTGGCACAGACATACCACACATATCCCATTGGCACAGACATGCCACACATATCCCATTGGCACAGCTATATACACATATCCCATTGGCACAGCTATATACACATATCCCATTGGCACAGCTATACCACACATATCCCACTGGCACAGACATACCCCACATATCCCATTGGCACAGAAATACCCCACATATCCCATTGGCACAGACATACCACACATATCCCATTGGCACAGAAATACCCCACATATCCCATTGGCACAGAAATACCCCACATATCCCATTGGCACAGACATACCACACATATCCCATTGGCACAGAAATACCCCACATATCCCACTGGCACAGACATACCACACATATCCCACTGGCACAGACATGCCACACATATCCCATTGGCACAGACATACCCCACATATCCCACTGGCACAGACATGCCACACATATCCCATTGGCACAGACATGCCACACATATCCCATTGGCACAGACATGCCACACATATCCCATTGGCACAGACATGCCAACCATGCCAATGCCACACATATCCCATTGGCCACAGCCATATCATGGCACAGCTATATCCATCCCATTGGCACAGACATGCCACACATATCCCATTGGCACAGACATGCCACACATATCCCATTGGCACAGACATGCCACACATATCCCATTGGCACAGACATGCCACACATATCCCATTGGCACAGACATGCCACACATATCCCATTGGCACAGACATGCCACACATATCCCATTGGCACAGACATGCCACACATATCCCATTGGCACAGACATGCCACACATATCCCATTGGCACAGACATGCCACACATATCCCATTGGCACAGACATGCCACACATATCCCATTGGCACAGACATGCCACACATATCCCATTGGCACAGACATGCCACACATATCCCATTGGCATAGACATACCCCACATATCCCATTGGCACAGCTATATACACATATCCCATTGGCACAGCTATATACACATATCCCATTGGCACAGCTATATACACATATCCCATTGGCACAGACATACCACACATATCCCATTGGCACAGACATGCCACACATATCCCATTGGCACAGCTATATACACATATCCCATTGGCACAGCTATATACACATATCCCATTGGCACAGCTATACCACACATATCCCACTGGCACAGACATACCCCACATATCCCATTGGCACAGAAATACCCCACATATCCCATTGGCACAGACATACCACACATATCCCATTGGCACAGAAATACCCCACATATCCCATTGGCACAGAAATACCCCACATATCCCATTGGCACAGACATGCCACACATATCCATTGGCACAGACATACCACACATATCCATTGGCACAGACATACCACACATATCCCATTGGCACAGCTATACCACACATATCCCATTGGCACAGGCATGCCACACATATCCCATTGGCACAGACATGCCCCACATTTCCCATTGGCACAGACATACCCCAGACCCTGGGGGGGGGGCATTAGGGACACAATGGGATCCTGCACACAGGAATATGGGGGTACCATGCAGGCAGAGGGGGGGGTACCATGCAGGCAGAGGGGGGTACCATGCAGGCAGAGGGGGGGTACCATGCAGGCAGAGGGGGGTACCATGCAGGCAGAGGGGGGGGGTACCATGCAGGCCGAGGGGGGTACCATGCAGGCCGAGGGGGGGGTACCATGCAGGCCGAGGGGGGGGTACCATGCAGGCAGAGGGGGGGTACCATGCAGGCAGAGGGGGGGTACCATGCAGGCAGAGGGGGGGGTACCATGCAGGCAGAGGGGGGGTACCATGCAGGCAGAGGGGGGGGTACCATGCAGGCAGAGGGGGGGTACCATGCAGGCAGAGGGGGGGGTACCATGCAGGCAGAGGGGGGGTACCATGCAGGCAGAGGGGGGGTACCATGCAGGCAGAGGGGGGGTACCATGCAGGCAGAGGGGGGGGTACCATGCAGGCAGAGGGGGGGGTACCATGCAGGCAGAGGGGGGGGTACCATGCAGGCAGAGGGGGGGAACCATGCAGGCAGAGGGGGGTACCATGCAGGCAGAGGGGGGTACCATGCAGGCAGAGGGGGGGAACCATGCAGGCAGAGGGGGGTACCATGCAGGCAGAGGGGGGGGTACCATGCAGGCCGAGGGGGGTACCATGCAGGCAGAGGGGGGGAACCATGCAGGCAGAGGGGGGGAACCATGCAGGCAGAGGGGGGGGTACCATGCAGGCAGAGGGGGGGGTACCATGCAGGCAGAGGGGGGGTACCATGCAGGCAGAGGGGGGGTACCATGCAGGCCGAGGGGGGTACCATGCAGGCCGAGGGGGGTACCATGCAGGCAGAGGGGGGGGGGAGCCTGACAGTCTGTGCCCAGCTGCAATGACACAAAGAGAGACAGTGTAACCCTTGCATGCCCAGCCTGCATCCCTCCAGCCGTCAGTGAGGTAGAAGTGCCTGTCAGTTGCAGTTGAGCAGCAGCCGGAGGGCCGCAGGGAGCGCACCGAGCCCATTGTCCCTGAGTGGGGGCACCGAGAGGCCCGATCCTGCCTTTGCCAATAACAAGCTGGGGGTGAGAGGGATGGGGGGCTGTACCATTTTGCTGCAGTGCTGGGGGGAGGCGAGAAGTCCTGACGCTCAGGTGCCGGCACTGGGCCTTTATTCTCCATGAACATGGAGCGACTGTGCGTGCCCCCCTCCTCCTCCGCTGCCTCTTATTGTCCTGTACGTTCCGCTCCTCCGCCGCATCCTCCTGCTGCTGCCAGCGCCATGTTCCATTCCCGGCCCGGAGGGGGGAGAGAGACAGAGGAGGCGGGGGTCTCTCTCAGGCTCTGTGGGTGTGCTTGCCAGGGCCCGCCGCTCATTGGCTACCCCGCATCACGTGGGGGCTGGCGCCTGGGATAACTCTCTCCGCCACTCCCCCCTTAAAGGGACAAAGTGAGGGGGCGGGGCTATGGTATCGGGGTTTTGCGGCGGGGAGCCAGGAATGTTGGAGGAGAGGGGGGAGGAAGGGGTGTGTGAGTGACCCAGCTCCATTGTATGGGCTCTGGGCCGGAGTGGGTGCGAGGGACCGCTAGTCTGGGACGGATACTGCGCTTGTGTGTGGGACAGGGGGCATTCTGTGTGGCGGGAACTCACCCCGGGTCCCCTAGTGCAAGGGGGATCACTAGTGACAGCCGGGGGGCAGGCAGGGATCACTAGTGCCAGCCGGGGGGCAGGCAGGGATCACTAGTGCCAGCCGGGGGGGATCACTAGTGCCAGCCGGGGGACAGGCAGGGATCACTAGTGACAGCCGGGGCGCAGGCAGGGATCACTAGTGACAGCCGGGGGGCAGGCAGGGATCACTAGTGCCAGCCGGGGGGGATCACTAGTGCCAGCCGGGGGACAGGCAGGGATCACTAGTGACAGCCGGGGCGCAGGCAGGGATCACTAGTGACAGCCGGGGGGATCACTAGTGACAGCCGGGGGGGATCACTAGTGACAGCCGGGGCGCAGGCAGGGATCACTAGTGACAGCCGGGGGGGGATCACTAGTGACAGCCGGGGCGCAGGCAGGGATCACTAGTGACAGCCGGGGCGCAGGCAGGGATCACTAGTGACAGCCGGGGGGGATCACTAGTGACAGCCGGGGCGCAGGCAGGGATCACTAGTGACAGCCGGGGCGCAGGCAGGGATCACTAGTGCCAGCCGGGGGACAGGCAGGGATCACTAGTGCCAGCCGGGGCGCAGGCAGGGATCACTAGTGCCAGCCGGGGCGCAGGCAGGGATCACTAGTGACAGCCGGGGCGCAGGCAGGGATCACTAATGACAGCCGGGGCGCAGGCAGGGATCACTAGTGACAGCCGGGGCGCAGGCAGGGATCACTAGTGACAGCCGGGGCACAGGCAGGGATCACTAGTGCCAGTCGGAGGGCAGGCAGGGATCATTAGTGCCAGCCGGGGGGGATCAGTAGTGCCAGCCGGGGGGGGGGGGGATCACTAGTGCCAGCCGGGGGACAGGCAGGGATCACTAGTGACAGCCGGGGCGCAGGCAGGGATCACTAGTGACAGCCGGGGGGGATCACTAGTGACAGCCGGGGCGCAGGCAGGGATCACTGGTGCCAGCCGGGGCGCAGGCAGGGATCACTAGTGACAGCCGGGGCGCAGGCAGGGATCACTAATGACAGCCGGGGCGCAGGCAGGGATCACTAGTGACAGCCGGGGCGCAGGCAGGGATCACTAATGACAGCCGGGGCGCAGGCAGGGATCACTAGTGCCAGTCGGGGGACAGGCAGGGATCACTAGTGCCAGCCGGGGCACAGGCAGGGATCACTAGTGCCAGCCGGAGGGCAGGCAGGGATCATTAGTGCCAGCCGGGGTGCAGGCAGGGATCACTAGTGCCAGCCGGGGTGCAGGCAGGGATCACTAGTGCCAGCCGGGGCGCAGGCAGGGATCACTAGTGCCAGTCGGAGGGCAGGCAGGGATCACTAGTGCCAGTCGGAGGGCAGGCAGGGATCACTAGTGCCAGCTGGGGTGCAGGCAGGGATCACTAGTGAGTGGGTGTGCTATAGCTGCTTTGTGTGTGGTGCCCAGTCACTAACTATTTAACAGTGCAAGGGAGGGTTAACTTGCCCTTGGCTCCAACGTTCACACATGACATCCTGGGTGCCTTTACTGCCCTGCTAATGTAGGGTGTAGTGGGTGCTAGTGACTTAGTGCAAGCTTCTATTGTTTCCTGGCAGCTGCCCTAGCCCTCCCTAATGTTACCCCCCCTAGTATCAAACCCCCCTCAGTGTCATAACCCCCCCCCCCAGTATTATACCCCAGTGTCAACCTCCCAGTGTCATACCCCCCTCCCTAGTGTCATTCCCCCGTGTCAACCTCCCAGTGTCATACCCCCCCTCCCAGTGTCATACCCCCCCTCCCAGTGTCATACCCCCAGCTTATAAAGAGTAATGGGAGGCGTGGCCTAGTGACCACCAGGAATGAAGTTGTTGGCCAGTCATACATTACTTAAGTGGAATAGACTTACTGGCGACCATTGGTTCCAGGAAAGATCGTTTGTTTTTCGTTTTCCTTTGATACCTTAGCGGAGTCGTTAGATATGCAGGTAAAAACTATAGAATTCTACCCGTCTGATGATTCAGCTTTACCCTATTATAGTCTGTGTGTGTATGGGCAGCTTACGTTTGCTCATAGCCTGTACAGAGAGATACCATAAAACTATGGCACATAGGGATTCCCTGTACTAAGCACAATTCAGCAGGAACAGCCCCCTAAGTTTGCTCATAGCCTGTACAGAGAGATACCATAAAACTATGGCACATAGGGATTCCCCTGTACTAAGCACAATTCAGCAGGAACAGCCCCCTAAGTTTGCTCATAGCCTGTACAGAGATACCATAAAACTATGGCACATAGGGATTCCCCTGTACTAAGCACAATTCAGCAGGAACAGCCCCCTAAGTTTGCTCATAGCCTGTACAGAGATACCATAAAACTATGGCACATAGGGATTCCCCTGTACTAAGCACAATTCAGCAGGAACAGCCCCCTAAGTTTGCTCATAGCCTGTACAGAGAGATACCATAAAACTATGGCACATAGGGATTCCCTGTACTAAGCACAATTCAGCAGGAACAGCCCCCTAAGTTTGCTCATAGCCTGTACAGAGAGATACCATAAAACTATGGCACATAGGGATTCCCCTGTACTAAGCACAATTCAGCAGGAACAGCCCCCTAAGTTTGCTCATAGCCTGTACAGAGAGATACCATAAAACTATGGCAGTATAAGGATTCCCCTGTACTAAGCACAATTCAGCAGGAACAGCCCCCTAAGTTTGCGCATAGCCTGTAGAGAGATACCATAAAACTATGGCACATAGGGATTCCCCTGTACTAAGCACAATTCAGCAGGAACAGCCCCCTAAGTTTGCGCATAGCCTGTACAGAGATACCATAAAACTATGGCACATAGGGATTCCCCTGTACTAAGCACAATTCAGCAGGAACAGCCCCCTAAGTTTGCTCATAGCCTGTACAGAGAGATACCATAAAACTATGGCAGTATAAGGATTCCCCTGTACTAAGCACAATTCAGCAGGAACAGCCCCCTAAGTTTGCCCATAGCCTGTACACCATAAAATGGTTATAAATTAATGTCTATATAAATAAATAAATGCTGATATAGGGAAGGCCTGTGTTCCTAGGGGTTAATGGTTTTATAGGTTAATGGTATTGCCGTCCGCTGGGCCCCATTAGTGCTCATTCCGACCTCTCAGCAGGGGGGGATATTGTGTTCCCAGTAGGCATGGTGATGGCAGTCACTGGGAGAATTCCGCTACCTGCTGGTTATGTATTACTCAAGGTGCTTGAATGGGTTAATCATTGCCATGGGGGGGGGGGTGTTTGAACAAACACAGCAAAGAATGGGTTAATGATTACTGGTAAGTGCTGCTGTTAATGGCCATGAAGGTGAGTAGAAATGCTGTAGGTAAATAACTAGGATCTATAAGGTATTTACTGTATGGGCAAGTAGGCAGTGTGTGCCAGCTGTACCCGGGCAGTACCCACAGGATTCGCTTGCACAGCTCCAGCCCATCCAATCAGTTATTAGCAATTCCCTGTGTAGGGCGTTCCATCCCCAACTGCCTTGGCACTGTCTGTGCTGCTGGCGGAAACTCCTCCGCACTCTCAGGCTATGGGTGCCCGTGGCTCTCCCATGGGAGTCAGTACTCATATGCCACATGCTCTTGTAAGCTCTTTTGGGCAGGGCTCCCTTCCCCTCTTGTATCGGTTATTGATTGCTTTATATGTTACTCTGTATGTCCAATGTATGTAACCCACTTATTGTACAGCGCTGCGGGATATGTTGGCGCTTTATAAATAAATGTTAATAATAATACATTTCGTCTGCACCGATTCATGCAATGATCAAATAGCGCCCTCCAGTGGCCAAATAACGACGAGGTGGGGGCTCATGTTTGCCTGGAATTATGTTTGCGGTTACACGAAGCAGATACAATCACACCGGGATGGCATGGAGGGTTCAAATTTATACACAATATTTTGCTAAATTGCAAGGTGCCACCGCATGAATTGGCCCATAGTAGGCTACACAGTGGTTGGGCAAAATGTAGTCTGTGCCCCTCTGTAACGGCCTCATCCAGCACAATAGACTGTACACCGTGCCCGGGCCCCTCTGCCCAGCAGAATGGAACATAGAGCGCCCGTGCCCCTCTGCCCGGCAGAATGGAGAGTACAGTGTGTGCCCGTGCCCCTCTGCCCGGCAGAATGGAGAGTACAGTGTGTGCCCGTGCCCCTCTGCCCGGCAGAATGGAGAGTACAGTGTGTGCCCGTGCCCCTCTGCCCGGCAGAATGGAGAGTACAGTGTGTGCCCGTGCCCCTCTGCCCGGCAGAATGGAGAGTACAGTGTGTGCCCGTGCCCCTCTGCCCGGCAGAATGGAGAGTACAGTCTGTGCCCGTGCCCCTCTGCCCGGCAGAATGGAGAGTACAGTGTGTGCCCGTGCCCCTCTGCCCGGCAGAATGGAGAGTACAGTGCGCGCCCGTGCCCCTCTGCCCGGCAGAATGGAGAGTACAGTACGCGCCCGTGCCCCTCTGCCCGGCAGAATGAAATGTACATACAGATCGTATCAATGGGCCACATATCACTAGGCCACGTTACATCAGGAACAGACACAGAACTGCTGTGATTCCCCCACTTGCCCCTTCCACCAATCTGCCCCCGTCGTCCCATCCCCAGGGCGGGAAGCACAGGGCAGAATTTCCTCTACATTCACCCAAAAACAAAGCCGGACCAAGAGTGTATGTATTTAATAGGGTTCTACTTACAAAGCTCCTTCCCAGAGTAAAAACAACAGAAATCAGCTCGTTATATACAAAAGTCTTGCTTATATTTTTTGTACAGTTTTTAACATTGTTATGCAAACAAACGAAAATAAAAAACATGAGTTCCACGCTGACCAATCAGACAGCGGGGATAGGGCTCAGTAACTGTCACATTGCATGAGAAAAAAAAAAACACATACATACATACATACATATACATATGTATATGATTTTCTAGGCAAGAACCCTTGTTGTAATGTTGTAGAAGTGACGCCTGGGTCAGAAACCGGACCCACTGCTTATCGTAACAGTTCAGCCCAAATCCAACCACCTGGTCTCTACAGCACTGGGCATTATTCCATATAATAAATCACAGGGCGGTACTTAGTAGTTTGGCACCTCCAGTTCCGGCTTAGCCAACAGGACTGGGTAACTGGGGCAGTACCCTGCTCCCTCCATTTAACCCCACCCCCATTACATATAACCAAAGGAGTAATTTCATTTGTATAAGATCCTTGGTCCTTCGGAGAAATTGAAGAGCAACCCCCACCCCCAGAACAATGAACTCTTCCTTATCTGTACACCTGAGAAACAGGCACAAAACTGGGTTTAGTTTATTTCTAAACAACTAGTACTGATAATGGGGGGGGGGGGGGAGGGAATAATACAGTCGGGCAGAAATAATGGGCACCGCAGTAGGACTACAGCTTACTGACCTACCTTCAATGTTACCCTTGGTTATCCAACGCTCTCCCCCCTTGAGGAAGCAGGATTCACAAGATACAGTTGGGCAGAGTATATATTGCTGCGGGGTGTATTTGTCAGGGTAGAAGCTCAGTGTCCACTACTCCCACTTCTAAGAATTGTAGTTCAGCAACTACTCCAGCTAAGGGGGATCCATGACACATTGCTACACAGGTCTGAAACCACCACTAAGCGACGGAACGGAGCAACTACCAGAACTACAGCTTCCAGCATCCTCCCAATACCTGAGGAATCTGGGGGTTATAGTTCTGCCGGACATTGCTCTTCTAGAGCTACAGTGCCCATTTACAGCTAGGCAAATCAATTCATTTAGGGACTTCCAACTCATTACTTGTGGGATGAAGGTCCTCAGCCATAAAAACTATGGTTGCCCAAGGGGCACCACATGATACGGTATTTACCTACCATCCAAGCCTCAGTCTCATACTGAACTGACCTATCATGGCAAAACTGCCCACAGATCATAGGGTAAAGGTCTCCCAAGCAGCCGGCCCCTCCGAGCTGAGCCCAGTAATGAGCACAAGGACGGCGCCACATAGGAGGACTATGAGCCAGGGGTACCGGCAAGGGGCGTATGATATTCAAGACGGAAAACACATGACTTTTAGCTTCTTTCGCTATGGCGCCTTCGGCGACTGTGACTCCGGTCGCTGCCGCTGTACGAGCCGTACGATCTCCGACTCCTGCAGAACAAAGGACAACAAAGGCAGGGGGATTACTACGACACAATGGCAAAATACTGAAGCGAACCGCCAATTCCGCTGCACCGTACGCACCTGGAGCGCCGGTCGTAGCTTCGGGATCTGTGGTAGTTGGGACTTCTGCTCCGGCTTCTGCTGTCGTAACTGTCGTACGTGTGGGATCGACTGCAGAAAGCCGAGGAGAAAAAGATGGCAGTCAATTCCAACAAAATAAAAAAATGGAAACCTTTTCTAAGAAAGACTTATAAATTAATTTGGCCCCTTAATACGTACCTTGACCTTCTATGGCGATCATGGGAGCTTCTGGAGCGGCTTCTGCTGTACGATCGGCTGTGTTAATAAGAAGAGAAATTTACACAGTGCATTACTGGCCAATCACCCATAATCCTAACAATACCGCCGGACTCGCATTACCTCCTATTCCTATGCAGAGCTTTTATTGGACCGTGTATGGCCACCTTTTGGCTCTATATGCCCAGGACAGAATATCATCAATGACATAATCCCTTCATAAGACTTCTTTTATCTTTGGTGGCCCCTCAGCCATCTAAACTAAAGGTGGCCATACACAGGCCGATTGTAGCTGCCGATATTGGTCCCTTGGACCGATTCAGCAGCTTATCGGCCCCTGTAGGGGCAGGAACGAGGGGCATGTCCAACCGATATCTGGCCTGAAATCGGGCAGATAACAATTGGGCAGGTTAAAAGATTCAGTCGGATTGGAGACCGCATTGGCTCGTTGATGCTGTCCCCAAACCGATTTCCCCATTGCCGCCATTATAATTCGACAGTTAGGCCCCAGGGCCAAACGATCGAATTAGCCTACATTTTCCCCAATATCGCCCACCCGTAGGTGGGGATATCGGGAGAAGATCCACTCGCTTGGCGACATCGCATGTATAGGCACCTTTAGCGATCCCCTAACAGCCATATTTACTGCACTATTCACTTAGCTACGCCTAAATATATAGAGATTGCCCAGACATCTTTCCTAAATAGATAGAGATTGCCCAGACATCTTTCCAGTTTTAAGAATGCCCATACACACACCGATATTGTATGAAACAAGGTTTGGGACGATACTTGTGCATATATGGTGGGTTGATGAGGTGACACATTGGCAATAGCCTTGGAAATTGGTCGTCTCGCTGATCGGGCAGGTCTGAGAACATTGGCTGTACCTTAAGGTCCCTATACACGCTGAGATCCGCTCACTTGGCAAGATCGCCAAGCGAGCGGATCTTTACCCGATATCCTCCACCTTGGCAGCAATGAGGCAGTTGGTTCCGACTGAATTTTCTAACCTGGCCGATCGATATCTGGCCAATTTCAGGCCAGATATCGGTCTGCCAGGCCCCTCGTTTCTGCCCCTACACAGGCAGATAAGCTACCGAATCGGTCCAAGGGACCGATATCGGCAGCTACAATCTGCCCGTGTTTAGTGTTGAATCATGAGATATGCAGGTAGAAACAATAGAATTCTACCCCTATCTGACGATTCCGCTCTTGAAATGAAAGAAGGATGAACCAATGGTCGCAGGAAGGATCAGTACTGTAATACACTAATTGCAGATACAGAGGAAGGGAATTTTCTAACTATGAAGAGAGGAATTTGGGGAGAATGCTTGTTCGCTCCCCTTCCAGCCCAGTCTAAAGGTGGTTTGAACACTTATGGTGCTAAATATGAAAAGTAAGCATCGCTTCCTCCACCTACGTGTAGCTTCTGTAAGATCTGCTGCGGCTCCTTGTTCGGTGCCGCCTATACTTCCCCCGGCTTCGACTTCTTGTGTAACTCCTGGACCTGCAACAGAAAATGTCAAAACAGTAAGCAGAATGCATTGGGCCTGTGTGTTGGCCTAGAGAGCGTCCATGAGTAATATATCCCTATTTATCGGAATGTAAGTGCATATCGTCCTTACCTAGACGAATAGCTGTAGGATCGAGAACGGCTCCTTGACCTGCTGTACGAAGCAGATCTCGATCTGTCACTCGACGCCGACCTGGATTTACTGCGGGATCTCGTCTGGCTGGCCGACCGGCTTTTCTCATCTTCGCTGGAAGTCCGCTCTTCACTGGAGCTTTCTTGATTCCTGGGGCGCTGGTTAAGCCGGGCGGTTTTTCTCACTTCGTCGAAAAGCGACCCGGGTCTGACTTTGTTTTTACTTTTGATCTCTATGCGCAGGCCCTGAGATTTCTTCTCCTGCTCTGTCGGAGTTACCAGGTGCACACAGGGAGGTTTTATCATCTGCAGGATACTCTGTCCTTGAACAGGTTTCCATTTATTGTCAACGGCTGCTGCTTCAGGATTTCCAGTGTTGCCTTTTTCTGTATCAGCTGCTTCACCCGGTTCCTGCGCAGTCCCCAAAGTCTTCTCTTCCTTGGCTTGCAAGTTCTCTCCTGCGATAGAAGCCACCAATACTGAGAGTGGAGCATTCTGCCCACTATTAACACTTGTAACACCACTCTGTTTTTTGGCAGAAGAATCTGATTCGTCCTTAACATGTGATAAGGGGAGGCTACCATTACCAGTTTTGCGGCTAGTGGGAGACTGGGCCAAACTCAGGGTCAAGTTCTGAAGTTTTTTGGTGTTTGTTTCATTCTTCTCTCCTTTGTCTTGACTTTCTACGAGATTGAGGCTTTTGCTTTGCTCCTTGGCAGTTTCCTCCTTAACCCGCAAAGGTTTGCTTTTTGAACTTTTTCTAGAGGACTGAGTGATGTCGTCCAAAGTCTTGTCTTGAACCTGATTGTGTTTTTCAGTGACACCATTTTTCGTAGCATCGGGTTTCTCCGTCACCATTTCCTCCTCTTCCTCATCACCGAACTCTAAAGGAGGCTGCCAGTGGAACATGGGCTTCTTCTTCTGAGCTTTGCGTTTCTTCTCTTTTTTCTTCTTCGACTTTTCCTTATTCTTTTTCCCATGGCTTTTCTTGGCCCTTTTTTTGCTGGAACGCCGCTTATGTTTCTTTGATTTACTTTTACTGCGGTCGGGGCTTGGGCTCGCCGGCGACGGAGATTTTGGGAGCTTTTCTGGAATATTTCCAGAAGGGCTGTTCTTGGAACCGGAAGGTGTGGCCGACTTTGAAACAGCCTCTGTGTCCGATTCAGAGCTGGCCTCCCCTTCCTCCTTCTCAGAAGACGCAAGCTCGTCTGCACTTAAATTGCTCTCGTTTCTGTCCCCTTTGGAAAGTTGACTGATGTCACTGGATTTTTCTTTCAATTCGTCACATTTTTCTGGTAATACTGCCTGTACAGAATCAGTGCCATTTTCAGCCTTCTCTTGTAGTTTATCTACGCTAGTATCATTCTCATTTTGTTCCGGAGTACTTTTAATGCCAATATGATTTTTAAGGTCTTCTAAAGCCTTGGTGGTTTCCAGCACAATATTCTGATAATCTTCTTTCTCTGTGTCAGAGGATGTTTCGGAATCAGAATTGCTCACCATGCTTTTTGAAGAATTCATTCCTTTGGACCTACTCGCCGAGCGACCATTTTTACCTCTGGAACGGTTTCGTTTCTTTAAGCCAGACCTCCTAGAATGGTGCCTGTCTTTGAAATCATAGGAGGAGGAGCGGTCATACGAAGAGTCACTGCGAGAATTGGCCTCGGAACTCGAGCTACTACGACTTCTTGATCTGGAATAAGATCTGCTATAAGACCGACTCCGAGAAGAATGTATCCTGGATTTTCGCCTATAGCTCGATCTGCTTGAGTAATCACTGCGGTCACTATCGGAGCTAGCCTGGCGCTTTCGGCCTGAGTTGTTGCTAGTATCCCCTTCAGTATGTTTACCTTGTGAGGGCAACTTGTCTGATGCTTTGGCCTTTATTTCTTGTATTCGTTCATAAGATGGTTTCCATGGTTTCTGTCCAGGTTTCCATCTTGAAGGAGGCGGACTGTCACTTATTGGAATCTCAGGTATGTTTTCCGTAGTTACAGCAGACGACGCAGTCTTCTCAGTTTGATGTATGGTGGGTTTCCCTTGTTCGGCCACAGGAACTGGTTTGCTCTCTGCTAAAGGCGGTTCTCTGTTTTTGTGGGGTGTAGTTTTAAATTGCTTGGAACTGGACGTCCGAGTCACTGAATTTGAACCGGACCTTGATCTGCTCCTGTGTCTTGACCTAGCTTTCCCCGGAGACCTGCCCCTTGAGTCACTCCTAGAGCGGGAGGAGGATCTGGAACCTGTTCTAGATCTTACACTCTCTCTTGAATAAGATCTCGATCTGGATCTAGAATCAGAGAGAGCGCCTCTGCTGGAATGACCAGAGGAATAATTGTCTTTGTCGGATCTAGACCGGTGTCTTTTGGAAGAGTCTTGAGAGGACACCGATAAAGATCTTTTTATTCTTTCCTGGGAAGATTTTGATTTCCTACTTCCTACTTCCTCTTTGGGCCCACGGGACTGGTCTTTTTTTGACGGCTTGCGCTTCTTTGAATGCTTTAGCTTTTTGGATTTCTTTTTATGTTTCAATTTCTTCTCCTTCTTGCGATTTTTAGAGCGAGAACCTCTTTCTCTACTTCCATCAGAATGATAGCCATCAGGTGACCAGGAACTTGACCTCTGTGATGCGCTTCCTTCATCCCACTGACCGGAAAGGCGGTCATTGAGTCTGAAAGTAAGAATATGAGAACAAGTTAATCTCTTTTCTTCAACGTGTCCTCCAGGTACAGGTATGGGATCCGTTATCCAGAAACCTGATATCCAGAAAGCTCTGAATTATAGAAAGCTCATCTCCCATAGACTCCATTTTAATCAAATAATTCAGATTTTTAAAATTGATGTCCTTTTTCTCTATAAATATAAAACTGTGCTTTGTATTTGATCCCAACTAAGATATAATTACCCCTTATTGGGGGCAGAATAGCCCTATTGGGTTTATTTAATGGTTAAATGATTCCCTTTTCTCTGTAATAATAAAACAGTACATGTACTTGATCCCAACTAAGATATAATTAATCCTTACTGGATGTAATATAATTCTATTGGGTTTAATTAATGTTTTATTGATTTCTTAGTAGACTTAAGGTACGAAGATCCAAATTATGGAAAGACCCCTTATCCGGAATACCCTTGGTCCCGAGCATTCTGGATAAAGGGTCCTATACCTGTATACTACCCCCTTTGCATGAATTAAGGATAATGTGGAAGAAAAAGATTATACTACACATATCTGCCACTATTCAATGTCTCTTACTTGTCTCCTTTACTCCACTTCTCTCCAGAGGGAGGTTTGTAGGCTCGTAGCCTCTGCATTTCCTCTTTCCAATGAGGAGGTGTTTCGCTGCTCTCTCCTTCCTCTTCGGATTCTGAACGAGATTTGGATCGAGGAGGTGTATGGTACCGCTAAAGAAAAGTAAAAGTGGATAATATTTAAAGGATATGTCACTTCCTTTTCCTTTATGTCCTCTAAACTTCTGCCCTGCATATGTTGCCCATAACAGTTCTATTTTGTTATAATCATATTAAAAGAAGCAGTAGAGGAGGGTGTACCAGCTGTCCTGGGTTATGGCCAGATAAACCTTTATTGGCAACATGACAAGCTGAAAAAGATCATAAACATCACCGTTCATGGCTGTGCCAAATCCTCAGGTATGCTCATAGCCTGTACAGAGAGATACCATAACACTATGGCAGCATAGGGATTCCCCTGCACTAAGCACAATTCAGCAGGAACAGCCCCCTAAGTTTGCTCATAGCCTGTACAGAGAGATACCATAACACTATGGCAGCATAGGGATTCCCCTGTACTAAGCACAATTCAGCAGGAACAGCCCCCTAAGTTTGCTCATAGCCTGTACAGAGAGATACCATAAAACTATGGCAGCATAGGGATTCCCCTGTACTAAGCACAATTCAGCAGGAACAGCCCCCTAAGTTTGCTCATAGCCTGTACAGAGAGATACCATAAAACTATGGCAGCATAGGGATTCCCCTGTACTAAGCACAATTCAGCAGGAACAGCCCCCTAAGTCTGCTCATAGCCTGTACAGAGAGATACCATAACACTATGGCAGAATAGGGAGTCCCCTGTACTAAGCACAATTCAGCAGGAACAGCCGCCTAAGTTTGCTCATAGCCAGTACAGAGAGATACCATAAAATTTATTGGCAACATGACAAGCTGAAAAAGATCATAAACATCACCGTTCATGGCTGTGCCAAATCCTCAGGTATGCTCATAGCCTGTACAGAGAGATACCATAAAACTATGGCACATAGGGATTCCCCTGTACTAAGCACAATTCAGCAGGAACAGCCCCCTAAGTCTGCTCATAGCCAGTACAGAGAGATACCATAAAACTATGGCACATAGGGATTCCCCTGTACTAAGCACAATTCAGCAGAAAACTGTAAGTCTATAACATTTTAAAGGCCAAAATAAACATTTTAAGCCAGCTAACAATGAAACACATAACTTACTATTGTACCACGGCCCCGAATTCTCCTCCCAGATTTGGAGAGTGGTGCGTTCTGCTGATCATTTTTTTCAGGTTCCACAGAAGCAGGTTTCCTAAAAGATAATTATCAAGAAATAGGTCAATGGTACATCTATCAAAAAATGAAGTTAGGATATATGATGGTTCCACCCAAACTGGGACATTCTGCATTCCATATATTCCCAGTCTCCAGGATGGAGCAGAAAAGATGATTTAAGAGACTGCCAAAAGTAAGGCACCCCTAGTGACTATAATCACTTAAAACCTTAAACCCCAGGGGGCACCATACAGGGATTTTCTTCATCCACCCTGACCATATGAGTGACGGACAGACTTACTGTTCAGGCTCTGGCTTTGCCGCGGGTGCATCTCTGCGCAGGAGAAACCTATTCTCAGGCACAGGCGGGATTTCCTCAGGGCGAACAACCGGTTTCTCCCTCTTCGCAGTCAGATCTTTATCTTCTGTTGGATGATTTTTAACAGACTGGGGACTAAAACATAAAGATCGGTGTTAAAGGAGAAGGAAAAGTAAAAACAAAGTAAGCTGTATCAGAAAGGTTTATTTTAATACAGCCATAAGCTGCACTGAGTCCTCTGTCAAAAGAAACAGGATGTGTCGTCTGTTTTCCTGTGCCAGAGACACGCAGCTCTCTCCTGCTCCCCCCTCCCTCAAGAATGCTAAGAACTCCCCCCTCTTAGGAATGTGGATCTAAAGGTCCCCATACACGGGTCGATAGTAGCTGCTGATATCAGTCCCTTGGACCGATTCGGCAGCTTATCGGCCCGTGTAGGGGCAGAAACGAGGGGCCTGCCCGACCGATATCTGACCTAAAATTGGCCAGATATCGATCGGCCAGGTTAGAAAATTCAGTCGGATTTGGGAACTGCATCAGCTCGTTGATGCAGTCCCCGAACCAACTGCCCCATTGCCACCAATATAATTTGATTGTTTTGCCCCAGGGCCAAAACGATCCAAATTTTTTTTTTTTACCTAAACGCTCCCCGATATCGCCCATCCATAGGTGGGGATATCGGGTGAAGATCCGCTCGCTTGGCACGCATTGCTTGGCACGCATCTGCCCGTATATGGGGACCTTTAGCCAATCAGCAGGAAGCTTCCTCATAGTCTTACTAACTGAGCATGTACACCGGTCTTGGTCTCGGTGCAGGAGCGAGGCATTATGGAAACTTTCTTTACAGAGCTCAGCATTTCTTTTTCCTGAGGCTTCTGATCTTCTGAACAGGAGAAATACGGGGAGACTACAACTGGGGAGTCGATACAATTTGGAATATTTGCGCCAAGTCATCCACTGTATAGGGCAAGATCATAAATTCTGGCTCAGGCACCCAGTTGCCCGCAATACCCAAATAAATCCTTGCCGGGGCCCCGATTAGAGCACTTAGGGAGTGGGAATGTTGTATAATCTCTGTACTGAGCTGTTAAATGTTGGTGCAATGGCCACAGAAAGCTTTATGTACCACAGTGGACACACCTGTGCTCCTCCCTCGAGGGGCTTTTCTCCCTGGCCTCCTCTTTTCTGCCGGACTCCTTCCGTCTCCGCTTTGAGTGCTTAACTTTGGTTTTCCGTTTCCTCTTTTTCCTTCGATGCCTCTCTATTTCAGCCTCGCTCTCGGAAGAGGTGGACTCTGAAGATGACGAGGGAGAGGAGGGTGTCGTGGATTTGAGACTGGAGTCGGAGTCCTCTGATTGAGACGCAGCTCTCTTTATTTTTTCTAAGGAATTAACAATGAAGGAGAATTTCAGCAGGTTCCGGTGCTTAGGGCGGCAGCTTCGGGGGAGGTGACCCGTGGGCAAAAACCTATTTGTTTGGCAACCTCACCAAGCAGATCTTTATATATTTGGCCAGCTTAACACACACTGTTATTTGCACTCAGGCTACATAACCTTGTAGCATTTGTACGGGTATATAATAGTACACTATAAACCAGTCCATTTGGAAGGAAATGTGTCCCCCTATCACACAGTGACTTACCTTCCCTTGCTGCCTTGCTTACAAGCAGCCCACAGTCAATGACTCGAACATCTGCGTAGGGCCGGCTGGCAGCGTCGGTCTTCAAGCTTTCAATCTGCTCAATCACTTCAAACCCTGAAATCACGAGTCCAAAGACCACGTGGACACTGGAAAAATATTAAAAGCACGTCAGAAATGTGTTTTCCCCCATAGCTATAGGGCTTTCTGTTTAATGACCCTTTATATTACATTATAGTTATAATACAGTTATATTTAAGACTGTAAATGGCAATAGACTGATCCCCCTAGCTGTACCCTACACCAAGCCCTAAGAACCTGCTATGTAGAACTGTGGGGAAGGTACTTGTATGTTTGTTTTGTTAACATTTTGGGGAAATCATGGCACTTACCCATCCAGATGTGGAGCTGCTTTTGTGGTTCTGTTCCATGTGACAGGGCCAGAGAAAGAAAAGGAAATTATTAAATAAGGTATAAATAAAGTGACAATGAAACAAATGAATGGAAGCAGCCAATACATCACATATCCCTAAATGAATATTCATTATTTATTGGCCTAGATTTTCATTGAAGGGTTCAGAATAAAATATCAACTTGCCCCCTGAAAAAGTCCAACCATATATTTTGTATTTGCCCAATGAAAGAGGCAAATGCATACAGAGAGTTTGGTCAGGGAGGTTTTATAGCCATCCTTTCCATCACTAGATTTTTCCCAGCAGTGTTCTGGGGTAACAGTCACCCCGCTATAGTTCCATGGGTACCCAGGGCACAAATAAGCACTCACCCCAAATCCCCCCCTAACTGGCCTTCAGGCTGGGCCCCCTTAGCCCATAACAAGGTTACAGATATATAGAAACATTGGGGTAACAGTTACCCTGCTATAGTTCCAGGGGTACCCAGGGCACAAATAAGCACTCACCCCAAATCCCCCCTAACTGGCCTTCAGGCTGGGCCCCCTTAGCCCATAACAAGGTTACAGATATATAGAAACATTGGGGTAACAGTCACCCTGCTATAGTTCCAGGGGTACCCAGGGCACAAATAAGCACTCACCCCAAATCCCCCCCTAACTGGCCTTCAGGCTGGGCCCCCTTAGCTCATAACAAGGTTACAGATATATAGAAACATTGGGGTAACAGTCACCCTGCTATAGTTCAAGGGGTACCCAGGGCAACTACATAAACAACTTACATAAAGAACTGTGAGCCGTTTGTGTTTTTCCCTCGGTTAGCCATAGACAACAGGAACGCTCGATCATGTTTCAGAATAAAGTTCTCATCTATTAAAGAGAGAAGGAAATAAAAAGAAATATGGAGAAATCATTTTTTGAATTCACAAATATGGTAAGAAAAAAAAAAAGCAAATAAAAAAAAAAAAGAAGAAAAAGACAACAAAAAGAGATCAGTTGTTATTTGTGAAAATCCAGGACAGGCTACGCAGAGGTGCCAAACATATAACAGAAAGGAAACAAAAAGAACCTGCACTGGTGGGTATATGGGGACCCATATGGGTATTGGTGCTGAATCCTGCTGTAAAATAGGTATGTTCCTAATAAATGTAATACAGCCAAGTATACTTGGGAGGCAATTCAATCATTACCAATTGGCTAAAGTAGAGGGCCAAGGTAAACAATCAGACGATTACGTTTTTTTTTTTTTTAACATAGCAGCCAATCAGCGAGCAGGATTTACTGGCCTGGGTTACAAATTACCAAGTAACAGCAGCGTCCTTCCAGTAAGTGACATGTAGAACGACATCTATCCATCGGCTATATTATTTATTAAGCAGTTCAGTATAGAACAGTATAGATGGCAAAGCCACAGTCCTGACGATCAAGTGGTATCCATGGAAAGGTTACATGTAGCTTACCTGATTGGCCAATAATGTCTGGTGGAGGCCATAATAAGTAAATATATATATATATATATATTATAGCTAAACCATAAATATACCAGGCACAGGCTACAAGCTATCATGTGGTCAGACATGTCAATCAACCAGCCTTGGTTGGGAAAAACATGATAGGCTACTCTATGTGCATATGTAACAGCTAGAATGGAGAGAGGTCTATAAAGCACCAGTAGCTGTGGGCACTTACCTAGCAGAGTACACTGTTAAGAAAAAAAAAACAAAAACCTTAAGTGGCAAAAAAATCCCTTTTACCATTTGGACACAGTAGTGTAGAAGCACAGACGTTTTTCCCTTACTATATTAATAATAATCCAAAAGGAAAAAAAAAACATGCACGCCCAGTTGAGGGCAGGGTCGAAATATTTCTATTACCCGAGTTAGTTAGAATCAGAGATATAGCCCTTTATGCATGCCAGAAGTTCATAGAGACGGACCAAAAAAAATTAAAATTCTACCAAGAATGAGCTACAATAAAGGCACCTAGAACTTAGAACCCGATTATAAAACCTATATGTGCATAGGGCAAAAATGATCATATTTATTTCTAGAATCTGAACTGAATACAGATTTCTTATGGAAAATTGCCTTGTAATGCATGTATTCCCCACTGGTTGTATGCACGGCCAAATGTGCCCAGGGGGAATTATGGCAACTTATTGGATTATGTAATAAAATGCACTAAGTTTGCCCAGGTGCAGTAAATAATAGCAACCAATCGGCAGGTCTTATTGGTTGCCAAGGGTTGCTGCTCCTGGGCAATCTTAGTGCCTATTATTACATACGGGGACAAGGATCTAAACACATTATTTGATTCAAACATCAGTTAGACTGTAAGCGATTGATTTGTCTTGTAAGTGATTTTGTTTTGATCGCTGTGTCCTTACTCTAAGGGTGAAGACACACTGAATTACTAGTAGCAGCTACTTTTTCATGGCTACTAAACTCTAGATATATACCTTGCCATAGACAATACTGAGAATTGCCTCTGCTAAAACACACGGAGAGACAATTATCAGTAAATGATCAGCATTGTCTATTTTAGCAGCCACAACAAGTAGCTGCTCCTAGTACCTCTGTGTGTCTTCACTCTAAAGCTGGCCATACACGCACTAATATCGTACGAAACCTCGTTTCGTATGATATTCAGTACGTGTATGGCGACTCGACGAGGCGACCAATATCGCAAAAGGCTGCAAATATTGGTTGATCGGCCAGGTAAAAAGATTTCGATCGGGCGCCATTGAAGGTACCCAAGCAAAATCTACATTCAGGGCTGAATTGGCAGAAGGAGGTAGAATTTCTATTGTTTCTACCTCCATATCCGACAATTGAGGCCTGAAATTGCTACATGTATGGCCACCTTAAGTAGGTGGCTTTATCAATTTTTTTTTTTAATTATTTCCCCCGATTTGAGGAGTTTTTTTGTGCTTAAAAAACTCAAATTCGAGTTATGGTTCGAAAACTCAAATGTCTGGTATTTAGTAAGTGCAAAAAACCTGAACACTTGAATGTAAAAATTTGCTATGTAAAAGCTGATTCGGCCGAAACCGAACCCTGCCCACAAAGGCCAAATACCAAACCGAATCCTGGATTTGGTGCATCCCTAGTTTCTAAAGAAGTCAATGGGAGTTGTCAAAGGTAAAGTCAAACCATATTTTAGTGCTTGTAAACTCGAAAAATTCTACATATTTGATTTTTTTTTTTCTTTGAACGAGGTTTTTCTTATTAATAAATAAGCGGCCATTCGATATGCCAGTTTATGCGATTTAACAAATGTAAAAATTGGTAAATAAGCCCATAACTGTATGCAAGGCCAAAAAGCACTGGTTGGATGTATTTCTACTTGCACACAGGGTAAAAGCTTTTTATTATGATCAGGAATCTAGAATCAATATTATAATCTGGTACCTAAAGGAAATCTGTTTTAGAATGATCTTGCTTTTGATCACCACGGTCCCTACGGTGGCCATATAGGGACTGATGAAAGCTGCTGGCAGTCGGCCATATGTCGATCGGGCACGTTTAAAAATTCTGTTGGGATGAAGAGCGTGGCGGCGGCAGGTTGATATGGTCCTCGCCCCGATGGCCGCCTTCCCACCAATATGATTTGTTCATTTGGCTCACAGTCCGAACAATCAAATCAATCTAATCATTTAGCATAAGGGCCAAATGATCAGATTAATCCGATAAAGCTTGCCTCAAGGTGGAAAAAATCCTCTTGTTTGGTCTTCATTTTTTATTGCTTGTTCAACATTATTCCAGTTTGGAATTGTAGCTGTTATCTGGTTGCTAGGGTGCAAATTACCTTAGCGAGGTCTTGCTAAGGTAGCGTTGGAATGAGAGACTTTAATATGAACAGGAGAGGGGCTGAATAGAAAGATAAGGAATAAAAAGTAACAGTAACAATAAAACTGGAGCCTCACAGAGCAATAGGTTTTGGCTGCCGGGGTCAGTGACCCCCATTTGAAAGCTGCAAAGAGTCTGAAGAAGTGGCAAATAACTGAAAAAACTGTACAAAAACAATAATGAAGACCAATTGAAAAGTTGCTTAGAACTGGTCATTCTACAACATACTAAAAGTTTACTTACCTTTGCAGCTTTCAAATGGGGGTCACTGACCCAGACAGCCATTAAACTATTGCTCTGTGAGGCTCCAATTGTATCTGTTACTTTTTGTAACTTTCTTTCTATTCAGCCCCTCTCCTGTTCATATACCAGTCTCTCATCCAATCCACTCCCTGGTTGCCAAGGTATCTTGGACCCTAGCAACCACATAACAGTTAAAATACCCAACTGGAGAGCTCCTGAACTGAACATGAAATAACTAAAAAAAACTACAAATAATAAAAAATGAAGGACAATTGCAATTGTCTCAAAGGTGAACTACCCCATTAAATGTCTAAAAACTAGAGTTTGTATAAAAATAAAAATCTTTTATAGCACATTTTCTTGCCCACCCTGACAGTATGTACCCCCAACTGTTTTTTAGGGTCACAGCATTTTCATTGGTTGGCAGAGTTTGCGTCAGAACATGATCTTTTCTAGTTTAAAAGAATGTACAAACCTTCCTAGAATAAAAACAAAGCCTGACGTAAGAAGAGCTCTGAGAAGTACAAAAATATAGATCAGACTTAAGAATTTTTGTATCCTCCCAGGCTGCACAGAAAATCTAGCAACAGCCTGACTGACAGAATCCATTTACTGGGGAGGGTGCAGGGAGTAGGGGTGGGGGAGGAAGAGGAAGAGTGAATTCATTGTGTTACTGAGCTTTATGTCTCTTACCTTTTCATTTTGCAAAAGACCACATTCTCTATAAATAAAAGAATATGTTGACAGTTTTAGGCAGGAAGATAGGAGTTTTCATGAAAAAAGTTGCCTAACCTCCATGCTGAGAAAAGACACTGTTTAACCAAATACAGTTAGATCTCACTTTCTAAAAAAAAAACGTTAAGCAGCTAGAAAAAAAAAATTAAAAATAAATAAACCACTAAGGAGGAATTCATGCATATAGACAGGTTCATGCAACATGAGGTTCATGCAAGAAATCGATCTATGGCTTCATCGTATGCAGGGGCAACGGCTAGAATAATTCACGTTAAAGGGGACGTAAGGAGGGAAACGCAGATTGAACCTTACCTTTGAAGTAGCCGCCATAGATGGACTCCCCACCTTTGCCATTTCCTGGAATATAAAACCCACTGCATTAGGTTGTAAAACAAGGACTCCGCAATACAATGCTATACGGGGTACAGCGGGCGGGCCCCTATGGGTACCCTAGAATACAGGCAATATCAGGGAATCTCGCCGACACATTACCTTCACTGAAGTCCCCTCCCTGAATCATAAAATTTTTAACCACTCGATGGAAGGTGGAACCCTTGTAGCATAATTTTTTTCCGGTCACTTTTCCAATTCCCTTTTCACCTAGAAAGGCAATAAATAAGGAGTCACACCCAGTAGAAAGACCCACTGCATTATATCTATATATCTATAGTGAATAAAGGGGGTACTTTATTCACTATATATTTGGCCAAATACCGAACCGAATTAGCATATGTTAATTAGGATCCGGAAGGGTTAAAAAATCACCAAGCGCTGAATACCCCCACAACATTTAACCCTTCCGAGTGCTAATTAGCATATGCCAAAAAGGCCAAATCCTAGCCGAATACTGAACTGAATATGTTACAATAGGGGGCACTTTATTCACTATATATTATAAGGAACCCCTCGGGGACTTATAATATCCCTATATGTTACAATAGGGGGCACTTTATTCACTATATATTATAAGGAACCCCTCGGGGGCTTATAATATCCCTATATGTTACAATAGGGGGCACTTTATTCACTATATATTATAAGGAACTCCTCAGGGGCTTATAATATCCCTATATGTTACAATAGGGGGTACTTTATTCACTATATATTATAAGGAACTCCTCGGGGGCTTATAATATCCCTATATGTTACAATAGGGGGCACTTTATTCACTATATATTATAAGGAACTCCTCGGGGGCTTATAATATCCCTATATGTTACAATAGGGGGTACTTTATTCACTATTTATTATAAGGAACTCCTCGGGGACTTATAATATCCCTATATGTTACAATAGGGGGTACTTTATTCACTATTTATTATAAGGAACTCCTCGGGGGCTTATAATATCCCTATATGTTACAATAGGGGGTACTTTATTCACTATATATTATAAGGAACTCCTCTGTGACTTATAATATCCCTATATGTTACAATAGGGGGTACTTTATTCACTATTTATTATAAGGAACTCCTCGGGGACTTATAATATCCCTATATGTTACAATAGGGGGTACTTTATTCACTATATATTATAAGGAACTCCTCTGTGACTTATAATATCCCTATATGTTACAATAGGAGGTACTTTATTCACTATATATTATAAGGAACTCTTCTGTGACTTATAATATCCCTATATGTTACAATAGGGGGCACTTTATTCACTATATATTATAAGGAACTCCTCGGGGGCTTATAATATCCCTATATGTTACAATAGGGGGTACTTTATTCACTATATATTATAAGGAACTCCTCTGTGACTTATAATATCCCTATATGTTACAATAGGAGGTACTTTATTCACTATATATTATAAGGAACTCCTCGGGGGCTTATAATATCCCTATATGTTACAATAGGGGGCACTTTATTCACTATATATTATAAGGAACTCCTCGGGGGCTTATAATATCCCTATATGTTACAATAGGGGGCACTTTATTCCCTATATATTATAAGGAACTCCTCGGGGGCTTATAATATCCCTATATGTTACAATAGGGGGTACTTTATTCACTATATATTATAAGGAACTCCTCGGGGGCTTATAATATCCCTATATGTTACAATAGGGGGTACTTTATTCACTATATATTATAAGGAACTCCTCGGGGGCTTATAATATCCCTATATGTTACAATAGGGGGTACTTTATTCACTATATATAAGGAACTCCTCGGGGACTTATAATATCCCTATATTTTACAATAGGGGGTACTTTATTTACTATATACATATATTGTATTCGAAACTCCTGAACCTACCTGTACACAGACACAGGAAATTCATGCATGTCTTAGGACACACATCGGAGAACAGCTGAAAGACAATGCGGCCAACTGAAAAGTGAGAGAAAAGAAAAACAAAAAAATTAAGATTGAACCCAGAACA
This sequence comes from Xenopus tropicalis, assembly GCF_000004195.4. Lineage (NCBI taxonomy): Eukaryota > Metazoa > Chordata > Amphibia > Anura > Pipidae > Xenopus > Xenopus tropicalis. Next base: position 9,304,538 of record NC_030682.2, on the reverse strand, counting down.
TCCTATAGAAAGTGAATTTGCTCAGATTGAGTAGTATATGCTCAAACAGGAATCTCTCATGGACCATAGAGCTGACCATGAAAATACAAGAATATCCGCATAAGATCAGCCATACGCATAACTCATTCTCCCTGCCAGTAAGTAAGGGCTATAGCATGAAACACATAAGGTTAATATTAGGCTTTAAATGGGTTGTACATCTTTAAATTAACTTTTAATATTATGTAGAGAATGCTATTCTGTGACAACTTGCAATTGGTCTTTTTTTTTTTTAAATTATAAGTGATTTTTGAATTATTTAGCTTTTTGTTCAGCAGTTCTCTCAGCAGCTATGTGGTTTGTAACATAGCAACCAGGATCTGAAAAAGGTGGCAAATAATTAAAAAACTATGAAAAAACAAAAATAATTAAGACCGGGGGGGGGGCATATCACTCCAACTTGCAGCGCAGCAGTAAAGTGTGAGTGAAGTTTATCAGAGCACAGGTCACATGGCTGTGGCACCCTGGGAAATGAAGAATATGGCTAGCCCCATGTCTAATTTTAAAATTAAATATAAAAAAAATGTGTTTGTGAAAAACAGATTACAATACAATGGGGCTTCCTGGATAAACAGGTTCCCAGAAACTGGATCCCATACCTGTGAGCTGAGATATATAAAAGAAAAAGGGATTAAGGCCAGGGTGCATACCTGAGGCAGGTGTCATCTACAAATATGTATTTCCTTCCTCATAGAAACACCTCCCTGTGTTACAATGCAGAGAGTTCTGATTACACTACACCCAACTACAGGTATGGGACCTATTATTCAGAATGCTTGGTGACCTGGGGTTTCCTGGATAAAGGATCTTTCTAAGCAACTTTTCAATTGGTCTTAGCTATTTATTTTTATAGCTTTTAAATAAAATATCTTTCCAACTTTTTAAAAGGTGAACAAACCATTTAAGGCTACTAAAAAATAATTTAAACATGAAACAAAACCAATAGGACTGTTCTGCCCCCAATAAGGGGTAATTATATCTTAGTTGGGATCAAGTACAGGTACTGTTTTATTATTACAGAGAAAAGGGAATCATTTAACCATTAAATAAACCCAATAGGGCTGTTCTGCCCCAATAAGGGGTAATTATATCTTAGTTGGGATCAAGTACAGGTACTGTTTTATTATTACAGAGAAAAGGGAATCATTTAACCATTAAATAAACCCAATAGGGCTGTTCTGCCCCAATAAGGGGTAATTATATCTTAGTTGGGATCAAGTACAGGTACTGTTTTATTATTACAGAGAAAAGGGAATCATTTAACCATTAAATAAACCCAATAGGGCTGTTCTGCCCCAAAAAGGGGTAATTATATCTTAGTTGGGATCAAGTACAGGTACTGTTTTATTATTACAGAGAAAGGGAATCATTTAACCATTAAATAAACCCAATAGGGCTGTTCTGCCCCAATAAGGGGTAATTATATCTTAGTTGGGATCAAGTACAGGTACTGTTTTATTATTACAGAGAAAAGGGAATCATTTAACCATTAAATAAACCCAATAGGGCTGTTCTGCCCCAATAAGGGGTAATTATATCTTAGTTGGGATCAAGTACAGGTACTGTTTTATTATTACAGAGAAAAGGGAATCATTTAACCATTAAATAAACCCAATAGGGCTGTTCTGCCCCAATAAGGGGTAATTATATCTTAGTTGGGATCAAGTACAGGTACTGTTTTCTTATTACAGAGAAAAAGGAAATCTTTTATAAAAATTAGAATTATTTGGGTTTAATGGAGTCAGTGGCGGCCTTCCCGTAACTTTCAGATAACGGATCCCATATTTGTACCAGCTTAATCAGTCATATAAAAATAAAGTAAATGTTAAAAGCTGTGTGTCTCGAGCAATAAAGAGGCCTGGGTGCCAGATCTGACATTCTCAAGAGGGAGCTGGGGAGCATTTCGTAGCTCAGTGTTTACAGCACAGGGCAGAAAAATGGCTTCTTGTTCTAGGGAGATGAGGCCGACAATTGCTCTTTCATACAGAACCTCACAGGAAGCAGAATGTAGAGTAATGTCTAACCACATGTTACTTCTATAGTAGGAAATCAGGACAGGAAACATCTAAAACTGATATACTGAGATGGCACGCAACTATTAAAGGAGACCTATAAACTAAAAAAAAAAAAAATCTAATCCTGTAGACAATTATAAATAATATTTGGTGTTGGCTTCACTTTGGGCTAAACATTAATCCTATCTGTAACAATGGCCCCTTTATTGGATCCCTATAGATCCTGTCAGGTCCCTGTCTGACATAAGCACATTAGGAGGGGGAGAGCCAATCAGAGCCCTGCACTCACACACACGCACAGACAGGCTTCAGTTTCCTATCAGGTCAGCCTAGCTGCTGCACCATCTCTCCCTACTATACCTGCTATCCCACAGCCCCAGTCCCTAAACCCCCCACTGCCACTATAGGCACCATCTCTCCCTACTATACCTGCTATCCCTCAGCCCCAGTCCCTTCCCAGAGGCTATTATCCCCCCCACTGCCACTATAGGCACCATCTCTCCCTACTATACCTGCTATCCCACAGCCCCAGTCCCTTCCCAGAGGCTATTAACCCCCCACAGCTACTATAGGCACCATCTCTCCCTACTATATCTGCTATCCCACAGCCCCAGTACCTTCCCAGAGGCTATTATCCCCCCACTGCTACTATAGGCACCATCTCTCCCTACTACACTGCTATGCCACAGCCCCAGTCCCTTCCCAGAGGCTATTAACCCCCCCACTGCCACTATAGGCACCATCTCTCCCTACTATACCTGCTATCCCACAGCCCCAGTCCCTTCCCAGAGGCTATTATCCCCCCACTGCTACTATAGGCACCATCTCTCCCTACTATACCTGCTATCCCACAGCCCCAGTCCCTTCCCAGAGGCTATTATCCCCCCACTGCTACTATAGGCACCATCTATCCCTACTATACCTGCTATCTCACAGCCGCAGTCCCTTCCATGAGGCTATTATCCCACTGCTACTATAGGCACCATCTCTCCCCTACTATAACTGCTATCCCACAGCCCCAGTCCCTTCCCAGAGGCTATTATCCCACTGCTACTATAGGCGCCATCTCTCCCTACTATACCTGCTATCCCACAGCCCCAGTCCCTTCCCAGAGGCTATTATCCCCCCACTGCTACTATAGGCACCATCTCTCCCTACTATATCTGCTATCCCACAGCCCCAGTACCTTCCCAGAGGCTATTATCCCCCCACTGCTACTATAGGCACCATCTCTCCCTACTACACTGCTATCCCACAGCCCCAGTCCCTTCCCAGAGGCTATTAACCCCCCACTGCCACTATAGGCACCATCTCTCCCTACTATACCTGCTATCCCACAGCCCCAGTCCCTTCCCAGAGGCTATTATCCCCCCACTGCTACTATAGGCACCATCTCTCCCTACTATACCTGCTATCCCACAGCCCCAGTCCCTTCCCAGAGGCTATTATCCCCCCACTGCTACTATAGGCACCATGTATCCCTACTATACCTGCTATCTCACAGCCGCAGTCCCTTCCATGAGGCTATTATCCCACTGCTACTATAGGCACCATCTCTCCCTACTATAACTGCTATCCCACAGCCCCAGTCCCTTCCCAGAGGCTATTATCCCACTGCTACTATAGGCACCATCTCTCCCTACTATACCTGCTATCCCACAGCCCCAGTCCCTTCCCAGAGGCTATTATCCCCCCACTGCTACTATAGGCACCATCTCTCCCTACTATACCTGCTATCCCACAGCCCCAGTCCCTTCCCAGAGGCTATTATCCCCCCACTGCTACTATAGGCACCATCTCTCCCTACTATACCTGCTATCCCACAGCCCCAGTCCCTTTCATGAGGCTCCCACAGCCCCAGTCCCTTCCCAGAGACTATTATCCCCCCACTGCTACTATAGGCACCATCTCTCCCTACTATACCTGCTATCCCACAGCCCCAGTCCCTTCCCAGAGGCTATTATCCCACTGCTACTAAAGGAATATAAAGCGAAAGAAAACCCTGTATAATCCCCACTGTCCGGGAAACATTTGCTTGGGAAGTCCCTCAAACGAATGAGCACAACCGCAGTTATATGTGGAGGAAAGCACCTGTCACTGTATCTCTGCTGATATTTTAATCCCCTCCTAAGCACAGCAATCAGCTCTGCCTGTTAGACCTATATAATAAGAATCCACATTTCTATTTAAGCCTACGAAAATCACAAAGTATAAAAATTGCAATATCAATAAAATTAACAACGTGTTTTTTAATGTGAATATCTCATCCTGTATGTTTAAAAGGATAGTCATGCCTAATTAAAAAATGCTGCCGTGCAGCATCCCTGGGCCTTTCTAATCACTGGCAGTTCTATACGACCCAGTTCCCTTAATGCTGAATGGTGGGTGGGAAGAGACTGAGGCTCTTACACAGCATTGCTGATGTTTGTTAACCCTTATAATGTTATTTATTACAAATCACATTGGCTGATACACATGGAGTGGTGACAGATGGACCTCTCCCCTGTGCACAGTCAGGGCCACTACATTGTTCCAAGGGACAAACAGCAGTGCAGAAAGCACTGCTTTTAATTGTAATAATTTTAATTTGACATATATTGGAAAACTTTTATTTTTGGGTTCACCACTTTAAAGTTCAGGTGTAAATGTTATTTAACACAACAGACAAAGAACACTTACCTGGCTCCCGATTAATCTCCACGTCGAAGTAACATTGCGGTCGGGCTTTCTCCCCCATGATGGCTTAGAAAGAACCTTCAAAGCAAAGGGGAAGTCATTTGAGAGAAAAGAAAAACAAATCCTGTAAAATGACAGGACATGTGATATATCCGAGCGCTGACGCTGGGTGCTGGGATAGAGATCCTGATCGTCTCCCTATATATCACCCATAGCAACGCCCACGGCCGGCCCCGGCAGGCGTAGCACCTGCTCCTGTAGGAGGAAACGCAGACTTTGGGATATGTATTTAACAAGGTCGTGTTATTACAGCACCCTGCCCAGGTATTAAAGATAAACAGAAGCCATGGCATTCTGGCACTGCCACTACAATTTCCATTGTCTCACAGAAATCCTATCACCTTGATATTTAGTTCAGCAGGTTCCACAAGAGAGAGACAGTACATGAGAGCAAACACTCCCAAGAGACACCTGAAACCGTGACATTTGTAGGCAGGTGTCTCTTTTCCTGGCTAACTTTCACTGCAGCGGCTCGGCCAATGAGTAAAGGTCCCCATACACCATAAGATCCGCTCGTTTGGTGATGTCGCCAAGCGAGCGGATCTTCTCCTGATATCCTCCACCTACGGGTGGGCGATATCGGGAGAATCCAGGGTAATTCGATTGTTTGGCCCTGGGGCCAAACGATCAAATTATAACAGCGGGTATAGGAAAAGTCTGTCCAGGGACCGCATCAAAGAGCCAATGCGGTCCCTGATCCGACTAGATTTCTAACCTGCCCAAACGAGATCTGGCCGATTTCAGGCCAGATATCGGTCAGGCAGGCCCGTCGGTAGTGCCCATACACGGGCCGATTAGCTGCCGTATCATTCTAAGGGACCATTATCAGCAGCTACTATCAGCCCCTGTATGGGGAGCTTTAGTGGCTCTTTCTACCCATTCCCAGAGTCAAGGTGGCCATACATGGACTGATTTGAGCCCTTTACATCGGGCAGGTTTGATTTTCCGTCGGATCAGGGGCCACAGTGGCTTGTTAAAGAAGTGGACAGAGGCCCACATCATGCCACTTTACAACAAGTCCCCTTATATGGGACTATAACATGATACTGCTGATCGTGCAACCGTCTAAATCGAGTTGAGATGTACATCATTTGTGGCCAGACTAAACAGACAGCTTTGCGGTTAGTCCCCCTATTCCCTTAAAGCAACAGTTTAGTGTAAAAATGAAACTGGGTGAAACAGACAGACTGCGCAAAATAAGAAATGTTTTCAATATAGTTAGTTAGGCAAACATGTAATCTATAAAGGCTGGAGTGGGCAGATGTTTAACATAATAGCCAGAATACTACTTCCTCCTTTACAACTTGCAGTCAGTAGCCAATCAGTGTCTTGAGTGGGGTCCATATGGGACATAACGGTCAACATAGTTTGTGAGCACACAGATCAGATTCAATAGCAAACTAACAGACAGTTATGTCCCATATGGCCCCCCCTCAAGTCACTGAATGGTTACTGACTGCTAACAGCTTAGAGAGCTGAAAGCAGGAAGTAGTGTTATGCCTATTATGTCTTCCCGCTCCAGCCTTTATAGATGACATATTTGCCTAACTAACTATTGAAAACATTTTTTATTTTGCGCAGTCTGTCTGTTTTACCCAGTTTCATTTTTATACTGAACTGTTCATTTAGGGCAGACCAGGGCTGAACGGGCAGAGAGTGTATCAGTGGCCACACATGGCATGGCCACTTTTCCTGTTGTTCCGATCTTCCTCCTCTTCACTTTGTCATTTGCCACCCCCCCATGTACCCTCAGCAACTCACCCCCTTCAACTGACCAATATCTTGCAGGGCATTATCAGCTCTGCCCCCGTGAAGGTTTCATGGAGCCCGGAGCACTTGTGACGCTGCAGTGCAACATAATGGTATAATAAATGGATCCAATTTCCATTATAGTCACTGGGAGATGGATTGGCCCTATATCTGTACCTGAGCCCATAGCGCACGCTGTCAGCAAATACTAATGTAAGTGCTCTTATTGTGCATTTATTTCCCTTTGGCCTTAACTGCTACTTTACTTCATAGCCACCCCCCCCCCCCCCCACACACACACACACACACACACACACACACACACACAAATAAAACATACTTCTTATCAAGTCACCTTGAGATCCAGTGACCAACATGAAAGCAAGAGGCCACGGGCCGAGTAACTGTACAAATATATAACTGAGAAACTGCTTTCTGACTTACTAATGGTTATTGTATTATATGTTATTTACACTGAGTTGTAAAAGAAACGTATAGCAGTCACCTGGAGATGCAACGGCCGGTGTAATGCACTTGACCTTGTGCCTTTATATGGGCACAGAACCCCTCAGTGACTGCTAATATCCTTATCATTTACAGTAGGGGGTACATTATCCCTTATAATACATGAGTGATACTCAGAGTTCCCTGTATAACTCAGCCTGCAGCCTTGTGCCTTTATATGGGGGGCACAGAACCCCTCAGTGACTGCTAATATCCTTATCATTTACAGTAGGGGGTACATTATCCCTTATAATACATGAGTGATACTCAGAGTTCCCTGTATAGCTCAGCCTGCAGCCTTGTGCCTTTATATGGGGGGCACAGAACCCCTCAGTGACTGCTAATATCCTTATCATTTACAGTAGGGGGTACATTATCCCTTATAATACATGAGTGATACTCAGAGTTCCCTGTATAACTCAGCCTGCAGCCTGCAGCCTTTATATGGGCACAGAACCCCTCAGTGACTGCTAATATCCTTATCATTTACAGTAGGGGGTACATTATCCCTTATAATACATGAGTGATACTCAGAGTTCCCTGTATAACTCAGCCTGCAGCCTTGTGCCTTTATATGGGCACAGAACCCCTCAGTGACTGCTAATATCCTTATCATTTACAGTAGGGGGTACATTATCCCTTATAATACATGAGTGATACTCAGAGTGACTGCTAATATCCTTATCATTTACAGTAGGGGGTACATTATCCCTTATAATACATGAGTGATACTCAGAGTGACTGCTAATATCCTTATCATTTACAGTAGGGGGTACATTATCCCTTATAATACATGAGTGATACTCAGAGTTCCCTGTATAACTCAGCCTGCAGCCTTGTGCCTTTATATGGGGGGCACAGAACCCCTCAGTGACTGCTAATATCCTTATCATTTACAGTAGGGGGTACATTATCCCTTATAATACATGAGTGATACTCAGAGTGACTGCTAATATCCTTATCATTTACAGTAGGGGGTACATTATCCCTTATAATACATGAGTGATACTCAGAGTTCCCTGTATAACTCAGCCTGCAGCCTTGTGCCTTTATATGGGGGGCACAGAACCCCTCAGTGACTGCTAATATCCTTATCATTTACAGTAGGGGGTACATTATCCCTTATAATACATGAGTGATACTCAGAGTGACTGCTAATATCCTTATCATTTACAGTAGGGGGTACATTATCCCTTATAATACATGAGTGATACTCAGAGTGACTGCTAATATCCTTATCATTTACAGTAGGGGGTACATTATCCCTTATAATACATGGGTGATGCCAATACCAGCACCCACATGAGGAAGTAGAATTTCAGTTTCACATTAGCTCCATAACTGAGAATCTAACACAATTCGCGCAACATTATCATAGACTTAATCACTGTAACCTTACAGTCTCCTTCCTACCAGGGATCAGGTTACAAACTACAATTCCCAGGGCCCCCTGCGCCACCATAGTCTGGTTTAACTCCTTTGCTTCAATCCAATCCAGCGCCTAATGGCTAAGGAAGCATGCTGGGAGTTGTAGTTCACCAAAACCACGGATATACCAGAGAACTTTTCACAGCTGCCTACGAGAGGGGGCAGGGGAGCACCACGCCAGCATTTATAGGGTTAATGGCAGAGCAAGTTTGCCCCTAGCTGAGCAGCAAGCGACACAAAGCTTCTAGCGGCGCCACAGCAACGACCCCCATCTCCCTATAAATATGAGGGCACATTATGACTAAAGGCAGCCGCCTCGTTAGCTTTACCGAGACCGAAATTCTACTTTATTACCGTGTTCCCGGGCACTGCGACAGGCGCCTGGCAAGCTCCACCTCCTTCTCCCCTCACTGTGGAATTCTGCGCCGCGTTGCATCCTGGGATCGTTACGTCACGGCTAAAGTCCCGCCAAGTGTCCGCCCACCTGAGCTATGAACAGCGCCAAAGCTCCGCCCACTCTAGTAGATGAGTGGCGTGTAACTTAGTGCATCCTATGCTTATTATTGTATCTTATTATTCCTCACTAAACTTTGGTGGGGAAAAAAGTGTGTTCTATTATTGATTTAGCCATATTCTTTTCCTAATTACTCAGGTAACATGACCGTTGTCAGCCATATTAACTATGGGCACAGGTTATTGTACACTCCAGGGAGAGGGGAGACAACAATGCATACCTCCCAACATTCGAAAAATGAAAAGAGGGACAAATTTTTTTTTTGTGCCGCAATGCGGGACATTCATGGAACTATCCGGGACAGCGGGACGCGCCATAAAAAGCGGGACTGTCCTGCGAAAAGCGGGACAGTTGGGGGGTATGACAATGTCTGTCACTATATTTAGGTGTGGGAGCTAATATTTTTATGGCAGGGTGCTGAGCAAGAAATAAGCTGGCCATACACCTACCGATAAAATCTGGGTTTTGTGCGATTTTTGGACCTTTGAATTATTGTCCCGATAATTTTCTTACCATGGCAATCGATTGTTTAGCCCAGGGGTCCTCAAACTTTTAAAACAGGGGGCAAGTTTACGGTCCCTCAGACTGTTGGGGGACCGGCCTATAGTTTTTTGTTTTTTTTTAAAGGTAATTTTTTATTAACAACAAACAGACAGTTCTGCCAAACATTAGTAGTGTACATTTCCCAATAGTTTAAATTGGTTATACAGATCTGCAAGACATACTACATAGAGATGTAATTCCACTTTGCATATAAGACTTGTTGTATAGAGTTAGTCCAACCCTGCCTCAATCCACGGGTTCCAGATCAGGTCAAACTTAGCCTGTGTTCCCCTTGCTTCTGAGGTAAGTTTAATTAGTGGGATTGCTTGGTTTACCAACCGTGTCCATGTTTTTATGGACGGTGGCCGTGCTCCCATCCAATGCATGGCGATGTTTTTCCTAGCATAAAAAAGAAGGGTTCGGTACCGATTTCTGGCGTAACTGCTTTGAATAATGTCTTCTAGTATTCCAAAAAGGCATATGGAGGGAGACATGACATGGGGAAAGTCCAGGTTATCAGCTAGATTTTTTAGGATTTTATACCAGTACCTGGCGATGTCAGGACAGCTCCATATCATATGGAAAAATCCTGCTGGTGAAGCATTGCATCTGGGACATGAGGGGTCTGGTTTCCTCCCCATTTTGTGTTGCCTGTACGGTGTGATGTATAGTTGGTGCATAATTTTGTACTGTACCAGGCGGTCTCTGGTTGATATTAAATAATTGTAGCAGTTATCTGTTGCTTCCTCCCAGACCTAAGAGGTCAGTTGTGGAATGTCAGTGAGCCATCGGGTTCTGGCTGTTTCAAATGGCCTGGGTTTGGTAGAAAGGAGAATACTGTAAATATGTGATACTAGTTTAGGAGCCTCAGGCTTATGGAGGATATATTCTATGTCGAGTGATGTTATTTCTGGGCTAAGTGTAGCAAATTGGGCATTGAAAGCATGCCTGAGTTGCAAATATCTATAAAATTGTGGTTTTGGGGGCTGGCACCTCAAGGATATTTGTTCATATGTGGGGAAGGTAGGGTTTATCAGCAGGTCCCCGAGGTATTTGAAATTTTGAGTTGGCCATAATATAAATTCTTGCAGGTTTCGGAGATGTGGAAGGTAGGAGTTCCCCCATATTGGGAGCCTAGCTGAGACCAGTGGTGGGTCTCTTTTATATAGTTTCAAGGCTGCAATCCAGTTCCTGTATGGCACCGAGAGAGTGGTGGGTACTTTGGGGAAGTCGTTTACGTGGACCGGCCTATAGTTAGTCCTCAAACTTACCCAGCTCCCACTGCGTCCTTATCCCTGGCTACTACATGTCTGCTTCAGTGTGGTCCTTGGCCTCATCGTGTCACATCACCGTGTAACACTGGCCAATGCTATTGACGCTGGACAGGTAGTAAGGAAGCAGCAGGGGCCGGGTAAATGACCTGGGGGGCCGTAGTTTGAGGACCCCTGGTTTAGTTGAACAATGGGAAGGGAGCAAGATAGCAGCTCCCAGTAGGTATCAGAATAGCACTCAATAGTAAGAAATCCAAGTCCGGCTTGGGACTCCTCCAGTTACATGGGAGTAGGAGAAACAATAGGTTAGCTGAAAGCAGTTCTAATGTGTAGCGCTGGCTGAAAGCTCAGACTCAGGCACACTTTACTGCTGCGCTGCAAGTTGGAGTGATATCCCCCCCCCTCACCCCCAGCAGCCGATCAGCAGAACAATAGGAAGGGAGCAAGATAGCAGCTCCCAGTAGGTATCAGAATAGCACTCAATAGTAAGAAATCCAAGTCCGGCTTGAGACTCCTCCAGTTACATGGGAGTAGGAGAAACAATAGGTTAGCTGAAAGCAGTTCTAATGTGAAGCGCTGGCTGAAAGCTCAGACTCAGGCACAATGCACTGAGATGGCGCCTACACACCAATATTACAGCTACAAATACATTTGTTGGTTCAAGAATAAAATTGTAAATGGCAGAGGGAATTATTTGCTGTGTAACAGTGTCATTTAGAAATAAAAAGTACCCCATAAAAATCACGATAGTATTCCTTTTATGTAAGGGTGCTGCAAGGCTCTGTACTTGGGCCGTTGTTGTTCTCCCTGCAAGTCTTTGGGAGATCTTATCCGCTCATTTGGCTTTAAATATTATCTGTATGCTAATGATATCCAAAGGTATTTTTCGACCCCTTCATTAATTTATAAGATTTCTAACTGCCCCATAGCTATCTCCAACTGGATGAATCAACGCCACCTCAAACTGAAGCTAACCTTTCTCCATAGAAAATCCACCCTCAGTCTTTTCTGAACTAAACTCCAAGACTACCTTTCGCACAGCAACCACTGTAAACTGCAGCACTTAATACCCTCCTGTTTGGGTCTGTATGTTACTCTCCCATTTAGTTTATAAGCTCTACGGGGCAGGGACCTCCATCCTCTTGTATCTTTGATTCTTAACTCATTCCAGCCATACCTTGTATTTATTTGTATTTAATATCATATTTTCTAGTTATCTATTATTGTTATACCCCCCATTTGTATTAATTTATTGTTTTACTGTACAGTGCTGCATAAGTAGCACTTTATAAATAAAGATATACATACATTAGATTGTAAGCTCTACAGGGCAGGGACCTCCAACCTCTTGTTTAACTGACACTTAGTTTTTACTCTTTAATGTAACTGTACTTTGTATTTACTTGTATTCACTGTTGTATTGACCCCTGTTTGTTCTATTAATGTATATATATACAAATGGGTGCATGTATATCTTTCTAGAGGGGCATGTCTGCCTGCTTGTGTACAGTATATACGTGCATGTTCCAAGGCAGCATCGTTAAGTACTGTATAATTACATTGCATCAATTATAATATACTATCTGTTTTTAATGAATTAAGCATGACAGGTTTCTGTACGCATTCAGAGCTGGCTTTAGGCATTCTGAATAAGAGCAGTATACTTTATAATTATTATGCCCTGAATTCATCATTCACTATCTGTATTTATAAAATTAGATTGTAATTTAGAACTGATAATTTGCTAAACAATATAAATCGCACTGTAAGGAGGTCACTGTTTCAGATTGTGGCCTAATTTAATGGGAAGCCAGAGAGGCTTCCAAGACCCAAAAAGACAGGGGGCTGAATGTGGCCCCCCCAAAGCACCAGGTTGCCATACCTGGCTCAAAGGGTAATTTAGAGCTGCTGTTACTATTATATACCTTATAATGCCCTGGCTGGCAATCTGTGGGTGCTGGCAAATGCCAGAGGGGCTGCTGTAAGATGCCAAAGACAGTCACTATTTATTGGGCTGGTGGGGGTGTTGTTTGGGCCTCTGTGTACTTGGAATGTCAGGGCCTATTTTCAATCCCAGTCCAGACTTGCCGGTGGTACTGAGCTTCATAGTACTGAGAGTATATAAGTACTGGTTTAGACTTTGCTTCTCTAAGATCAGTTGACTTGGCTTTGCTTTGAGTTTATACTTTAGGTTTTTTATTGCGTGCCCAATATTTAAAGTCCCAGGCTACACCACCCCTTGTGCACACACACGGCTGAGCCCCCAGGCTTGACTGGAAGGCACTAGATGAGTACCAATGTTTGCTCAGGGGTGGAGGTGCTTTGGAAGGTTTAGAGTGAGTAAATTAAAGAAATATATTGTTTCTTCATCCAACAGCATCAACCTTAAATCACCTGGGCTGGCAATTTATTAGGCACCTCTTATGAACCTAATTGCTAACGTTCTACCCCAGGATGGTGTGCCTCAGCCATAACAAAACCTGCCGTATATTATTGCAGAGTGCTATGCTGCCATGATTTTACTTCTTCTCAGATATTCCATGATCCATATAAAGTGGCAAGTACTATACTGTGCTGGAGAAGAAGAAACATGGTGGCACAGCGCTCTGCAGTTAAGAGGTGTATAGCCTGGGGCAGAAGGTTATTGAATTTGCTCTTGGTATAGGGCCCAACAAATTATAGCCCCAATTTTTTTACCTGCCCAATCAATATTTGGCCAATTTCAGGCCAGATAATGGTCGGGCAGGCCTGTCGTTAGTGCCCCTACAAGGCCCGATAACTGCCGAGTCAGCCTAAAGGATCAATATCGGCAGCTAGAATCGGCCCATGTATGGCCACCTTTAGACTGTAAGCTCCACTGTGGCAGGGACTGATGGGAGTGTGATAGGGACCTTAGATTGTAAGCTCCACTGGGGCAGGGGCTGATGGGAATGTGATAGGGACCTTAGATTGTAAGCTCACTGGGGCAGGGACAGATTGGAATGTGATAGGGACCTTAGATTGTAAGCTCCACTCGGGCAGGGACTGATGTGAATGTGATTGGGACCTAATATTATAAACTCACTGGGGCAGGGACTGATGGGAATGTGATAGGGACTTTAGATTGTAAGCTGACTGGGGCGGGACTGATGGGAATGTGATAGGGGCCTTAGATTGTAAGCTCACTGGGGCAGGGACTGATGGGAATGGGATAGGGACCTTAGATTGTAAGCTCACTGGGACAGGGACTGATAGGGATGTAATAGGGACCTTAGATTGTAAGCTCACTGGGGCAGGGACTGATGGGAATGTGATAGGGACCTTAGGTTGTAAGCTCACTGGGGCGGGACTGATGGGAATGTGATAGGGACCTTAGATTGTAAGCTCACTGGGGCAGGGACTGATGGGAATGGGATAGGGACCTTAGATTGTAAGCTCACTGGGACAGGGACTGATAGGGATGTAATAGGGACCTTAGATTGTAAACTCACTGGGGCAGGGACTGATAGGGATGTAATAGGGGCCTTAAGATTGTAAACTCACTGGGGCAGGGACTGATGGGAATTATGAATAATCTCTGTAATATGCTGCAGCATATGTTGGGGCTTTATAAATAATGGTAAGTAATAATAATAATAATAGCTAGCTATGCTTTAGGACTGTTGCACCTCTCTCATTCAGTTCAGCTGTAACATTACCAGTAAGTGGGGCCCACCTGGATCAAGCCACAGTATATTTAAAAGGAATTAATGCCTCCTTCTGTCCTGATGATAAACAAACAGTGCTTAAAACAACTACTTAGAGGCGGTCGCCAGACACGGATGTGGAGTTTATTGTTTAGCTGTTTGGATCCTGGATCCAGGCTTCATTAATAACTGCAGACATTTGCACAGTTTGTTTGTGCATCAAGGAAAGCTTGAAGCCATGTTAATAATGTCAGCCACGCGGATCATTAATAATTCTGCCCCAGCCCTGCAGGGAAATGAGAGCGTCAGCTCCCAAGTTTTATAGCCTTTATAGAGAGATCGTTACTGATAGTCGCCTGTTTCAGTAGCAAGCACCCCCACAGTGCAGCCCCCCAACCATGGTCATAAAGTAACCTCATCATAGAATATGTGTAAACTAATTCTATACTGCATATACATTATTATACAATCATTTTTACAGGGCTATTTATTTATTATTATTTATAAATAAAATTACCTTTTCTTTATCTTGCATAATATAATAGGACTCCCCCATTTTTGAAAAGATAGCTTTTTAAAAGGTTGAACATTCTGCCATTTTATGGGGGACTTTTTATTTCTAAATGACACTGTTACACAGCAAACAATTCCCTCTGCCATTTAACCTTTTATTCTTGAACCAACAAATGTATTTGTAGCTGTAATATTGGTGTGTAGGCGCCATCTCAGTGCCTTGTGCCTGAGTCTGAGCTTTCAGCCAGCGCTACCCATTAGACCTGCTTTCAGCTAACCTATTGTTTCTCCTACTCCCATGTAACTGGAGGAGTCCCAAGCTGGACTTGGATTTCTTACTATTGAGTGCTATTCTGATACCTACTGGGAGCTGCTATCTTGCTCCCTTCCCATTGTTCTGCTGATCAGCTGCTGGGGGGGGGGGATATCACTCCAACTTGCAGCGCAGCAGTAAAGTGTGCCTCAGTCTGAGCTTTCAGAAGGAGCCAGCGCTACACATTAGAACTACTTTCAGCTAACCTATTGTTTCTCCTACTCCCATGTAACTGGAGGAGTCCCAAGCCGGACTTGGATTTCTTACTATTGAGTGCTATTCTGATACCTACTGGGAGCTGCTATCTTGCTCCCTTCCCATTGTTCTGCTGATTGGCTGCTGGGGGTGAGGCGGGGGGCGGGGTTTATCACTCCAACATGCAGCGCAGCAGTAAAGTGTGACTGAAGTTTATGAGAGCACAGGTCACATGGCTGTGGCACCCTGGGAAATGAAGAATATGGCTAGCCCCATGGGAAAAACAGATTACAATGCAGGATTCTGCTGGAGAAGCTCTATTAACTGATGGGTTTTGTAACAAACATGTTTTCCCATGATGATATTCCTTTACATTCTGATATCTGTCCCCCAACCCATAATTCCCTGCCTGTGATTAATAGTGTAATAGTAGGGGCCAGCTACAGTAACAGTAGCATAAATGCCATATTCAGTGCTAAAGTACAAAGTGCAAAGTTGCCACGTGGAAAAGTGTTGCATGTGGGGGAGATATAACAATATAACAACCCTGTTCTGCCAGGGAATTAAACTGTACATAGTAACTTTATCTTATTAGCAGACCCCCCCCCTGATCAATTTTAATGTGCCCATTTAGTGTATCCAGAGCTGCTTAGCTATGGCAGGGCCACCATAAGGATAAAGAATATAGATAAAGATACAGTTGCCACCCTTGTGGTTTGGTACTGGACATTCCAGTTTTTCAAAGTTCTGCCCAGTTCAAATCTTTCTCTTCAGTTTAAAACACTGGACAGAAATCCAGCCAATTGCATCAAATGATGCAGTAACCCCACTTCGACGTCATAATCCCGCTGATGTCATCATGCCCATGTCCAACATCACTGTCCCTCCCCCTTTGTTTGGGTTTAGCCCCCGGCGTAGGTGGCAACCCTAGTCCCAGGTGACTAAAAGGGTTAATAATTGGGAGGATCCTGGGGGGGCCCTGTGATTCCTGATTGGCGGTAGCCACGTGTGCTTGTATTGCTACTATGTACGGCACAAGGTGCTATAGGGTGCAGAGCTATAGGGTGCAGAGCTATAGGGTACAGAGCTACAGGTGCAGAGCTATAGGGGGCAGAGCTATAGGGGCAGAGCTATGGGGCGCAGCTATGGGGCGCAGAGCTATAGGCCGCAGAGCTATAGGGCGCAGAGCTATAGGGGGCAGAGCTATAGGGGTGCAGAGCTATAGGGGTGCAGAGCTATAGGGCGCAGAGCTATAGGGGGCAGAGCTATAGGGCGCAGAGCTATAGGGCGCAGAGCTATAGGGCGCAGAGCTATAGGGGTGCAGAGCTATAGGGGCAGAGCTATAGGGCGCAGAGCTATAGGGTGCAGAGCTATAGGGGGCAGAGCTATAGGGCGCAGAGCTATATGGGGCAGAACTATAGGGCGCAGGATTACACCTGCCATAGGTGATGTGTCTCTAACCGAATACAGACGAATACAGACGAATACAGACTGCGCGCTGTCCATGAAGCAATTGGACTCTAAACTTTATGCTACGTGTATACAGAGTACGTCATTGCACAATTAGCGGCCACTGGCCTTTGTGCTACTAAGGCGCCTCCTTAGGCATTGACTGGATTCCTTTGCTCTATAGGGATCTCCATCCTCTCAGCGAGTCCAGAAACCACCTGTCTGCAGGGGGAATCCACGGAATCTTTACTAGTAAGTCATATTGTCTATTATTCCATAGTGATTTGGTTAGTAGAGCGGTTACCTTCCTAACCCCACATAATCTGTCTGTCTGTCTGTCTGTCTGTCTATCTATCTATCTATCTATCTATCTATCTATCTATCTATCTATCTGTCTACAGCAGTGATCCCCAACCAGTGGCTCAGGGGCAACATGTTGCTCCCCAACCCCTTGGGTGTTGCTCTCCGTGCCCCCAAACCAGGGAGTTATTTCTGAATTCCTGACTTGGGGGCAAGTTTTGACTAAACTTAAATAAAAACAAGATTTCCTACCAAATAAAGCCCCCTTTAAGCTGATAGGGGGCATAGAGGCCCCTAATAGCCAATCTTAGCCCTTATTTGGCACCTTATTTGTTTTTATTTGTTGCTCTCCAAGTCTTTTTACGTTTGACTGTGGCTCATGAGTAAGAAAGGTTGAGGATCCCTGAGCTACAGTATCTATCATCTATCTATCTATCTATCTATCTATCTATCTATCACCTATCTATCTATCTATCTATCTCTATCTGTCGATCTCTCTCTCTTTCATCTATTTATCTATCTATCTATCTATCTATCTATCTATCAATCATCTATCTATCTACATATCTCTGTCGATCTCTCTCTCTTTCTTTCATCTATCTATCTATCTATCTATCTATGTATCTCTATGTGTCTATCTCTCTCTCTCTTTCATCTATCTATCTCTCTCTCTCTTTCATCTATCTATCTATCTATCTATCTATCTATCTATCTATCTATGTATCTCTATCTGTCGATCTCTCTCTCTCTCTTTCATCTATCTATTATTTATCTATGTATCTCTATCTGTCGATCTCGATCTCTCTTTCATCTATCTATCTCTCTCTCTCTCTTTCATCTATCTATCTATCTATCTATCTATCTATATATCTATCTATGTATCTCTATCTGTCGATCTCTCTCTCTCTCTTTCATCTATCTATCTATTAATCTCTCTTTCATCTATCTATCTATCTATTATCTATCTATCTATCTATGTATCGATATCTGTCGATCTATCTATCTCTCTCTCTCTTTCATCTATCTATCTATCTATCATCTATCTATCTATCTATCTATCTATCTATCTATCTATCTATTATCTATCTATCTATCTATCTATCTATCTATCATCTATCTATCTATCTATCTATCTATCTATCTATCTTCAGATAATAGAACTGCCTTGTACTGACAGACAATAACATGGTTGCCCTTTTAATAGTGGTGTTGCCCCTTTAAGGCCACATGCTGATAGCTGAGCATGCTCTAACAAAGGGAGAGGATGAGGAGGAGGAGGAGGAGGAGGCCTGCGCTGTTGTGCTGGGGGGACACACACATCAATCTGCTGCTGTAACATCTGCACTGGCTGCTGTTAGTGCTGGCAGGTAGGGGGCCCCCAGGGCCAAGTGCTGGGGTGGAGACATCACAGGCAGAGATCAGGTTACGGCAGCAATGCTCTGTGTTATTCAGTGCTCAACAACACCGGGGGCACAATCCTGTCTGAGCTGCTCATACCTACTGGTTACATTGTATTCCCTGCTGCTCAGGTTCATTCAGTGCAACTGTAACTTCCATCAGGCTACAGTGCTATTAATGGTTGTGGCTCTGTTTCAGTCCAATTATAAGCAAATATCAGGCTGGGCAGTGTATTACTCTTCCCTGCTGCCTCCAGCCCAGCCGCTCTGTTTGCTCAATGTAAATAAAGCAGCGAGGTTGTGTCCCTGGCAATTTTTAACAGCCCCCGCTATCCACCTTACTGTATTTTCTAATATGATAAATTATTTGTGTTTTGTGCTAATGTATTTTTTTAGGGGTGTGTGTATGGCAAGTGTGCCTGTGTGTAAATGTAGATGCACTATGCTTCCCTGTCTCTATAGTAATGACTGACTGTCTTTAGAGTGTCTTCATTGTAGTTTTTTTGTATATATTTACAGTTCTGGCTAATAGGGTTGGGGAGGCTTAGCCCCAGGCCAGTACGCTAAGGAGTACAGCTTGTTGGTAGATTCGTGGCAAGTGACATCAGCGCCTGACTCACTGTTATCCTATAAGAAAACAAAAAGAAAGGAACTCCCTCCTTACAGGCCGGCTGCTCTCAATCAAAAGCCCCACGTCTACTGCCCGAGCCTCGCTTCCTAAATGTACTTTGCACCCATATTTATATATATCCGGCAGCTTCTTGTTCCCCCAAAGGCAAAGGCACCCAGACTGTGTTCTTCCAGTTATTGGGGTCCTCTGATTCCCATCATCCTCTGTCAGCTGCTGAGTGACTTGAGAGTAGGAAGCAGCAGCACAATAGACTGTTCTTTCGCTGACTGTCATTGTCTCTTATTAAAGAGGTAGTTATTATTATTATTAACATTTATTTATAAAGCGCCAACATATTCCACAGCGCTGTACAATAAGTGGGCTTCATACATTGGACATACAGAGTAACATATAAAGCAATCAGTAACCGATACAGGAGGTGAAGAGAGCCCTGCCCAAAAGAGCTTACACTCTACAAAGTTCACCTTTATATTAACTTTCAGTATGATGTAGACATTGATATTCTACGGCAATTTGCAACTGGTCTGCATTTTTTATCTTTTTGGGTTTTTGCGCCAGTTAGATTTTGGGTCAGCTGCTCTCTATTTTGGTATTTCAGCAGCTATCTGCTTGCTAGGGTGCAATTTACCCTAGCAACCAGACAGTAGTTTGAACAAGAGTTGGAAATATGAATAGGAGAGGGTCTGCAAAGAAAGAAAAGTAATAAAAAGTGACAATAGCAATACAATTGTAATAAAATTGTAGTTTCTAGCTGTCAGGGTCGGTGACCCCCATTTAAAAGATGGAAAGAATCAGAGGAGGAAGGCAAATAAATTAAAATTTTAAAAATTTATTTTTTCTCTGTAATAATAAAACAGTACCTGTACTTGATCCCAACTAAGATATAATTACCCCTTATTGGGGGCAGAACAGCCCTATTGGGTTTATTTCATGGTTAAATGATTCCCTTTTCTCTGTAATAATAAAACAGTACCTGTACTTGATCCCAACTAAGATATAATTACCCCTTATTGGGGGCAGAACAGCCCTATTGGGTTTATTTAATGGTTAAATGATTCCCTTTTCTCTGTAATAATAAAACAGTACCTGTACTTGATCCCAACTAAGATATAATTACCCCTTATTGGGGGCAGAACAGCCCTATTGGGTTTATTTAATGGTTAAATGATCCCCTTTTCTCTGTAATAATAAAACAGTACCTGTACTTGATCCCAACTAAGATATAATTACCCCTTATTGGGGGCAGAACAGCCCTATTGGGTTTATTTAATATTGAAATTATTTTTTTTAATAGACAAAGTATGGAGATCCAAATTACTGAAAGATCTCTTATCCAGGTCCCGAGCATTCTGGATAACAAGTCCCATACCTGTAATAGATTATAATACAATACATTATGGTATAGTACAAAATAATACATTATAGTACAGTATAGTGTTACAGGGCCCAGTATGAGTTATACAAACTGCAGAAATGACAATTTGCTGCTGTAGGTTGGCATAAATACTGACTTTTATCT
Organism: Xenopus tropicalis; assembly: GCF_000004195.4. Taxonomy (NCBI): domain Eukaryota; kingdom Metazoa; phylum Chordata; class Amphibia; order Anura; family Pipidae; genus Xenopus; species Xenopus tropicalis. The sequence continues at coordinate 9,283,757 of NC_030682.2, read as the reverse complement.
GAGACCCGGCAGCCAATAAACATAACCCTGCAGCTGGTATGTGGATTAGGATAATGGGAGCCATGGCTCAACACAAGGCGGCTGCTTATCTGCTGCTAGTCAAGTCCCGTATCTGGCAGAGACAATAAACAAACATATGTAAGAAAGGTTTTATGTTAGTTTAGTCTCTCAACCAGAGCTGGCACTTGACTAGCGGCCGTGGCTACAGGGAATGGACAATCCCAGGGTTCCTTGTGTGCGATGCTGCCTTGCAGGAGATATCCCATGTGTTCTAATGTTTAATTCTTCTTTAGCAGGAGCAGATTTCCCCTTGGACTAAAGAGGCTTATGAGATTGTGCGAGCAGAGGAACACGGTCATTTAAACGCTCTACAGTCTTCAACTTACTCTACTGGTGTCTGTCCCTTGGAATTACCAGTCCTGGTAAGTGGGTCAGTAACATTCTCCAGATACATAGTAGGTGAATACAACTGAACCCCATTCCAAAGGGAACATGCAATATTATAAATAGGGCTTATCTAAAATGATGCTCTTCCCCCAAAACCAAGGCTATTAATATGACCTTAGTCTTGCTGCTACAACAGCCTCTACCCTTCTAGGATGGTTGCATTTGCCTCCAGGGGATCAGGCCTGGCTCACATTGGCATTCCTGTTCATCCCTCAGGTGTTCAGTTGGGTTGAGATCGGGTGTGGGTGCAGTGAAGTACTGACCTTGGTTTGTGCATGGGGGCATTGGGCTAAATTGTCCAAAATGACCTTGTGATCGAATTTAAAGGGAGGGTATAGGCACCATCAGTTTGGGGGCCGCATCAATGAGCAAATGTGGCCGAGGAGGACCGATATCGGCCCATGTATGGCCACCTTTAGCCAGCAAACAAGCTTACTTTTTGGGTATTTTTATCTGGCTGGTCTCCTCCCAAGATCTCACGATGGTATGTGAATTCACCTCTTTTTGTTGGGGCTTTATTTTCATTTTATCTCCTGGTGTATGCAGAAGAGCAAATATGCATTCATCCCAAATCACCCCTCAACTGGCCTTCAGGCTGTATGTATGTATGTATAATGTATGTCCTAGCTCCCCACTGCCCCAATTATGTGAGTGAGTGGTGTTGCCATGTGGCTAAAGCAGGCGCCACACCTAAAGATGAGGTTTGATGAGGTTGCCAAACAAGCAGATCTTTCCCCAATATACCCACCTTAAGCTGGGTGATATCAGACTGATCTGATCGTTTGGAACATGAGTCAAGTATAGGATCATAATTGCCACCAATGCAGGGCATCAAGATGAAGTCTTCACCCCAACAAAAAAAAATCAGACCTGTCCAGTGGATATCAGCTGACTCCATACACAAGCCAACAGGCTACCATCTTTGTCCAGAATGGCCAACTTAAAGGTGAACTAAAGCCTAACTTAAGAAGTAGGGCAGAAATGTTGTACTTTATGTTTTGGGCTTCTGTACCAGCCCAAGGCGCCCACAGCCCTTTAGCAGGGAGGATCTGTGTGTGCCCCCAGTAGCCCCCCATCTTCTTTTCTACTTATTCACTGCACATATTCTGTGCTGGTGTTGGTTACTGAGCTTGGGGACCAATATACAATATACTGTAGACACTTTACAAGATGGTGACCCCCTGTGACAATTTTGAAGTTTTGGATCATTACTGCTATTGAGATGCTGAGGCTTTCGGCTGGGGCAGTAAGTACAGTAAGTTTTAGGGTTTAGTTCTCCTTTAAGGGTGAGAAGTGCTTGGGACGCAGAATATTTTTATCTGGGGGGGGCTCACATGTTACATTAAGCCACTGCTAAATCCAGTAAATGAGGATATCCACCCTTGTCTGAATGTATGTACCATACATTTTTTCTGTGCTTATATTAATAAATACTCTTGAATATCCTTTTTGCAAAATGTATAATGTAAAGTAAATAGTCACCAGAATGTCATTATTTCTATATAGGTTCTTATAAGGAGAAGGAAAGTAGATTCTGAGCCAGGCGTAGATGCGCAAAACAGTTAAGCTTCAGGAGGGTGGAAATCCTTGTGCCGGTGGACTGTGCCAAATGGCAAGATGATCGGAGGATGACTTGGATCCTGATGAACAGGAAGCCCATTGTGCTTCAGGTAAATAAACTTTTTATTTATTAGGAACTCCGTGCCAGAGATCTTCAGCAGGTTTCTCCTTCACCACAGGCTCGATGTAAAGAAGTTATCGTTTTTAAGCACCTTCAAGTCCATTTTGACTCCTGCCAACCATATGAATAGTATTTCTCCAGAATGTCCTTTGTTTAGTCCTTTGGGCTTTCCTTTGGTATGTTCATGGATAGTAAAACTGAATCCGAGAAGCATACAGTAATTTTCAATTATTCAATTAATTTGGTCTTCTTATTATAGTTCCAATTTAGGACAGCGTCAGTCCAATCACATATGCTTCATGCCAGGGACCATTTGTTTGTTATCTTTGCCATGGTGGCCTCAAATGTCTTTGCCAATATTATGGTTCAAAGGCATCAATAATATTCCTGTCCTGTTTCTTCACTCTACAGAGGTACCAATGGCAAATTAAGGCAGGATACTCATAGTTCTAAATAAAGAACTGGTATGGGACCCATTGTTTCATAAACATACCCTTAAATCTAGGCCAGTGCTGTCCAACTGGCTGCCTGCAGCTCCCCCTTGTGTGGCCTCCCCCATTAAAGTCTGGCTGCTATGACTGCTTACCTATGTGTAAGCTATAAATGGTATCAGTACTGAGATTAACTGGCCCCCTGCTTTGTTTATGCCTCAAATTCAGGCGGTAAGTCCCTGCATTTTTCACACCCACAAGGCCCTGAATTGTTCACACCTGTAAGACCATATATTGTTCACACCGTAAGATCTCAGGCTTCAAAAGCCCGCATTATTCACACCTCAGAAAGACTTTAGGAATAGCACCAGCATTGTGCCTGCCCTATGCTGCCTGTGTGTGCCATACTCTGTCTGTCCTATGCTGCCTGTGTGTGCCATACTCTACCTGCCCTATGCTGCCTGTGTGTGCCATACTCTGCCTGCCCTATGCTGCCTGTGTGTGCCATACTCTACCTGCCCTATGCTGCCTGTGTGTGCCATACTCTGCCTGCCCTATGCTGCCTGTGTGTGCCATACTCTGCCTGCCCTATACTGCCTGTGCGTGCCATACTCTGTATGCCCTATGCTGTCTGTGTGCCATACTCTGCCTGCCCTATGCTGCCTGTGTGTGCCATAATCTGCCTGCCCTATGCTGCCTGTGTGTGCCATACTCTGCCTGCCCTATGCTGCCTGTGTGTGCCATACTCTGGCTGCCCTATGCTGGCTGTATGTGCCATACTCTGCCCTATGGTACCTGTGTTAGCCATACTCTGCCTGCCCTATGCTGCCTGTGTGTGCCATACTCTGCCTGCCCTATGCTGCCTGTGTGTGCCATACTCTGCCTGCCCTGTGCTGCCTGTGTGTGCCATACTCTGCCTGCCCTATGCTGCCTGTGTGTGCCATACTCTGGCTGCCCTATGCTGCCTGTATGTGCCATACTCTGCCCTATGGTACCTGTATTAGCCATACTCTGCCTGCCCTATGCTGCCTGTGTGTGCCATACTCTGGCTGCCCTATGCTGCCTGTGTGTGCCATACTCTGCCTGCCCTATGCTGCCTGTGCGTGCCATACTCTGTATGCCCTATGCTGTCTGTGTGCCATACTCTGCCTGCCCTATGCTGCCTGTGTGTGCCATAATCTGCCTTCCCTATGCTGCCTGTGTGTGCTATACTCTGCCTGCCCTATGCTGCCTGTGTGTGCCATACTCTGGCTGCCCTATGCTGGCTGTATGTGCCATACTCTGCCCTATGGTACCTGTGTTAGCCATACTCTGCCTGCCCTATGCTGCCTGTGTGTGCCATAATCTGCCTGCCCTATGCTGCCTGTGTGTGCCATACTCTGCCTGCCCTATGCTGCCTGTGTGTGCCATACTCTGGCTGCCCTATGCTGGCTGTATGTGCCATACTCTGCCCTATGGTACCTGTGTTAGCCATACTCTGCCTGCCCTATGATGCCTGTGTGTGCCATACTCTGCCTGCCCTGTGCTGCCTGTGTGTGCCATACTCTGCCTGCCCTGTGCTGCCTGTGTGTGCCATACTCTGGCTGCCCTATGCTGCCTGTATGTGCCATACTCTGCCCTATGGTACCTGTGTTAGCCATACTCTGCCTGCCCTATGCTGCCTGTGTGTGCCATACTCTGCCTGCCCTATGCTGCCTGTGTGTGGGCGTAGTTTGATACAGGTGTGGAGTGACCAAAACTTTATTTCCATTATCGGCCTTCCACCATGTAGGCTATAAACATTCCGACCCTTGGTACCACAGAAGTTTGACAGCACTGGTATAGGCTCTGGATAAGGAGAAATTCTACCATTTAGCAAAGTGAGAACCTCGACTCGAGAGGCACATCTGCAGGCCCAATGGAGGCACGATACCTGTTCCCTGTCACTTTAAGAACAGAACCACTTTTTCTTTAGCAGAAGGGTTATCTGCAATAACGTGTGACCCAACCATAGACCAATGAATGATATAACATGGGCTTCCTGTACAGACGCTGACTTCATGACCACTCTGAGGGAGGATGCCAATGATCCTCTACGCCTGTATAGTCCGGCTCCAGGACGGCCTCCCTCTCTCAGCCTCTTCGGATTTCCACCTCAACAAGCAACTGCTGGAGTGCAAGAGAAAGCTGAAGGCCCTCACACTCACCATCTCCCAGCAACCTCCAAGAGGCACCGCCAAAGTGTTTGACTTCAATATACAGTAAGCAATGCAATCCCACGGCCCCCGTTATTTCTATGGAGCTGCTGACTCCACTTTTACAGTAGAGGGTAAGAAATGGAGATGATGATCCTCAAAAGGTCGTTGGGAGTTTGTGTGAAGGACATTTAACCTCGATTTCTATAGTGATTGGGCTAAATCAGGTTGATTGTTTTGGCCTAGGCAGTCCCATTGGATCATATTAAAGCAGTCCTTGCCTGATGGAACTTTTAAACTTGGCCCACAGATACTGTATCTGCCCAATTCTCAACCAAGCATGGTGCTGAGAGATTGGTGAATTGCTAATGTGGTGCTGTTATTCAAAAAGTGATCCCGTTCTCAGCCAGCAAACTATGGGCCCGTTAGTCTGACTTCAGTAGTAGGAAAGCTTTTGGAAGGGGTAATAAGGAATAGGATACTTAAATACATTGCAAATATTGAATGGATAGGCACTCAGAGAGCCTTCTAGACCTTATGCATTAACCCCCAAACAATAGAGCCACACTCTATACAGGTTCCAATTCAAAGAGTAACCCAGGGGGAAAAGCTTTATTGTAGTACCTTACATGACATGTTTCTGGCCCCTTCTGGCTCTTTTTCATTTATCATTGCAAATACTGTGAGTTTGTGCCAGTGTGGTTTTATGTGTACAAGACTAATTTAATTGCCCTTTATGAGCAGGAACTTTGACTCAGGGATGGCAGTGGATGTCATCTACTTGGACTTTGCTAAAGCAGTTGATACAGTACCGCACAGAAAGTACAATTGAGAAATATTTGTACTTGTATAGAGAACTGGCTTAAAGATAGATTACAAAGAGTGGTGGTAAATGGAACATTTTCTAATTGGACAGTGTTGTTAGTCCTTGGGCCTTTGCTTTTTAACTTGTTTATTAATGACCTGGAGGGGGGCATAGAGAGTACTGTTTCTATTTTTCTCTGATGATATTAAATTGTACAAAACTATAAGTTCCATGCAGGATGCGGCTAAAAAATTGTTGGGGGTGGGGTGTAAGGGTTAAACTATAAGGTTAGAAAAGGCGCTTATGAGGGGACATGATTACTCTGTACAAGTACATTAGAGGGGATTATAGACATTTAAGGCATGTTTTTTCCCCATAAAAAAGATCAGCGCACCAGAGCCCCCCCCCCCCCCGTGTTTGGGGGTTGATTCCCATGGCTGTCTGGAAAGTTCTTGAACTTAATAAATAAGGAATGATGGGAATGAGCTAGGTCCAAGGTACTTTGTAAGGTTCAGCTGAAATACAGCAGCCCTCTCTGCCCTCAGCGGGTTTCATTAACCTCTCTTCCACCGCCCATACATCACCGGTGAGAGCCTCATTGTGTGAGGGAATTGAAGCTATAAAGGCGAGAGCACTTTGGCCAGTTTGTTCTGCCCCAGACAATATTCAGTGTTGAGTGGGTCAAGGTAATTTGAAAAAAAAAAGAAGCATTGTATAAACTGTAGAATAAATCAGTATAAAACCATAGGACCATCTTTTCTCCCACAGTTTTTGCTCTGCAGCCGACATTTCTTCCTTGGCCATTTGCTCCGGCACCTACCCTTCAGCCATGGCCTTCTGCTTCCTGGATGAGCTGCTGTGGGACTTCTCCGCCTCCTACAACAGAACGGCCATTGCCCTGGCCTCTAGGCCGTACTCCTTCCTTGAGTTTGGTAAGTGCTACTCTGGTTGCACTCCCTCTGTGGTCCACCAGGTGGGGCTGTTTATTTACAATTCTGGAATTTACGCTTCTCACCAAGTTAAAATCTTTGTTTAGTTTTTAAGATGAACCTAATAATTGAAAAATCTTATTTTATTACACCATTCTTGTTATATAATTTTTAATAAACTCTCTAGACCCCTTACACCCACCACTTCGGACCCAGGCATAGGTTTGAAGGCCATGTTCACTATTATTGTGGTGCAGTTTACTGTATAGAGTGGGTGCCAGTGGCTTTTTAAGAAGTGATATATACAGGTATGGGACCTGTTATCCAGAAGGCTTGGGACCTGGGGTTTTCTGTAATTTAGATCTCCATAATATACGGTGCTGGCTTCACTTTGGGCCAATCATTAATCCTATTTGTTAAAATGGCCCCTTTATTGGAGCTCCCTATAGATCCTCTCAGGTCCCTGTCTGTGTTACAAATGAGGGGTGGGCGTGTCCTAACGGTCCCTGCCAGAAGCAGAGTTGGAGGGGGAGAGCCAATCACAGCCCTGCAGTCACACAAGCACAGACAGGCTTCAGTTCCCTATCAAGTCAACATAGCTGCCGATTGGTTCCTATCCTACAGTGCCACCGGCCCCCCTGCACAGCCTGGGAAAGGAGGCAGCAGGAAGTGGAATAGATGGGCGGGGCTATTGGGGTTTTTGGAGAATTTTTCACTAAATCAGCCCGAAATAATGTATTAACGAGACCGTTCCTTATTGTTTATATGATTTAATTGAAACCATAGGCAAATACCCAGACCTTGTTCTACTTCTAAAGCTCAACTTGCCGTTGTCTTGTCCCACACAGACTCTCTCATCCAGAGGGTGAAGCACAACTTTAATTTTGCCGTCGACCCCCCTGTCCAAATTGATCCCTCCCCTCCCCCTGTCTTCGTTAAGCTGGACGAGGTAGAAGAGAGGAACGGGACGCTGAATGGATATGCAAGCTCACACCCCCAGCCAGGTAGGCTATTAGAACCACTGACTTGCCTTATGTATAATATTAAAACTTTTTTTTGTGTGATTATCCTTCCTACTCTCTAGAGCAGGGGTGGCCAGACTTCGTCCATCGGCGATCTACCGTTGACTCCTCCCCCAAGACCCATCTCCCGGCTTTGTCACGGTCCACTAGGAATCAACGGGGGATCGACTAGTGGACCGCGATCGACATCTTGGCCACCCCTGTTCTATAGCAGCGTTTTTCAAGATGTTGCCTGGTGTGCCGTAGCCAGGGCCGCAATTTTTACTTTAAAAAAAAAATCCGGGCCCTGTCATTGGTTGCGCCCCGTGTGTACGGGTGACGTCAGTACGCACGGGGCGCAACGTTATAAAAGGGCCTGTGTGCGGTTGCGTGTAGGCAGAAGTACAGAGGCGGCGCGCGTGAGGGGAAGATGCTGCTGAAGCCGCCGAAGAGTAAAATGCTGCTGGGCACCAATGTATTAGGGGGGGCCACGGGGCACACTGACTTATGGGGGCACTGCTGCTGGGCACCAATGTACTAGGGGGGCACTGCTCTTGGCACCAATGTACTGGGGGGCACTGCTGCTGGGCACCAATGTACTAGGGGGGCACTGCTCTTGGCACCAATGTACTAGGGGGGCACTGCTCTTGGCACCAATGTACTAGGGGGGCACTGCTGCTGGGCACCAGTGTACTAGGGGGGCACTGCTGCTGGGCACAGAGTTAAATTTTTTAACATTTTCTAATGGTGGTGTGCCTCGTGATTTTTTTCATGAAACAAGTGCCCAAAAAAGGTTAAAAAACACTGTTCTAGAGTAACACTTTCATGCAATTTTAACCCAGCCCATAAATTTATAAATATTATTTAGATGTGATTCTACTTTCTGCCACTAGGTGGTGCGTACAGCATAAACCAACAGCAGAGAAAAAGATTTGCCAAAATCCATGGATAACGACATTGCTGCAAAGGCTCTAGATATAAGGGATGCACCGAATCCAGGATTCAGTTTGCAACCTTGCAACCTTATTGCCAGACTTGAAAGTGGCCAAAATATATAAACGGATAAAAGTAACCCTGTGTAATATAAAGGTCAAATATCAGACTGTGTCTCTTTAAATATGTAAAGATATAGGTGGATTTTGCTTTCTGTAATTGCTGCAGCCCGTGGTGATATCAGTAGAAGGAAGTAGTGAAACAATTGTTCTTGCTGCACTTTAATTACAAAAATATCTAGATAATTCCATAAACAGAGCATAATAATAATGACCTTTTCATAAAACTTTCTTTTAATTGTACAAAGCCCCTAATTGCAGAATGACCCCCGTAACGGCCTTGGGAATCCTGTCGCTTACGCTCAACATCATGTGCAGCGCTCTCAGCCTCATCCGGGGGGTTCACCTGGCGGAACACTCATTGCAGGTAATACCATCTGCTTGTTTAGGGGGGGGTTCTAGGTTATGGATGTGGGTGTAGGAATAATAGTGAGTGCCTATATGTGCAATGCACTTATTGTTAACCTTTAGTATGTTATAGGATGGCCAGTTCTGTGCAACTTTTCAATTGGTCTTCATTATTATTTTTTATAGTTTTTTTAAACTTCTTCTGACTCCTTCCAGTTTTCAAATGGGGGTCACTGACCCCGGCAGCCATAAAACGATTGCTCCGTAAGGCTATAGTTTTATTGTTATTGTTCCTTTTTGTTCCTTATTTTTCTATTCCACTCCTCTCCTATTTAAATATCAGTCTCTCATTCAAACCACTCCCTGGTTGCTAAGGTTATTGGAACCCTAGCAACCAGATAGCGGCTGATGAAGAGTTACTGAACAAAAAGTGAAATAATTAAAGACACAAATAAAATATGAAGACCAATTGCTATCACTCTGTCATACTAAAAGCTAACTCAAAGGTCAACAACCCCTCAAAGCCTGCTCACAAGTATTGTGCCAAGCCCTGCATCTCTGTATAATAAATAGCCCCTCAAACCGGGGGGGCAGATCAAGAGGCAAAGGGGGGGCCTGAGAGTAAAGGGAACCCAGAGAGGTTCTGCCTCCTTGGTAGTTACCCACAATTCTCTGCAGGAGGGATACAGGAGGGTTGCACCCACTCAGGGTCGGACTGGGCCGCCCCAGTGGCACAGACCCCGACCCTATTGCCCCTTCCCTGGCCACCAATGTCCTCCCCTGACGCGTTTCACATACTCACGTTCGGGGGGGGGACATCGGGCGTGGGCCCATGCGGGGGGGTTAGGGTGCGCGGCGGGGGCCCCTGCGGGGGGTTAGGGGTGCGTGGCAGGGTCCCCTGTGGGAGGGGGTTAGGGGAGCGCGGCAGGGTCCCCTGCGGGAGGGGGTTAGGGGTGCGCGGCGGGGGCCCCTGCGGGAGGGGGTTAGGGGTGCACGGCAGGGTCCCCTGCGGGGGGGTAAGGGGTGTGTGACAGGATCCCCTGCGGGAGGGGGTTAGGGGTGCGCGGCAGGGTCCCCTGCGGGAGGGGGTTAGGGGTGCGCGGCGGGGGCCCCTGCGGGAGGGGGTTAGGGGTGCGCGGCGGGGGCCCCTGCGGGAGGGGGTTAGGGGTGCACAGCAGGGTCCCCTGCGGGGGGGTAAGGGGTGTGTGACAGGATCCCCTGCGGGAGGGGGTTAGGGGTGCGCGGCAGGGTCCCCTGCGGGAGGGGGTTAGGGGTGCGCGGCGGGGGCCCCTGCGGGAGGGGGTTAGGGGTGCACGGCAGGGTCCCCTGCGGGGGGGTAAGGGGTGTGTGACAGGATCCCCTGCGGGAGGGGGTTAGGGGTGCGCGGCAGGGTCCTCTGCGGGAGGGGGTTAGGGGTGCGCGGCAGGGTCCCCTGCGGGAGGGGGTTAGGGGTGCGCGGCAGGGTCCCCTGCGGGAGGGGGTTAGGGGTGCGTGGCAGGGTCCCCTGCGGGAGGCGGTTAGGGGTGCGCGGCAGGGTCCTCTGCGGGAGGGGGTTAGGGGTGCGCGGCAGGGTCCCCTGCGGGAGGGGGTTAGGGGTGCGCGGCAGGGTCCCCTGCGGGAGTGGGTTAGGGGTGCGTGGCAGGGTCCCCTGCGGGAGGCGGTTAGGGGTGCGCGGCAGGGTCCCCTGCTGGGGGGTTAGGGGTGCGCTGTGGGGCCCTACAATCCCCAGTCTGACCCTGCAGCCACCCACAAAAGGAGCAAAATCCCAAGTCATCCACAACATCCCAACCCACACAAAGTCACAGAGGGGGCCCCGGAGGAAGTATTGATGGGATGGGCAGGAATGTAGGCGGCCCAATAAAGCCCTGACTAATAAGCAATATAAATATATATATATATTCGCTTTAGGAGAGGCTAAAATCATATTGTTGTGAGCCACCAACCCACAATACAATAGGCATGACTGGCCCTGGGTAACCTTTATCTCATATTTGTGCATAACCCCCCCCCCTATTTTACTTGAAAAATGTGTTTTTGTCAGTTAATAATATATAATTCAGAATAATCACAATGCTGAATGTTATGTGAGGCAGCGACACAGAACAAGGACAAACAACAATTATAGCGCTCTTGTGTTTGTTACTGAAATGCTGCCCTTAGTATCCCCACAGCAGCAATTACCCTAGGGACGGAGGGTCTGGAGCGATTAGAGTGCACTCCTTGTGTCGCTAATCAAACCAGCAAAATCTATATTTATCCTTATTTTATTTTCCATTCATTCATAATCCTGTGTAGTATTTGAGCTGTAAGCTTTCTGCTGCATATTGACTAAAGCTTCCCATGTCTATAATCCATAATATAGCCCCTACTGTAAATGATAAGGATATTAGCAGTCACTGAGGGGTTCTGTGCCCATATAAAGGCACAAGGCTGCAGGCTGAGTTATACAGGGAACTCTGAGTATCACTCATGTATTATAAGGGATAATGTACCCCCTACTGTAAATGATAAGGATATTAGCAGTCAATGAGGGGTTCTGTGCCCTCCATATAAAGGCACAAGGCTGCAGGCTGAGTTATACAGGGAACTTTGAGTATCACTCATGTATTATAAGGGATAATGTACCCCCTACTGTAAATGATAAGGATATTAGCAGTCACTGAGGGGTTCTGTGCCCATATAAAGGCACAAGGCTGCAGGCTGAGTTATACAGGGAACTCTGAGTATCACTCATGTATTATAAGGGATAATGTACCCCCTACTGTAAATGATAAGGATATTAGCAGTCACTGAGGGGTTCTGTGCCCATATAAAGGCACAAGGCTGCAGGCTGAGTTATACAGGGAACTCTGAGTATCACTCATGTATTATAAGGGATAATGTACCCCCTACTGTAAATGATAAGGATATTAGCAGTCACTGAGGGGTTCTGTGCCCATATAAAGGCACAAGGCTGCAGGCTGAGTTATACAGGGAACTCTGAGTATCACTCATGTATTATAAGGGATAATGTACCCCCTACTGTAAATGATAAGGATATTAGCAGTCACTGAGGGGTTCTGTGCCCATATAAAGGCACAAGGCTGCAGGCTGAGTTATACAGGGAACTCTGAGTATCACTCATGTATTATAAGGGATAATGTACCCCCTACTGTAAATGATAAGGATATTAGCAGTCACTGAGGGGTTCTGTGCCCCCCATATAAAGGCACAAGGCTGCAGGCTGAGTTATACAGGGAACTCTGAGTATCACTCATGTATTATAAGGGATAATGTACCCCCTACTGTAAATGATAAGGATATTAGCAGTCACTGAGGGGTTCTGTGACCATATAAAGGCACAAGGCTGCAGGCTGAGTTATACAGGGAACTCTGAGTATCACTCATGTATTATAAGGGATAATGTACCCCCTACTGTAAATGATAAGGATATTAGCAGTCACTGAGGGGTTCTGTGCCCATATAAAGGCATATTGCACACGCGTTTGAATGGATCATGTGACACGTGACATCACTACGCACAGTTATATATATGTTACAGGTTTCTACTCTCTTTTGCTAGGACGGCTATGAAAATGTAGGAAGAGTCGTGGCATTTTTGACAGCATTTTCGGCCAACATATTACAGGTACCGGGAGTCTGTATGTTTCTCTATGTCAGTGTATAACCTCTTTTCATATTTCCATATTCCAGTTTGGAGTTTCAGCAGCTGTCTGGTTGCTAGGGTCCAACTTACCTTAGTAACCAGGATGTGTTTTGAATGAGAGTCTGGTTTATGAATAGCAGAGGGCCTGAATAGAAGAATAAGCTATACAAAGTAACAATAACATTAATATTGTGGCCCCACGGAGCAACAGTTTTTCATCTGCGGGGGTCAGTGACCCTCATTTGAAAGCTGGAAAGAGTCAGAAGAAGAAGGCAAGTCATTTAAAAACTATAAATAAAATAAGTAATGAAGACCAATTGAAATGTTGCTTAGAATTGCCCATTGTATAACTAAAAGTTAACTTAAAGGTGAACCACCCCTTTACTCTAGGCCACCTTCTTTGTTACCCCTCCCAGATAGATATCCAGGGTGGGATAGCGGTAGCACCTTTGTGCTGTAATCTTAGGCCTCAGTTCCTAGCAACCATTTCTCCACCAACAGCTCCTAGCAACAGGCATCACTTACCTGAGCTTAGGGACCCATTCACAATATTACTGCCTGGGACTCTATGCAGGGGGTAATCACCTTATAATGATTACCCCCTGCATAGAGGATGTTTCTCCTGCTTGGGTGCTATTCTTCTGTGTACCACTAGGCGGGGCATGTGAGCATGTTTAGCAATGCAAATAATCTTCTCCAGCGTTTATAAAACTTTCTGGAAGAGTAAAGGTGGCCATACACATTAAGATGTGAGCAGATCTTCTCCCGATATCCCCACCTACGGGTGGGCAATATCGGGTGAATTTAGGCTAATTCGGTCATTTGGCCCTGGGGCCAAACAATCGAATTAGAACACCGGTAATAGGCGCAGTTGGTTCGGGGGCTGCATCAACAAGCCGATGCGGAATCTTTTAACCTGCCCGATCAATATCTGCCCGAATTCAGGCAAGATGTCGGTCGGGCAGGCCCATCGTTTGTGCCCCTACACGGGCCGATAAGCTGCAGAATCGGTCTAAGGGACCCATATCAGCAGCTAGAATCGGCCTGTGTATGGCCACCTTAACGGGGTCTGGCTTTCAGAAATCATTGCCTTTCATTGTATTTAATGTATGTGGGGCTAAAGTTCCCAGTGTTTCTCACTGTATTTAATGTATTTTGGGTGCCACCACCCTCAGTCTCTCGCTATAGTCAATGTATTTGCGGGCCACTACTTCTGCCCCTCGCTGTATAATGTACTTAGTGTCTGGATTCTGCGCTATTAAAGGGGACATATTGTGTGACAAACAATATTGTGCCAATGAGTTGTACTCATCTATATATAGAAGGAATGTGCTTTAAACAGTAGTGTTTGATTTATTGAAAATTTCTCCAAAAACCCCACTACTCCCGTCCATCTGTCCCACTTCCTGCTGCCTCCTTTCCCAGGCTGTGCAGGGGGGCCAGCGGCACTGTAGGATAGGAACCAATCAGCAGCTGGGCTGACCTGATAGGCAGGGTCGGACTGGGCTGCCGGGACTCTGGGAAAAATCCTGGTGGGCCCTGGCGGCCCAGATCCGACCCTTGCGGTGCTCCCCATGCCCGACTGCTCCTCTCCTGACGCGTTAAAATTACGCATGCAGGGAGGATGCTGGGTGGGGGCCCCTGGGGGGAGTTATGGGACACAGCCGGCAGGGGCACCTGTCCAACCAGTCCAACCCTGCTGATAGGGAACTGAAGCCTGTCTGTGCTTGTGTGAGTGCAGGGCTGTGATTGGCTCTCCCCCTCTTACTGTGCTTCTGGCAGGGACCGTTAGGACACGCCCACCCCTTATTTGAAACCCAGACAGGGATCTGAGAGGATCTATAGGGAGCTCCAATAAAGGGGCCATTGTTACAGATAGGGTTAATGTTTAGCCCAAAGGGAACCCAGCACTAATCTTGCCACTTTGCCCCCAGTGCTACCTGTACCTGTTCCACTGCTCGGCCAGGAAGCGGAAGGCCTGCGGGCTGCTGGGTATCATCTGCCTGTGCAACGCCTATTTATATGGACTGCGAAACGCGTGGCAGATCCTCTTCCATATTTCGGTGGCGGCCCTGTCGGCTCAGCAGATCCTGACGAGGAAACCTTTGGACAAAGGCAGCTGCCCCGGGGTTTAGGGGCAATTAGTGCATAAATGTGCCCAGCAGGCAAACCCCTTACCCGCCTTTATGGGGGGAACAATGACAGCTACGATTGGCTGTGGATTTCTGTGGTATTTTTATACAGGGGTCCCCCAGCTGTGCCAGTATTATTATTATTACATGAAGAACAGGAAACTGGGAAACGTACAGAGAGTGCGGCACAGAGATGGTTGAAGAGCCACGTGGGGATCCGGCACGTGGCCCCTTGGACCGGGCAATATAGTACATAACATAAGTGTATTTATCTTCTCCTCTTCACTTAAAGAGCACAGAGCCGAACAGTCTTTGGAGAGCAAGTTTTGTCAAAGGAACTGTTATTGGCTCCCTACAGCCAGAACTGCACTGATAGGCCGATAGGTAAACAAATAGCGACTCATGAACGGGGCGGGCTTTTCTAGCTCTGCGTTGCTGCCGGTGCTTATGGGATTAAAGGGCCAATGTTTTTTTATTTACCTTTATATTTATCTAATGGGTATGTTTGTCATTGTTTTCCTATTGCTCTGTATTCCCTGGTCTGACTTGCAGCTTCAGCCTTGCACAAAACTCCATCGACTTACAGACCTCCTAGAGCCTCATGTAGTGCAGCAGTAAATGAAACGCAAACCCAGAAAGTCAGAATCTGTACCATGACCTACCAGCCTGGATATGAAAGTAACAGAATGCCGGGCTATAGAGGGGGTAGGCAGCATAGGGATTCCCCTGTACTAAGCACAATTCAGCAGGAACAGCCCCCTAAGTTTGCTCATAGCCTGTACAGAGAGATACCATAAAACTATGGCACATAGGGATTCCCCTGTACCAAGCACAATTCAGCAGGAACAGCCCCCTAAGTTTGCTCATAGCCTGTACAGAGAGATACCATAAAACTATGGCACATAGGGATTCCCCTGTACTAAGCACAATTCAGCAGGAAC
Organism: Xenopus tropicalis; assembly: GCF_000004195.4. Taxonomy (NCBI): domain Eukaryota; kingdom Metazoa; phylum Chordata; class Amphibia; order Anura; family Pipidae; genus Xenopus; species Xenopus tropicalis. The sequence goes on along the minus strand of NC_030682.2, from coordinate 9,268,170 downwards.
AGCCCCCTAAGTTTGCTCATAGCCTGTACAGAGAGATACCATAAAACTATGGCACATAGGGATTCTCCTGTACTAAGCACAATTCAGCAGGAACAGCCCCCTAAGTTTGCCCATAGCCTGTACAGAGAGATACCATAAAACTATGGCACATAGGGATTCCCCTGTACTAAGCACAATTCAGCAGGAACAGCCCCCTAAGTTTGCTCATAGCCTGTACAGAGAGATACCATAAAACTATGGCACATAGGGATTCCCCTGTACCAAGCACAATTCAGCAGGAACAGCCCCCTAAGTTTGCTCATAGCCTGTACAGAGAGATACCATAAAACTATGGCACATAGGGATTCTCCTGTACTAAGCACAATTCAGCAGGAACAGCCCCCTAAGTTTGCCCATAGCCTGTACAGAGAGATACCATAAAACTATGGCACATAGGGATTCCCCTGTACTAAGCACAATTCAGCAGGAACAGCCCCCTAAGTTTGCTCATAGCCTGTACAGAGAGATACCATAAAACTATGGCACATAGGGATTCCCCTGTACCAAGCACAATTCAGCAGGAACAGCCCCCTAAGTTTGCCCATAGCCTGTACAGAGAGATACCATAAAACTATGGCACATAGGGATTACCCTGTACTAAGCACAATTCAGCAGGAACAGCCCTCTAAGTTTGCTCATAGCCTGTACAGAGAGATACCATAAAACTATGGCACATAGGGATTCCCCTGTACTAAGCACAATTCAGCAGGAACAGCCCCCTAACTTTGCTCATAGCCTGTACAGAGAGATACCATAAAACTATGGCACATAGGGATTCCCCTGTACTAAGCACAATTCAGCAGGAACAGCCCCCTAAGTTTGCTCATAGCCTGTACAGAGAGATGCCATAAAACTACATACCTGTAATATAGAAAAATGACACTTTCAGGGGTAATTCCCCTTTAAACCATTTCAGTTTCTTATTGTTGAGCCAGTGAGCTCGCTGTACGAGGGCAACACGATGCAGGTAGCGGGTAACAATGGGGCAGTTAGTCACCGTCCTTGCTTGCCCCCCGGGGCACAGTCTCTTTGTGAGCAGAGAGAATACGAGGCGACTTTGCTTTCAGTCGCTCAGCACGGAGTGCGACAAGGACACGGCGCCCGATGTTTCTGTGCCTTGTGTCCCTGGCGAGTTGTCACAACAACAACAATAGCGAAAAACTGGCGCTTTCTCTGTACTGGTCTATGGCTTTACTTTATTGCTATGTACAAAAGTTCTGGGCAAAATCAGGGCAAAGCAGCTCCATATTTACCCCCCCCCCCTTCCCACACATCTACACTCTGGAATTATAGTCACAAAGGCCACACAGTGGCGTAACTACCTATACAGCAGACCCCACGGGGGGGTTCCAGGCAACCGGGGGGGGGCTATACACATACAATACATATTAGGGGGTTCAATAAAACAGTACAGGTATGGGACCCATTATCCAGAATGCTTGGGACCAAGGGTATTCCGGATAAGGGGTCTTTCCGTAATTTGGATCTTCATACCTTAAGTCTACTAAAAAATCAATAAAACATTAATTAAACCCAATAGGATTGTTTTGCATCCAATAAGGGGTAATTATATCTTAGTTGGGATCAAGTACAGGTACTGTTTTATTATTACAGAGAAAAGGGAATCATTTAACCATTAAATAAACCCAATAGGGCTGTTCTGCCCCAATAAGGGGTAATTATATCTTAGTTGGGATCAAGTACAGGTACTGTTTTATTATTACGGAGAAAAGGGAATCATTTAACCATTAAATAAACCCAATAGGGCTGTTCTGCCCCCAATAAGGGGTAATTATATCTTAGTTGGGATCAAGTACAGGTACTGTTTTATTATTACAGAGAAAAGGGAATCATTTAACCATTAAATAAACCCAATAGGGCTGTTCTGCCCCCAATAAGGGGTAATTATATCTTAGTTGGGATCAAGTACAGGTACTGTTTCATTATTACAGAGAAAAGGGAATCATTTAACCATTAAATAAACCCAATAGGGCTGTTCTGCCCCCAATAAGGGGTAATTATATCTTAGTTGGGATCAATTACAGGTACTGTTTCATTATTACAGAGAAAAGGGAATCATTTAACCATTAAATAAACCCAATAGGGCTGTTCTGCCCCCAATAAGGGGTAATTATATCTTAGTTGGGATCAATTACAGGTACTGTTTCATTATTACAGAGAAAAGGGAAATCAGTTTCGAAACTCTGAATTATTTGATTAAAATAGAGTCTATGGGAGACGGCCTTTCCGTAATTCGGAGCTTTCTGGATAACAGGTTTCTGGATAAGGGATCCAATACCTGTACTAGAGAAAAAACCTGACAAGGAATAAATCTCATCTCCGTTGGCTCTGGGTTACTGTATCCGTAATAAACAACAGAGAAGGGTTATATACATGTAACTGCCACTAGGTGGCACTAGCGCACAGCCAGACTGCCCAGCTCTGCGCCTTTGCTTTGATTTCTATTAAATTAAAATGCTGCCGTTTGGTTTTTATTCTTGTTCATATTTATTTCTTTTATTATTTATTTCCTGTTATTTATATAGCGCCGACATGTTTCCGCAGCACTTTGCAGAGATTATTCTTAATTTGCATCAGCCCCTGCCCCAGTGAGCTTACAATCTAAGGTCCCTATCCCATTCCCATCAGTCCCTGCCCCAGTGAGCTTACAATCTAAGGTCCCTATCCCATTCCCATCAGTCCCTGCCCCAGTGAGCTTACAATCTAAGGTCCCTATCACATTCCCATCAGTCCCTGCCCCAGTGAGCTTACAATCTAAGGTCCCTATCCATCCCATCAGTCCCTGCCCCAGGGCTACAATCTAAGGTCCCTATCCCATTCCCATCAGTCCCTGCCCCAGTGAGCTTACAATCTAAGGTCCCTATCACATTCCCATCAGTCCCTTCCCCAGTGAGCTTACAATCTAAGGTCCCTATCACATTCCCATCAGTCCCTGCCCCAGTGAGCTTACAATCTAAGGTCCCTATCCCATTCCCATCAGTCCCTGCCCCAGTGAGCTTACAATCTAAGGCCCCTATCACATTCCCATCAGTCCCGCCCCAGTGAGCTTACAATCTAAGGTCCCTATCACATTCCCATCAGTCCCTGCCCCAGTGAGCTTACAATCTAAGGCCCCTATCACATTCCCATCAGTCCCGCCCCAGTGGAGCTTACAATCTAAGGTCCCTATCACATTCCCATCAGTCCCTGCCCCAGTGAGCTTACAATCTAAGGTCCCTATCACATTCCCATCAGTCCCTGCCCCAGTGAGCTTACAATCTAAGGTCCCTATCACATTCCCATCAGTCCCTGCCCCAGTGGAGCTTACAATCTAAGGTCCCTATCACATTCCCATCAGTCCCTGCCCCAGTGAGCTTACAATCTAAGGTCACTATCACATTCCCATCAGTCCCTGCCCCAGTGGAGCTTACAATCTAAGGTCCCTATCACATTCCCATCAGTCCCTGCCCCAGTGAGCTTACAATCTAAGGTCCCTATCACATTCCCATCAGTCCCTGCTTTAATGTAGGTTATGTGGAGTTATTAGGGGGCTGTATATTTAAGCAGGACTGTGCTAGCCAGTGGGCTATTCTAGTTAGCCACATAGGCCCCTTGGGTCCCCAATACTTCATGCCCATTTACTCTTTGAGATTGAAGTACTAACAGGACTCACTTGGAAGACACTAGGGGGAGCCACTGCTCATAAAGGGACGAGGTTTCTAGGTCTCTTCCACTACTAACACAAAAGGTCCCCCTGGGAACCCCATCCGTGGGTGATAATGAAACATTGCCCCCTTTTGGCCCCACCTGTGCCTTCAATGTGACCCCCACTTACCCATCGTCACCATGGAAATGAGTGCCATTAATGGGCTTATAGCGCAGGTTATCGCCCAGGCACCAGAGCCCAGCGCAGCGCATTAAAGGGAACAATGGGCCGGATCAGGATTTACATTATTTAGGGGAATCACAATGGGGGCCGGATTCTGTGTTGGAGGGAGATTAAATATTAATGGGAGAGATACACAACAATCAGATACAATGAATAAAATTCCATAAAGCATAATGTCAGATATACACGGCGTCACGCTGAGGGAATAGGCAGAGGGGTCTCCCCCCAGAATAGAAGGGGCCCTAAAGGGAAAATGTATTCTGCATAGACCCGAATTCCATATCCCTGCATCAGGGTTCATAGAGATATCAGTAAACAGCGCCACCCAGTGGCCAGGGATAATGAGAATAAGCCCTATATCTAATGGATCAAAGGCAAATGACTGCATGAAAGAGTTAATTAGGGGCTGATTCATTAAATGGCGAATAGGGGAGTCCACAGGCAGATTCCCCACTGTTTAACACTTTCCTGACTGGCAGGAAGGTATTTTAAGTAACGGCTACCCCTATCCATACAGATCAATGGGGCAGTTCAGCCCAATAGGGGACATGTCTGATTGGTGCACTTTGCCCACTGCACGGCGCAGGCAGGGATTAGAAGCAGGCAAGCTTAGAGCACCATTGTATTCTGTGGGCTGTTAGTGCTGAGCATTTACACCCCCCCCCCCGAACTCATCATCACCCCAGTATGGAAAGGAAATGGTTAAATGAGGCAATTGGTGATGTCACTATCGATAGATACATAGATGTTAGAAGTTAGATAAATAAATAGGTAGGTCAACAGACAGATAGACAGAGAGATAGATAGATAGATAGATAGATAGATAGATAGAGATAGATGATTGATAGATCGACTGATAGATAGATAGATAGATAGATAGATAGATAGATAGATGATTGATTGATAGATAGACTGATAGATAGATAGATAGATAGATAGATAGATAGACAGATGATTGATAGATAGATAGATAGATAGATAGATAGATAGATAGATAGATAGATAGACAGATATAGATAGATATAGCTATAAAGATAGATAGATCTGCAAAAATCCAAAAAGTAGGAAAAAAGCTTCAGCAGATTTACTGCAAAACATTTATTGTGGGTAGTGGTACCACTACCCACAATAAATGTTTTGCAGTAAATCTGCTGAAGCTTTTTTCCTACTTTTTGGATTTTTGCAGTTGTATTTGGTTGCAGCACAGAGCAACAACTAGGAGCTAAAGCTTTTTTCGTAAGTATTTTATACAAAATTTTTATGTTTGATAGATACATAGATAAATAGATAGATAGATAAATAGATAGATAGATGATATACATAACAGCTAAAAATAGATACATTTTAGATAAATATCAATATATATAGAGATAATTACATAGGTAAATATAGAAACGGATATTGAAACAAGAGTTGTATGTTGATAGATGATAGATAGAGAGATAGATAGATAGAGAGAGAGATAGAGAGAGACATATATGTATAGGATAAAGATATTTAGAGACAGATCTGGGCGTATGTTTCTCTGGCTCAGTGAGCCCCCAGACTGGCACAGATAGGCAGCCGACCGTAAGCAAATTGCCCAGATGAACTGATGGGCAGCAGCCATTGCCCCAGGGGGTACTGGGTCATTTGTCTGCAAGAACCGCCGGCTCCATCTGCCAGCAGCCACGGAACATCCTTAGCTCTCTGCCCCCATCCCCACTGCTTGTGTTATACCAGCTGGGACTGGGGGGGGCACAGACTGGCACTGTCATTTTATAGCTGGGACTGGGGGGGCACAAACTGGCACTGTCATTTTATAGCTGGGACTGGGGGGTGGCACAGACTGGCACTGTCATTTTATAGCTGGGACTGGGGGGGCACAGACTGGGCACTGTCATTTTATAGCTGGGACTGGGGGGGCACAAACTGGCACTGTCATTTTATAGCTGGGACTGGGGGGCACAGACTGGGCACTGTCATTTATAGCTGGGACTGGGGGGCACAAACTGGCACTGTCATTTTATAGCTGGGACTGGGGGGTGGCACAGACTGGCACTGTCATTTTATAGCTGGGACTGGGGGGGCACAGACTGGGCACTGTCATTTTATAGCTGGGACTGGGGGGGCACAGACTGGCACTGTCATTTTATAGCTGGGACTGGGGGGGCACAGACTGGCACTGTAATTTTATAGCTGGGACTGGGGGGGCACAGACTGGCACTGTCATTTTATAGCTGGGACTGGGGGGGCACAGACTGGCACTGTCATTTTATAGCTGGGACTGGGGGGGCACAGACTGGGCACTGTACTGCTGCCATACAGTAATACCTACATCTGCTCTCAGCATACCCCCAGTGTAATTGCTAAGGATTGTTACGAGACCTCCTGGTTTCTTAAAGCGACAGAACACAAGGCACCCAAATATGCAGCGTTACTGGGACGTCTCTCCGTAGAGACTGTTTAGGCCGTCGGGGGCCCTTTGAGTTCATAACCAGCCTGTATTAACCCTTCAGCCCCCCACCCCATACAAACCCTGATGGTGGGACGTATTGAATCTATTCCGACAGCCTCGCGCTTACGGAGCCCCATAAACCACAGAGAGAGCTTTGCTTTACAGCATTTCCCAGGGGACCTGTCACCATAAAAAAACAATTCCAAATTCTTTTCTATTGTGTTTGTCCGGCCAGATAAACTTTACTTACACTGAATAAATAATATAAATCATCTCCCCATTAGTTTATTCAGAATTTCCCAAGTAGGCAGCCGCCATTTTGTGGGCTCTGTTATTAAGGCAAGTTTTGCATCATCCCAAATTTTGTTTATGCACAAGGAGGGGGGGAACCTGATGCACATTCCCAATGCACAATTAGATGGTAAGGAGGGGGGCGGAATGTGAGGAGGTCAGTGACATCTAGAAAATGCTGAATGTAAAGTGAAAGTAACACTCCAATTTTCCAACATGTCTGATCAATTAACCAAGCAACATCTATGGCAGGGGTCCTCAAACTTTTTAACCGAGGGGCCAGTTCATGGTCCCTCAGACTGTTGGGGGGCCGGACTATAGTCCCCCCCCTCGCTCAATCCATCCTCCCTCCCCCAGATCCTCCCGCTGCCCGTTGAGTCCTCCCAGCTCCCCACTCCCCATTGAGTCCTCCCAGCTCCCCCCTCCCACTCCCCGCTGAGTCCTCCCTCTTCCAGCTCGCCCCACTCCGTCCATCCTCCCAACTCCCCCCTCCCACTCCCCACTGAGTCCTCCCTCTTCCAGCTCCCCCCGCTCCGTCCATCCATCCTCCCTCTCCCAGCTCCCCCCTCCCACTCCCCGCTGAGTCCTCCCTCTCCCAGCTCCCCACTCCCCACTGAGTCCTCCCTCTTCCAGCTCCCCCTCCCACTCCCCGCTGAGTCCTCCCTCTCCCAGCTCCCCCCCACTCCCAGCTGAGTCCTCCCTCTCCCAGCTCCTCCAACTCTCCGCTGAGTCCTCCCTCCCACTCTCCGCTGAGTCCTCCCTCTCCCAGCTCCCCCCTCCCACTTCCCGCTGAGTCCTCCCTCACCTAGCTCCCCCCTTCCACTCCCTTCTGAGTCCTCCCTCTCTCAGCTCCCCGTCCCGCTCCCCACCAAGTCCTCTCTCTCTGCTGCCAGGGGTGAGGACGCAGCAGGGGCCAGGTAAATTACCCTGGGGGGCCAGATCTGGCCCGTGGGCCGTAGTTTGAGGATCCCTGATCTATGGTGTGAAGATATTGGTTTGGATCATCGCCCCCCAGCATACACATATATATGACCAGCTTTGCATGTTCTGAGTTCGTTTAGATCAGTAGTCCAACTATTTTGGAGACTCTGAGGGGGCATTAAGGCCCCCCCCCATTTTCTTTAGTAACCAGGGAGTGATTTGAGAGAGTGACTGATATATGAATAGGAGAGAGGCTGAATAGAAAGGTAAGCAATATAAAGTAACAATAACAATAAAACGGGAGCCTCACAAAGCAATATTTTTTTTCTGCCGGGGTCAGTGACCCCCATTTGAAAGCTGCAAAGAGAGCAGAAGAAGAAGGCAAGTCATTCAAAAACTGTAAAAGATAAAAAAGAAGACCAATTGAAAAGTTGCTTAGAATTAGCTACTCTATAGTGTGATCACGTCATCTACTTATTCCAAGACATACATGCTCATCAGCTCCTTCTATATCTATTACACCGACCAATTACATCTGAAGATCTCTCCTCATCACATTCTTGGAATCCGCTCGTCTAGTTCCGGGTAGCGAGCGGCGCGGCGTCGGCATGAATATGTAGCGGCACACGCCATACGTTGCGTCTAATTGCAATCTAATTGTCTTGGAAGGAACATGAACACTGAATGGGAGCAGCAGGTCTATTCAGATATTATATTCCAATTACCGGATATATCCGTAGCGGCAATCCGGTCACACCTCCATAGGCCCCCTGCCAGGAATATCTGCTTCTGCCATAGATATAAGTATTCCTTAGACTGCACAGGGCAAGTTGTATTAATGCCTAAAGGAACCGAGAACAAACTGTTACAGGGGTCACAATTATCAATAGAAATTGATTTACACGTAATTATTAAAATACCAGTTCTGAATGGAGGCACAACGGCATCCATGTTGCTCAGATACTGGAACTGGCCAGGCAAATCCGATTAGATTTCTTTTATTTATGGTATATGAATCATTGGAATGTTCTCAAGCTGCCTGCTGAGTCAATACAAATGGATTTTTTGGGGGGTATCAGTCACAGACTCCAACTCTCGAAAGACAAAGAATAAATTAAAAAAAAAACACGGATCACTGCAAAACCCTAGTAAGAAGGGGTGGGGGGCACTATACCACATCCATAAATACAGTAATACAACAGGCTACTCTCTAGTGCTGTACTGTTTAGGGTCCATTTTATATATAGTGGGAATTGGATGTAGAACAAGGAACTAAGGAAGCCCCCAACTGGGATGCTGGAAATGGATGTGGAGCAAGGAAGCCCCCAACTGGGATGCTGGAAATGGATGTGGAACAAGGAAGCCCCCAACTGGGATGCTCGAAATGGATGTGGAACAAGGAAGCCCCCAACTGGGATGCTCGAAATGGATGTGGAACAAGGAAGCCCCCAACTGGGATGCTCAAAATGGATGTGGAACAAGGAAGCCCCCAACTGGGATGCTGGAATTGGATGTAGAACAAGGAATTTAGGAAGCCCCCAACTGGGATGCTGGAATTGGATGTGGAACAAGGAAGCCCCCAACTGGGATGCTCAGAATGGATGTGGAACAAGGAAGCCCCCAACTGGGATGCTCGAAATGGATGTGGAACAAGGAAGCCCCCAACTGGGATGCTCGAAATGGATGTAGAACAAGGAAGCCCCCAACTGGGATGCTGGAATTGGATGTAGAACAAGGAACTTGGGAAGCCCCAACTGGGATGCTGGAATTGGATGTAGAACAAGAAACTATGGAAGCCCCCAACTGGGATGCTGGAAATGGATGTGGAAAAAGGAAGCCCCCAACTGGGATGCTCGAAATGGATGTAGAACAAGGAAGCCCCCAACTGGGATGCTGGAATTGGATGTAGAACAAGGAACTTGGGAAGCCCCCAACTGGGATGCTGGAATTGGATGTAGAGCAAGGAACTTAGGAAGCCCCCAACTGGGATGCTGGAATTGGATGTAGAACAAGGAACTTGGGAAGCCCCCAACTGGGATGCTGGAATTGGATGTAGAACAAGGAACTTGGGAAGCCCCCACCTGGAATGCTGGAATTAGATGTAGAACATGGAACTTAGAAAGCCCCCAACTGGGATGCTGGAATTGGAAGTAGAACATGGAACTTAGGAAGCCCCCAACTGGGATGCTGGAATTGGATGTAGAACAAAGAACTTGGGAAGCCCCCAACTGGTATGCTGGAAATGGATGTGGAACAATAGAAATGGATTTTTTGGGGGGTATCAGTCACAGACTCCAACTCTCGAAAGACAAAGAATAAATTTAAAAAAAAAACACGGATCACTGCAAAACCCTAGTAAGGAGGGGGGCACTATACCACATCCATAAATACAGTAATACAACAGGCTACTTTCTACTGCTGTACTGTTTAGGGTCCATTTTATATATTGTGGGAATTGGATGTAGAACAAGGAACTATGGAAGCCCCCAACTGGGATGCTGGAAATGGATGTGGAACAAGGAACTTGGGAAGCCCCCAACTGGGATGCTGGAAATGGATGTGGAACAAGGAACTTGGGAAGCCCCCAACTGGGATTCTGGAATTGGATGTAGAACAATGAACGTAGGAAGCCCCCAACTGGGATGCTGGAAATGGATGTGGAACAAGGAAGCCCCCAACTGGGATGCTCGAAATGGATGTAGAACAAGGAACTTGGGAAGCCCCCAACTGGAATGCTGGAATTAGATGTAGAACAAGGAACTTGGGAAGCCCCCACCTGGAATGCTGGAATTAGATGTAGAACATGGAACTTAGAAAGCCCCCAACTGGGATGCTGGAATTGGAAGTAGAACATGGAACTTAGGAAGCCCCCAACTGGAATGCTGGAATTGGATGTAGAACAAAGAACTTGGGAAGCCCCCAACTGGGATGATGGAAAATCATGTAGAACAAGGAACTAAGGAAGCCCCAACTGGGATGCTGGAATTGGATGTAGAACAAGGAATTTAGGAAGCCCCCAACTGGGATGTTGGAATTAGATGTAGATCATGGAACTTGGGAAGCCCCCAACTGGGATGCTGGAATTGGATGTAGAGCAATGAACTTGGGAAGCCCCCAACTGGGATGCTGGAATTGGATGTAGAGCAATGAACTTGGGAAGCCCCCAACTGGGATGCTGGAAATGGATGTGGAACAAGGAACTTGGGAAGCCCCCAACTGGGATGCTGGAATTGGATGTGGAACAAGCTGCAAACTGTGCTGGATGGAGAAGAAGCAAAAGTTGCACCAGCATCAGTTTTATAAGGAGGTGAGCAGGAACCTTGACTTTGGGATGGCATTGGATGTCATCTACTTGAGTAGTGGTAAATGGAACATTTTCTAATTGGAGTGATTAGTGATTGGTTGGTAATGGTTTAATAATCATCCATCATAGGGAATTCTGGGAAAGTACAGTGAGAGGGGCCTTTTGTGTTCCTTTCTGTGAATGTTTTAGTGGAATCTCCGAAAACAGATGCGCCGTATCCTTAATAACAACAAGTGCAGCCATTAATGTTCATTAACGATTCTCTGGGGAAGGAGTCGGAATTAGGGGATTAGGAAAACAATAAACAACAATGAGTAAAACCAACATTGGGTAAATGCGCCCCCCCCCTTAAGCTCCATTTCCATTAAATACACAGTAACGACAGCAAATGTGAGCTGTAACCATAGCGAGAAGCCTTTCATTTTCATTTGTGCAAAGTCATTGTGCATTTGTATTATTGTTTTATATTGCCTTTAATTAAAGAAATGTCATTCTCCTATCTGTAACCTTGTTATGGGCTAAGGGGGCCCAGCCTGAAGGCCAGTTAGGGGGGGATTTGGGGTGAGTGCTTATTTGTGCCCTGGGTACCCCTGGAACTATATAGCAGGGTGACTGTTACCCCAATCTTTCTATATATCTGTAACCTTGTTATGAGCTAAGGGGGCCCAGCCTGAAGGCCAGTTAGGGGGGGATTTGGGGTGAGTGCTTATTTGTGCCCTGGGTACCCCTGGAACTATAGCAGGGTGACTGTTACCCCAATGTTTCTATATATCTGTAACCTTGTTATGGGCTAAGGGGGCCCAGCCTGAAGGCCAGTTAGGGGGGGATTTGGGGTGAGTGCTTATTTGTGCCCTGGGTACCCCTGGAACTATAGCAGGGTGACTGTTACCCCCAATGTTTCTATATATCTGTAACCTTGTTATGGGCTAAGGGGGCCCAGCCTGAAGGCCAGTTAGGGTGAGGATTTGGGGTGAGTGCTTATTTGTGCCCTGGGTACCCCTGGAACTATAGCGGGGTGACTTTTACCCCAATGTTTCTATATATCTGTAACCTTGTTATGGGCTAAGGGGGCCCAGCCTGAAGGCCAGTTAGGGGGGATTTGGGGTGAGTGCTTATTTGTGCCCTGGGTACCCCTGGAACTATAGCAGGGTGACTGTTACCCCAATGTTTCTATATATCTGTAACCTTGTTATGGGCTAAGGGGGCCCAGCCTGAAGGCCAGTTAGGGGGGGATTTGGGGTGAGTGCTTATTTGTGCCCTGGATACCCCTGGAACTATAGCAGGGTGACTGTTACCCCAATGTTTCTATATATCTGTAACCTTGTTATGAGCTAAGGGGGCCCAGCCTGAAGGCCAGTTAGGGGGGGATTTGGGGTGAGTGCTTATTTGTGCCCTGGGTACCCCTGGAACTATAGCAGGGTGACCGTTACCCCAATGTTTCTATATATCTGTAACCTTGTTATGGGCTAAGGGGGCCCAGCCTGAAGGCCAGTTAGGGGGGGATTTGGGGTGAGTGCTTATTTGTGCCCTGGATACCCCTGGAACTATAGCAGGGTGACTGTTACCCCAATGTTTCTATATATCTGTAACCTTGTTATGAGCTAAGGGGGCCCAGCCTGAAGGCCAGTTAGGGGGGGATTTGGGGTGAGTGCTTATTTGTGCCCTGGGTACCCCTGGAACTATAGCGGGGTGACTGTTACCCCAATGTTTCTATATATCTGTAACCTTGTTATGGCTAAGGGGGCCCAGCCTGAAGGCCAGTTAGGGGGGGATTTGGGGTGAGTGCTTATTTGTGCCCTGGGTACCCCTGGAACTATAGCGGGGTGACTGTTACCCCAATGTTTCTATATATCTGTAACCTTGTTATGGGCTAAGGGGGCCCAGCCTGAAGGCCAGTTAGGGGGGATTTGGGGTGAGTGCTTATTTGTGCCCTGGGTACCCCTGGAACTATAGCAGGGTGACTGTTACCCCAATGTTTCTATATATCTGTAACCTTGTTATGGGCTAAGGGGGCCCAGCCTGAAGGCCAGTTAGGGGGGGATTTGGGGTGAGGGCTTATTTGTGCCCTGGGTACCCCTGGAACTATAGCGGGGTGACTGTTACCCCAATGTTTCTATATATCTGTAACCTTGTTATGGGCTAAGGGGGCCCAGCCTGAAGGCCAGTTAGGGGGGGATTTGGGGTGAGTGCTTATTTGTGCCCTGGGTACCCCTGGAACTATAACAGGGTGACTGTTACCCCAATATTTCTATATATCTGTAACCTTGTTATGGGCTAAGGGGGCTCAGCCTGAAGGCCGGTTAGGGGGGGATTTGGGGTGAGTGCTTATTTGTGCCCTGGGTACCCCTGGAACTATAGCGGGGTGACTGTTACCCCAATGTTTCTATATATCTGTAACCTTGTTATGGGCTAAGGGGGCCCAGCCTGAAGGCCAGTTAGGGGGGGATTTGGGGTGAGTGCTTGTGCCCTGGGTACCCCTGGAACTATAGCAAAGCCCTGCTATATGGGCAGTGATGGGAGTTGCTGTTTCAGCCCAGCCAGTACATTGGGTTTGGTTTCTGTGAATCCTCGGCAGCTCGGGGCCAACTCAGCACAAATCAATAGATCAGTCCCTCGCTGCGAAGTGTAAATGTCAACTTTCCTTAACAAATAACCGGCGCCTCGACCGGATTTGTCACTGCGTGGGAATTGGATAATTGATCGTTTGGTCGTGTTGCTATTAAGCCGTTGCCTCCTCGCGGCGCGCTCGGCCCTCTCTTATTAACCGTGGATGGAACGGGCTCTTCTCTTCTTGTGATTGGACGTCTTCCTCTATATAGGGAATTAACTATTTAATTATAATGGGATATTCTTGTAACAGGGAGGTGTTTGTTGTACTCAATAAAGGGCAAGTAAAGGGCAAGTAAGGGCCACTCCCCAATGTTTTAACCATTTTCAATGAACACATATTGGGTTTGCTGTTTAGAATTACATTTCCTTTCGTTATTTCGCCTGGAGTTCCACCTTAATATTTTAAAGGGACTCTACCCAAACATAACATAAGCTTTTTGAAAAGTAAACATAATTTCAAGCAACTTTACAATATACATCAATTAAACAATCTGCAGCCTTTTCATGATGTTTAGTGTAATAATATGTTTTGGAACAGTTCCCCAAGCCCCGCCCCCTGTTCCATAAGACCCGCCCCCTGTTCCCTAAGCCCCACCCCCTGTTCCCCTGCTGATCTGGCTGACTACTTTGTTACTCAAATAAAATGTAACAGTAGTCGCCTCCCCTCAGTCTGCCTTCAGCCTACATCCTCACAATCCCACAATTCCCTGCTGCACACGTGATGTCAATAAGGAAAGGAACATCCCAGTGCAATGCATTGTGGGTTATGTAGTTCCTTAACCTAACTTTCTATTACCCTGTATGTTAGGTATCCTCCTGTGAATTCAATCACCAAGTTTTATCCCAAGGCTGATGCCCTTCTAAAGAAAACAATGCACCATCCCAGGGGGAAAAAGTAGTGTTCCGCCATCTTGCTATCATTGTACTTTTACTGTCTTTGCAGGTTTCCAGAGAGTCTTGTTGAGCTGAAAGCCTTATATTATCCTCCGATTGGATCCAGCTTGAAGTGCAGAGCACCCAGACCCCAGACACAAGTACTTTTTAGTGACCACCCAAGGACTCCCTTTTGCACCCATTAGTGCTCTTGCACTTGGGTCTGAGTTGTCTACAAATGTCTCCTATCTTCTTGGGATAACTTGTAGCCTCTACAATGTCTGATGCAGGTATTCAAATTATACAGGTATAGGACCCGTTATCCAGAATGCTTGGGACCAAGGGTTTTCCAGTTAAGGGATCCTTCCGTAAGTACAGGTACTGTTTTATTATTACAGAGAAAAGGGAATCATTTAACCATTAAATAAACCCAATAGGGCTGTTCTGCCCCCAATAAGGGGTAATTATATCTTACTTGGGATCAAGTACAGGTACTGTTTTATTATTACAGAGAAAAGGGAATCATTTAACCATTAAATAAACCCAATAGGGCTGTTCTGCCCCCAATAAGGGGTAATTATATCTTAGTTGGGATCAAGTACAGGTACTGTTTTATTATTACAGAGAAAAGGGAATCATTTAACCATTAAATAAACCCAATAGGGCTGTTCTGCCCCCAATAAGGGGTAATTATATCTTAGTTGGGATCAAGTACAGGTACTGTTTTATTATTACAGAGAAAAGGGAATCATTTAACCATTAAATAAACCCAATAGGGCTGTTCTGCCCCCAATAAGGGGTAATTATATCTTAGTTGGGATCAAGTACAGGTACTGTTTTATTATTACAGAGAAAAGGGAATCATTTAACCATGAAATAAACCCAATAGGGCTGTTCTGCCCCCAATAAGGGTAATTATATCTTAGTTGGGATCAAGTACAGGTACTGTTTTATTATTACAGAGAAAGGGAATCATTTAACCATTAAATAAACCCAATAGGGCTGTTCTGCCCCAATAAGGGGTAATTATATCTTAGTTGGGATCAAGTACAGGTACTGTTTTATTATTACAGAGAAAAGGGAATCATTTAACCATTAAATAAACCCAATAGGGCTGTTCTGCCCCAATAAGGGGTAATTATATCTTAGTTGGGATCAAGTACAGGTACTGTTTTATTATTACAGAGAAAAGGGAGTTTTAAAATTCTGAATTTTTTGATTAAAATGGAGTCTATGGTAGAGGGGCTTTCTGTAATTCAGAGCTCTCTGGTTAACGAGTTTCCGGATAAGGGATCCCATACCTGTAATTGATAGTTAACTCGAGTTAGGCATAAATAGATTTATTATGACCTTGGATAATATAGATGTTCCTCAGTAAGTTCCTTAGAACATCGGCACACATTGAGCTTCACACGGTAAATCATCCCTTTGTTGTCGTTCAACTTGAGACAATAAAACCAGCCGCGATCCAAACCTGTAGGAAGGTGATCTCTTGGGAGATTTCGGGCCAGTAAAACATGACGGGAATGAACAGGTGATTTAGAACTGAGCGGCGCCAAGGGCCCCATAGGGGAAACTAAAATCTGCAAAGGAAATGAGTGTTCCGCACAAGCAAATCACTTCTTCCGTGAGCGCTGGAAGAAAGCAAATCTCCAAATGCAAAGCAAAGGCTTATTAATGCCGGGCAGTGTAGAACCGAATCCCATTTGGCTTCCCTGAATGGAAATATGTTTACTGCTTTATTTTTAATGAAATCGTATATTCCGAGGCTTATTTTTAGGAAGCCATTTTCTCCTTGGTGATCCAAGTTCATGTGAGGTGTTTGAGACACAGAACACAGGACAATTAATTCTTGTGAGAGGTTCAGCTGTATATTGGGGGGCTGGAATAATGTTCTGGAATGTAACAGAATACAATCAAGGTAAGATTTAAGATTCAAAAAACTTTATTAATCCCAAAGGGAAATTGTTTATGCTTGGTTACAGGTGCTCCCAATTACCAAAGATAATAAATAAATTTAAACAAACCCTTCCAAAAACATATTACACAGATAATAAATACCTAAAAACCTTCATAAAACAATAAATACCAACCTAGAAACAACCACTTATGGGTATTATATACAGTATGTGTATGAAATACAGAGAGAGAGGAATTATACATTTTTATAGCCGTAGGGAGTAGGGATGTAGCGAACATCGCCAAAAATGTTCGCGGACTTTCGGCAAAACTCGCGAATATTCGCGAACTTTGCGAACCCCATAGACTTCAATGGGAAGGCGAACTTTAAAACCTAGAAAAGCCATTTCTGGCCAGAAAACTGATTTTAAAGTTGTTTAAAGGGTGCCACGACCTGGACAGTGGCATGCAGGAGGGGGATCAAGCAAAAATTTCTCTGAAAAATACTTTGTAAAAAAAACGCCAAAAAAAACGCCAAAAAATAACGCCAAAAAAAAACGCCAAAAAATAATGCAAAAAAAAAAACGCAAGCTATTCCTATGTATACGCAAAGGCGAAAAACCGAAGCGAAAAAACGCGGCGGAAAAAACCGAGGCGAAAAAACGCGGCGCAAAAAAAAAAATGCGGCGAAACCAAAGTGGCGAACATCGCCAAAAGTTCGCGAATTTCCTCGTTCGCGAACACCCGATGTTCGCGCGAATTAGTTCGCTGGCGAACAGTTCGCTACATCTCTAGTAGGGAGAAAAGATCTCCTGTGTCGCTCTGTAGAGCACCTAAAAGTAATTAGTCTCCGGCTAAAACTACTCTTCTGCTCAGCAAAAACACTATATAGCGGGTGAGAGGGATTATTCACAATGGATTGTACTTTACATAAAATCCTTCTCTTAGCTATTGCATCCACCGAGTCAAGCTCCATGCCTAGCACAGATCCGGCCTTTTTAATAAGCTTATCCAGTTTGTTCTTGTCCGATACCTTAATATTACCACCCCAACAGACCACCGCGTAAAAAATGACACTCGCCACAACGGTTTCATAAAATATCCGTAGCATAATGCTACAGACGTTAAAGGACCTGAGCCTCCGCAAAAAATACAACCAACTCAAGTTTACTGTCCAAGTGGACTCCCAGATATTTATAATCAGAAACCATATCCACTATTTCCCCCTTAACAGATATAGGAGTCACATGAATCTTGCTTCTCCCAAAATCTACAACCATCTCCCTGGTTTTACTGATGTTCAGTTGTAAGTAATTACACTCACACCAAGAAACAAAGTCATCCACAACAGACTGGTACTCAGAGGTATCACCCTCCTTTATACACCCAACAACCACAGAGTCATCAGAAAACTTCTGCAGATGGCATGACTCCGAGTTATATCTAAAGTCGGATGTATAAAGTGTAAAAAGAAACGGAGACAGTACGGTCCCCTGGGGAACTCCCGTACTACAGATCAGGGTCTCAGACACACAAGAACCAGGGGAGATTATACCATACAGGGTTGGTAGGGCCATAGAGCCTACTAGGCTTCCCTGGATCATTGCTCATCTCCACGGGGGTTGGGAAAGGGACGTTTTTCACCTGAACATCAGTAGGAACCTTGGGGTGATCAGCTGTGTTTGTGGGGTCACACAGCCTACTAACTTTCTCCATATTAGTTCCCATCTCCTTTGTTGGCCAACACTTATACCTGCCTTATCTGGTATCCCCCGGCCATGTAACTTGGTTACTTGGCCATCTAGCTGCAATAGTTGGGGTACAATTGCAGGTCTTTATAGCCTATGACCTGGTCACCCTCTGGAACTGGTGGGCAGATACCACAGTTAAATTATACTTGGCATAACTTTATCCTGATTGAGTATGAAATTTGGGGCAGGTTGTCTTTTCAGTGAATGGGGCCCAATCCCTGAGAGATATCTGGTCTCAGCTTGGCCAAAAAATGGATCAAACTGGCTGAAAATGCTCTTGGGAAAGGATTTCTTTCCTATGGTGAAAGGCACACACCATGAGCCTGAGGTGCTCACCTCTAACTCTGTAGCACCCTGTTGGAATGGCACCCACCTTCTCCATCTACAGTAGATTGTTTTTTTCCCAAAGTGTGGGTCTGGAGCAGTGACAAGCAGACCCTAACCTGAAGGGCATTTAGGGTAAGATTTGGGGAGAAAAGCCAAGTTTCTCTCTTAGATACATCTAGAAGCTACGGATGCACCAAATCCAGGGTTTGGCCAAGATTCAAATCCATGACTTTGGCCGAAGCGAATCTTTAAAATCATGTTTTTTGCACATAAACGCAAAATGTAAAAAATGTTACTGTGCACTTAGTGCAGGGTTCTCTTTAACTCTTCCTTATCCAAATCTTTCACAAAGGATTCAGGGTTCGGGCGGATCCTAAAATAGCACCCTTACTAGAAGCCCACCTTGAAAGCCAGTTCGGGTAATATTTGGGGTGCATACTTATTTGCTTAGACCTCTAAGGGGGACTTGATCTAAAAAAATGTAAGATCTAATGACCAGGGTCTTCTTTGCCTCCTGTACTGGTCACTATTTGTATGTAATCGGTATATTTAATGTATACGCCTTTCTATTATACTGTATTGTACCTGTGTCGGTGCTGGAGGATGAGCATAATGCACCAAAATCAACGGGCCCGGTTATAGACAAGATGGCGCCTGTGCTGCTTAGTCAGCCTCTCTCAGCTCTTATATCAGTATATGTACCAACTCCCACTTCTTCCAATCTTATTACACCTGTATCCTAAGCTGTGAATAGGAACTGGTGTTTGTTCAACTACACGTTTATACTGGAAATAATTCTGCAGCCTCTCCGTCAATATCCAGCATTGCGAATGTCAGCCTTTCAGGGTAATGCTGTATTTAGTATTGGGAGAACCCTACTTGAGAACCTTCCCCTGATACCTACGTACAATGGCACACAGTGGGAATGTCGGGCTGATGCCATAGGTCTCATAGTGGGCACATAGAGAGGCACAGGAGGTGGACAGTAAGTGGGCAGATACCTGGAATGCCCCCTATCTTGGCCATAACGGCGAGGAGCCCAGGTAAGTACAGGACTTGTTAGAATAGCCCATAATTTAGCATGGAGATATTGCACGATGCTGTGAGGCTATAAATCTCCATGAATAGCGCAATAAATGTATATTAAATCAATGTACGAACATTGCAAAAAACATTCCCCAAATAGCGTATCTGTTAGTTTTGTACTCTCCCAGTTACGATGTTCCCATGATCTACAGCACCGCGCTGGCATTACCGACATTGCGCCCAAACTCACTCGCCTGCTTTATTATAGCAGCAATAACACTGTGTCATGGGAGATTAACAAACGTATAAATATCTGCCCTAATGGGGCAAAAGCTCCAAAAACCATCATACAGCCCCTGTCACTATGGGGCGACGGCGGGATTCCCAGCGCCAGGTTATATACGGCCAACGCCTTGGCTCTTTATTTCTATCCGATTGCAGGGATGTTGTCTGCAGGAATCTGATGTTATTGGCATCAGTGGGGTATTCTATCCATGGAAACCTTTTTTTATCAAACCCATCAGTTAATAGAGCTTCTCCAGCAGAATCCTGCATTGTAATCTGTTTTTCCCATGGGGCTAGCCATATTCTTCATTTCCCAGGGTGCCACAGCCATGTGACCTGTGCTCTGATAAACTTCAGTCACACTTTACTGCTGCGCTGCAAGTTGGAGTGATATCCCCCCCTCACCCCCAGCAGCCGATCAGCAGAACAATGGGAAGGGAGCAAGATAGCAGCTCCCAGTAGGTATCAGAATAGCACTCAATAGTAAGAAATCCAAGTCCGGCTTGGGACTCCTCCAGTTACATGGGAGTAGGAGAAACAATAGGTTAGCTGAAAGCAGTTCTAATGTGTAGCGCTGGCTCCTTCTGAAAGCTCAGACTCAGGCACAATTTACTGCTGCGCTGAAAGTTGGAGTGATATCCCCCCCTCCCCCCCAGCAGCCGATCAGCAGAACAATGGGAAGGGAGCAAGATAGCAGCTCCCAGTAGGTATCAGAATAGCACTCAATAGTAAGAAATCCAAGTCCGGCTTGGGACTCCTCCAGTTACATGGGAGTAGGAGAAACAATAGGTTAGCTGAAAGCAGTTCTAATGGGTAGCGCTGGCTGAAAGCTCAGACTCAGGCACAAGGCACTGAGATGGCGCCTACACACCAATATTACAGCTACAAATACATTTGTTGGTACAAGAATAAAAGGTTAAATGGCAGAGGGAATTATTTGCTGTGTAACAGTGTCATTTAGAGATAAAAAGTGCTCCATAAATATAATGACAATATCCCTTTAATATAACACATTTTGCGCTTTTTATCAATGTGTCTTCACCCCTTTGATTCTGGAGGGTTGAGGGTTAAAGCCGTCGCCCCAGGACCAGCCGTGCAGCCAATACATTTACATCTCACCTTGGTTTTGCTCCAATATAGAAGATATATTGTTTGACGTACAATGTAAGAAGCCAATAAACCATTTGTGAAGTGTTTATAGAAGAGGGAAGTTTTACACTGGGAGGATTAAGTACAAACCGTAGGAACCTTTGTATCTAAACACAAACCGGTTGCATTTAGCAAGACACTCTATAGGCCGAGGCTCTTGTAGTTCCCATTGGCTGATTGGAGAGACTCGCTCTGCATCAAGGTTGGGTCATTGTGATTAAAGGGATGCAGCAGGGGGTCTCCCACAGCCGGTGGGTTTGGCCAGCTTAAAGGGCAACTATCACCCTCAAATTGTTACTATTGTTAATGGAGCCCACACTCCAGTTGGGGGAAACAATAGCTTTATGACCACCACTCATATACTCCATTTTATTCTTATTCTAATTCAAATTTTTTAAAATGATTTCCTTCTACTTCTTTAAGTATGGATATCCAAATTACGGAAACCTCCAGGTCCTGAGCATTCTGGATAACAGGTCCCATACCTGTACTATCTATCTATCTATCTATCTATCTATCTATCTATCTATCTATCTACCCATCTATCTATCTATCTATCTATCTATCTATCTATCTATCTATCATCCATCTGTCCATCTATCTATCTATCTATCTATCTATCATCTATCTATCTATCTATCTATCTATCTATCTATCTATCTATCTATCTATCTATCTATCTATCATCTATCTATCTATATCTGTCTATCTATCTATCTATCTATCTATCTATCTATCTATCTATCTATCTATCTATATCTGTCTATCTATCTGTCTATCCATCTATCTATCTATCATCTATCTATCTATCTATCTATCATCCATCTGTCTATCTATCTATCTATCTATATCTGTCTATCTATCTGTCTATCTATCTATCTATCTATCGACCCATTTGTCTATCTATTATCTATCTATCTGTCTATCTATCTACCCATCTGTCTATCTATCTATCATCTATCTATCATCCATCTGTCCATCCGTCCATCCGTCTATCTATCTATCTATCTATCTATCTATCTATCTATCTATATCTGTCTATCTATCTGTCTATCCATCTATCTATCATCTATCTATCTATCTATCATCCATCTGTCTATCTATCTATCTATCTATCTATCTATCTATCTATCTATCATCCATCTGTCTATCTATCTATCTATATCTGTCTATCTATCTGTCTATCTATCTATCTATCTATCTATCTATCGACCCATTTGTCTATCAATTATCTATCTATCTGTCTATCTGTGTATCCGTCTATCTATCTACCCATCTGTCTATCTATCTATCATCTATCTATCATCCATCTGTCCATCCGTCCATCCGTCTATCTATCTGTCTAGCTATCTGTCTAGCTATCTATCTATCTATCATCCATCTGTCCATTTGCCCATCCATCCATCTATCTGTCTGTCTGTCTGTCTATCTATCTATCTATCTATCTATCTATCTATCTATCTATCTATCTAGCTATCTAGCTATCTGTCTATCTATCTATCTATCTATCATCCATCTGTCCATTTGCCCATCCATCCATCTATCTATCTATCTATCTATCTATCTATCTATCCGTCTATCTATTTATCTATCATCTATCTATCTATCTATCTATCAACTATCCGTCTATCTATCTATCTATCTATCTATCTATCTATCTATCTATCAACTATCCATCTATCTATCTATCTATCTATCTATCTATCTATCAATCATCTATTTTTATATGACTCTATCTTTTATTTTTTACCTCTAGGCATTGCTAATGGCTCACAGCCCTGTATCTGTACGTTTGCCTCTCCCCGCAGGGTTTTGGTTACTATTTAACCCTACTGCGGATTTATTCTCAGCCCTGCGGCTGGCTCACCAGTGGGAAGTTGCCTGCAGCGAATGCTGACGCCGGCGCCATCGCAGAGCCATTACGGGATCTCCAGGGTCACAATAATCATTTGGTTTATGGGGTCGTTTGGATTTTGCTGAGCTGTTTCATATAAAAAAGAAGCAATTGGGCTCCGTACTGAGTGCCCTTATGCGCAGCATTTGGCTTCAACACATTTTATTTATCAAAAGCTCCGACTGATTCAGAATTGTTACTGATTTTAGTTATTAAATTCCCTTCAATCTGCCAACTGTGCTGTGAATATCTCTCACCCTATTTAGTGGTCGTCATTGTTGCATTGACTTTCCTTGGGTCCAAAGATGCTCATTGACCTTCCCTATAGTTTGTGCATCTGTCCCGCCCCCTATTCCGATTATTTTTATGTTATTTACCCAGGGGGAACTTCAAATTGGCAGTGATTCCAGGGGTCCCGCTGAGGGTTTTGCCAATAGGCTTGCGCCTATAGAATCAAGCTCAGATGTCATTTTTTCAGACATAGAGCAATCCTGACTATTTTCAAGGCAATAGCAGTTGGTAATATTTGGGGTAAATGGCTATATCAGCAGCCCCCAATCTTTTTTACCCATGGGCCATAAAAAAAAAAGTTCGGGAGCAACATGTAAAATGGAACTGGGATACTGAATAATGGCTGCGTTTGGCTATTTGGTAGCCCCTATGGACTGGCAGCCTATCAGGGGCGGGCCAAGCCCTTAGGCAAGCCGGTCAGCCACCTCTCCCCTGCGTGTGCTTTGGTGTCCGGTCACTCCTCCGATCCATTCGGTCATTGCCTCCACCGCTAATGACAAGCGGCGGGGGCAATGACAAAGTAGCATGGACTAGGGGTAGGCAGGAGAGGCTCCTGTCTGGTGCCCCCCAATCGTTCTACCCTAGGCAGCTGCCTCTTCTGCCTACCCCTAGTTCCGGCCCTGCAGCCTATAGAAGGAGGCTCTGCTCTTTATGCCACCAAAATTTGCCTCCAAGCCATAAATTCAGAAATAAGCCCCTGCTTTTAGGCTACTGGGAGCAACATCCAAGGGGTTGGGGAGCAACATGTTGCTCCAGAGCCAATGGTTGGAGACCACTAGTCAATATGCTCTACTACTAGATACATAAACTTGCCTCCAAGCCAGGAATTAAAAAACAAGCCCCAGCTGTGAGGCCACTGGGAGCAACATCCAAGGGGTTGGTGAGCAACATGTTGCTTCAGAGCCACTGGTTGGAGACCATTGGTCTATGTGTTCTCCTAGATACATATCAAAACCAGCTTGAAAGTCAAAAAGAATGAAAGTCAGGGTACATATAACTTCTTGGAATGGTGGCTGAATGGCCAATACTAATGTTTCCTAGAACCCTGGTCAAAGGTTGGACCTGCACCAAGGGATTTGACCATGTTGAGAGTCCAAATGTTTCTCCAGAAGAGTAATGTTGACCATATATTCTCCATCATGGACACCTGGAACCCTCAAATGCAGAGTCATCTTCTGGCCGTGATTTTAGTGATGATTGTGTAGGCTCTTTATACTTGTGGTGATTCCGACTATCCACAACGAGAAGTGGCTTGTAGCCAGTAGTACTTGTGTTGATACCAATGGCACTTGTGTGACATCAACCTAATAGTTATTCAAAAATAAGCCCCTGCTTTGAGGCCACTGGGAGCAACATCCAAGGGGTTGGTGAGCAACATGTTGCCCCTGAGCCACTGGTTGGAGACCACTGGTCTATATGCTCTCCTAGATACATATCAAAACCAGCTTGAAAGTCAAAAAGAATGAAAGTCAGTGTAAACATAACTTCTTGGAATAATGGCTTAATGGGTGATACCAATGTTTCCTAGAACCCTGGTCAAAGGTTGAACCTGCACCAAGGGATCTGACCATCTTGAGAGTCCAAAGGTTTTCTCCAGAAGAGTAATGTTGACCATATATTCTCCATCATGAATACCAGGAACCACCAAATGCAGAATCTTCTGGCTATGATTTTGGTGATGATTGTGTAGGCCCTTTATACTTGTGGTGATTCCGACTATCCACAACGAGAAGTGGTTTGTAGCCAGTAGCACTTGTGTTGATACTAATGGTGACATCAACCCATTAGTTAAGGTTACTATCCCCAGTGACTGTTCAAAAGGTCCACCATCCAACAGAGAATAATAGTGCCTTTGTCACCACCAATCAGCAAGCTCCCCAAGATCTCACTGAGTAATGAGGCCCTGCCGCTCTTATGTAGAAGAAGTTTCTACATGTTTGAGCAGAAGGAGGGAAGGGGGGAGTTCGACACTTTCCTACGCACTTCACACGGGTCAGTAATTACTTTTCTCACGTTCGAAAAAGCGTCGCGTTCTGATAAGTAATAAAGCCGCTGCCTTTGATGGCAAAAAAAAAGAAAATTGACGTTGGCAAGTATAAATGAAGTGGCTGAGATAATGATGCAATTCAATCTCAGCCGCCTCATTCGCTATAGATTATTATTGACTTCTTGGCCGTGACATCCTCAAGTGCATCCCAAACAGCGGCAGCCTTCTCAGAACTGCGCCTCAATGGGGGAAAAGGTTTGATTTTACAATTTTCCGCCATAGAAATAGCCATTAGCATCACATTAAAATCTATAGGCTAAGAAAACAGGTTGATACTGGAGGAGAAATGAGGACTGAAAGTTCGTGAAAGTTCTCCCAGGTAGCAGAGAGGGGACTATTTGTTGTGTTGTAGGGTTCTACCCTTGCTCATTCTGGATAGAGTCTGAAATACAGAATAATGGGGCTAACTCTGATTTCTATTGGTGGCCTTGCTTGCTATTCATTATGCTGCATGGCTAGGAATATTCCAGAAGTCATATGAAGCTCAACACAAGGGCACATTTATGAGATATGATGCTCCAAAGCCTTGGGATATGGCCCCTCGTTGGGTAATTTGGCCCCAGGCAAATTATCCAATGTTCCAGGTATCTTGTGGGACACGTCGCTTCCAGAGTAGAGAACTGTTTTGATAGGATAAAATTCCTCATAGAAAAGGAATATTCTTTAGACAAAGTACTCATTCTAGGAAGACAGATGGAACCAACATACTGTAATTAAATGACTTGACAACTGCAGTAGACTTGGGCCCATTGGACTTTTTTGGCTCTGGCCTCTCTTTGAGATCACTCTCCCATAGTTCCACTAATATCCAAGAACATAGCATTCACCTTCATATTCCATCCTGACTGGAATTCAGGCCAGGCCCCACCATATTGGGCCCCTTTAAGGGGGCCACTCCCACTCCAGCTCTTGTACATCTCAGGTTGAAGCTCTTCCATCACTACCAGCGCTATGTTTATAGTCATGCCCACCCCACCCCTGGGACCTTACAAATAGTAAATTCTCATCCACCTTATTGGTGTAAATAAGGCCCCGCAGACACGGCAATGAGGGGGGACCCCCGAGTCCTAAAGGGCCCTACTGTTGCCCGGATCTGAGGGTACCTACAAGCAGCTGCTGCTTCCGGGTCACCCAGAAGTGATATCACGTGCCGCCCTAATATAAATGGTGGGGGCCCCTGAAAGTTCCTCTGCAGAGGCCCACAATCTCTAGTTATGCCACTGACAGGGTTGGACTGGGAAAAATCCCGGTTGGGCCCCGGTGGCCCAGATCTGACCCTTTTGGTGCTCCCCCTGCCTGATAACTCCTCCCCTGATTAGTTAAATTTACGCGGGCGCAGGGGAGGACGCCTGGTGGGGGCCCCTGCGGGGGGTGCTCTGGGGGGGGGTTAGGGGACGCAGCCGGCGTGGGGCGCTGCAGGGGGTTAGGGGGTGCCCTGCGGGGGGGAGAGTTAGGGGATGAGGCCGGCAGGGGCCCCTACGGGGGGTTAGGGTGGTGCTGCGGGGGAGAGTTAGGGGACGAGGCCAGCGGGGGCTCCTGCGGGGGGTTAGGGGGGGTGCTGCGGGGGGGTTAGGGGATGCGGCTGGTGGGGGGCTCTGCAGGGGGTTAGGGGGGGTGCTGCTGGGGGAGAGTTAGGGGACGCGGCCGGCGGGGGCACCTATGGGGGGTTAGGGGGGGTGCTGCTGGGGGAGAGTTAGGGGACGCGGCCGGCGGGGCTCCTGCGGGGTGTTAGGGGGGGTGCTGTGGGGGGTTAGGGGACGCGGCGGGAGTCCCGCTGGGTCCTGCACCCCCCAGTCTGACCCTGGCCACTGATCCACCTGCCTGAGCAGTATACCCATGGCGGATAATTTCTTTAGATCCCTCTTAGTCAGGCCGTTCAGTTTAGCAGTCAGCTCTCTTCCAGGTGTGTTAATCAGCTACAGGAGTCAGAACCAGCAGTGCAGTGAATATATACAGCTATACAGATAATGTTTGACAGATCTGCTTTATAAGGGGAATAATTAAACCCAGAAAGACTGCAGATTCTCCTCTCCTATTGAGCGCCATGTCAGAGGATAATAAAACGTGCAGCTGTGAGTAAGTATAAAACCTTCCATTTGCCGTCGCTTCATCATTAGGAAAGAATGGGAATTTTATGCATCCAAAGGACACGTCTGTGTGCAATAAAATGCAATAAAACCACCAACGTCGCCTGGGAATAGGATAACGCCTCCATTATAGGTGTTTGTAATGGGGCCTCGTCCCCCCACCCGTCTCCCACCCACCCGTCTCCCACCCGTCACCCACCCGTCTCCCACCTGTCACCCACCTGTCTCCCAGCGCTGATGAACGGCTGCTCCCCCAATCCATACGCTATCTGGGTAATGTACTCGCTGGCACCCAGTGGCGCCATGAAATGCTGACATGGGAGATTCACAGCTCAGACTCAGGAAAGGGAAAATATTGATATTTGAATGTCACTGATTTTTAAGACTGTTGATTTGCCGCCGCGCACGTTTGGGCAGCGAATATTCCGCGTTGGCCTTTGTTCAGCTCTTTCCAGTCTTGAAAGGTCAACGAAGCAGACGTTCACTGTCTGGAAATTCAGCGATCAGTGCTAAAATATTGTCTCATTAGTAGGGGCCAAAGGTATTACAATAGTTTGGCCCCTCTGCCCAAAGAACATTTAGCCGACCCGTGCCCTTAAATTTCCAGCAATGCAGATACCCCTAGAGTAGAGCAGAGACAGTTTAGAGCCCTAATTGTGTCACCTTGGGGGCCAAAGGGTTAAATTTAATATCCCTTATTAATGTAATTTGTTGCCCCTCTGTTTGGGGCTCCATGCCTTCTCTTCTGCCCTTATTTGTTACACTATATATATAGTGAGCAGGAACAGTAGAGTGTTAATCTCCTGTCCATAATATAATATATAATATGTATCTGTAGTACAGATAGGGTTGGACTGCCCTGGAGCGATACCAGGAGAAATCCCAGTGGGCCCTGCTGCCTGCCTGAGTCGGTAAATGGTGGGGCGGTGGGTGAAGGGCCTTCATGGCTGGGGTGGTGGGCCCTTGAGGGTATGGCCTACAATAAGGGTTCCAGCAATGCAAATACCCCCAGGGTACAGCGGAGAAAGCTCACACCCCTAATTGGGAAGGCTGTTACTTTTGGGGCCAAAGGTTTTGCCCTTCTGTTGGGGCTCCATGCCTTCTCTTCTGCCCCTCTGTTTGTTACACCATATATATAGTGAGCAGGAACAGTAGAGTGTTAATCTCCTGACCATAGTATAATATATAATATGTATCTGTAGTACAGACAGGGTTGGATTAGACTGAAGGGATACCAGGAGAAATTCCGGTGGTCCCTGTTGCCCCCGACCTGCTGCATGCATGGAATCTGTGGGGTGGGGGGGGGAGCGGTTTGCCAGTGGCCTGAAGTTTGGCAGCGAGAGTAGGTAATCAATGGAGCAGCAAGTGAAGGGGTGGTGGGCCCTTGAGGGTATGGCCTACAATAAGGGTCCCAGTAATACAAATACCCCCAGGGTACAGCTGAGAAAGCTCACACCCCTAACTGTAGGTCTGAGTAGGTAGGTAATTGATGGGGGGGCAACTGGAGGGCCTTCATTGCGGGGTGGTGTGTCCTTGGGGTGATGGCCCACAATAAGGGTTCCAGAAACACAAATACCCCCAGGGTACAGCAGAGAAAGCTCAGACTCCTAACTGTAGGTCTGTAGGTAGGTAATGATGGGGAGGAAAGTGAAGGGCCTTTATGGGTGGGATGGTGGGCTCTTGAGGGTATGGCCTACAATAAGGGTCCCAGTAATGCAAATACCCCCAGGGTACAGCTGAGAAAGCTCACACCCCTAACTGTAGGTCTGTAAGTAGGTAATTGATGGGGGGGGCAAGTGAAGGGCCTTCATGGCTAGGGTGGTGGGCCCTTGGGGTGATGGCCCACAACAACGATTTGATGGCCCCATATACCCTAGTCCGACACCATCAACAGAAGCCATTTCTGCCCTCTGACAGGCCATTCAATGACATGAAATTAATTTCATTCAAAAGCCCTTATACCCCCCTATCATTTAGCAGCGGGTCCATTACAGTCTCGTACTGCCCGGAGCTCATCTTGTGTCCGATAATATACTGTAAATCCCTGTATATCCCAGTCTGACACAATTAAAAGCCAATATTTTATGGCTGCTCACGGGGCTCGCCGGCGGCCAGCGCTTTTGTCATTGAAAAGGAATTTCTAGGCTAAAAAAGAACTTTTCAAAATGTCTAACTGAGGAAGGAATTACAATAGAGATGAAGGAGGAGGAGGAGGAGGGAGAGATTTGTGCAACCGGCTTTAAATTTACAACCTCTTGGAAAAAAGCAAAAATATCAAATATCTCCTCAAAATGGTCTCTGGCAGGAGAAGTGACAAGATTAATGGCCCTGCTGGAAAAGCTACAAGGAACACGTTGCATCAGTCCATCGGATATCACATAAAATGGGCTTAAATACCATTAACAACAACAAAATATCCTTATATGGACTTAGTCTGGGTCTGGTACCAGGTCTTGATTGGGTCCCGGGGCAAAAATCGAAACTGATGCCTCTTAAATGTAAGTCCTACAAGTTAGAGACCCTGATGGATGTGCCTATCCGTGAACTTTTGTCCTGGGAGGGGCACGTTGGAAACGATTCTATCAGTTAGGAAACCGAGCCACGCATTATAACTCATCAGCATTCCTTCCTAACGATGGATCATCATCATCATCATAGAGACGTCCATGTTATGTCCTTCTTAAAGGAGAAGGAAAGGCATTTTGGATTTTTTTTGCCAACAGATTCACCACAATTGTGAACCCCACTATAGTTCCAGGGGTACCCAGGGCACAAATAAGCACTCACCCCAAATCCCCCCCTAACTGGCCTTCAGGCTGGGCCCCCTTAGCCCATAACAAGGTTACAGATATATAGAAACATTGGGGTAACAGTCACCCCGCTATAGTTCCAGGGGTACCCAGGGTACAAATAAGCACTCACCCCAAATCCCCCCCTAACTGGCCTTCAGGCTGGGCCCCCTTAGCCCATAACAAGGTTACAGATATATAGAAACATTGGGGTAACAGTCACCCCGCTATAGTTCCAGGGGTACCCAGGGTACAAATAAGCACTCACCCCAAATCCCCCCCTAACTGGCCTTCAGGCTGGGCCCCCTTAGCCCATAACAAGGTTACAGATATATAGAAACGTTGGGGTAACAGTCACCCCGCTATAGTTCCAGGGGTACCCAGGGCACAAATAAGCACTCACCCCAAATCCCCCCCTAACTGGCCTTCAGGCTGGGCCCCCTTAGCCCATAACAAGGTTACAGATATATAGAAACATTGGGGTAACAGTCACCCCCGCTATAGTTCCAGGGGTACCCAGGGTACAAATAAGCACTCACCCCAAATCCCCCCCTAACTGGCCTTCAGGCTGGGCCCCCTTAGCCCATAACAAGGTTACAGATATATAGAAACATTGGGGTAACAGTCACCCCGCTATAGTTCCAGGGGTACCCAGGGCACAAATAAGCACTCACCCCAAATCCCCCCCTAACTGGCCTTCAGGCTGGGCCCCCTTAGCCCATAACAAGGTTACAGATATATAGAAACATTGGGGTAACAGTCACCCCGCTATAGTTCCAGGGGTACCCAGGGCACAAATAAGCACTCACCCCAAATCCCCCCTAACTGGCCTTCAGGCTGGGCCCCCTTAGCCCATAACAAGGTTACAGATATATAGAAACATTGGGGTAACAGTCACCCTGCTATAGTTCCAGGGGTACCCAGGGCACAAATAAGCACTCACCCCAAATCCCCCCCTAACTGGCCTTCAGGCTGGGCCCCCTTAGCCCATAACAAGGTTACAGATATATAGAAACATTGGGGTAACAGTCACCCTGCTATAGTTCCAGGGGTACCCAGGGCACAAATAAGCACTCACCCCAAATCCCCCCCTAACTGGCCTTCAGGCTGGGCCCCCTTAGCCCATAACAAGGTTACAGATATATAGAAACATTGGGGTAACAGTCACCCCGCTATAGTTCCAGGGGTACCCAGGGCACAAATAAGCACTCACCCCAAATCCCCCCTAACTGGCCTTCAGGCTGGGCCCCCTTAGCCCATAACAAGGTTACAGATATATAGAAACATTGGGGTAACAGTCACCCCGCTATAGTTCCAGGGGTACCCAGGGCACAAATAAGCACTCACCCCAAATCCCCCCCTAACTGGCCTTCAGGCTGGGCCCCCTTAGCCCATAACAAGGTTACAGATATATAGAAACATTGGGGTAACAGTCACCCTGCTATAGTTCCAGGGGTACCCAGGGCACAAATAAGCACTCACCCCAAATCCCCCCCTAACTGGCCTTCAGGCTGGGCCCCCTTAGCCCATAACAAGGTTACAGATATATAGAAACATTGGGGTAACAGTCACCCTGCTATAGTTCCAGGGGTACCCAGGGCACAAATAAGCACTCACCCAAATCCCCCCTAACTGGCCTTCAGGCTGGGCCCCCTTAGCCCATAACAAGGTTACAGATATATAGAAACATTGGGGTAACAGTCACCCTGCTATAGTTCCAGGGGTACCCAGGGCACAAATAAGCACTCACCCAAATCCCCCCCTAACTGGCCTTCAGGCTGGGCCCCCTTAGCCCATAACAAGGTTACAGATATATAGAAACATTGGGGTAACAGTCACCCTGCTATAGTTCCAGGGGTACCCAGGGCACAAATAAGCACTCACCCCAAATCCCCCCCTAACTGGCCTTCAGGCTAGGGGAAGTGTGCCACTTAAGTGCATATTGAATCCCTTTTCCCCACTGGTCAGTGAAATCTGGACCCAATCCTTCCCCTATAAACACCAGCGACCCACTCCCTTCCGTGGAGAAACCTCAGTCAATAAACACAATGCTGACCCAAAACACATTTCCCTTTGTATATACAGAAATCCCACACAATGCGGCCCGTTGTGTATGATCTGTCAATAGGACCCCAAACAAGGGGATGTTGGAGTATAAGGATCACATGTGAGACATGAAACATCTGAAGGATTCCCACCGAGTCAAAACATACATGAGCCCAGCCGGGGAGATGTTATACACTTATATATACAAGCGAGGATTTAATTGAAAGACCTTACAATTTGGTTTCAATAATTCCATGAAGATCCTCGGCACGTCTCTTTAATTTAAAGCAAATAAACCCCGGAGCCCTGAAGCCAAACATATTGTGACAGATTGCTTCTCCCTTTATGTTATAGAGGAGCGGAACAGGAGGCTCCATTAGAATGAAAGGGCGCTGCTCCCTATTACAGAGCTACTATACCGTCAGGGATATCATTAACATTAACTCATATTAGAAAAAAATAAATAAAAAAAACAAAAACAAATTGCCCGGCTTTGCTTTTTGAGCAATAAAACATGACGGGATCACTCGCTGACTCAGCAAAAAAAACAAGAAAGATTAATTATGGCTCGATATTGAGACTACAAGTTATTGCACCGCCACGCAGAACGTTCTATAAACACATCATGCATCTCAGTGTAATGGGAATTCTAATTGGGTGCGTTTATCTTCCACTAATGGAAATGTTAGTCACCCCCATAGGGAGAGATAAGGCTTCCATCAATGCCGAAATGGATGTTATTGTCGGGGTCAGACTGGGTTGGTGGGACACTAGGGGGCCCATTTACTTACTCACGAACGGGCCGAATGGGTCCGATTGCGTTTTTTTCGTAATGATCGGTATTTTGCGATTTTTTCGGAAAATTATCGCGACTTTTTCGTTACCAATACGATTTTTGCGGAAAAACGCGAGTTTTTCGTAGCCATTCCGAAAGTTGCGATTTTTTCGTAGCGTTAAAACTTGCGCAAAAAGTTGCGATTTTTTCGTAGTGTTAAAACTTGCGCAAAACGTCGCGCCTTTTAAGTTTTAACGCTACGAAAAAAGCGCAACTTTTCGAGCAAGTTTTAACGCTACGAAAAAATCGCAACTTTCGGAATGGCTACGAAAAACTCGCGTTTTTTTCGCGCAAATCGTATTGGTAACGAAAAAGTCGCGATAATTTCCGAAAAGTCGTAAAGGCGCCGAAAAAATCGCAAAAAATACGAAAAAGTCGCAAAATGTTCGTTTTCCAATCGGAATTTTTCCAATTCGGTCGGAATTCGTGTCTTAGTAAATCAGCCCCTAGGTAAAAACCCGGTGGGTCAGGTTATTGTGGGCTCCACTATCCCATACCTGCCCCCCGCCTGAAACTGTGGGTGTTCCCCCCTAAAACGTCAGTGGTACCTAGTTGGAGATAGTACCCCTAAGACGTCAGTGGTACCTAGTTGGAGATAGTACCCCTAAGACATCAGTGGTACCTAGTTGGAGATAGTACCCCTAAGACATCAGTGGTACCTAGTTGGAGATAGTACCCCTAAGACGTCAGTGGTACCTAGTTGGTAAGATGTCAGTGGTAAGAGGGTGGAGACAACCCCTAAGATGTCAGTGGTAAGAAGGTGGAGACAGAAACCTATGGCATCAGTGGTACCTAGTTGGTAAGATATCAGTGGTACCTAGTTGGAGATAGTATCCTAAGAAGTCAGTGGTAACTAGGTGGAGATAGAACCCCTAAGACATTAGCGGTACCTAGTTGGTGACAGTATCCCTAGGATGTCAGTGGTACCTAGTTGGTAAGTTGTCAGTGGTACCTATTTGAAGATAGTGGCCATAAGATATCAGCGGTACCTAGTACCCCTAAGGCATCAGTGGTGTTTAGGTGGAGATAGTACCCCTAAGACATTAGCAGTACCTAGTTGGAGATAGTATCCTAAGAAGTCAGTGGTAACTAGGTGGAGACAGTACCCCTAAGATGTTAGTCATACCTAGTCAGGGTTGGACTGGGGGGTGCAGGGCCCACCAGGGCTACCACCCCTCCGTCCCCCGACCCTCCCCCCTAACACCCCGCAGGGCCCCCTCCTGACGTCCTCCAGCAGCCGGAGGAGCGGCAACAGGCATCGTGTCTGGGCCGGGGCCCACCAGATTTTTTGAAAGTGAAATACAATAAGGACCTTAGTGACTGGGGATACCCCTGTTTTGGGCTGTGTGCTCCCTCAGAGATCAGCTGACTGACAGGAAGTGATGCAGCTCTAACTGTAACAGGAAGTAGTGTGGGAGCAAAAGGCAGAACTCTGCCCATTCATTGGCTGATGGGGCCTAGCATGTATGTGTGCCTTGGCTTGTTTGTGTGCACTGTGACTCCTATGAACCCAGGGGGCGGCCCTTAGTACCTAAAATGACAGTTTCCTATTTAGGATTACCCAATGGCACATACTGCTAAAGTATATTTATATGAAAATGGTTTATTTAGATGAAGCAGGGCTTTACATATGAGCTGTTTATGTAAAATATTTTTATTGCTTGGGGGTATAGTTTCCCTTTAACCACATAACAAGAGTAGAGATCTATGAGACACATAAACAGAGTAATTTGCTCAAACGCACACATAACCAGGCATTAGAATTCACTTTAAAGCTTCTCCAGTGCAGACGGCAATGGGCAGAGTCGCGGTTCAGCTATCCCCTGGGTATAAACAAGGGGTTTCCTATTTACACAGAGGCTAATAAAGAGGCGCGGAATCTTCCATCTGTATCTGCAGCGCCGGGGCAAGTCCAACTGCACAAACCCACAGGGGACTTAGCTTCGATATCTTTATGTACAAGGCACGCGCCCTACGTTACTCCGGGGGTAATTTCCTTCCCACATCTACACTCAGAACTGCTCCCGTGATATCCCAGCCTCCTTTGTATAATACATTCTGCCTTTTACGCATCAAAAAATTCACATTTAACTCCTAGGAGCAAAGTATGATGGCAGCTGGATTTCTATTTCTCTCTATATTTCTGTCCATTAGGGATGAGTGAAATGTTTTGCCAGGTATGGATTTAGGGTTGGACTGGGCTGCCGGGACACAGGGCAAAATCCCGGGGGGCCCTGGCTCTAGTGGGCCCCGGAGGCCCAGACCCTTGCCGGCGCTCCCCCTGCTGAACCACTCCTACCCTGACATGTTAAATTTACACGGGGGGGACGTCGGGTGGGGGGGCCCTGCGAGGGGGGTTAGGGGGGAAGGTTAGGGGACGCGGCCAGCAAGGGCACCAGCAGGAGCCCCGGTGGGCCCTTCACCCCCCAGTCTGACCCTGTATTAATTTGCAGCAAAATTCTGCATTCCACCATTGGCAAAAATTTTCATGAACCTGATGAAAATTTGCTTTGAAATTTTGCCCACGAAAAAATTCAAAAGAAAAAATGCCCATAAACTCCAGTGTATTCTGCACAGAAAAAGTCGCTGTGGAAAAAGTTGGCGCTAAAAAAAGAGTAGCTGCTAAAACCACCCATAGACTCCCAATGTGCAGAAAAAAAGTCACCGCAAATGGCAATAGACTCCAATCAGTGAACCTGCCCCGTTTTGCTTCATTGAAAAATTTGCGAAAATGCGGAAAAATGTGCAAAATGCATTGAAGTCAATAGGCGACTTTTTTTTTTTTACACACAGCACGTGACTTTTTTCTCTTACTCCAAATTCAATCAATGGGCATTTTTTGGCGGCAACTTTTTTGCCTTGCCCACATTTTTCTTGGCGACTTTTTTTTTGGAGAATTTTTTTTTTTGTGCCAAATTTTTAGCTGAAGTTTTGCGAAAAAATTTGCCAATGGCGGACTGCAGAATACCTCAAATCGTGAACTTTACGTCACTTAAATAGCTTCTTTTGATAGAGGACTCAGCGTTTCTATGAGTGCTTATGGCTGTATTTACACAGACCCTTCTGATAAAGCTTACTGAGTTTTTACCTTTCCTTCCCCTTTAATGCTGATCTTGCCCATTCCCCCATTGATTCACTAAAGTGCGATAACGCATACTGCATGCTTTTTTGCATTAAAATAGACAAAAAAAACATGCGATTCGCTACAGTATTATCGTATGCGTTGTTGCAAATCACGTGTGTTAAATAGCATGCAACCACATGTGTTAATTCTCGCGAAGAAGTAACACTAACGCATGATTCACAAACACTTAGACGCGCTAAATATCGCATTAGTCTGTGCGAAAGTTAACCCCTACTTGGGGCAGCCGGTACAGTTAATGAGCTTTTGGCAATAAAATATGGACTTTGCAGTGGGATTTATTCAAGTCTGTGTTGGCCCCAGAGTGATGCAGCCGCCAGTATGTATCGGTTATTGGTTGCTTTATATGTTATTCCTTGTAGAGTGTAAGCTCTTTTGGGCAGGGCTCTCTTCCCCTCTTGTATCGGTTATTGATTGCTTTATATGTTACTCCTTGTAGAGTGTAAGCTCTTTTGGGCAGGGCTCTCTTCCCCTCTTGTATCGGTTACTGATTGCTTTATATGTTACTCCTTGTAGAGTGTAAGCTCTTTTGGGCAGGGCTCTCTTCCCCTCCTGTATCGGTTACTGATTGCTTTATATGTTACTCCTTGTAGAGTGTAAGCTCTTTTGGGCAGGGCTCTCTTCCCCTCTTGTATCGGTTACTGATTGCTTTATATGTTACTCCTTGTAGAGTGTAAGCTCTTTTGGGCAGGGCTCTCTTCCCCTCTTGTATCGGTTATTGATTGCTTTATATGTTACTCCTTGTAGAGTGTAAGCTCTTTTGGGCAGGGCTCTCTTCCCCTCCTGTATCGGTTATTGATTGCTTTATATGTTATTCCTTGTAGAGTGTAAGCTCTTTTGGGCAGGGCTCTCTTCCCCTCCTGTATCGGTTATTGATTGCTTTATATGTTACTCCTTGTAGAGTGTAAGCTCTTTTGGGCAGGGCTCTCTTCCCCTCCTGTATCGGTTATTGATTGCTTTATATGTTATTCCTTGTAGAGTGTAAGCTCTTTTGGGCAGGGCTCTCTTCCCCTCCTGTATCGGTTATTGATTGCTTTATATGTTATTCCTTGTAGAGTGTAAGCTCTTTTGGGCAGGGCTCTCTTCCCCTCCTGTATCGGTTACTGATTGCTTTATATGTTACTCCTTGTAGAGTGTAAGCTCTTTTGGGCAGGGCTCCCTTCCCCTCTTGTATCGGTTACTGATTGCTTTTGTATGTCCAGGGTTGGACTGGGGAGTGCAGGGCACACCAGGGCTACCGCCCTTCAAGGTGCCCCGCCGGCCGTGCCCCCTTACACCCCACAGGGGCCCCGACACCCGCCAACATCCTTCCCTGAATACGTGTAAGTGAAACCTGTCAGGGAAGGACACCGGCGGCCGGGGCAGCAGTGACAGGGATTGGGTCTGGAATTGGGCAGCCCAGTCCGAACCTGTGTATGTCCACTGTATGAAACCCACTTATTGTACAGCGCTGCGGGATATGTTGGCGCTTTATAAATAAATGTTAATAATAATAATAATAATAATTTTGTATTTTTTCTATTATTTTTTTTTTCTATTTTTTAACTTATAGAACATTTTAGAATGTATGCGAAAAGTTCGTTCCACAAGTTTTTTGTGGTTTTCGTTACATTTCCACGTAACAAAAAAAAAGTACTTTGCACAAAAAATACAAACATTTCAGAATTCGGTAATGCTTTGGTTACACTTTCCTTGGGACTATCTTTTCACCAGTAGTGATGAGCGAATCTGTCCTGTTTTGCTTCGCTGAAAAATTCGCAAATCTGAAACAGCGAAAAATTCGCGAAGCGGCGAAAATGTTGCACGTCAAAAAAATTGTAGCCCGCGGCTACTCTTTTGTCATTCCCCGGCTATTCTTTTGTCGTTCCCCGGCTATTCTTTTGTCGTTCCCCGGCTATTCTTTTGTCGTTCCCCGGCTATTCTTTTGTCGTTCCCCGGCTATTCTTTTGACAATTTTTGGACGCATAGCGAATTTTTTCATCCGTTTCGCGAAACAATCCTCCAATGGGAAATTTGCAGCAAATCCATGCCTGCCAAAACATTTCGCCCATCACTATTCACCAGGTTTGATCTGCCGAGTCCCATTGAGCCCTATGGAAGCCATCAAGCCAGAAAGGTTTTCGCGGCATAACGAAGTTTTCGGCACAAAAATATTGTGACTTTCGGAACGCAATTCGTACGAACGATAAAAGCATTTTTGAGACATTTTAGAACTTCAGAAAGCATCGTGGTTACTCCGAATTTATACCTCATTGTGTTTTAAGTCCAGAAAAAAAATCGAATCTTAGTAAATGTGCCCCATGGTGTGCGCACGTTTTTAAACAAATAAAAATTCACAATTATGTTTGCACATTTAATGCACCGGTCTTGTCCAGTTTTATAAATATAAACAAATATGTTCCCTGTGCCAATAATTCTGCGCAGCGCCAACTTTAGAAATGAGCCCCAAATTGTTTATTGCAGTTTTTACAGAATTTTCTTTTTTTTAAATATGTCTCCAAATATGTATTATATATCAATCTATACCTATTATATTTCTCTAAACATATATAGCATTTCTACCTGTATATCTCTCTCTACATATTACATTATATTTCCCTCTCTCTGTATATCTATATCTCTATATATATTTTATTATATGTCACTAATATTATATTTCACTCTCTCTTATCTCTTTAATAATATATTATATTTATCTCTCTTTATATATATATATATATGTATGCTATATTTATCTATTTATTTACAAATGATATATATCTGTCTCTATAAATTGTATTATATTTTTTTCCAGGTTTGACTGGATGGGAAAAGCTTATCTTACAATTCAGTTTCCGCTTTCCCCATAGAGTAGAATTTCCATGAAGCGAATGATACATTTTTCTCATTAAACCCATCCCGGCTTATTGTTGGGATATGAGAGATATATTTGGAAGTGACAATATTATTTGGCCAAAACACAGAAGTCATTTGCGGTCACTAAATGGATAATGTCAGCGCAGGACGATTTCTATTGACACAATGAAAAATGTGCAGTTACAAAATGAAATATATCAACAGAAAAATATTGGAGCGGAAACAATAAAAATGTTTTTGGCGGCTATAAAAGGGGCGTGTTCAGAGCACTGATGGAATAATGGATATATTATAGTAACCCATAGCAACCGAGCGGCAGGCAGAACCTACTGAGTACTAGTGAGAAGCAAAAAAATTCACCAAATGAGGAAAAAGTTACAGAAAAATAGTTGTAGTTGCGGTTGCATCATCATAGTGGCGGGTTTTTCACCATTTTACAAATTCTTCAGCCGTTTCGAAGAATTTTTCCTGTTGGAAAGCAGACATTGGACGGTTGCTATGCGCAGTATGCAGCTTCAAACGATCCTAAAATCACTGATTGCCCTTATATAATTAGGGTTGCCACCTAGCCAGTAAAATGCCAGCCAAGGCCGGAGCCGGTATTAGAGATTTACCTGCAATGTATTTGCCAGTAAATTTCTAATCGTCGGTTGCTCCTCCCCTGGCCAGCACCCAGTTCCAGCTCATAGGTCAGTCCTGTGCTTTCTGATAGGGCCCCTACGCAACTCGCTAAATATCCTTTACCATTCGCCGGATCGGTCACGCTCCACCCCCTTACATAATTGCTCTGCCCCCTCTTGCATTACAACTCCGCCTGTTTCATAACCCTGCCCCTACCTGACCTGCCCACCTCCCCTATCTTCTGGCCAGTTCTTAGCTCTATGCATTTTTACTGCCCCCGATTTAGTGAAAAGTTGCTATTTTGGCTCAATTTGTGAAAAATAAATGTAAATCACTAGTGATGAGCAAATTTTTTCGCCAGGCATGGATTTGCAGCGAATTTCCGCATTTCACCATTGGTGAATTGTTTTGAGAAACTTCTGTGAAAATTAGCTCTGTGTTAAAGAATTTCGACGCGCGCCAAATTGGGCGGGGTCGCATCAAAAAAGGGTCGCGTGGCATGGATTTGCAGCGAATTTCTGCATTTTGGCATTGGCGAATTGTTTCGTGAAAATTAGCCGCGAGTAAAAGAATTTTGATGCGCGCAAAATTGGGCTCGGTCTTGTCAAAAAAATTTGGGTTACAAAAAAAAAGACGTGGGTGACAAAAAAATCACGCAACAAACGTGCTTCGTTAATTTTTCACCATTTCGCAAATTTTATTGCCATTTCGCAAATTTTATGGGACAGATTCTCTCATCACTAAAAATCACCTTAAGTTCTTCAGCAGATAGTTCACTCACAAAGGAAAAGAGCCCTCAGATCAGGTTTCCTTCCTTCCTTTGCGGTAGAATTGAATACAAAGATGGCCGACTCTGAGCTGCATAGGCCCCTCCTCTCACAGGGTCACATGATCCATCAGGCTTAGGCCTAGCAGGTAAATACGTTGCATTAAAGAAATGCAACACAAGATGGAGCTACCTTTTTTTTACACAACTGCAATTTTTTTGTGGCAAAGTTTTGCGAAACAATTTCCCATTGCCGAAATGCAGAATTTCGCTGCGAATCCATGCCTGCTGAAAAAATGTGCTTAGCGCTAAACTTGAATATTTGGGGCTGATTTGAAAGCTACAAAGGTAGCTGGGAGACGGCGCTCACAGGACATTCCGAGTCCTCGAGTGATTTCGATATCACGTTGGCTAACATCAAGGGCAACATCACACTGGTCCCCCCTGTAGAAGGGTTAACCCTAATCTCCACAACTGGCTTTTCATTGGTGGAGTAGTTGGTCTTTGTCAGGGCATTAACCCTTCTGCATTCAGCAAATCTGCTCGCTGTGCTATATCTGTATAATGTATATATGTGTATATGTATATAACTGTATGTATATATGTGTATGTATATATGTGTATGTATATAACTGTATGTATATAACTGTATGTATATATGTGTATGTATATAACTGTATGTATATAACTGTATGTATATATGTGTATGTATATAACTGTATGTATATATGTGTATGTATATAACTGTATGTATATAACTGTATGTATATATGTGTATGTATATAACTGTATGTATATAACTGTATGTATATATGTGTATGAATATATGTGTATGTATATATGTGTATGTATATATGTGTATGTATATAACTGTATGTATATATGTGTATGTATATATGTGTATGAATATATGTGTATGTATATATGTGTATGTATATATGTGTATGTATATAACTGTATGTATATAACTGTATGTATATATGTGTATGTATATATGTGTATGTATATAACTGTATGTATATATGTGTATGTATATAACTGTATGTATATATGTGTATGAATATATGTGTATGTATATATGTGTATGTATATATGTGTATGTATATAACTGTATGTATATATGTGTATGTATATAACTGTATGTATATATGTGTATGTATATAACTGTATGTATATATGTGTATGTATATAACTGTATGTATATAACTGTATGTATATATGTGTATGTATATAACTGTATGTATATATGTGTATGTATATATGTGTATGTATATAACTGTATGTATATATGTGTATGTATATAACTGTATGTATATATGTGTATGTATATAACTGTATGTAAATATGTGTATGTATATAACTGTATGTATATAACTGTATGTATATATGTGTATGTATATAACTGTATGTATATATGTGTATGTATATATGTGTATGTATATAACTGTATGTATATATGTGTATGTATATAACTGTATGTATATAACTGTATGTATATATGTGTATGTATATAACTGTATGTATATATGTGTATGTATATAACTGTATGTATATAACTGTATGTATATATGTGTATGTATATAACTGTATGTATATAACTGTATGTATATATGTGTATGTATATAACTGTATGTATATAACTGTATGTATATATGTGTATGTATATAACTGTATGTATATATGTGTATGTATATAACTGTATGTATATATGTGTATGTATATAACTGTATGTATATATGTGTATGTATATAACTGTATGTATATAACTGTATGTATATATGTGTATGAATATATGTGTATGTATATATGTGTATGTATATAACTGTATGTATATATGTGTATGTATATATGTGTATGTATATATGTGTATGTATATAACTGTATGTATATAACTGTATGTATATATGTGTATGTATATAACTGTATGTATATATGTGTATGTATATAACTGTATGTATATATGTGTATGTATATAACTGTATGTATATATGTGTATGTATATATGTGTATGTATATAACTGTATGTATATATGTGTATGTATATAACTGTATGTATATATGTGTATGTATATAACTGTATGTATATATGTGTATGTATATATGTGTATGTATATAACTGTATGTATATATGTGTATGTATATATGTGTATGTATATAACTGTATGTATATATGTGTATGTATATATGTGTATGTATATAACTGTATGTATATATGTGTATGTATATATCTGTATGTACATTGGAATTGCTGGTGTTATGCTGGAGAATTTACCGTTTTGCCAAATAAACTGAAAATTCATTTCATCCTGAATCCGCGCCAGGTTTAGCAGAGAATTAATGGCTCAGATAGAGAAAAGACAATTC
This sequence comes from Xenopus tropicalis, assembly GCF_000004195.4. Lineage (NCBI taxonomy): Eukaryota > Metazoa > Chordata > Amphibia > Anura > Pipidae > Xenopus > Xenopus tropicalis. The sequence continues at coordinate 9,225,631 of NC_030682.2, read as the reverse complement.
TGCAGTCGTTGATGAGACGGAACAAGCGAGTCTTTTATCATAAACCAATGATGTTTTATGAATAAGTTTGAAGGGCTGAGACGGATGCTATTAGATTTACTGAATGTAAAATGAATTGTAGAATTCAGATTCCTCGGTTCCCGGCACGTCTGACAGTAATAGACTCAAGGCGCTATTTATTATAGAGACGCTGCCAGCACCAAATTAGCAGTTTGGAAATATTTCTATTTTTATGCTCTACTATGTGTTACGGTGGTTATTAACCTTTTTAGTGCCTATCATCATGTTCCACTGCTCTGTACAAAAGGGTATTTAAGGAGGAGGAAAAGCATTTTGGCATTTTATTGCCAATAGTGCAAGCTAGAATGCTATATTTATTCTGCTAAGCTTTACCATACCTGAGTAAACAGCCATAGAAGCTCCCTTTGTTTGTTTAAGAGTTAAGATTTATGCAGCTGCCATTTTAGCTTGGTCTCAGTAGCTTCCATGCTGCAGCTCTGGCTGCTGATAGTTCAGATTACACAGCACAGTTGGGAGGGGGAGTGACTTCTGATGGGAGGGGGAACAGGAGAAGGGTGGAGGAAGGGGAAGAGTATAAAGCTGAGCAGACTCGTGCCCGTGCCCTGAAGGATTTTTCTGAGAGCAGGAAGTCTGACACAGAAGAACATGTGTACACAAAAGAAGAAAATAAATCCAGTGTTTCTTTTGATAGAGGACTCTCTGTGAGTGCTTATGGCTTTATTTACATAGACCTTTCTGATAAAGCTTACTGAGTTTTTACCTTTCCTTCTCCCTTAAACAATATCCAACAAGCAGACAGACCTGCAGACAGACCTAGATAATGAGGGTTCTAGGTGAGATCTAATGTTGATGTATGTAACTGAATAGGGAGATTTATGATGAAGACAAAGCTGCACAGTCTTCATAAAGAACATAACAGACCTGGTTGCACAAAGACCATTGTGTATATTGTGAGACTTAAAGACTTGGAGTTATTTACAAGGGAGTCAGTGTAAATACAGGTATTGGACCAATTATCCAGAATGCTTAGGACCTGGGGTTTTATGGATAAGGGATCTTTTTAATTTCCGTAACTTTACAAAACATAAACCCAATAGGGCTGTTCTGCCCCCAATAAGGGGTAATTATATCTTAGTTGGGATCAAGTACAGGTACTGTTTTATTATTACAGAGAAAAGGGAATCATTTAACCATTAAATAAACCCAATAGGGCTGTTCTGCCCCAATAAGGGGTAATTATATCTTAGTTGGGATCAAGTACAGGTACTGTTTTATTATTACAGAGAAAAGGGAATCATTTAACCATGAAATAAACCCAATAGGGCTGTTCTGCCCCCAATAAGGGGTAATTATATCTTAGTTGGGATCAAGTACAGGTACTGTTTTATTATTACAGAGAAAAGGGAATCATTTAACCATGAAATAAACCCAATAGGACTGTTCTGCCCCAATAAGGGGTAATTATATCTTAGTTGGGATCAAGTACAGGTACTGTTTTATTATTACAGAGAAAAGGGAATCATTTAACCATTAAATAAACCCAATAGGGCTGTTCTGCCCCAATAAGGGGTAATTATATCTTAGTTGGGATCAAGTACAGGTACTGTTTTATTATTACAGAGAAAAGGGAATCATTTAACCATTAAATAAACCCAATAGGCCAAAAGGAAGAGGCTGGAGAATCTTTATCAATATGTAAAAAAAAGTTCCAACATGTTTATGAGATACAAGTGGCACTTGTATGTGTTGGTGCCAAGCGCTGGCACCCAAGTGTATTCCTTAAATATCTTTGCATTCTCCTGTCTATTAAAGTGCTTGGAGCAAAGAAAATTACCCCTTTTGACCGGGGTCAAAGTGAATGACCCCTAATGTCTGCATGTTGCTTTAGATGAAATGACAGAGCCATTAGCTGTTGTTGGTAGGAAGATGGAGATTACTATGTATAGCAGAACAAGATGGCTGCCGTAGGTCAGTAAGACCTGAAATCAGTCTTGGCCCGCCTGTAACCCTTCGGTAGCTGTTGAGTCATATTTTCACAGCTGAGGACCCGTTGGTTGGCCCGTCTACTTCATAACTGAAGATGCAAGAGCCCGGCCAACTCCTACGTAAATCCTTACAATAAAACCTAAGGGACAACACAGACAACTGACAATGGATGGACAGAAATCAAAAGGATCATGTCGGATTATCGAACGCCCTCGCGGCTGATATGCCTTTCATGGTGTATTATTCCACCGAATACCTTCCTTCTGAGCAGAGCTTCACAGCCACATTGCTGTCGGATTAGAACTGACACAGCGCCAGAGGGGGATTTCTGTTCTCTAAGAATACAGTTTTTGTACCAACGTTTCACTTATTTGTAAGTAACCAATTCCCAGTTATTAGAATCTGGGAAAAAAACACCCCTAAATGACATTATTTATAAACCTCAATGTAGGTAACTAGTAAAGCTTCGACATTGGTTCCTTATTTAAACAGATGATGACGTCACAATGTAATGTTCCTTGTAATAATTACTGAATAATGTTCCGTTACATGTTGAACCAGTAACTTTGGGGCAGGATCTCCCCATAGAACAAGGCCCTAATGACCCCCAGCCAAAGGGAATTCTCATTAGCCATTATATATAACACCTATAATATTTAATACTGTTATTGAATTAATTAAATTGGTTTAAGAAGGGAATCAAAGTCCTTCACTTCTCTGCTCCTCACTACGTTCTCCTACACTCCGTTTATTTACACCATCCACACCCACTGCTCTCTCTCGTCTTAACCTCTTCTATCTATCTGCTCCTTCCCTCTGGAACCCTATCCCTGAATCCCTCCATAGGGAACACTCACTCATTATCTTTAAGAGAGTGAGGCAAATGCCCATACCCTGTGCACTCTTGCCTTCCAATTTGTGCTTGTATGTTACCCGACCACTTAGACTGTAAGCTCTATGGGGCAGGGACCATACCTGGTGCACTCTTACCTTCCAATTTGTGCCTGTATGTTACCCGACCACTTAGACTGTAAGCTCTATGGGGCAGGGACCATACCTGGTGCACTCTTACCTTCCAATTTGTGCCTGTATGTTACCCAACCACTTAGACTGTAAGCTCTATGGGGCAGGGACCATACCTGGTGCACTCTTACCTTCCAATTTGTGCCTGTATGTTACCCGACCACTTAGACTGTAAGCTCTATGGGGCAGGGACCATACCTGGTGCACTTTTACCTTCCAATTTGTGCCTGTATGTTACCCAACCACTTAGACTGTAAGCTCTACGGGGCAGGGACCATACCTGGTGCACTCTTACCTTCCAATTTGTGCCTGTATGTTACCCAGCCACTTAGACTGTAAGCTCTACGGGGCAGGGACCATACCTGGTGCACTCTTACCTTCCAATTTGTGCCTGTATGTTACCCAGCCACTTAGACTGTAAGCTCTACGGGGCAGGGACCATACCTGGTGCTCTCTTACCTTCCAATTTGTGCCTGTATGTTACCCAACCACTTAGATTGTAAGCTCTACGGGGCAGGGACCATACCTGGTGCCTCTTACCTTCCAATTTGTGCCTGTATGTTACCCAACCACTTAGACTGTAAGCTCTACGGGGCAGGGACCATACCTGGTGCCTCTTCCCTTCCAATTTGTGCCTGTATGTTACCCAACCACTTAGACTGTAAGCTCTACGGGGCAGGGACCATACCTGGTGCTCTCTTACCTTCCAGTTTGTGCCTGTATGTTACCCAACCACTTAGACTGTAAGCTCTACGGGGCAGGGACCATACCTGGTGCTCTCTTACCTTCCAATTTGTGCCTGTATGTTACCCAACCACTTAGACTGTAAGCTCTACGGGGCAGGGACCATACCTGGTGCACTCTTACCTTCCAATTTGTGCCTGTATGTTACCCAACCACTTAGACTGTAAGCTCTACGGGGCAGGGACCATACCTGGTGCTCTCTTACCTTCCAATTTGTGCCTGTATGTTACCCAACCACTTAGATTGTAAGCTCTACGGGACAGGGACCATACCTGGTGCCTCTTACCTTCCAATTTGTGCCTGTATGTTACCCAACCACTTAGATTGTAAGCTCTACGGGGCAGGGACCATACCTGGTGCCTCTTACCTTCCAATTTGTGCCTGTATGTTACCCAACCACTTAGACTGTAAGCTCTACGGGGCAGGGACCATACCTGGTGCCTCTTACCTTCCAGTTTGTACCTGTATGTTACCCAACAACTTAGATTGTAAGCTCTACGGGCCAGGGACCTCCTTCCTACTGTGTCTCATACCACATGGCACTTATTCCCTGTGTATTTATAATTATTTATTGTATTTATCATAACACTTGCCCTTCCTGTGTATAAAGTTCTACATACAAACATATATTTGGGGGGGGGGGTAGAACAATTCTACTTGATGTTATGACTTATCCAAGTATCCAAATCCCTTTATCTCAGAATAAACCATTACAATACTTCATCCACAGATCTGATCTAAAAACCATAGCAATGCAGTTTAAAAAGCCAAGGCAAATCCCAATAAGTGAGTTTGGGTTACTATAATGGGGGGGGGACATGTCATTGCTAAATAACAATAGCTGACATTGCATTCGGGACAAAGCTGCTCGGAAATATCTGACAAAACTCTCCTTTCAGATAAATGTCAGGCTCTAATCACAGAATTTTTTTGTTTGCTGTCTGTGCCGGGAGATATAATCTTTCAAATGACATCTAGCTGAGTGCCTGGGAAATATATATATATATTTTACTGTTGTTTTTAATGATCTGCCACAAATCTGCTTATCGGTGCTGAATCGGCGGCTCTGTAAGCCTCCCGGTAGATCATTACCCGGTTTAAGTGTCAGCGAAGGCTCAACATTCATTCTTTTTAACAAGGGAGATAAAGTTTATATGAGCGAAGGGCTGTTTGAAGCATTTATACAAGGGATGGGGGGGGAAGCCACAGTGAAATTAATGATGAATGTGTGTTATAGAACGGGCAATTCTAAGCAACTTTTCAACTGGTCATCGATATTTATTTATTTGTTATAGTTTTTGAATTACCGTATATACTCGAGTATAAGCCGATCCCAATATAAGCCGAGGTACCTTATTTTACCTAAGAAAACTGGAAAAACGTATTGACTCGAGTATAAGCCTAGGGTGGGAAATGCAGCAGCTACTGCTAAGTTTTAATAATCAAAATAAATACAGGTATCGGATCCCTTATCCGGAAACCCATTATCAAGAAAGCTCCGAATTACGAAAAGGCCATCTCTCATAGACTCAATTTTAATCAAATAATTCACATTTTTTAAAAATGGTTTCCTTTTTCTCTGTAATAATAAAACAGTACCTGTACTTGATCCCAACTAAGATATAATTACCCCTTATTGGGGGCAGAACAGCCCTATTGGGTTTATTTAATGGTTAAATGATTCCCTTTTCTCTGTAATAATAAAACAGTACCTGTACTTGATCCCAACTAAGATATAAATAATCCTTATTATTATAGATTTATAGATTTTTTAGTAGACTTAAGGTATGGAGATCCAAATTACGGAAAGACCCCTTATCCGGAATACCCTTGGTTCCGAGCATTCTGGATAACGGGTCCTATACCTGTACCAATAAAATTACATTAATTGAGGCATCAGTGGGGTATATGTTATTCAATATTTATTTCAAAGAAAAACAGTAAACTAGCTCTGTAAGCGGAGAAGAGGGTCAACAAAAACAATATGAGTACTACCCCACGCTCATTGCACATTGGCAAACTGGCAGCAGACTCGGTCCCGGAGGGATGTAAGGGGGAATAAGTATTGTTAGTGGGAGCCTGGGCCAGGGCACTGGAGGGTCTGGTTGCGGGGGCCTAATTTGCACACAAAGGAGAGAAGGTGCTAGTCTAGAGGAACCCATGGCACCTGACTCGAGTATAAACCGAGGGTGACTTTTTCAGCACATTTTGGGTGCTGAAAAACTAGGCTTATACTCGAGTATATACAGTATTTGCCTTCTGCTTCCAACTCTTTGCAGCTTTCAAATGGGGGTTGCTGACCCCGGCAGCCAACAAACTATTGCTCTGTGAGGCTATATTCCGATTAGAAGAAAAGAAGGTTCCTCGTGGCACAGATGGCAAGCAGTCTTTTGCAATTAATGAATTATCCTGGGCAGTCAGTGATCCCATGGTACCATGGCAGCTGTAAGTCGCCAATAGTTGGTGGGGGGGCACGTAGAGAACATTGCAAGGGTTTATACTGCAATTTATTTCACAGATGAAATGTCTTCTTTGCTTTACTGGGCAAATAGATCTGCGGCAAATCCCCTTCTGTTTGTCCTTACATAGAAGAAGGTGTCCCTGAGGGCTCACTCTCAATCATAGCCATTCAAATTAGACCGACTGCAAGGCTGTCACTCTACTGCCAACGTCCACTGAAGCCATTTCTACGCTGAGATGGATGTGAAATAAACAATTCCAGGTCCAGCAATCAGAACGAATATCCTGTTCAACATGAAGCTGGGATTGGAGTGTCGGAGGGGGAAATGGTACATGGGGAGCGTTTAACCCTTACACTTCCGGCTTATTCAGAGCTGTTGTTATGGGGTGCAGTCAGGGCCCCGCAAACAGAAAAGCAGCAGCTGAACATAGGAAGAGTGTGGAGAAGTCACATCTTGTTTGGGGCAGGCAGGTCCAGTTGAAGGGGGAGAGCAACCAATGGGAAGGGTCTATGTTCTACCAGGTATAGAAGAAAGTTGGCAAACTAGCATGGCAGTTTTAGGTAGGAAGAGTGGGTACGGCAGAGCAAGATGGCGGCAGTAGAACAATGGCACCAGTAACTCTTCCCCATTCAAATGGGAAAGTGTTGGGGAGCAACACAAGAATGAAAAAAGTTCCTGGGGTGCCAATAAGAGCTATAATTGGCTATTTGATAGCCCCTATGTGGACTGGCAGCCTATAGAAGGCTCTGTTTGGCTTTACACTGGGTTTTATGCAACCAAAACTTGCCCCCAAGCCAGGAATGCTTTGAGGCCACTGGGAGCAACATCCAAGGGGTTGGGTCACTGGTTGGGGATCACTGCTTTATAGGGTTCATTTATCAATAAACAATAGCCACCGAGCAACTGGTGATTAGGCTTCAGTAGTCTAGTACGAGCAAAAATATGATTGGTTGCTATGGGTATCGTCACTGGCACAATTTTACACTCGTTTAAGCAATTTAAACCCTAAAATTGTGCCAGTGATGATACCCATAGCAACCAATCATATTTTTGCTTTCACTTTCTAACTCGTACTAGACTACTCAACCCTAATCACCAGTTGCCCGGTGGGGTTTTGGCAAAAAAATTGTGAAACAGCAAAAAATTCACAAAATGCGGCTACCATGTGACGCAAACTTCATTTGCCGTGATCGCAGCTTTTTTGACGCAACCGCAATCTATTTGATGTGACTTTTTTGACGCAACTGCAACTTTTTTCCTCACTCAACGAATTTTTTTGTGCCGCCCGTTTCGCCAATCTGCCAATGGCAAAATGCTGAATTTCGCTGCAAAATATTACGCTCATCACTACATATAAGTATTATTGCCAGGTGTGTGGCCCTTTAACCAATGAGTCCATCTCCCACTGGGCCAATATATATATATATATATATAAAGTCTCATCACTGTGGGTGCTGGGAATTCTGCTAGAGCGTCCCAGTAATGGTCTATTTAGCAGACAAAGGACATTGGCCATGACCTGCATTCCGGCTGACACCCTATCACTCCAGATCAATAAACAATTAGCTTTGTCCAAACCCAGGAATAATCATCTGACAAGTGGAGTTCAGTCTCAGCAGAAGATAATAGACAAGGTCTCGGCGGTGGGAGTCGGGGTCTTTATATGTGGAGATGTCGCATTGACATTCCCTTGTTGGACCCCGCAAGTGCCATTTGGCAGCCCTGGGGTAACACTGATAAACAATACTAACACTATGTACAACCAATCAGTGTATGACAGATCCCCTTAAAGCCACACTGCATTAGACAGATGCTATGTATTTATATGATATATTTGTCTATAACTAGAATAGTTCCCTTGAGTCATCCCAGCAGAATCTTGCATTGTAATCACAAACAGATTTATTTTTTATTTAATTTTGAAATGTCATATGGGGATAGCCATATTCCTCATTTCCCAGGGTGCCACAGCCATGGGAGTAGGAGAAACAATAGGTTAGCTGAAAGCAGTTCTAATGTGTAGCGCTGGCTGAAAGCTCAGACTCAGGCACACTTTACTGCTGCGCTGCAAGTTGGAGTGATATCCCCCCCTCCCCCCCAGCAGCCGATCAGCAGAACAATGGGAAGGGAGCAAGATAGCAGCTCCCAGTAGGTATCAGAATAGCACTCAATAGTAAGAAATCCAAGTCCGGCTTGGGACTCCTCCAGTTACATGGGAGTAGGAGAAACAATAGGTTAGCTGAAAGCAGTTCTAATGGGTAGCGCTGGCTGAAAGCTCAGACTCAGTCACACTTTACTGCTGCGCTGCAAGTTGGAGTGATATCCCCCCCCCCCTCACCCCCAGCAGCCGATCAGCAGAACAATGGGAAGGGAGCAAGATAGCAGCTCCCAGTAGGTATCAGAATAGCACTCAATAGTAAGAAATCCAAGTCCGGCTTGGGACTCCTCCAGTTACATGGGAGTAGGAGAAACAATAGGTTAGCTGAAAGCAGTTCTAATGTGTAGTGCTGGCTGAAAGCTCAGACTCAGGCACACTTTACTGCTGCGCTGCAAGTTGGAGTGATATCCCCCCCCTCCCCCCCAGCAGCCGATCAGCAGAACAATGGGAAGGGAGCAAGATAGCAGCTCCCAGCAGGCAGGGGCGGGCCGACACGACCGGGCGCCCTAGGCAACCCAGTCGGCTACCTTGCCCCTGCACTGCTACATCGCACCCCCCTGCCGTGTGTTTTAATGCACATGCACAGTTCGAGCGCGTGGGGGGGGCATGGCGCGGCGCGACGCGCAATACGAAGCGCCGCAATGTGAACTGTACTAGGGGTAGGCAGGAGAGGCTGCTGCCTGGCGCCCCCAAATCGTTGCGCCCTAGGCAGCTGCCTCTTCTGCCTACCCCTAGTTCCGGCCCTGCCAGCAGGTATCAGAATAGCACTCAATAGTAAGAAATCCAAGTCCGGCTTGGGACTCCTCCAGTTACATGGGAGTAGGAGAAATAATAGGTTAGCTGAAAGCAGTTCTAATGTGTAGCGCTGGCTGAAAGCTCAGACTCAGGCACACTTTACTGCTGCGCTGCAAGTTGGAGTGATATCCCCCCCCCTCCCCCCCAGCAGCCGATCAGCAGAACAATGGGAAGGGAGCAAGATAGCAGCTCCCAGTAGGTATCAGAATAGCACTCAATAGTAAGGAATCCAAGTCCGGCTTGGGACTCCTCCAGTTACATGGGAGTAGGAGAAACAATAGGTTAGCTGAAAGCAGTTCTAATGTGTAGCGCTGGCTGAAAGCTCAGACTCAGGCACACTTTACTGCTGCGCTGCAAGTTGGAGTGATATCCCCCCCCCCACCCCCAGCAGCCGATCAGCAGAACAATGAGAAGGGAGCAAGATAGCAGCTCCCAGTAGGTATCAGAATAGCACTCAATAGTAAGAAATCCAAGTCCGGCTTGGGACTCCTCCAGTTACATGGGAGTAGGAGAAACAATAGGTTAGCTGAAAGCAGTTCTAATGTGTAGCGCTGGCTGAAAGCTCAGACTCAGTCACACTTTACTGCTGCGCTGCAAGTTGGAGTGATATCCCCCCCTCCCCCCCAGCAGCCGATCAGCAGAACAATGGGAAGGGAGCAAGATAGCAGCTCCCAGTAGGTATCAGAATAGCACTCAATAGTAAGAAATCCAAGTCCGGCTTGGGACTCCTCCAGTTACATGGGAGTAGGAGAAACAATAGGTTAGCTGAAAGCAGTTCTAATGTGTAGCGCTGGCTGAAAGCTCAGACTCAGGCACACTTTACTGCTGCGCTGCAAGTTGGAGTGATATCCCCCCCCCCACCCCCAGCAGCCGATCAGCAGAACAATGAGAAGGGAGCAAGATAGCAGCTCCCAGTAGGTATCAGAATAGCACTCAATAGTAAGAAATCCAAGTCCGGCTTGGGACTCCTCCAGTTACATGGGAGTAGGAGAAACAATAGGTTAGCTGAAAGCAGTTCTAATGTGTAGCGCTGGCTGAAAGCTCAGACTCAGTCACACTTTACTGCTGCGCTGCAAGTTGGAGTGATATCCCCCCTCCCCCCCAGCAGCCGATCAGCAGAACAATGGGAAGGGAGCAAGATAGCAGCTCCCAGTAGGTATCAGAATAGCACTCAATAGTAAGAAATCCAAGTCCGGCTTGGGACTCCTCCAGTTACATGGGAGTAGGAGAAACAATAGGTTAGCTGAAAGCAGTTCTAATGTGTAGCGCTGGCTGAAAGCTCAGACTCAGGCACACTTTACTGCTGCGCTGCAAGTTGGAGTGATATCCCCCCCACCCCCACCCCCAGCAGCCGATCAGCAGAACAATGGGAAGGGAGCAAGATAGCAGCTCCCAGTAGGTATCAGAATAGCACTCAATAGTAAGAAATCCAAGTCTGGCTTGGGACTCCTCCAGTTACATGGGAGTAGGAGAAACAATAGGTTAGCTGAAAGCAGTTCTAATGTGTAGCGCTGGCTGAAAGCTCAGACTCAGTCTCACTTTACTGCTGCGCTGCAAGTTGGAGTGATATCCCCCCCTCCCCCCCAGCAGCCGATCAGCAGAACAATGGGAAGGGAGCAAGATAGCAGCTCCCAGTAGGTATCAGAATAGCACTCAATAGTAAGAAATCCAAGTCCGGCTTGGGACTCCTCCAGTTACATGGGAGTAGGAGAAACAATAGGTTAGCTGAAAGCTGTCAGTCTGTCTATGTTTATTGTTTCCCCCAGTCACGCTATTCCTTTATTATTCATGGTCCCAGCATGTCGGCCTGACTTACCAATCATCAAAATGACACTTTATCCCATTCATTTTTTAATGTTTGTGTTATAGAATATTTTCATATGTCTTTGGCTGAATATATTATTTCCCCTCGGCCGCGGTCGCCTGGGAAAACCTGCAGGTACCATTACTATCTGTAAGCGAGCAGCCAGCCGGAAGGGAACGGCTTTGTTTGAGATATGAGCTGCTAAGGGCTGCGGAATCCTGATTTTTTTTATTTGGAAAGTGGCATTTGGCGCGGCCGGGCAGGAGTCCAACAGGCAAACGAATAAACAACAAAAACAATCATTTTGGCAGTGAATTAAAATAATTAGCGCCTTCATGCTGATATCCCTAATGAGCCTGATTGGTAAGTGCGGTGCAGTGACCCGACCAGTCTCCGTCCGGCTAACGGGAATATTCATTCAAAAACGATGAAAAAAGCTATTTTTTTGGGAAAATAAATTGTAACAGATTCAGTGCAATGAATTATATTTCTCCATGATTTCAACACAAGCAACTTACTAATAGTGAATTGAACAGTTTATGGGAACACAGAACCTACTGGTTATTCTGCAAATGCATCCTCCTTCTCTGTAAGCACGGGACACAGGCAGCAGCAGGGGAAGGGATGGGGCTCCGTTACACTGAAGCCTTTATCTCTATTTGATTCCAGGGGAGGGAGAGGAAGGTTTTAAGGTTAACAAGAAAACAACAAGTATCTATTTTAGAAAAAAAGAAAATATATTTACAGGTATAGATGATTTTTAAAGCAATACTGCCATGGTAAACCCATCAGTTAATAGAGCTTCTCCAGCAGAATCCTGCATTGTAATCTGTTATTCCCATGGGGCTAGCCATATTCTTCATTTCCCAGGGTGCCATAGCCATGTGACCTGTGCTCTGATATACTTTACTCACACTTTACTGCTGCGCTGCAAGTTGGAGTGATATCCCCCCCTCCCCCCCAGCAGCCGATCAGCAGAACAATGGGAAGGGAGCAAGATAGCAGCTCCCAGTAGGTATCAGAATAGCACTCAATAGTAAGAAATCCAAGTCCGGCTTGGGACTCCTCCAGTTACATGGGAGTAGGAGAAACAATAGGTTAGCTGAAAGCAGTTCTAATGTGTAGCGCTGGCTGAAAGCTCAGACTCAGGCACACTTTACTGCTGTGCTGCAAGTTGGAGTGCTATCTCCCCCCCTCCCCCCCAGCAGCCGATCAGCAGAACAATGGGAAGGGAGCAAGATAGCAGCTCCCAGTAGGTATCAGAATAGCACTCAATAGTAAGAAATCCAAGTCCGGCTTGGGACTCCTCCAGTTACATGGGAGTAGGAGAAACAATAGGTTAGCTGAAAGCAGTTCTAATGTGTAGCGCTGGCTCCTTCTGAAAGCTCAGACTCAGGCACACTTTACTGCTGCGCTGCAAGTTGGAGTGATATCCCTCCCCTCACCCCCAGCAGCCGATCAGCAGAACAATGGGAAGGGAGCAAGATAGCAGCTCCCAGTAGGTATTAGAATAGCACTCAATAGTAAGTCAATTCTATCCAGGATGTGACATCCCTGCAGCAGGATCTTGACCAACTGGCAATCTGGGCAGCTAAGTGGCAGATGAGATTTAATGTGGATAAATGTAAGGTCATGCACCTGGGATGTAAAAATATGCAGCCCCGTATACCCTTAATGGGACTGCACTAGGCAAATCCATAATGGAGAAGGACCTTGGAGTCCTTGTAGATAATAAACTTGGCTGTAGCAAGCAATGCCAGGCAGCAGCTGCAAGGGCAAACAAGGTTTTGAGCTGTATTAAAAGGGGTATAGATTCACGGGAGGAGGGGGTTATTCTTCCCCTTTACAGAGCACTGGTAAGGCCCCATCTAGAATATGCTGTTCAGTTTTGGTCTCCAGTGCTCAAACGGGACATTACTGAGTTAGAGAGGGTCCAGAGAAGGGCAACTAAGCTGGTAAAGGGTATGGGAAGTTTCAGTTATGAAGAAAGACTGGCCAAGTTGGGTCTGTTTATACTGGAGAAGAGGCGCTTAAGAGGTGACATGATAACTATGTATAAATATATAAAGGGATCATATAATAACCTTTCTAATGTTTTATTTACCAGTAGGTCCTTCCAACGGGCACGAGGGCACCCACTCCGTTTAGAAGAAGGGAGGTTCCATTTAAACATTCGGAAAGGATTTTTTACAGTGAGAGCTGTGAAGTTGTGGAATTCCCTCCCCGAATCAGTCGTGCTGGCTGATACATTATATAACTTTAAGAAGGGACTGGATGGATTCTTAGCAAGTGAGGGAATACAGGGTTATGGGAGATCTTAGTACTAGTTGATCCAGGGACTGGTCCGATTGCCATCTTGGAGTCAGGAAGGAATTTTTTCCCCTCTGTGGCAAATTAGAGAGGCTTCAGATGGGGTTTTTTTGCCTTCCTCTGGATCAACTAGTAGTTAGGCAGGTTATATATAGGCATTATGGTTGAACTTGATGGACGTATGTCTTTTTTCAACCCAACTTACTATGTTACTATGTTACTATGTAAGAAATCCAAGTCCGGCTTGGGACTCCTCAAGTTACATGGGAGTAGGAGAAACAATAGGTTAGCCGGAAGCAGTTTTAATAGCGGTATCATACAGTATGTTGCCTAGCAATGCATCTTTACCATGGGGGGAAAACAGAACCCCCCCCAAAAAAATCTAATACACTGAAATGATGGTTGTTCTTTGTCACTGCCATTTACTCTATGAACCCAAGAGCTGACATCTCTTATTAGGACTGGTTTTAGCATCACAAATGAGCAGCTTACTATTGACTGCATGTTAATGTAATTCATTATAAATTCCTGTGTTCTACTCTCTACGTCTACATTGTTTGTATTATATATGGAATATTCTATCTGTTTCCCAGGGTTTCTGGATGATAAGTCAGACTTCCATTATCTTGTCTATAGACAATAGATAACTGCCCCGCTGGCTCCCAATCCATATGAGAGAATCATGAAATGCCAAAGATTTCACCCATTCGCTGCTGTCTCTATAAATCCTGCTGTCTGGGATAAAATACAGGAGAAATACTCCGTATTATAGATAAATAAGATTCACTCTTTGTTGAAAAAAATGATTTACAAGAAATGTAAAGATCTATTAGTTATAGGTAAAGGATTTCTGTAGCCCGGGGAATATACAGCCGGTTTATATAAGAGATAATAAAACGTGATATAAGGTTTAGTATTGTGGGAAACATATATTATGTTACGGTAATATCTAGATAGACGGAGCTATGATTGGACAGTATAGGCTGCTTCTCACATGGGGGGATCTTCCATTTGTGTTGCCTTCAAGAGAAGGTGAGTTATGAGGGCAGAGATTATTGAGTATTTATATTGATATTTACACACAAACAGGGTGAGGGGGAGCGGGGGCCGTAGAACAGCTTCAGCCCGATGAATATAATCAGTCACTCCCTTATAATTCATTCATTAACAGGGTTGGACTGGGGGGTGCAGCTCCCGCCCCAGGGGCCCTGCAGGTGCCCTCACCTACCATGTCCCCTAATCCCCCCCCCAGGGGCCCCCCTAACCCCCGCAGGGTCCCCCACCCGACGTCCTCCCCTGAGCACGCGTAAAATTAAACGCATTGGGGAGGAGCGGTTGGGCAAAGGGAGCACCGGCATGGGTCAGGGCCGCTCACTAGAGCCGGGGCCCACCAGGATATTTCCCAGTGTCCTGGTTCGACCCTGTTCATTAATAAAATCAAGAATAATAGTAATAATTGAATAAATATCCACTAGCTGTATCCTCATCCTTTATTAAAGAGGTGGTTCACCTTCAAGTTAACTTTTAGTATGTTATGGAATGTCCTATTCCTAGCAACTTTGCAAATGGTCTTTATGATTTATTTTTTGCTTTTTGAATTATTTGCCTTCTTCATCTACATCTTTTAGGTTGGGTCACTGACCCCGGCAGCCAAAAACTATTGCTCTTAGAGGCTATAGTTTTATTGTTGTTGTCAGGGTCGGACTGGAGGAGTGCATAGCCCAGCGGGGCTGCCACTGTAGGGGCCCTGCAACCTCCCCCCCAAGGGACCCCCACCGTGGTCCCCATACACAACCCCAATGGGAGGCTCTATGGACACCAAGGAACCTCAGAACATATATTCTGGCACTGCATCTAATTCAACCATTTTGGGACAAAATGGCCTCCATAATAAATATACTTGTTCCAGCTCAGTTCCAGAGAGGCATATTAATCTTTTTGCTAGGCGAGCCTTTTCCCAACCTACCCAAACAGCTCCAAATATTAGCCAACCACATACTTACCTCTGTCAGGCTATTGGTCCCCTACAGATGGAAATCTCCCACTCCCCCAACTATCCCAGAGGAGCTACGAAAAGTCCACAGTAATATGGAATTTGACTACAAAATGGCACGACTCTCCATTTGAGTTGAGACTAGGGCAATCTGGGAGTTCCATGGATTGGCAAACCCTCATCCACCCTTGTACTTTCTCCCACATAATGAGGTTTGACCTTGGACCTTACCCACTTCTTACCCAGCAGCCTTTAGATACTGCACTTAACCCTACAGATCCCATTTCCCAGTGACCACTTCATCTTCTCGTTGCCTTTCCCTCTTTGTTCCTCTATCTTCTGCCCTCCTCCTCATCCCCTTTTCTCTATTATCTTTTATATAGAAAAACACACCTTCTCTCAGGTTTAAGTTTCAATTTTGCTGGTCAAGAAGGAGCTGTATCAGCGATAGGGCTCCATACTGAGCAGAGACACTCCAATACCTACTTTGACAAAGATATTGAATCTTGATGTTGAATCTTTGTAAGCTTTGCCACCTTGAGAGCTTCTAAATTGATTGACTATGAAGATTTTCATTCATCCAGGTCATGGTATATCTATTATAGATAAATCCAAAGCAACTGGACTTGCTAAGTAATCATTGAGGACCTTCCATACCAGTCAGTTGAACTGAAGAAGCTGCTTGGTTGAGTAGTGAAATGTCTTCAATGATTACTTAGCAAGTCCAGTTGCTTTAGATTTAAGTGTAAAACACTTGTTCTTACAATGTACAATTTTCATTTATTTTGGTCCTTCACTATTATTTCCAACACAATTTCACCCACTGTGACGAATAATCTTATGCAAGTCAAGTTGTTTAAAAAAAAATTTGACCTGGATTCAATGCAAGAATTAAAAAAAAAAAAAAAAAAAAAAATAGTTAAAAAACTAAATTTCATACTTTTCATATTTGTGAAAAATAATTCTACATGCAGACAAAATACTGTTTGTAATTGAAACTGATTGGGGGAGCCAAAACTTTACATTTGAGAAATATGCTCCTCAATGTATACCAAGGCCCGTCAGGCTGGATATGGCCTCAGGGTTGGACTGGACCGCTGGGACACCAGGAAAAACCCCGGTGGGCCCCGGCAGCCCAGACCTGACCCTTGCTGGTGCTCCCCCTGCCTGACCTCTCCTCCTCTGACACGTTAAATTTACGCACTCGAGGGAGGATGTTGGGTGGGGGGCCCTGCAAGGGGGGTTAGGGGGGCCCCTGTGGGGGCGGGGTTAGGGACGCGGCCGGGGCATGGGACGTTAGGGGATGTGGCCGAGGCAGGAGCCCTTGTGCGCCCTTCATCCCCCAGTCCGACCCTGTATGGCCTTAAAGAAGTTTTTATGCCCCCCCAGTCTGCTTGATGGGCTTCATTGACTTCTTTATATGACATCATCATTTTAAAATAATCTAAAATGTGGAATTTTCTGTCACACATAGAAAGTCGGAGAGCTCTGGTGTAGACTAGGAGAGCTTGGCCTTCAGAACCCAAGTCACAGCAGTTAAAGGTCCATTCTTGGGACTTTGTTGGAGATTAATATTCCTACCTCTGATGTTGTGTAGGGGCCTAGTACTTTTATACATCCGTCATAATACGAACATGATCTCAGGTGACAGGTCCATTTCTTTTAAAACCCTTTTAGATGCCTTCTAGATACCTTCTGGAGTCATAAGGAATGTGAGCATAGAATGTAACTTACATGGTGAGTGATGTTCCACGGCCACTTGGTGAAGAGCATTTAGAGTTTATACCTTTTTTGAAGCTGGTTATGTGTATCCAAGACATCAATGGTTTAATAGCCAAGGATAAAGTGCCTTTAAAAGTTGCCTTGGCTGGATCATGAGTGGGTTATTAAAGCGTTAAGACCCTCAAGACCCTCTTGACAATTTTCAGATCAAAAGCTCCTGTTGGTGCCCACTTTCAACAAGAGCAAAAACACATCCATCCAGACCAAAGGGTCCGTCAATTATCTGCCGTATTCCAGATAAACCTGCATCATGAAATAATTGCGCTTCTTGAAGACCAAATTCATCTTCAAGCCCAGGAAAGTAAATAGCTCGGTTAATCTATACTTATGTACTAGCTGCAATGCGCGTTCGGTGAGCGGGGGTAGACCTTTATCATTCAAGGGCCATTAAGCTGACCATCATTTTACTAGAAAGCAAGACTAATGGATCCAAACTTTAATCTTCCAATTACACGTCGTGAAGAGCTCCAATAACATCTTCTATATCTCTGGTACTCGCATAGATCTGAGCATCGACGTCGGCAATTTCACACTTGCTGCAAGCTTGAACCTAAAGACTATTGACTGTTCTGGTTATTTCTTCCTAGCATAAGTCATATCTATGTTCCTGCATCGATATCTCCATGTCGGCCCGCAGTATTTATCGATCTTCATTCTAAATGTTCCCTTTGACGAGGGCGGTAGAGTTTAGGAAAGAAAGACAATCGCAATGATAAATTTAACGGAGGTCTTGCACCACATAATGCACAGATGCAACAAGGGAATTGATTCACTCACCTCTTGATTTTTTTTTATCATCAACCTTCCAAGCTGATTTTTTTATGTTCCCTTTAGAAAATGGTGACATTTAGCACTCAATAGTAAGAAATCCAAGTCCGGCTTGGGACTCCTCCAGTTACATGGGAGTAGGAGAAACAATAGGTTAGCTGAAAGCAGTTCTAATGTGTAGCGCTGGCTGAAAGCTCAGACTCAGGCACACTTTACTGCTGCGCTGCAAGTTGGAGTGATATCCCCCCCCCTCACCCCCAGCAGCCGATCAGCAGAACAATGGGAAGGGAGCAAGATAGCAGCTCCCAGTAGGTATCAGAATAGCACTCAATAGTAAGAAATCCAAGTCCGGCTTGGGACTCCTCCAGTTACATGGGAGTAGGAGAAACAATAGGTTAGCTGAAAGCAGTTCTAATGTGTAGCGCTGGCTCCTTCTGAAAGCTCAGACTCAGACACACTTTACTGCTGCGCTGCAAGTTGGAGTGATATCCCCCCTCCCCACACCTCCAGCAGCCGATCAGCAGAACAATGGGAAGGGAGCAAGATAGCAGCTCCCAGTAGGTATCAGAATAGCACTCAATAGTAAGAAATCCAAGTCCGGCTTGGGACTCCTCCAGTTACATGGGAGTAGGAGAAACAATAGGTTAGCTGAAAGCAGTTCTAATGTGTAGCGCTGGCTCCTTCTGAAAGCTCAGACTCAGACACACTTTACTGCTGCGCTGCAAGTTGGAGTGATATCCCCCCTCCCCACACCTCCAGCAGCCGATCAGCAGAACAATGGGAAGGGAGCAAGATAGCAGCTCCCAGTAGGTATCAGAATAGCACTCAATAGTAAGAAATCCAAGTCCGGCTTGGGACTCCTCCAGTTACATGGGAGTAGGAGAAACAATAGGTTAGCTGAAAGCAGTTCTAATGTGTAGCGCTGGCTGAAAGCTCAGACTCAGACACACTTTACTGCTGCGCTGCAAGTTGGAGTGATATCCCCCCCCCTCATCCCCAGCAGCCGATCAGCAGAACAATGGGAAGGGAGCAAGATAGCAGCTCCCAGTAGGTATCAGAATAGCACTCGATAGTAAGAAATCCAAGTCCGGCTTGGGACTCCTCCAGTTACATGGGAGTAGCAGAAACAATCAGCTCCCAGTAGGTATACAATGTGGAAGTAGAAAAAGGTGTTGAAGAACTCTACCTTTCAGCTGCTCAAAACAGGATTTATAGACTCTAGGAGTTCAAAATAACAACTTATTACAATGGTTCTCATATAACACAGTTACACACTCACTCCCCCTTGGGGTAGACTTGGCAGGAATTCCAATTCACTTCTGTGATGCCCTTTAGTGAACCTGGATCACCTCCAGAGGAACCTCCAGGGAAATTCTCTGACCTGATAACCTAATCCCAACACTTACAAGCAGCATCACCTGGGAGAGATACCTTGAATCTATCACACCTACGTTGGAGCTTAGAGCTGCTCTATCTAGCCCGACCTGTTTCACTTACACTTCTAGTCAATGGGCCCGGTTCTCTATGCCAAGGGGCCTTTCCTTTACTGGGGTCCAAGTCCAAGGCTCTCCAGCACCCTCCACCCTGTTCCACAGGTGAAGGCCACAGAGAAGGAGCAACCATCTTCCACATACTATATCAAACTATCACAGGAAATGGTCGCCACCTGCCCAGGCCAATAAGAAACACATCCTGGCAGGTATCCAAGTTACAGGTACCAGATTTAGCCCTATGGGTCCCTACATGGGGATGTCAAATAAGGGCTGTGATTGGCTATTTGGTAGCCCCATGTGGACTGCTGGCCTCCAGGAGGTTCTGCTTGGAGTAAAACTGTGTCTCTGTGTCTCCAAAACTTGTCTCCAAGCCAGAAATTAAAAATGGCACCTACTTTGGGGCAACTGGGAGCAACATCCAAGGGGGTGGTGGGGAATATGTTGCCCCTGAGCCACTGGTTGGAGTTGGTTGGGGTTAGAGGATGGGCAAGGGGGCTAAAGCAGTTTGTGCCAGGTAGATATAGAGTGGGGAGGAACTCTTCCTAAAGCTTCAGTATTCTCTGCTTATGATTGTTCGTTAAGACCCAATAAAACAGGAGACAGATCTGCTTTGGGGTCACGTTCTCCCCTTATTTAAATGCACCAGTTTAGTAGCCCACCAGTTAATAAGATTCCCGTTTGCTCATTTCATTCTCTCTGTAGGTGTTTGCTTTCCGCAATAACCTTTCTGATGCACCGAGCGCTCTCCAGAGATATCCTGAGATCTGTGATAAGAGCTGTCTCTTCCCAGTAACCCTTACTGTGCATTCCATTACTTTCCTGAGCAACATCTTTATTACTATTATATTGCAGTTCCATTGGGGGATACAGGAGGAAGAAGGTTTCTGGCCAGAAGAGCTCACAGCCAAAAGCCATTCCAGACAATGGGTCCTACTGGCTTAGGGGCTGGAATCAGATACAGTCCTCTCTTAAAAGAAAAGTAACACCAGGAAATGAAAATGTTTTTAATTAATAGGGAGGAGGGGGCAGACTATAAAGAAGGATTGGGTTGTCCAACCAGTTCCATTTCAACAATAGCACAACCTAAGCACCACCATTTTCTGACTGTTGGCCATCAGAAATCATGGGGCCCAATTCTGCTTAGTTACTAGGCCCCTCCCCTAGGGGGTCTGCTTTATTACCCCGCAGCCTACCAGGGTCACCTGGGTGGTGCACTTTGGCCCTTAAAAATGCCCAACTTATTAGCACATCTAAACAAGTCCCAATCCAACAGGTCATGTCCATTTCCACCCAAACATCTCCCCAAAGCACACCCGCTCCACCACAAGCCTTGACCCCTTTAGGGTCTGCAATTCGATGGCCATGTTCTGGTTGGCGGCCATGTTGGGAGGAATGCAATTTATTAAATAACTACAGGTATAGGACTTGTTATCCAGCATGCTCGGGACGAATGGTATTCTGGATAAGGGGTCTTTCCGTAATTTGGATCTCCATACCTTGTCTGCTAAAAAATCAATAAAACATTAAATAAACCCAATAGGATTGTTATGCATCCAATAAGGGGTAATTATATCTTAGTTGGGATCAAGTACAGGTACTGTTTTATTATTACAGAGAAAAGGGAATCATTTAACCATTAAATAAACCCAATAGGGCTGTTCTGCCCCAATAAGGGGTAATTATATCTTAGTTGGGATCAAGTACAGGTACTGTTTTATTATTACAGAGAAAAGGGAATCATTTAACCATGAAATAAACCCAATAGGGCTGTTCTGCCCCAATAAGGGGTAATTATATCTTAGTTGGGATCAAGTACAGGTACTGTTTTATTATTACAGAGAAAAGGGAATCATTTAACCATGAAATAAACCCAATAGGGCTGTTCTGCCCCAATAAGGGGTAATTATATCTTAGTTGGGATCAAGTACAGGTACTGTTTTATTATTACAGAGAAAAGGGAATCATTTAACCATTAAATAAACCCAATAGGGCTGTTCTGCCCCCAATAAGGGGTAATTATATCTTAGTTGGGATCAAGTACAGGTACTGTTTTATTATTACAGAGAAAAGGGAATCATTTAACCATGAAATAAACCCAATAGGGCTGTTCTGCCCCAATAAGGGGTAATTATATCTTAGTTGGGATCAAGTACAGGTACTGTTTTATTATTACAGAGAAAAGGGAATCATTTAACCATTAAATAAACCCAATAGGGCTGTTCTGCCCCCAATAAGGGGTAATTATATCTTAGTTGGGATCAAGTACAGGTACTGTTTTATTATTACAGAGAAAAGGGAATCATTTAACCATTAAATAAACCCAATAGGGCTGTTCTGCCCCAATAAGGGGTAATTATATCTTAGTTGGGATCAAGTACAGGTACTGTTTTATTATTACAGAGAAAAGGGAATCATTTAACCATGAAATAAACCCAATAGGGCTGTTCTGCCCCAATAAGGGGTAATTATATCTTAGTTGGGATCAAGTACAGGTACTGTTTTATTATTACAGAGAAAAGGGAATCATTTAACCATTAAATAAACCCAATAGGGCTGTTCTGCCCCAATAAGGGGTAATTATATCTTAGTTGGGATCAAGTACATGTACTGTTTTATTATTACAGAGAAAAGGGAATCATTTAACCATGAAATAAACCCAATAGGGCTGTTCTGCCCCCAATAAGGGGTAATTATATCTTAGTTGGGATCAAGTACAGGTACTGTTTTATTATTACAGAGAAAAGGGAATCATTTAACCATGAAATAAACCCAATAGGGCTGTTCTGCCCCCAATAAGGGGTAATTATATCTTAGTTGGGATCAAGTGGGATGACGGGCTTTCTGTAATTCGGGCTTTCTGGATAAGGGATCCCATACCTGTACAATCCCATATTACCTCAAAAAACTCCAAATTCTCCGTCCGTATCATAAATATTTTCTAAGTCTCTTCGCTTCCAGAATGCAATTTTTTTTTTCTAAAAAAAGGATATTTTTTTGACATTTTATTCATGCTCCGTTTCCCGTAATGGTCCCGCTTGACAGGCGCATTGTCGCGTAATAACAATATAAATTACGGAATGAATGAAAATTGCAGTGAGTTTGTATAATAGAGAGCGGCTTCTGCAAATATTGGAAGCAATTTGCCCAGATGAATAATTACAAAGCGCAAGTTTTCCAAAGCCGCTCCTGCGAATACGAGAAAGAGAAACACGTGAAATGGAACTTGACAAAACATATAATTTGTATCTGACTTTTCTGCCTGAACCTTCTTTAATTATATTTGGTCTGTTCAGTATCATTCGGGTTGAACTTGCGCTCACGTCACTGCGCAAGTTTTGCTTGGATAATTGCCCCCACATTTGTACAGACACAAGCTGCGGCTACGTAGGGAGTCTGTATCCCATTTACAGTGTATCTTTTGTAATAATAAAAGGCTGCAGTTAATTTCTTTTTTCAGATGCAAAACGCGTTGTCTTTTACAATCACTGGTGCTCTCAGATGGGGATCACATGGTAGCACAGAAGTGAACATTCCAAAGCAATAACTATCTGGCAGCATCTGCCCGGGGAAGGGCATTCTCCATTCAAATAAAAGAAAAACAACTGCAGGTATGGTGGGGGTGGGGCCTTTTGCCCAGGGGAGGTACTAGGCAATCAAATCTAGAAACCTTCTTCCAATGTCTCACTTACCCCGGTCTGGCCTTTCCTGCACTCACTCACCCCCGGTCTGGCCAGTCCTACACTCACTCACCCCCGGTCTGGCCAGTCCTACACTCACTCACCCCCGGTCTGGCCAGTCCTACACTCACTCACCCCCGGTCTGGCCAGTCCTACACTCACTCACCCCCGGTCTGGCCAGTCCTACACTCACTCACCCCCGGTCTGGCCTGTCCTACACTCACTCACCCCCGGTCTGGCCTGTCCTACACTCACTCACCCCCGGTCTGGCCTGTCCTACACTCACTCACCCCCGGTCTGGCCTGTCCTACACTCACTCACCCCCGGTCTGGCCTGTCCTACACTCACTCACCCCCGGTCTGGCCTGTCCTACACTCACTCACCCCCGGTCTGGCCTGTCCTACACTCACTCACCCCCGGTCTGGCCTGTCCTACACTCACTCACCCCCGGTCTGGCCTGTCCTACACTCACTCACCCCCGGTCTGGCCTGTCCTACACTCACTCACCCCCGGTCTGGCCGGTCCTACACTCACTCACCCCCAGTCTGGCCTGTCCTACACTCACTCACCCCCGGTCTGGCCTGTCCTACACTCACCCCCGGTCTGGCCTGTCCTACCCTCACTCACCCCCAGTCTGGCCTGTCCTACACTCACTCACCCCCGGTCTGGCCTGTCCTACACTCACTCACCCCCAGTCTGGCCTGTCCTACACTCACTCACCCCCAGTCTGGCCTGTCCTACACTCACTCACCCCCGGTCTGGCCTGTCCTACACTCACTCACCCCCGGTCTGGCCTGTCCTACACTCACTCACCCCCGGTCTGGCCTGTCCTACACTCACTCAACCCCCGGTCTGGCCTGTCCTACACTCACTCACCCCCAGTCTGGCCTGTCCTACACTCACTCACCCCCGGTCTGGCCTGTCCTACACTCACTCACCCCCGGTCTGGCCAGTCCTACACTCACTCACCCCCGGTCTGGCCAGTCCTACACTCACTCACCCCCGGTCTGGCCTGTCCTACACTCACTCACCCCCGGTCTGGCCTGTCCTACACTCACTCACCCCCGGTCTGGCCTGTCCTACACTCACTCACCCCCAGTCTGGCCTGTCCTACACTCACTCACCCCCGGTCTGGCCTGTCCTACACTCACTCACCCCCGGTCTGGCCT
Source organism: Xenopus tropicalis (assembly GCF_000004195.4). Classification (NCBI taxonomy): domain Eukaryota; kingdom Metazoa; phylum Chordata; class Amphibia; order Anura; family Pipidae; genus Xenopus; species Xenopus tropicalis. The sequence goes on along the minus strand of NC_030682.2, from coordinate 9,201,446 downwards.
GTCCTACACTCACTCACCCCCGGTCTGGCCTGTCCTACACTCACTCACCCCCGGTCTGGCCTGTCCTACACTCACTCACCCCCGGTCTGGCCGGTCCTACACTCACTCACCCCCAGTCTGGCCTGTCCTACACTCACTCACCCCCGGTCTGGCCTGTCCTACACTCACCCCCGGTCTGGCCTGTCCTACCCTCACTCACCCCCAGTCTGGCCTGTCCTACACTCACTCACCCCCGGTCTGGCCTGTCCTACACTCACTCACCCCCAGTCTGGCCTGTCCTACACTCACTCACCCCCAGTCTGGCCTGTCCTACACTCACTCACCCCCGGTCTGGCCTGTCCTACACTCACTCACCCCCAGTCTGGCCTGTCCTACACTCACTCACCCCCAGTCTGGCCTGTCCTACACTCACTCACCCCCGGTCTGGCCTGTCCTACACTCACTCACCCCCAGTCTGGCCTGTCCTACACTCACTCACCCCCGGTCTGGCCTGTCCTACACTCACTCACCCCCGGTCTGGCCAGTCCTACACTCACTCACCCCCGGTCTGGCCTGTCCTACACTCACTCACCCCCAGTCTGGCCTGTCCTACACTCACTCACCCCCAGTCTGGCCTGTCCTACACTCACTCACCTCCGGTCTGGCCTGTCCTACACTCACTCACCCCCGGTCTGGCCTGTCCTACACTCACTCACCCCCAGTCTGGCCTGTCCTACACTCACTCACCCCCAGTCTGGCCTGTCCTACACTCACTCACCTCCGGCCTGGCCTGTCCTACACTCACTCACCCCCGGTCTGGCCTGTCCTACACTCACTCACCCCCAGTCTGGCCTGTCCTACATTCACTCACCTCCGGCCTGGCCTGTCCTACACTCACTCACCCCCAGTCTGGCCTGTCCTACACTCACTCACCTCCGGCCTGGCCAGTCCTACACTCACTCACCCCCGGTCTGGCCTGTCCTACACTCACTCACCCCCAGTCTGGCCTGTCCTACACTCACTCACCTCCGGCCTGGCCTGTCCTACACTCACTCACCCCCGGTCTGGCCAGTCCTACACTCACTCACCTCCGGTCTGGCCAGTCCTACACTCACTCACCCCCGGTCTGGCCAGTCCTACATTCACTCACCTCCGGCCTGGCCTGTCCTACACTCACTCACCCCCAGTCTGGCCTGTCCTACACTCACTCACCTCCGGCCTGGCCAGTCCTACACTCACTCACCCCCGGTCTGGCCTGTCCTACACTCACTCACCCCCAGTCTGGCCTGTCCTACACTCACTCACCTCCGGCCTGGCCTGTCCTACACTCACTCACCCCCGGTCTGGCCAGTCCTACACTCACTCACCTCCGGTCTGGCCAGTCCTACACTCACTCACCTCCGGTCTGGCCAGTCCTACACTCACTCACCCCCGGTCTGGCCAGTCCTACACTCACTCACCCCCGGTCTGGCCTGTCCTACACTCACTCACCCCCAGTCTGGCCTGTCCTACACTCACTCACCCCCAGTCTGGCCTGTCCTACACTCACTCACCCCCAGTCTGGCCTGTCCTACACTCACTCACCCCCAGTCTGGCCTGTCCTACACTCACTCACCCCCAGTCTGGCCTGTCCTACACTCACTCACCCCCAGTCTGGCCTGTCCTACACTCACTCACCTCCGGCCTGGCCAGTCCTACACTCACTCACCCCCGGTCTGGCCTGTCCTACACTCACTCACCCCCGGTCTGGCCTGTCCTACACTCACTCACCTCCGGTCTGGCCAGTCCTACACTCACTCACCCCCAGTCTGGCCAGTCCTACACTCACTCACCCCCGGTCTGGCCCCTCCTACACTCACTCACCCCCGGTCTGGCCTGTCCTACCCTCACTCACCCCCAGTCTGGCCCCTCCTACACTCACTCACCCCCGGTCTGGCCTTTCCTGCACTCACTCACCCCCGGTCTGGCCTGTCCTACACTCACTCACCCCCGGTCTGGCCTGTCCTACACTCACTCACCCCCGGTCTGGCCTTTCCTGCACTCACTCACCCCTGGTCTGGCCAGTCCTACACTCACTCACCCCCGGTCTGGCCTGTCCTACACTCACTCACCTCCGGTCTGGCCTGTCCTACACTCACTCACCCCCGGTCTGGCCAGTCCTACCCTCACTCACCCCCGGTCTGGCCTTTCCTGCACTCACTCACCCCCAGTCTGCCCTGTCCTACACTCACTCACCCCCGGTCTGGCCTGTCCTACACTCACTCACCCCCGGTCTGGCCTGTCCTACACTCACTCACCCCCGGTCTGGCCAGTCCTACACTCACTCACCCCCGGTCTGGCCTGTCCTACACTCACTCACCCCCGGTCTGGCCTGTCCTACACTCACTCACCCCCAGTCTGGCCTGTCCTACACTCACTCACCCCCGGTCTGGCCTGTCCTACACTCACTCACCCCCGGTCTGGCCAGTCCTACACTCACTCACCCCCAGTCTGGCCTGTCATACACTCACTCACCCCCGGTCTGGCCCCTCCTACACTCACTCACCCCCGGTCTGGCCTGTCCTACACTCACTCACCCCCGGTCTGGCCTGTCCTACCCTCACTCACCCCCAGTCTGGCCCCTCCTACACTCACTCACCCCCGGTCTGGCCTGTCCTACCCTCACTCACCCCCAGTCTGGCCCCTCCTACACTCACTCACCCCCGGTCTGGCCTGTCCTACCCTCACTCACCCCCAGTCTGGCCCCTCCTACACTCACTCACCCCCGGTCTGGCCTTTCCTGCACTCACTCTCCCCCGGTCTGGCCAGTCCTACACTCACTCACTGAATTTTACCTGTAACTTACTTGCTTTCAAGGTAAAACCCCCAAATGGGTTGCCCTTTTATTGGCCTATTGGGATCACCTGACTGTAGCTGGGAAGGGTGGGAGCCACAACATGGAGCTGGCCACTGCTCCTGTATAAACTATAGCAAAAGGGGAAATTTGCGCTCCCCACTACATTTTATAACCTTTAGGCTTATAGTTTATACAGATGCAATGGCCATAATAAATGGCAAAAAAAAAAAAAATCACGTTCCCGCAATATTGTATTTATGGGCAAAAAAATTTACAAATAAATGCCCCCTATTTATTTATAATTTGTATTAAATCTCTTAAAGATCTCAATGTTTTCCTCTCTTCTCCCATTTCTCCCCAGAATATAAACGTGTTTAAGAAGTAAAAGAAAACCCTTTAGGTTGTATAACTTTTTGACACGGGGACACGTTCTGTAATTATTTCAGCTGGCAGCCGGCGGAGGGAGAAGGCGGCAGTTAATGGGCGCAGTGTGTGTGTGCACCCAAGCGAGGGTGACGGAGCCAAACCAGACGTTAGCGGCACTTGGGGACACGTTAAAGTCAAGTCCGGTTAATAACTTCATTGCCCGCCGCCTGTCTAATGTACCGTCAGTTCTCAGCCCAGTCCGGCCAGCAACTTTTATATGAAGACTTTAAAACTGTCATCTCCTTCGGGTCCCCTTTGCCCCCAACCGAGTCAGGCCTTATAGGCAGATCTCCCGCCATTGCACGTCTATGGTCACCCCACCTCATCCCTATAAATAAGGTGAATCTCTTGAGCAACGGTAATAAATACAGAGCAGGAAAAGTCATTTTCTGTGTGATTATATTGTGTTTGAACATGGCAGCCGCGAACATGAAATGAAATATGGATGAATAGAAGTGACACTTAATAAACCCGTGTACAATGTTCTTCATCTGAAAAAGCATCAGCAATCGGAGCCGTTAGTTCCCAAATGAAGGGAAGATCCATTTGGATTATTTGGGCAACGCTCTTTGGAATTCCACTTATAACTGAAATATTCCAAGGTCGGGGTCACTTTAAACAAACACATCTGGAGGGGCAGGTTAATTGGCTCCTGATGAAATGACCCCAGTGTGTGTGCGACTGTAATAGGGAGATTGTATTAACAACTCCACTGGGGCTGATGGGAATGATCAGACAGATCTGAGCCAGATGCATCACAAGCAGGTCCTTCCAGCAGACACGAGGGCACCCATTCCGATTAGAAGAAATGAGCTTCCATCTGAATATTGGGAAAGGGTTTGTTACAGTGAGAGCTGTGAAGTTGTGGGATTCCCTCCCCGAATCAGTGGTACTAGCTGATACATTATATAGCTTTAAGAAGGGGCTGGATGGATTCTTAGCAAGTGAGGGAATACAGGGTTATGGGAGATAGCTCTTAGGGATCCGGGGACTGGTCCGATTGCCCAGGTTGTATGGGCATACCCTATGGTGCGCCATGCACCAGACAAGATGGACATAGTTGGTCAAGATGTTCTAGGTCAGTAGAACAAAATGACAGCAGTTGGACAAAATGCCCATTGTTGGTCAAAGTGTCCTAGGTCATTAGAAAAAAACTGGGACAGTGGTAAAATTGGATGTAGTGTGAAATCAAGATGTCCTACGTCAGTAGGAAAAGATGAAGACAGTAGGACAAGATGGACATCGTTGGCCAAGAAGTCATAGATCACTAGGAGAAGACAACAGTAGGACAAGAGGGACACAGTAGGTAAAGTTGTCCTAGGTCAGTAGGGGAAGATAAAGACAGTAGGACAAGATGGACATAGTTGGTCAAGAAGTCCTAGGTCAGCAGGACAAGATGTAGTAGAACAAGATGACAACAATAGGGCAAGATGGACATAATTTGTCAAGAAGACCTAGGTCAGCAGGACAAGATGATGACAGTAGGACAAGATGGACATAGCTGGTCAAGAAGTTCTAGGTGAGTAGGACAAGATAATGGCAGTAGAACAAGATGAACATAGTTGGTCAAGAAGACCTAGGTCACTAGGACAAGACAACAGTAGGACAAGATGGACACAGTAGGTAAAGTAGTCTTAGGTCAGTAGGACAAGCTGATGATAGTAGGACAACATGGATATAGGTGGTCAAGTCCTATGTCAGTAGTACAATATCACAACAGTAGGATGACTTGAAAATAACAGGAGTAGGAGACAGTATGTTGTAGTTATAGTAGGGCACAGTGCTTGGGCAACTACGCAAGCAGGCAACCTGGCCGACCCCCTCAACCCCCTGTCCTTTGGCAAGGATGTGACAATACAATCCACCAGTTTATAACTTGCAGTATCTGACTCCCATTGTACAGACCCAGTGCCATGCACTTCATACCTACACAAATAACAGTAATAGTCCCACTAAGTGTTCCCCTCATCCCAACGAGTCCTCCAGAAAAATGTCCCCCCCTGCTTAAGCACTTTCTTCCCAATTGCCTCCGCGTCATTATATTTAATGGCGACGCTCTGACGACTGTTCCACAATTGTTCTGACAAAATCAACTCTAATTCCCTTCTTTCGGATGATAATGCGGCCTCTGGAGATGCGCGGGGAACAAGCGCCATAAATTGTTGCTTTATTATATTTTCGGATGTGGAAGGTGGGAGTATTGTCTTACTCGATAAACAATGAACATTGTTGGCTAATAATAAGCGCTGAAGGATCCGCGAAATGACGGAAATTGTTGCTTAGGTTGGTACAAAACAATTGTGCGAATGTAGGCGCCATAATGGGTGTAAATGTACACAGTGACTTCATAACCTTTCTATATTGCTATATTGTATTTACACTTTATAGAGCTTCGTGGGAACCTACCTTTTCTATTATAACCAATAAATCTGACCATAACATGAACATAATAGCAATTGATCCACTAGGGCAGGGATCCCCAACCTTTGTTACTCGTGGGCCACACTCTGATGTAAAAAGTGTTGGGGGCCACACAAGCAGGAAAAAAGTTCTTTGGAGATGCCAAATAAGGGCTGTGGTTGGCTGTTTGGTAGCCCAATGGGGACTGCGGCCTGCAGCCACCTACTGAAGCCACCTACTGAGAGCAACATCCAAGGGGTTGGTGAGCAACATGTTGCCCCCGAGCCACTGGTTGGGGATCACTGCCCTAGGGCAAGGAAGCACACCTGTGGGGTAATTTTCTTATGCCCCCATCAGGGTCGTACTGGGGTGTCTGGGGCCCACTGGGACTGCTGCCTGGAGGCCCCCCACCCCAGTCACAACATCAAACCCCCTCCTCCCCACCATGTACCATGGCTACAATAAGGGGGAGATGTGCAAGTGCCTGAAATTAGTAGAGGGGGCAAGCCTAGGTGGGGGGGCGGTTTCCCCAGTGCCCTGCCAGCCCAGTCCAACCCTGGCTGCATATGGAGGGGCACTAACGGTCAGAAAATCATATCCTTTAGTGCTCATTTTTCAGGGACTTGCAGTAGGGGGCATATCTCAAGGTGCAGAGCACAGTGAGGGTGGGCACAACACAGTCATCTACTTACCACCTTACCACCTAAGTATGGTGCAAGTTAGGTGACGGGTGGGGATAAATGCTTACATTCCTCTTCCCGGTGACCCTCATGAATACAGAGCTGCCAAACACAGGAAGTGATGTATTCATGGGGAAGATGCAGGTCTCTGCACTCAATTTTAGCAAAGTGTAGGACATGGAGCAAGAAGGCGATGGCCCATTGTAGGGAAACATGATGATTTGCAGATTAGAAGAACTTGTTCTCCTGAGCTCCAGCGGAAAACTGCCACGGATCCCGAGGATTGGCTGTTGTTTGACTCTAAAGGTGGCCATAGACGGGCAGATTTTAGTTGCTGCTTTGGCATCTTATCTCCCCATGTAGGGCACCTCTGATGGGTCTACCTGAACCTGGTCAGCTCTCGATCGGGCAGGTTTGATTTTCCGTCAGATTGGGGACCGCATTGGCTCATTGGCCTGACAGTGCCTACGCCTGCTGGTCTAATTCAATCATTAAGCCCTAGGACCAAAGGATTGAATTAGCCCAATATGCCCACTATTGGGAGAAGATCTGCTCGTTTGGTGACCTTGCCAATGAGCAGATCTTGCCATGTATGGCCCCTTTAGCTTTATCCTTGGTATAGTGGTTGAAGTGTTGTTTTTTTGTGCTACATGGAAACAGTATTACTATAATGACCCCATTCCAATGGACACAAAGTCAAACTGTCTCTTCTCACTCTTCATCCTCACCTCATACTTCCACCTCCCGTCCAGTTGTATCGACTCAATTAGGGCCGAGCGTTGGCTCCCGATGCATTTTTCATAGCTTCCATTAGACAGCCGTATGCTCGTGGAAGTGCTGTGCTATATTGATCATAAAAAAAGAAATACCCCCCCCTTGTAAACGTGAGAGACCAATCTCCAGGAGGTCGGCATGGCAACCCTAGCTCCTAGTGTAGCTTATCTAGGTCTATCAGTGTCAATCATTTATATACCCTTCAACATAACCAAGGCTGTCCATTTAGTTTCTGATCCAACCAAAGCCTCGGTGAATTATGTATAGTCAGTGCCTTTGTGATACACGGGGCCTATGGGCTTGACAATCATTGTGCCTGACACTCGGAGAGATGCGTGCAGTTAACAAAACGCCTAAATGCCATCTACTGTGTTGTTCCATTGTCCTTCAGACACTATTGGATTTCTCTTCTTTAGTAAATTAAGGTACAATGCTGAGCTATATGTCTTTCCTTTTGCCTCGCTGAGTAATGGAGGGCTGATGTACTACGGGGGGTAAGGGGCAAAGTGCAAATAGACAGATCCAAAGAACCATCCACAATGCACCTTGGCCTGTACGGGGCTCACTTGCACCTCAAAATCCAAGACAAGGGGGCTCATTGATAAACATTGGGCAAACGATCATATTTCTGCTTTCATTGGTCAACATGCAGCTGACTAAACCGGGCAGGTGGGTCAAAACGGGGCAGGACTCACTGAGATTGACCAATCGCTGATGGCCGTGTCATAGCCCCACCCAGTGGCAACACAGCCCCGTCTCGTCCCTGCCCTCCTCACATCACAGCCCCACCTCTTCTCCGCCCCCGTGACCTTACTGCCCCCCACCCAGCCTGCTGACGAATGCCGGCATAGGTGGCAACCCTACCAATCACTGATTGGTTGCTATGGGTTACTGCCCATGTGCAAATCTGCCCAGTGTTTATAAATGGGCCCCAAGGTGTACTTTCTCCCCCTGCTGTGTGTAGGAGCACAAGCGCTTTGTATAGGGGGTTCTAATTAGGGATGCACCGAACCCACGTTGATGGATTCTGCCAAATCCCGAACCGAATCCGAAATCGCAGCGCGTGGTGAAAAATGGTTTCCCCTGATCATTTAACCCTTTCCGTGGTTCCGTGGATTCGCCCGAAATGGAATCCTACAAAAAATGCCTGGATTCGGCCCGAGTCCGGGATTCGGTGCATCCCTAGTTCTAATAGGCCGCTGCCCATTATACCTTTATATTATTTTTATATTTTTATGTTGTCTGTACTGAATTACTAACCCGTCTCTACTTTCTGGCCTCGACTTTGCTGTATTTTATGCCCCGTTCAAAAACAAAAACACAGAAAACCCCAGAGGGAAGGTTTCCATCAGACAAAGCAGAGGAGGAAATTACAGGGGGCTGTGTTAACTGTGGCTGAAAAAGTCAGAACAGGCAATGGGACTAAAAAGGCAGCTATTTCCTGCCAGGCAGGAAACAGGAAGCAGGAAGTAGCGGCTCGTGCAGTTTTGGAGAGAGGAGAAATAAATGGAATTTGTATGGAATAATTTGCCCTTGTAGTGGAATCAAAGAGCAGGTTTCCCTTTTATTTGCAGTCTGCCAATGAATCAGTCAGTTCTGGGATCAGTGAAAGCATAAGAAAACCCTTCTAAGCACTTTTGCAATTGACATTATTATTTTTTTTTAATTCCAAGATATTAAGGGTTAAAAGTACTGTTAAAGGAACAGTAACACCAAAAAAAATCAAAGCGTTGTAAAGTAATTAATATATAATGTACTGTTGCCCGGCACTGGTACTACTGGGGTCACTGACCCCGGCAGCCAAACCCTATTGCTCTGTGAGGCTCCAGTTTTATTGTTATTGTTACTGTTATAAATTATCTTTCTATTCAGCCCCTCTCCTATTCATATACCAGCCTCTCATTGCAACTCAACCTTACCAAGTCCCTGGTTGCTAAGGTAATTTGGACCCTAGTAACCAGGTAACAGCTAAAATTCCAAACCGGAGATAATTTACAATTGGTCTTCATTTTTATTTTTTTGTCATTTTTTAATTATTTTACTTTTTGTTCAGCAGCTCTCCAGTTTTAAATTTCAGCAGCTATCTGGTTGCTAGGGCCCACATTACCTTAGCAACCAGGGAGTGGTTATAATGAGAGATCGGGGGCGACAGCTGCACATCCAAAGTATGTTGCGGGCACATACGGGTCCAGGCCTTCATCTTCCTCCCTGCCCGCAACTTAGATGATCCTCGCTTCTGGCTTTGGCAGCATCTATTTATAGGCATGTCCTCCTGGCTCCGCCCCCTCTGTGACATCATAGGTGGGTCGGGCCTATATGAAGGGGGGGAGCCATGGACCATTTCAGGTGTGGGTTAGGGGGGATCGACTATTGGTCGACTCGCACATCACTGGCTCTCCCTAACTTAGTATGGGTGGGGGGCTGAAGGGTGTTGCCTACTTGCCTACTTTTCATCCTAGTGATGAGCGAATCTGTCTGAAACGGTGAAAAATTCGTGAAATGCATTTGTCGTGCAATTTTTTTGTCGCCTGCATCTTTTTTTGGTCACCTTCATCTTTTTTGACGCCCGCGTCTTTTTTTGTGGCCCGCGTCTTTTTTGGCACTCGCTTCATTTTTTTTCATCTTCCTCCCTGCCCGCAACTTAGATGATCCTCGCTTCTGGCTTTGGCAGCATCTATTTATAGGCATGTCCTCCTGGCTCCGCCCCCTCTGTGACATCATAGGTGGGTCGGGCCTATATGAAGGGGGGGAGCCATGGACCATTTCAGGTGTGGGTTAGGGGGGATCGACTATTGGTCGACTCGCACATCACTGGCTCTCCCTAACTTAGTATGGGTGGGGGGCTGAAGGGTGTTGCCTACTTGCCTACTTTTCATCCTAGTGATGAGCGAATCTGTCTGAAACGGTGAAAAATTCGTGAAATGCATTTGTCGTGCAATTTTTTTGTCGCCTGCATCTTTTTTTGGTCACCTTCATCTTTTTTGACGCCCGCGTCTTTTTTTGTGGCCCGCGTCTTTTTTGGCACTCGCTTCATTTTTTGTCGCCCGCGTCTTTATTGGTCGCTCGCTTCTTTTTTTCTCGCTTGCTTCTTTTTTGTGGCCCGCGTCTTTTTTGTGGCCGCGTCTTTTTTGGCACTCGCTTCATTTTTTGTTGCCCGCATCTTTATTGGTCGCTCGCTTCTTTTTTTATCGCTTGCTTCTTTTTTTGTGGCCCGTATCTTTATTGGTCGCTCACGTCTTTTTTCTGTCTCCCGCGTTTTTTTTAAACGCAACCGCGCCCAATTTTGCCGCTCGACAAATTTTAACGCGCCAAATATTAACGAAAGTTTCACGAAAAAAATTCACCAATGGCGAAATGCGGAAATTCGCTATGAATCCATGCCTGGCAAAAAAATTCGCTCATCACTACTCATGAATAGCGATGAGCGAATTTTTTTGCCAGGCATGGATTCACATCGAGATTCTGGATTTCGCCACTGGCGAATTGTTTCACGAAAGTTCTGCAAAATTTTGGCACAAAAAAGGCGTGACCACATCAAAAAAGGGTGGTGATCTAAAAAAGGGCGTGGCCATGTACAAAAAAGGAGTGTTCACGCCAAAAAAGTCCAAAGTCGCTAATTTTTTGCAGTTTTGTGAATTTTTTAGCAGGATCACAAAGTTTTGGGTAAATCAAAATGGGACAGATTCGCTCATCACTAGCCGTGAATACAGCACCGCCGAACTGAGACAGCAATGTATTCATGTGGTGAATAGAAAAATTCTGCAAAAAACATGGTGGATTGCACCCTACCCTGCAGGTAGTGAATGACCCCTTTTTATGGCAAAAACACATGGGAAATTTCTATCCAACACCACATTGTATTTGACAAAACAAGGGGCCGGTTTCACTAGACTGAAATTGTAAAATGCGTTTATTAGGAAACATATCCGCGTCGGCTCCGGGCGGGGGGGGGGGATTCTCCTGCGCACAGAGGATTAGAAACGAAATAAACAACTTGATTTATATATTAGTAAAGTGCGTTACCGTGACAGATGTCCCAAAAAGAGCACTCCAAATGGGCAGATGTTATTGGTTATTTAATTGCTGGCATATGGCATAAAGTGTGGGCTATTACAGCTGCTTCTCTAGCGGAAAGTATTTAACCCACACTTAACACCCACTTGCGCCTAATTACAGATCTTTTCTCTTTTTCCTTCAAAAACTGGGTATTAAAATCTTTTCAGTTGGATGGGACGACCTCTGTGATATCTCAGAAAGTTTCTGATGCCAAGAAACACAAACTGTATATATATTAGGTACCTACCTAGTGCTACCAACCCCTATTTCTGTAGGGAAATGAGAGCAGGGCAGGCAGTAACCCTTCCAACACTTTCCCCTGTCTCTGCCCCTATATATTAGGTACCTACCTAGTGCTACCAACCCCTATTTCTGTAGGGAAATGAGAGCAGGGCAGGCAGTAACCCTTCCAACACTTTCCCCTGTCTCTGCCCCTATATATTAGGTACCTACCTAGTGCTACCAACCCCTATTTCTGTAGGGAAATGAGAGCAGGACAGGCAGTAACCCTTCCAACACTTTCCCCTGTCTCTGCCCCTATATATTAGGTACCTATCTAGTGCTACCAACCCCTATTTCTGTAGGGAAATGAGAGCAGGGCAGGCAGTAACCCTTCCAACACTTTCCCCTGTCTCTGTACCCTATATATTAGGTACCTACCTAGTGCTACCAACCCCTATTTCTGTAGGGAAATGAGAGCAGGGCAGGCAGTAACCCTTCCAACACTTTCCCCTGTCTCTGCCCCTATATATTAGGTACCTACCTAGTGCTACCAACCCCTATTTCTGTAGGGAAATGAGAGCAGGGCAGGCAGTAACCCTTCCAACACTTTCCCCTGTCTCTGCCCCTATATATTAGGTACCTACCTAGTGCTACCAACCCCTATTTCTGTAGGAAAATGAGAGCAGGGCAGGCAGTAACCCTTCCAACACTTTCCCCTGTCTCTGTCCCTATATATTAGGTACCTACCTAGTGCTACCAACCCCTATTTCTGTAGGGAAATGAGAGCAGGGCAGGCAGTAACCCTTCCAACACTTTCCCCTGTCTCTGCCCCTATATATTAGGTACCTACCTAGTGCTACCAACCCCTATTTCTGTAGGGAAATGAGAGCAGGGCAGGCAGTAACCCTTCCAACACTTTCCCCTGTCTCTGCCCCTAAATATTAGGTACCTACCTAGTGCTACCAACCCCTATTTCTGTAGTGAAATGAGAGCAGGGCAGGCAGTAACCCTTCCAACACTTTCCCCTGTCTCTGCCCCTATATATTAGGTACCTACCTAGTGCTACCAACCCCTATTTCTGTAGGGAAATGAGAGCAGGGCAGGCAGTAACCCTTCCAACACTTTCCCCTGTCTCTGCCCCTATATATTAGGTACCTACCTAGTGCTACCAACCCCTATTTCTGTAGGGAAATGAGAGCAGGGCAGGCAGTAACCCTTCCAATATATATTCCAGTTCTTTAATAGGTCACTTAACATAATATAAACTATCTGTTGGTATTCATTCTGGGGGTATAGTTCTCCTTTAAAAGAGCAAGCAAAGCTCTAGGGTCCAACAACCATTATAGTCAGGAAACCATGCCAAGGGCATCAGACACCAATTTCAATGTCAACCTTTGGGAAGACATACAGTAGATGCCATTCAGGGTGCATCAGACAAACGCTTCCCCCTCGTCCCTCCATGAAAGTTTCATTTCTTCCTTTCCAATGATATTCTCGCCGGTGAAAGTCAACAGCATCTGGGAATGAGTCAATATTGTGGCTGCATCGTGATTATGAAGCGTCAGACTCAATGCGTGTTGACAGATTGCCGAGCAGTTAAAGAGATTACAGCTTGACCTGCTGAGGTTCCCGCGTCTCGGCGAAGGCTTGAGTTACTCAATTTGCCTGAAATTGTTGCGCTCTCTTCCCACCGTCCCCCAAGGGGCAACGTTCGGGCTCACTCACTCAATGCTAAATAGCCATTAGCCGAACCCCTCGAGGTGCCGGTGGATTTTACCTACATTTCCAAGAGTAGAGATGAATTTTTATACATTCATTTCTTTCTTGTTATCAAATCAGGGGCCTTAGACTCTGTCAACATTTGCCATCATTTACCTCATTGCTTGAGGTAAAAGTGCCCAGGGTCGGACTGGGGGTGCAGGGCCCACCGGGGCTCCCGTCCCAGGGGCCCTGCAGGTGCCCCTGCCGGCCGTGTCCCCTGACCTCCCCCAACCCCCCACAGGACCCCCCACCCAACGTCTTCCCCTGAGTGCGTAAATTTAACGCATCAGGGTAGGAACAATCGGGCAGAGGGAGCTCTGGCAAGGGTTGGGTCTGGGCCCAGTTCGACCCTGAAGGTGCCCATACACGCGCTGATATTATCGTACAAAATGAGTGTCACGATTGGCACCATAAACCCAGAAATAATGTCAAGATCCCGGTCTCAGCTCGCTCTTCAGCCTATAACAGCCGCCTTTGGCTTCGGGAGGAGCCCTCAGCTACTCAGATGCCTCCAGGTCTTAATGCTAAAGGAACAGGACGAGAGTTCGGAGTGAGCAAAGGGGCCAAATCGTAGCGAATGGGAAGGCAGGAAGAAACAGCGGTGTAGCGGAAACTAAGCAGGGGTCAGTAAAGCAGAGTTCAAACACGGTCAAATACAGGCAATAGTCGGTCCAGGCAGAGTTCAAACACGGTCAAATAACAGGCAGAGGTCGAAAAAAAGAAGGCAATCCACAAAGGCACCCAGGATCTATGAGTAAGGACCTACAGCGGGCACTGATTCACTGGTTGCAGGGGAATAAATATTTGAATTTTCTCACCAAAAATGAGGCCAAGTGGTGCATCATCTTTTGGCACCAATCAGCTCAAATTACTATTTGGCGCGACCGCGTGCTGAAGGAAAGAAGACTCTGGCGGGCGTCCCTGCCCACTAGACCACCAGGTAATCTTACAATGAGGTTTCTGATGATATTTGGTGCATGTATGGTTGGTTGACAAGGCGTAATAATGATAAAAACCTTGGATATTGGTCACCTCGTCGATCGGCCAGGGTGGAAAGCTTTCATCGGGTGCCTTCAAAGGTATCAGTAGTACATCCTTCAAAGAACATTGTCAGTAGGTCAATGCTGAATGAGCATATAGGGGTCAAAAGGGATTCTTGGAACAAATTCCTTAAGGCTCTTAGAAAAATCCCATTTACATGGGTTTATTCTATAGGCTACAGCTCACCCACTGGGTTTAAAGCAGAAGCCAGTATAATAGCTGATCAGATTCCCAACTACAGACCGGTTTCGCCCTTCTTGGGGCTCATCAGTGTAGTGCAGGGTTTTCTGATCAGCTTGTTTCTACCTATTAGAAGTTATGATAATGATCTTTCCTGCAACCAGTGGTCACCTTAAGGCTTACATGGAAAATCTCAACAAACAAGTAGATGTTTGAGCAATAATTAAATGCGTTTTGGGACTCATCTGGAGAAGGCCGCATCAACTGTCCAAAGTGGTCTTCACTCAGTGCGATTAGATTAGATATTAATAAACACAACTTGTTGTAATTACCCAATTACCTCCCCTGGTTGGTGGTAGAGCTCTGGTTTAAAGGAGAAGGAAAGTCATTTTGGAATTTTACTGCCACTAGATTTGCCACATTAGTGCCACCTAGAACACTATTCTGCAGAAAGCATTACCATACCTGAGTAAACAGCTTTAGAAGCTTTCTCTGTTTGCTTAAGATAGCAGCTGCCATTTTAAGTAGCTTCCTGCCTGCAGTCTAGCCGTTATAGCTGAGAGTTCTTAGCATTCTGGTGGGAGGGGGGAGCAGGAGAGGGGAGGGGGGAAGAAGTTCTTAGAATTCTGGCGGGAGGGGGAGCAGGAGAGCGGAGGGGGGAAGAAGTTCTTAGCATTCTGGTGGGAGGGGGAGCAGGAGAGGGGAGGGGGGAGGGAGTTCTAAGCATTCTAGTGGGAGGGGGAGCAGGAGAGGGGAGGGGGGAGGGAGTTCTTAGCATTCTGGTGGGAGGGGGAGCAGGAGAGGGGAGGGGGGAGGGAGTTATAAGCATTCTGGTGGGAGGGGGGAGCAGGAGAGGGGAGGGGGGAAGAAGTTCTTAGCATTCTGGTGGGAGGGGGAGCAGGAGAGGGGAGGGGGGAGGAAGTTCTTAGCATTCTGGTGGGAGGGGGAGCAGGAGAGGGGAGGGGGGAGAGAGTTCTAAGCATTCTGGTGGGAGGGGGAGCAGGAGAGGGGAGGGGGGAGGGAGTTCTTAGCACTTTGTTGGGAGGGGGAGCAGGAGAGGGGAGGGGGGAGGGAGTTATAAGCATTCTGGTGGGAGGGGGAGCAGGAGAGGGGAGGGGGGGGAGTTCTTAGCATTCTGGTGGGAGGGGGAGCAGGAGAGGGGAGGGGGGAAGGAGTTCTTAGCATTCTGGTGGGAGGGGGAGCAGGAGAGGGGAGGGGGAGGGAGTTCTTAGCATTCTGGTGGGAGGGGGAGCAGGAGAGGGGAGGGGGAGGGAGTTCTTAGCATTCTGGTGGGAGGGGGAGCAGGAGAGGTGAGAGAAGAGAGAGCTGTGCAGACTCTGGCCACAGAATTAAGGCTGTTTCTGAGAGAGGAAGTCAGACACTGGAACATCATGTTTACAGAAAAAGAGACAAGAAATCCTGTGTTTCTTTTGATAGAGGACTCAGTGCAGCGTTACTGTAAGTGCTTATGGCTGTATTTACATAGACCTTTACTTAGTTTTTACCTTTCCTTCTCCTTTAATTCAAAAAGCCAGGACTGAATAGGGTGCCTCACCCACTTTGCACTACATTCCTTGCTGGTACTTACACCTCTGTACAACATTCACAAATCTAACAGGTCACATTAATAGAACAATCTTTGCCAAATACACAGTTAACCAAAATGTGCAGCTGAAGAGATATTCCCTCAGAATCCTCCCTCTGCTGATCCTTCACTTCTGCACAGACGCTGTGTTGGGGGGGTCAGTGACCCCTATAAACACTACAGTCGATTTTTACTTCCTTATATGACGTTGCACATAGTTCTGGCAGCTGACTGAACTCTTATTGGCTGTGCCTCCTGTCAGTCTGACACCACTTCCTGTGCCTGTGACAGAGTACATAGCAGTAGGTTAGATTAGGGATATGCTGAGTGTGTGCCTATGCCATTGCAAGGGAGACATTAACCAATGGCCTTTCAGTTTATGCAGCTGGTTAGAGAGCACAAGCAACCAATGAATGGGTCCAATAGGAAACAAGTAAGGGCAAAGCCTGGGTGTGATGATGTCAGCATATAGGAAGTTGTCAGTGTGTCAGGTTCAAAATAGGCCCCTCCCATCCCTTCAGAAAACTGATCAGGGACAGAAGAAGGACTAAGTTAACGGGTATAATAAGTAGCTTTTACAAAGGCCTTTGTACTTTTTTTTCATGGAAAATGGATTTTCTCGAACAGGCTAAGAGCATCATTGGTGGTTTAAGAAGATTTGGACGTTGAAGATGAACAACCCCAAGTCTTTTTGGCTAATTAACCCTTTCTATGTCATAATTATAGAGCAACTCAACTTGGCATCTAGTCCTCCTCTGGCTATTGCTTACTTATTGTTTAATCTACAATAGTTGCTCTACCTACTATAGACTTAGGGCAGTCCTTATGCAATGGGAACCAAGAATCGCAAGAGCCAACAACATTTTTTAAGGTGGTCTGCTAATTGTCCAAACGGAACCACCTTAACATAACAACCTATGAGTAACAGGAGCATTAACGGTTAACGCAATAGACAAATGCATTGAAATATTTGTGGGCAATTTTATGTCCAAATGAAAAAAAAAGTCAAGTTACATATTTACCTACAAATCGACAGATTTTGTAACATTTTGCAACAGAATAGAATGTCACGCTCTCCTCCAAATGATCAATTTTAATTAGCGCTGGGAAAATACAAAGCGGAAACAAATACAGTAGGTAAGTATTGATTGTGCTCGCTGGCGCCGGAGAAAAGGACTTCATTAACGGAATACTATCGTCAAACAAGTTCCTATTCTGTTAACTATAACCCTGTTTATCAGCAGCAGTAACTCATAGCAACCAATCAGCAGGTATTTACTGGTCACATGTTTAAAAGCAAACATCTTATTGGTTGCTATGGGTTACTGCTGCTGGGCAAACATATGGGGGCATGGTTACACAAGCTTTTACAGTACAGGTATCGAACCCCTTATCCGGAAACCCATTATCCAGAAAGTTCTGAATTACAGAAAGGCTCCCATAGACTCCATTGTAATCAAATAATTCAAATTTTTAAAAATGATTCCCTTTTTCTCTGTAATAACAAAACAGTACCTGTACTTGATCCCAACTAAGATATAATTACCCCTTATTGGGGGCAGAACAGCCCTATTGGGTTTATTTCATGGTTAAATGATTCCCTTTTCTCTGTAATAATAAAACAGTACCTGTACTTGATCCCAACTAAGATATAATTACCCCTTATTGGGGGCAGAACAGCCCTATTGGGTTTATTTCATGGTTAAATGATTCCCTTTTCTCTGTAATAATAAAACAGTACCTGTACTTGATCCCAACTAAGATATAATTACCCCTTATTGGGGGCAGAACAGCCCTATTGGGTTTATTTCATGGTTAAATGATTCCCTTTTCTCTGTAATAATAAAACAGTACCTGTACTTGATCCCAACTAAGATATAATTACCCCTTATTGGGGGCAGAACAGCCCTATTGGGTTTATTTAATGGTTAAATGATTCCCTTTTCTCTGTAATAATAAAACAGTACCTGTACTTGATCCCAACTAAGATATAATTACCCCTTATTGGGGGCAGAACAGCCCTATTGGGTTTATTTAATGGTTAAATGATTCCCTTTTCTCTGTAATAATAAAACAGTACCTGTACTTGATCCCAACTAAGATATAATTACCCCTTATTGGGGGCAGAACAGCCCTATTGGGTTAGTTCATGGTTAAATGATTCCCTTTTCTCCCTTTTGCCCCTGACCTGAGGGCCTTCCCCTACCTATCATCCATATGCTATAGTTAGGGAGCACTGGGGAGTCTTGTACTTACCACTTACCCAATGCTGAGTGCTAACAACATGGCTGCCTGGCTGCCCGGCTGCCCTTAGTACCTCTCGCCAGATTGATTTAGCCAGACACAATTCAGTGTGACAAATATGCAATAATAGGATAAAGCAGGAGGGGCCATATACTTTTTCACATCCCCGTGACCCTAGCGTTGGTCTGTAGGGACCTATAGGATTAATCTGCCCCTGTGGCTTTAAACCCTACAACTTCCTTAGTTTCTGCTGTTACTGGGCAAACACCCATGTATCCAGTTTAGAGTTTGCCTTATGCCTTATTGGTTATTTGGGTTGACCACACCTCTTGCACTCTCATATAGTGTTTAGCAGGAGGGTGTGGCTTCCTCTTTGGCTTCCTCTGTGTCTCAGGTGAAGGTCGGGTGGAGCGGGTGTAACCGAGAACCAATTATTGGAGATCTGAAATAACTAAATACATTGTATTGAAACCCGGTGCCCTTCCAATCACAAGTCCCAGAGGGAACTACAAAAACAAGACTAACATATTTGTATTCTTAAGCGCCTCTTCTCCAGTGTAAACAAACCCAACTGGGCCAGCCTTTCCCCATAACTGAGACTTCCCATACCCTTTACCAGCTTAGTTGCCCTTCTCTGGACCCTCTCTAACTCAATAATGTCCCGTTTGAGCACTGGAGACCAGAACTGAACAGCATATTCTAGATGGGGCCTTACCAGCGCTCTGTAAAGGGGAAGTATAACCCCCCCTCCCATGAATCTATACCCCTATATCTATGCCACCTCTGCTTGTTTTTTTCACCAGGCAGGGGGCGGGTGGTGATATCACAGGGGCGGGGAAGAGGTGGGGCATGACATAATGGGGTGGAGAAGAGGCAGGGCAGTGGCATCACTGGGCGGGGCTATGGCATCAATCTCTGTAATTCCTACCCCGTTTTTCCTAATTTGGAAAACCAGGCAGGAGGTTTTGACCTGGAAAGCCCTTCCAAAAACCAGGCTGTCAGGGTCCAAACCCGACAGGTGGCAACCCTACGTGACGGTCACGGAACTCCCAGAACCAACCCTGGGACACCAACGTCTCTGCCTCTGCTCACCATGTTTCTCCATTTAATTACACATCTTTTTCCATTAACCCAAACAAAGATCTGTATGTTGCTTTCTATGCACATTTACAAAATAGTCCAAAAGGGTCTGATAATCAAGGTTTATTTTCTCTGACAATAGTAAGAGCCTGGAACCTTGGGGGCTATCGATATAGCGGGGGGTGAAAACCCGACACGTGTGTTGGAGATTGTTACGCTTATACTAAATGCCGTTTCTAGAAGAATCTGATCCAAATTTTTTATGCGTGACTAAACAGTAATAAAGTAGCCCAATGCTATTGGAAGAAAGCACCCCCAAAATAGCAGACCCCTCTTTTTTTCCCATAGATAGAAAGATCTAAATCGTAGCAATACTTGTCCTTTAATCTGGCACTAAGCAGGGCTGCGGTGATATGATATATTCTTGGCTCAGGGCTGAGAGCTCTACTTAATAAACAGTCAACTGGAAAATTCGGCTCAATCTGAGAATTGCTTGGATTCTTCCATCTTCTATTTATAAAATTCCCAATTCGACAGACAGTTACATTTTTCAAAGATTTCCATGTTGACTGTTCCCCCCCCCCCCCCCCCCCCCCCCCCCCCCCCCCCCCCCCAATACGGACGCCATTTTTGCTGATTATTTCAATTAAAACTTTGACGTGTTTTTCTGTAACTCAGACCTTACGAAATCCAAGTGGAGCGATTTCATTTACAAACAGCCGAACCTGGACAATTTGTCGAAATTGAAACATTGCTTTGCTTTTTTCCAAATTATAATTTGCGGAAGATCATTTCAATTACATTTTTCATACATTTCTATTGTTATTATTTCAGTTCATCCCATTTTTCTGTACCTCAGACCTTATGAATTCTAGGCCGAGAGCTCTGTTTACAAACAGTCTACATTGGAAAATCTGTCCAAATTGGGGGATTGCTTGCGTTTTCCCAACGTCCTCCTTATCACATGACAGGAAGGAAGCAGTCATATTTATCCGTAGCAGTTTAGTTGCCTAAACTACACCTTGTTGGCTCAACCAAACTTTAGAACGCCACTTGAGACCCAACGCTGATCATCAACATCAGTGGCCAACCTATTACGTATGAATGGAAGCAAATCCCACCAAAAACATCTAGTGCAGTGATCCACAACCAGTGGCTCGTGGGCAACATGTTGCTCCCCAATCCCCTGGATGTTGCTCCCAGTGGCCTCAAGCAGATGTTCATTTTGAATTTCTGGCTTGGGGGAAAGTTTTGGTTGCATAAAAACCCAGTGTAAAGCCAAACAGAACCTTCTGTAGGCTGTCAGTCCACATAGGGGCTATTAAATAGCCAATTATAGCTCTTATTGGCACCATCAAGAACCATTTTCATGCTTGTGTTGCTCCCCAACTCTTTTTCCATTTGAATGTGGCTCACAGGTATAAAAGGGTGGGGATCCCTGATCTAGTGGGACCTTCCTAGAGTTATAGAGACTAATAATACAGCAAAAGGAGGAGCAACTTTATACTAATCCCCTTGGTTTGGGAATGAGATGTTGGACAGCCAGGTGTGCCCATACTTATCATATATTGTATTAAATCCCCATCAACATCCCTGTCATTCCTGTCAATATCCAATGACCCACTCAATCAGGGTAAAATCCCGGTGGGTCCGGCCCTAGTGGGACCCGGTGGCCCAGACCCAACGCTTGCTGGTGGTCCCCTTGCCCAACTGTTCCTCCCCCGAAGCGTTAAACTTACTCGAGCTCAGGGGAGGACTTCGGGTGGGGCACAGGGGTTAGGGGACGCGGCCGGTGGGGGCACCTGTAGGGCCCCTGGGGCAGGAACCCCCCAGTCCGACCCTGCCCTCAATCTCCCAAAATGTAACTGAGACATAAACTCACCAAGGAGTCCAGGAAGGCAGTGTTCCCACCCTGCCAATGGTAAAGGAAGAAAACCTTTATATACCCCTATATTTACCACTTCCCCCCTTTCCTTTGTATCCTCTCTTGGTGTACTGGTCAAGGCTCCCCTACTGTTAGCCCATTGGCATCCAAGGAGTGAGATTCAGATGCAATACATTAGTACACAGCAGTCATATTATTAAATTCCATCTGTTGTAGTTTGAACTTACAAGTACAGACCTTGGACCATCCAAAAAGCCAGAATATATTGCTCGGAAGATGCACATCGTAGGAAAAATAATTAGTTCTGATCTGTTGTAAGATTCTCATACTGTGTCTCAACCATTCGGGAGATGCTTTGTTCTTGACGGTATGGGAAACAATAGAAACTGGCTTCATCTCCACTTTGCTCAAGCCAATGGCGTCCTTACCTCAGGTTATGGAATGTTTTGGCCAAGTCGGGACATTTCAAAAGGAAATGTCATTGTAATGAGGGTGTTTGTTGGCTGGAATGTAGGCAGAATGTCCCCCTTGCGGGGCTAGTATTCTTGAACCCCCAGACCTGCCAGCAAAAGTATATTCCGGGGCCCTCAATGGCACCCTGTCTGTGGTGGGGCCTGTGGGTGAAGTTGGGCAGGGGAAGCAAGGAGATATTGGGATCTTACTGGCCCTACAATATGTCAACAAACTCATTCTGCTCCCAGGTCTTATGCAGAGACAATAATGAATGGGTGGAGCCAAATCGGATTTTCAGCAGTTTGGTGACTTTAAAGGAACAGTAACACCAAAAAATTAAAGAGATTTAAAGTAAATGAA
Organism: Xenopus tropicalis; assembly: GCF_000004195.4. Taxonomy (NCBI): domain Eukaryota; kingdom Metazoa; phylum Chordata; class Amphibia; order Anura; family Pipidae; genus Xenopus; species Xenopus tropicalis. The sequence continues at coordinate 9,179,484 of NC_030682.2, read as the reverse complement.
ATACTGTTGCCCTGCACTGGTAAAAGTTGTGTGTTTGCTACAGTAACTCTACTATAGTTTATATATAATAAGCTGCTGTTTAGCCCCGGGGGCAGCCATTCAAGCTGGAAAAAAGGAGAAAAGGCACAGGTTACATAGCAGATAACAGATCTGTAGAATACAATGGTGTTTTATCTGTTATCTGCTATGTGCCTGTGCCTTTTCTCCTTTGAATGGCTGCCCCCGGGGCTACACAGCTGCATTCTTTATATAAACCATAGTAGTGTTTGTGAGGCAAACATACAGTTGTACCAGTGCAGGGCAGCAGTACATTATATTGGAATTTCTTTTATACACTTTTTGGTGTTACTGTTCCTTTAAGAGAGAGAGACATTACAATAACTTGTATTGTATATAATCCAAAGTCTATATTTTATTCATTTACACTGAGTTCTTTATGCACCAGTAGCCAGGTTCCCTTGCATGGATACACAGGGACAAGAACACAATTATATCTACACTATTTTCCACAAATAAAACAGATTCTCTCAGATATTTCACAAGAAAATAAACCTTCCTCAACCGTTTTCAATTTGTCAAGGGCACGTTAGGCGCAGTACGGACTCATTTAGAGCCATAGATGAGCTGGTTACTCTCTGAACATTTGCAGAACACTTGCCAATACATCAGGTATGGAGCCAACATTTATTCTAGAGGATTTCACTGTCATATTTGTTTTGTTTTATTTATACTTTTGTGCCCATTAGACTAAAATAAAATGGGAATTTAAAGGGAAACTATCCCCCCAGAATGAATACTAAACCAACAGACAGTTTATATTATGTTAAGTGGCCTATTAAAGAATCTCACCAAACTGGAATATCCAGAATGCTCGGGACCTGGGGTTTTTCTGGATAAGGGGTCTTTCTGTAATTCGAATCTCCTACCTTAAGTCTGCTAAAAAAATTAATCAAACCCAATAGATATTTTGGCTCCAATAAGGGGTAATTATATCTTAGTTGGGATCAAGTACAGGTACTGTTTTATTATTACAGAGAAAAGGGAATCATTTAACCATTAAATAAACCCAATAGGGCTGTTCTGCCCCCAATAAGGGGTAATTATATCTTAGTTGGGATCAAGTACAGGTACTGTTTTATTATTACAGAGAAAAGGGAATCATTTAACCATGAAATAAACCCAATAGGGCTGTTCTGCCCCAATAAGGGGTAATTATATCTTAGTTGGGATCAAGTACAGGTACTGTTTTATTATTACAGAGAAAAGGGAATCATTTAACCATTAAATAAACCCAATAGGGCTGTTCTGCCCCCAATAAGGGGTAATTATATCTTAGTTGGGATCAAGTACAGGTACTGTTTTATTATTACAGAGAAAAGGGAATCATTTAACCATGAAATAAACCCAATAGGGCTGTTCTGCCCCAATAAGGGGTAATTATATCTTAGTTGGGATCAAGTACAGGTACTGTTTTATTATTACAGAGAAAAGGGAATCATTTAACCATGAAATAAACCCAATAGGGCTGTTCTGCCCCCAATAAGGGGTAATTATATCTTAGTTGGGATCAAGTACAGGTAGTGTTTTATTATTACAGAGAAAAGGGAATCATTTAACCATTAAATAAACCCAATAGGGCTGTTCTGCCCCCAATAAGGGGTAATTATATCTTAGCTGGGATCAAGTACAGGTACTGTTTTATTATTACAGAGAAAAGGGAATCATTTAACCATTAAATAAACCCAATAGGGCTGTTCTGCCCCCAATAAGGGGTAATTATATCTTAGTTGGGATCAAGTACAGGTGCTGTTTTATTATTCACATTTAAAAATGTGAATTATTTGGTTATAAGGAGTCTATGGGAAATGTCCTTCCCGTAATTTAGAACTTTCTGGATAAGGGGTCCGATACCTGTACTACTGTTCAACCAGATGGCAACTGGTCAGTTTATTCATAGAGCTGCAATGGAACAGCGACAGCAGTACTACAGGCATTGGGGTTGTTCTGCAAATCTCCAGTTTGGAATTTCAACAGCTATCTTGTTGCTAGGATCATTATTATCTCAGCAACCAGGCATTGGTTTGAATGAGAGACTGGTATATAAATAGGAGAGGGACTGACTAGTAAGATAAGGAGTAAAAGGTAACAATAACAATAATATTTTAGCTTCACAGAGCAATAGTTTTTTTGCTGAGGGGTCAGTGAACCTCTTTTAAAAGCTGGAAAGACGGCAAATAATGAAAAAACCATAACAAATAAATAATGAAGACCAATTGCAAAGTTGATAGGAATAGAGAATTCAATACAAGTTGACTTGAAGGTGAACCATCCCTTTAACCTTCTCCCAGAACCAGCAGACCCCACCTCTGTTCCAGTCGGCTCTACAGAATGGTATTTTCTCTGCTGGAAGCCGCCAGTAAACCCCGGCTGAACGCTGGAATCCAGGCCCTATGGGGAAGAAGCAGCGTTTATGGATTTACGGCGGCTTACCGCTAATGCATTAAGGCCGAGGCTCGGTACTTAGGGGAAACACTTTCCATCTTGCGCTGCTTTCTAGAGCAGAATTGTCGGTGATTTCAGAGAGTCGTCAGAAATCCGTTGAGCCTGAAGTTGTCAGATCTTCCCAATCACAACAGCAACAACAAGTTTACTTTCATTTGTTTAATCTTTAAAAAAAAGAAGAATAAACACAGTACAATCTGCCCCGACACACTCTGTACAACTCTATGGCAGCACAATTTACGAATGTCATATTTTTAAAGGAGAATGAAGGGTTAGTAAAGAGTTAATCCCAAGATGCAGGCATACCTTCAATTGTCTCAATAGTGCCCTTAAGTCTCCCCATATTTCTCCCCTTCAGATGATCAGAAGCCTCATAGGGAAAACAAAACACTGAGCTGTGTAAAGAAAGTTCCCATAATGCCTCACTCCTGCACCAAGACCCCTGTACATGCTCAGTTAGTAAGACTATGGGGCACATTTACTAAGACACGAATCTGAACCGAATTGGAAAAATTCCGATTTGAAAACGAACATTTTGCGACTTTTTCGGGTTTTTTTGCGATTTTTTCGGCGTCTTTACGACTTTTCGGAAATTGTCGCGACTTTTTCGTTACCGATACGATTTGCGCGAAAAAACGCGAGTTTTTTCGTAGCCATTCCGAAAGTTGCGCAAAATCTGGCGATTTTTTCGTAGCGTTAAAACTTGCGCGAAAAGTTGCGCCTTTTTCGTAGCGTTAAAACTTAAAAGGTGCAGCGTTTCGCGCAAGTTTTAACGCTACGAAAAAATCGCAACTTTTTGCTTGACAAAGGGGCAGTTTTTGCCTCGAAATGTTGCATGTTTTTCCGCAATAAAGAACTTTAAGGGCTAGTCCCGCTTGAAGCTCTTGAGTGCCACTGCTATTTGTCCAGAGTATGGTTGAGCAACAGTGTTTAGATCCCCTTAGTTACTAATGCGGGAGGCATCTTCTGATGCTTTTCTGCTCAGATCTAGTGATGGGCGAAATGTTTCGCCAGGCATGGACTCGAGGTGAATTTCCACATTTCGCCATTGGCGTATTGTTTCGCGAAACCGCTGAAAAAATTTGATGCGGAAAAAGTCGCTTCGCGTCCGAAATTTGTCGCCGGCGTTAAAAAACAATAGCCGCAGGCGACAAAAGAATAGCCGTGCGACAAAATAATAGCTGCGGGTGACAAAATAATAGCCGTGCGACAAAATAATAGCCGCGGGTGACAAAATAATAGCCGGGTGACAAAATAATAGCCGCGGGTGACAAAATAATAGCCGCGGGTGACAAAATAATAGCCGGGTGACAAAATAATAGCTGCGGGTGACAAAATAATAGCCGCGGGTGACAAAATAATAGCCGTGCGACAAAATAATAGCCGCGGGTGACAAAATAATAGCCGGGTGACAAAAGAATAGCCGCAGGCGGCAATTTTTTTGCCACACAACATTTTCGCAAATTTTTCGTTGTTTCGTGGATGTTTTGAAAGATTCGCGAATTTTTCGGCGAAGCGAAACGGAACAGATTCGCTCATCGCTACTCAGATCTCATGATCCCATTACACTGAGCGATAGACCTTAGAGAAGAAGCATCAGGAGATGCCTCCTGCATCAGTAGATTGAACTTCATTTAATCTGAGCGATTCTACAGACCCTGACCAAACAGGGACTCCAACTGCTTAAGGGGTCAAGTGTCCCGAAAATATCAATTAGCAACTTAGTACCTAACATAGTAACACAGTAAGTTAGGTTGAAAAAAGACATACACTGTATATCCATCACGTTCAACCATAATGCCTATATATAACCTGCCTAACTGCCAGTTGATCCAGAGGAAGGCAAAAAACCCCATCTGAAGCCTCTCTAATTTGCCCCAGAGGGGAAAAAATTCCTTCCTGACTCCAAGATGGCAATGGGACCAAATAGCAGTTTATTAACTCTTTCTTCTCTATGACTGCTTGCTGTCCCAGTCATGTAGTATCTACATCCCGAGTTCTACTGCATTAGCCTAATGTTTAAAGGGTTAACCTGCCTAGTAAGAGACTTAAGGAGTATTTTTATGCTGGAAATGGCATCCGGTATATATTTAGAGACAGCGCCCCTTGCATTGCAGCTTTTATTATTCCCAATGAATGTTAAGCACCGTTCAAGAGGTCACGTTAAGGCTCAGCTAATTGGCTTCATTGTCATCGGTTACACGGGCACCAGAAATCGTTTAGCCCAACGTTCATTAAGCAGATCCACCCCAGACGAGGTCGAGGTTCTGTGTCTCTTTGACGTCAATCCCGGCGGGCAAGCGGTTTCGGTGATGGGAAACGTGCCGACCTGGGGCTTCGGCCCATCATCCCTGTGGGTGCTAATTAATTCTTTTATATAAAGTACAGATCTGCTTGTGGTTTTTCTTAATTCAATCAGATCAGAAGTGGTTTAGTGCGAGCCAACCAGGGACGGAATGGAGGCCAGAGAACAAGACGGGGTATTCTGTATATTAAAGGGGTTGTTCACCTTTTAACTAAGTTTTAGCATGAAGTAAACATTGATATTGGGAGACAGTTTGCTTTTCATTTTTTTATTTTTTGTGGTTTTTCAGTTATTTACTTTTTTGTTCAGCCGCTCTCCAGTTTGGGATTTCAGCAGCCATCTGGTTGCCATTCGGCAGTGTCTCTATTCAGCGGTATCTCCATTCAGAGGTGTCTCCATTCAGTGGTGTCTCTATTCAGCGGTATCTCCATTCGGTGGTGTCTCTATTCAGCGGTATCTCCATTTGGTGGTGTCTCCATTCAGAGGTATCTCCATTCGGTGGTGTCTCTATTCAGCGGTATCTCCATTCGGTGGTGTCTCTATTCAGCGGTATCTCCATTCGGTGGGTCTCCATTCGGCGGTATCTCCATTCGGTGGTGTCTCCATTCAGCTGTATCTCCATTCGGTGGTGTCTCCATTTGGTGGTGTCTCCATTCGGTGGTGTCTCCATTTGGTGGTGTCTCCATTCGGTGGTGTCTCCATTCAGCGGTATCTCCATTCGGTGGTGTCTCCATTCGGCGGTGTCTCCATTCAGCGGTATCTCCATTCGGCGGTATCTCCATTCGGTGGTGTCTCCATTCAGTGGTGTCTCCATTTGGTGGTGTCTCCATTTGGTGGTGTCTCCATTCGGTGGTGTCTCCATTCAGCGGTATCTTCATTCGGTGGTGTCTCCATTCGGAGGTGTCTCCATTCAGCAGTATCTCCATTTGGCCGTATCTCCATTTGGTGGTGTCTCCATTCAGTGGTATCTCCATTCAGTGGTATCTCCATTCAGCTGTATCTCCATTTGGCGGTATCTACATTCAGCGGTATCTCCATTTGGTGGTGTCTCCATTCAGTGGTATCTCCATTCAGTGGTATCTCCATTCAGTGGTATCTCCATTCGGCGGTATCTCCATTTGGCGGTATCTCCATTCAGCTGTATCTCTATTCGGCGGTATCTCCATTCAGTGGTATCTCCATTTGGCGGTATCTCCATTCAGTGGTATCTCCATTCGGCGGTATCTCCATTTGGCGGTATCTCCATTTGGCGGTATCTCCATTAAGCGGTATCTCCATTTGGCGGTATCTCCATTCGGCGGTGTCTCCATTCGGTGGTGTCTCCATTCGGTGGTGTCTCCATTCAGCAGTATGTCTATTTCTTAATATCACAGGACGCCTCATCAGAAATACGCCATTAAACATTTACAAGCCGGTATTACATTCCATGAACAGGCTATTAATGCCTCGGAATAATATAAAGCCGAAGCCTATCTCACTGCATCTACAGACTCATGAATAAGGCCACATATCTGATATATATTTCATGTAGGTATCACCGCCTAGGGTATCATTGTACTGATAAACCGATGCGTGTAAAGGTTAATAGGAAAAATGAGAATTAATCATTCGCTGGTTATTCTAGTTCAATAATTCATTTTTTAAAATGGAAATCCATGTTTTTATGTGTGTGTTTGGCTGCTTATCTGCTGCAGGTACCAACCCGAGCCCAATCCATTTGGCTGGATTTGCAACTTGTGTGCCCCGAGGCCCCCTCAGAACACCCCCCCCCACTGCCCCCCACTGCCCAAACCCAACCCTAACCCTATGCATCTCGTGCCCTCCCTCTCCAGCACATACAGGTATAGGATCCCTTATCCGGAAACCCATTATCCAGAAAATGCCGAATTACGGAAAGGCCATCTCCCATAGACTCCATTATAAGCAAATAATTCTAATTTTTAAAAATGATTTCCTTTTTTTCTATAATAATAAAACAGTACCTGTACTTGATCCCAACTAAGATATAATTACCCCTTATTGGGGCAGAACAGTCCTATTGGGTTTATTTAATGGTTAAATGATTCCCTTTTCTCTGTAATAATAAAACAGTACCTGTACTTGATCCCAACTAAGATATAATTACCCCTTATTGGCGGCAGAACAGCCCTATTGGGTTTATTTCATGGTTAAATGATTCCCTTTTCTCTGTAATAATAAAACAGTACCTGTACTTGATCCCAACTAAGATATAATTACCCCTTATTGGGGCAGAACAGTCCTATTGGGTTTATTTAATGGTTAAATGATTCCCTTTTCTCTGTAATAATAAAACAGTACCTGTACTTGATCCCAACTAAGATATAATTACCCCTTATTGGGGCAGAACAGCCCTATT